>NC_082602.1:31175464-31837651 GCF_030936135.1 Gavia stellata
CAAAACTTTTTAGAAAATGCCAAGGCACGCGTTTTCCCCTCTCTTCCCCTAAATACCCAACTTTGGTTTAGCGTCTGTAGGAATGCGCGCCGTGAGCTGCAGCCCCGCTTGGTCTCTCCCTCCCCTCTGCGATTGCAGTCTCATGGTAAGGAGAGCCCGGGGCGGGGAGGGCGCGGGGCAGGGCTGCCGCTGCCTCCCCCCCGGCCGCCCGCCCGCCTCCCGCCGCCCTCGGCCTCCCCGCTCCGGGCTGCTTTTCCCCGACGGCTCCGGGGAAGCGGCCGCGGCCGGGGTGGGGGGGGCGAAACTTGCATCCCGCAGAAGCTTGTTGCGGGGGGGTGTGTGGGGGGGTGGGAATAGGGATGTCCCGGGGAGCTCCGGGCTCCTTTCCATGTGCCGCGCATCTTTAGGGGAGAGCCGACGATCCTTAATTTCAAGTTGCCCGTCCCATTTGCTGCACTTTTCTAAGTTATTGTTGGTAAATGGTGGGGAACTGTCCGTCAGCGGCCCCGGGGCTGGCGGCTGCCGCGGGAAATCGCACGTGTGACAAAGGCGGCCGCTGGAGTGTGGTGGCTGCTGTGAATAGAGGGAGGGAAGGCAATTAGTTGCCGTGTTGTTGGGGCTTTTTACTTGTCAAACTGGAGCCTCGTTGCTTTTGTTGTTGCCGTGTAAAGGGAAATCGCGGGGTTTTGTTTTGGTATTAAGGGCCTTAAAGATTGCTGGCTGACACTTTGCACGCGAAGGCCAGAGCGGTGCGGGGAGAGGGGGGACGGTGCTCCGGCCGACAGAAGACGCACAGATTTTCCCCGTTTGCTTCCTCTGCCCCTACCTTTTTTTTCTCCCCGGGCCCTAGGTGCCAGCGTTGCGGTTTGGTTTGGTTTGGTTTTTTATTTAGCACGCAGCCTTCGCAGGTTAAACTGCCACGTAGTAAGCGAACCTGGAACCACTCAAGGTCTCCCTGTTTGAAACAGAGTTTTATTTTTTTCCCTGTATTTATTTAGTCCTGGTTTGTTCTTTGGGGCGGGGGGGGTGTGAACTCGCTCGCGTGAGTCCCCCAGATGTGGCGGGGAAGACAAGTGTTTGCAACTGGTCTCCTTCAGTGCCTCGTCTGCAGCAGCGTCCGTCCCACATGGCGATCGCTCTCCCTGCGTGCAGCATCCATCAGCATTAACAAACTCGCTTAGAAAGTGAGGAGGAGAAGAACGCGGCCATGGTTTCCTAGTTTTTCCCCGTCGAACCACCCTTGGTGGCTTTTGCCCCTGTTGTAGTGTAACTACTTTGCAACTTTAGGGAAAGGGATAAATAAGAGATGAGAAACGGACTCTTGGCAAACTCGGATGCTGCGGTTTGCTTTTGGTACCCAGCTCAGATTTGGGAAGCGGGTGTCTCGCCCCCCTCGTAGGCGAGAGCGAGGCGCAGGGGAGAATGCTTCACCCATGCTCAGTTCAGCGATGCTCTCTGGGTACCCCTGTTTATTCTCACTCAGGAGCAGCTTGGGAAAATACAATAGCCAGGGCAGCGTAACACTAGCGGTCTCGAAGCTCCTCTTGCCTTGCTTTTACAGTGGGGTCAGTGGTTTACAGAAATATTAAATGCTAAAGGAAAAGGGGGGGGAGGGAGAGACCGGAGCTAACGGTAAAGGTCTGCCAAATGTCACCTCAGTGTTACAATGACAAGAAAATATACTTTCCTTACTGCTCTCCCCCTAAGAAACTTGTTTTGAGGGATTTGACAATCTTGCAGATAAAGTGACTGCTTGCCACACTTAACTGATCATGCTCCCTCACGGCCGGCCAGCGTTTCCTCGCTGCACTCAGTAATACCTGTGCAACCTGGGTTGTAGTAGCATTGTCACTGATTTCCAAGGTAACTGCTTTTTAGCTCTTCTGAGCACATATACCTGCGTGGCGGGGGGGGGGGAAAGTCTTTTCCCCAGTCCCTGGAAGGATGATGGTAAAGTGCTATATCGGAAAAGAGAGGAGGCTTCTCTAAATTTTGATAACCGCAGCCAACAATTTAGAAATAAGACACTTCTCACAGCCAACATGACAGTGGATTTTGAGCATTCAGAAAACACCAGGCCAAAAAACTGGAGACATCTTGATCTTTTAAGACAGCTTTTCCAGCACTTTAAGTGAAGGGGGGGAGCGGGGAAAGAAAAAAAGAGAGAGAAAAGCTGCAAGGAAAATAATACAAAGCCAGCACAATTGGCATCTCGACAGTAAAGAAAAAAGTTTTTGAGGTTAAGAGAAGGAAAGACAAAGCTGTTATGTACCCGAGGGATGCAATTTTAGTGGGAATGGAAGATTTGAGTGGTAAAGGAGGAGCGCTTGCCTCTGGGTTCTCTCTCTTCCAGCAGTTCGGCTGCTGGCATCTCAATTTGAATTGCTGGGTGAGTAGCACTTTCTGCGTGCGCGCTTTCCGTCTTGACCATTGAACTTCTGATGTGACTTCTCTCCCTCTCCCCTTCTCCTTTTCTTCCCTCAGGTGTGGAATCAAAAAAAAAAGGGGGGGGAAATCAAGCAAGCATCTCCAGCTGTGACCTTTGTTAGCGACATTGATTTTATTTATTTATTTTATGGTAATCGTCTTTTTTTGTAGAGGGAAGCGCGACTTTTCGATGACACTTTAATTTTCCAGCAGTGGCGAGGAGCGAGCGGCAGAGTGCCGTTTTGTCGAGACACAATGCTGCAGCCGGGCAGAGTTGTTGCACTCCTCCTCTTTGCCCTTCCCTCCGCCTGATTTTGGGGTTTGGTTTACGGAAAGAGGAGGGGGGTAGAAATTTTTTCTTGTGCATCCAGGGTGGGATCGGGGTGTGTTGGGGGGGGGGGGGCTGTGTTTCAGAGCCTGGTGTACAGCAGGTTTCAGGGGCTGATTTCTGGATGCTGAACAATGGTTACCAGCGAGGGAGAAGCGTGTGCGCGTGTATTAGCTGTGCGTTACATCCGCAGTCATACATTCACACAGTGACCATGACATCACTAGCTTTTCTTTTCTTTTTCTCCTTTGGGGCAGAGGGGGCCACTTCAAAGCTTTCTTCAGTTCAGTACGATATTTCCTTAACTCTGAAACCATGAAGGTAAAAATGTTTGGGTGTTTTTTTGTTGTTTTTTTTTTTTAAAGGAGAAAAAGTTGGTTTGTAGCAGGGCACATGCGTTACAGTTAAGGGGGTTTGGAGATGGAATGGTTTAACTCTTGTCATACACAAACTGAGATTTATTTTTTTTTAAAATTATTAAAAATAGTATGTAGTAGTTTTTGATGGGGTGCTTTTGATCCTGTGTTTCGTTGACAGTTAAATTTTCTGAATTCTTCAGAAAACTCAGCTGTAATGTGAAAAATGAAAATTTTAGGGGCACTGCATAAAAGTTATTTCACCCAGTGATAAAGGAATGTGAAAAATAATGCTGAATGTTGATAAATATGAGATAATGTGTTTTGACACAGTGGTTCTGTGTTTGTTATCAGCAGTCCATCTCCTATTAATATATATTACAGAAATTAAACCTACACCTCAACCAATTCTGTACATTGCCCATAATTATACACAGAAAATAGAAATGTATTTAAGATTTTTGGAAAACATCACATTTTCACTGGAGATTTTGTGGGAATCTTGAGTTTTCTGCTGTTTTCTTTTCTAACTCTGCCAAGCTTGCTTAGAGAGTCACTTGATCCAGAAGGATTTCTGTCACTTCAGTACTCTGTGATACCTTTGCCTGAGTAGCTTGGTTGATTTATGTGCCTTTTCTTGTATGAAACAAGGGATAAAATTCTGTAGAATTCATCTAAAATGAATTAATCTAAAAGGACAGTTATTTAGAAGTTTCTTCTTTCACTGCATGTTGTTGCATACGCTGGTTTTACAATGCTGGCGATGAGATCTCGTAAGCGTTTTACCTTTAGAGGAATTCTTTTTACTGGGTCTTGGGGCGAAAGGCCTGACAGTGCTGTATAAATAAATGTGCCTGTTTCTTTTCTTTCAAAATAAACACACGGTGTTTCAGTTCTGATGTGCATTTAACAGCACATTTTTGGGGAAACCTTGCTGAATTTATTCGAGAAATAATTGATCCGGACTTACTTAATTTCATCGCTCAATTGTTTTGTGGCGGCGTGTATTGTTTTTAGCACATTAAAAAATGAAAATGTTTTTTAGAGGTTTGTTATTTGTTCAGCTGTTTAATATACATTTGCTAGATACATTGTGTATCGGTATTGAGCACAGTCCGCTATAATTAGTGAGTACTATATTTTAAAAAGCTGTACTGAAAACTTGACATCATATATTAAGGCGTGTATGTGCATGTTACGTTTTTAATAATGCTGTTATTTTAAATATAAATGCCAAATACAAGTGGGTGTAGGCATGCATGCTAATTTTTTTTCATTTCTTGCAGTTTTTCTAGCAGCCTCACATTTAATTTTTTACTGTAGACAGAAGTCCCAGATACCCTAACAAAATCAGTGGAGCTATTTCTCCTGCAGTCTATGTCTGTCTAGTGCTGAAATACGCGATTTATATGCAAGAATTAAAGCTGTTTATAATGTGGCATTTTATAAAATACTAGGCAGCAAGTAAAATTGCATTAGTAGGTATTCATACAAAGCGCTTAAGAAATAAGGTCTATCAGGGCAATTATAAGCACTTTCTTGCTTATATTCACTTCTCCCTTCCTCCCATCTTTTCTGAATTTTTGTGCTTGCATTATTGCTCTGTATCTCTCCCCTCTCCACCCCCTTTATGTTCAGGGCCGTTTCCTGAAGACCTGCTCAGGTTTCACCACTCTCTTTGCTTCGTGGTCCTGTATCCAGCACACCTTGTACTAGTACTGCTTAAGAGAACAGTGGTTTTTGGTTTTAGTCTGATGTATGACAAGTCTTTTTGCTTTTTGCCTTGTTAGACATGAACGAAGGCTTGCCTGCTCTAAAGAGAAAATACCTGTCTAGTAATGAAGTAAAGGATGCAAAGAAAGCACCAAGTATTTGTCAGGTTGGGGAAGAAGCTGTACCTCTCCTTTTGTAACGGAAGAAACAGATCTGGGCACCTCCATGCCTGACGCTTGAAGAGTCTAAGAACTGTCTTGTCCTCCTCGTACGGGGAAATCCACCTGTTGATCAAATCATTTCTAATTTTGAGATAGAGTGTGAGGCTTGGCTGGATACACGCAGGCCACAGTTTCTGGGCTATAGGCTGGGGTAACTCTGGTGTCCAAATTTTCATGCCAAGATCAGGCAGAGCAGATGGAGCAGAGTGCTTTCTCTTTATCAATAAAGTATTAAGAGTGAGGTAAAAATCTAACTGGCATCAATGTAATTCCAAGTGATGCTGAAGGATCTCAAAATATACAGCTGTGTCTAAGCAGGTGCTTGTCTGGGTCCGACCGGACCCAGAGTAACGCCACAAGGTCCGAGGATGCAGCACTTAACTTGTATTTAAAACCCCAAGTTTCTTTCTTTTACTTAAAAAACCCAAAAAAACCCCCCAAATACCGTAGCAGTAAGATTACAGTCCACAACAGTTTTGAAAGCAAAGCGTGAGCACACTTAATGCTAAGGTGTTACTACTAGTGTTTTTAATTCTCCTGCGTAAGAAGGAACAGGCGGTAATTAGATAGCTAAACCCCAGTTCCTTCCCTTTTACGCTAGAGGATTTGGCATACGCTAATTGTCACCAGATCATTTCACATAATTGCCTTTTGGCGAAATTAAGTGGAAATTTCCTGAACATCTTAAACCCCCGCTTCCCCCCCCCGCCCCGCCAGTACCTTCGCTCCCTCACAGGAAGGATGCCGAAAATGTCAAGCACGGTGCCTTAGTGCTCCAGTATGCAGGAGGCACTTCATCAGAGTTAAAGCGGGGGGGAGAAAAGGATTCTTTTCTTGACTGAATTGCTGGACACTTAAAGCCAGGAAGCTGATTTTGTTGTTTTGTCTGAGAGATTGCTAAAATAGCACAGTTTGGGGTTTTTTGGGAAAGCCGGCAGTTCTTGCAGGAGCAGGTAGGCGCTCGCTGGCCTGGGAAGTGGTCAGGGAGGGAGGGGGAGCAGAGGGGTGCAAAAGTGTCCCCCAGCTTTTTTTTTTTATTAAGGGGAGGGCAGTGGGGGGTTGTGGTTTTTTTTGTCAAGCTCTGACTAGGGGGGTATTGTCCCAGCACATGGTTGTCAGTGCTCCTGTCATCATTTGTGTGAAAGAAGAAAATGAGCCTTTTTTTAGCAGGGCGAGTTGTGATTATCAATGGAGGCCTTGTCTCCCGCTACAATGGGCAGTTAGCTTAGGGCAGGACCTTAGGCAGAAATCAGCTACATTAAACTGTGACAGGGCTCAGGCCACTGTATCAGCCATAATGGAGCAAGGGGAAGTAGTTTTCAGGAGAAAATGCTTAGTCAGGTGCGAAAGCATCCTTAAAAAAATAAATGTGACTCCACTAGCTAAACGGAGCCGGGTAAAATTAAATCTTCAATTTTTTCAGGAATGCTTCATCACTGGCATTGAATTTTTATGCTTGGGAAGACGATGAGGACCAAGTTACACATAGCTCGTGGGTTTGGTTGGCTTTAGCTTTTCGGTCAACCCGAATGGTTTGCAGTTTCCTTGCTGAAGTTTGGGATGCCACCCGGAGCGGCTGCTGATGTGGGTGATCCCTGGGGCCAGAGTGGTGCTTACTGATGGGTGCTCTGCTTTGGGTGTTGGTGACCCTGGCTGGAAAGGCTCACCAAATAATACAATATTTGCAGCAATATTTTGGGATTTGCCTTTTCTTGCAACTTGGTTTCCTGATTCTGGAGGGTGGGGTGTCATTCCCTGGCAGAACCAAGGAGAGATCAACCTTTGGAAGAAAGGAAACTCTCCTCTTGCGAGCATCTTTGGAGCTGCAGAGCAGCTCAGGAACATCTGTTAGCATTTCACTGGCCATAGTCAGCGTAACTGCAACAGCACCATCTGGAAAATACAGGGAGAGAAGTTACAAACCTACTTTTTTAACGTGGATTGGTACTGAACGGTACCCTTTGCTTAGCCCAGGGAGCAACTCCAGGAGGGCCTGCTAATTCAAGACCACTGTCGACCTCCTGCATCTACCCTGGAGGAGGGGAAAAGGCTGACAAACCCTCTTCTGTGCTGCTTTTGTTTTATTGTATTAGGCTCATAAAGGCACTTTCAGGGCCCATCTTCGTCAGAAAGGGAAAGCAGTGGGGAAAAGGGGAAGAGGAGGACATGGCAAAAAAGGCAGGCGGAGCTCTAGCTCCATTTGGTTTTGGTGTCTGTTGATTAATAGGTTTTAAGGTGAATGGTGAGCTCTCATTCCTCTTCCATTACTCGTAATGCAGGAAGGGGAGGGGGCTCTGGGGGTCTGGGGTCCCTCCCTTGCCACTTGCCCGGTTGCGGGTGATTAGGGGGTGCCTGGCAGGCGCAGCCCATCCCTGCCTCACAAGCAGGACTTGAGGCTTTAAGTACACTTAAAAGGTCGCCCCGGGTTGGGGAACGGGGTCCCTCCCTGGCTGCGGCCGCAGGAGCTGTGCCAGCGGCCGTGAGAGTTTCAGGCTGTGCTGGGGCAGGAGCATCCCCCCTGCCCTGCCCTTGGCTGCTCGGCCGGGAAGGCAGCAGAGCAGAGTCTCCCGCTGGCCGTTCGTCTGAGGCCGAAGGCTTTGGCCCCTGCGATGCTGCGATGGCATGATGGCTTGTTTGCAGCCTGGGTCGCTTTTTTTGCAGACCTGCTTTTACTAAAACGGTGTTATCCCAGCGAGGTCAAATCCTCCGGTCTCTCTGGCATGTTTTCCTCTGACTTCGAGTTGATACCATGTTTTTATTGCCAAAGCCAAACAAGCTATGAATTTGCAACCAGAAATTGCAGCAACAAACTCTTCGTATTTAAAGGTTGGTTTCTCTTTGTATGCTCAACAATACAATGTTTCATCTCATGCAAGTCTTATGTTGCTTTCAGAGACTTAGGAACTATTGATTTATACAGCATGTATTAACTTCTTCAATAAATGGGGAGTATACATCAGTGGGGTGTATTAAATTGGGCTGTATACGCATAGGAGTATCTTTCATCCTGTTAATGAAATGTCCTTACCATGCAACGAAGACTAATACCCAGCAATTTATACACACAATCCCCTGCAGTTTAAAACTGAAGTTCAGATATTTTTTTTGTTCCCTAAAGGCACCTATCGGAACTTAGGCTAAATGGATCTCAGTATCCCTCTCAAACATGTATCAGTCCAAAATTTGTTGTGGTTTGGTTTTTTTCGTTCCAGAGCTTCATTATTGTTTAAAGTCATCTGTGTTTAAGCACTCCCAGAAGCATTTCAAATTCATATAGAGAGATTTAGTAGTTGAGTCCCTATGGGGACAATTTCCTCTGGTTTGCTTCAGGCAGTGGTTATCAAGAAAAGCAAACTTCTGTTGTTTTTTTGCAATTCTTTACCGTGCCCTCTAACACAGCATATGAGACCCCAGCTTTCAGTGGAGAGGAGTGATTTATCAGCAGATGACTTGGTACTTTGTAGATGCTGGGATTTCTCTCTAGAAATCTCCACTTGTTCCCATCCTATTACCGCATGCCCTGATGCTAATCTGTGCGTACCAGTGCAGCTCCCCTTTCCGTGCCTGACATAGCCATAAATGGAGTTCTTCAAGTTGCCAGAGAAATTCCTGCATCTCACAATGGCTTGTAGCTTAAAACTACCCCTGATAAAGTACTCGCCAATGTGTATTGGAGAAGGGCCTTTTGCAGAGGGATGACTAAGGTCATCTAATAGGTGTCTCCTATTGATGGCTTCTGTGGTTTACCTTTCATTGCCAGTGGATGGGGTTAGGACCACACTTGTTACTCAGGCAGAGCTCCCATTGACTTCAAAGGAAGATGCGTGTGCGGGATTAATCCTGCTCTTTCCCAGCTAGTCCTTTCTTTTTCTCTTTTCCAAGGAAGCTTAGTTAACTTCAGGAATGCTGCTTTTAAAGAGCAGCTTATTTAGCATATTATGCATGATTAGCTTGGCTTGCAAATTGTGAATGCTATTCTGAGCTTAGTTACATTCCCTTTTCCCAGTGTGTGATGCACAGTGCGAAACAGAATACAAACCCAACCCTGGTGTAGAGGTACAGCTGCAGACTGATCTACAGGGGCAGTGGATCACACTTCCCTATCCCGGAGAGAATATTTTTGAGCGTGTAGATGACTGACTTTTCCCCTGGTACATTCTCCCCACACCTCTGCCCCAGCATCGTCAGGGTGGCAAAAAAGTATCCTACCCTTACATCCAGTACCTTTATATGAATTGTCTGTTTAACTGCAGGGCAGTCACCCAAGTAAAAATTACTTACCTGGGAAAAAGTTTGCAGACTGGAGTTCAAACTCTTGGTTGTCGATTTTCTTTTTTTTTTTTCCTTTTGCTTTTTATTTTTTCCTGAAAGGTGTTAAGTAAAATACATAGTAATTTAGCACGCATGCCATTTTGTGGAGATATTGCAGGGGGTCTTGGTATATCAAAGCAGTGGGTGGTAGCTTCCCACAGTTTACATGTAACCCCCTATGGTATATCTGGCTTTGGTGAGACAGGCATGCCAGTCCAGCTTTCCTCTCACGTGTTGTTTCTTGTTTGTCGGCTTAAGTCTGACCCTCTAATGTTATTCTGTCGCTTACTTATTTTTTTAACTAACGAGTTCCAGTTTCTATGAAAATAAGCTCTCCATGGAAGACAGCCCTCAATGTCTGTCAGGATCTGGGTAATGGTTTTTTTGCAGCCATGTGAGGATAGAGCTGGGAGACCACAGAGCCAGAGCAGCTACCAACCGCACTGTGGGTCACCTAACAGCAAGAGTTCACACAGTTCTTGGCCAGCAAAAATCCCTCTTATTGGGAATGATTGTTTTTTGTGAACCAGATCAAGTGGTCATTTGGCATATAATGTCATGTGTTGTTGAGTAAGTGCCTTCTAGTTTGCATGGTGTGTAATACGATTTGTTACGTGAAGCCCTTGCCAAACCTTTCAGTTACTTTCAGACTGCTTAGGTTGGTTCGCTTGGAAGAGAATAGATTTTGGGTTAGAGCATCTCCCTCGGCTTTTTGGATTAAGGGGCTAAATCCCCATAGCTCCTCTGATGAGAAACCATTATGGATCTCCACAGCCAAAGGTTGTCCTCGGTTGTACAGCTGGCAGAAGACCTGACCTACAGCCCAGCCAACGCAACGTGCTGGGGTTCATAGAGCTGGTCGCTTGACGTGGGACTCTCCTGTGCCACGTGTGTGTTATTAGAGGGGAACCGTTTTATGTAAGCGCTGCAAAGAGAAATAAACATGGTAAAAATTGTGGGAAGCATAAGCACTGCTCTTTGGCTTGCTTCTCTTGGATGCACGCTTTTTTTTTGCGTGTATCAAAGGGGTGAGTCAAACACCTACGTATGGCAGCGGCTGGGGCTGGAGGAGCCTCCCGCGGTGGGGGAGGCGGGAAGAGCCGAAAGTGAAGCTCTGCTGTGTCTCGACCAAAGCATGATGGAGGGACTTCTTGTTTGTTTGGGGGAAGACTGATGTTTCTTTTCCTCCTAACACTCAGTCTGTCTCCCCCCTTCCTTCCCCCCAGTCTAGAAACTCATTCCCAAAGAATAAGTGAATTATTTTTGAAATGCTTTTAAGGGAAGCTCAGAGCGTTCGAACCGAGATCAGATAATAACTTGTCTAAAGTGGCATGGTGAGGGCACGTGTGTTTGGGGGTGCTGGGGAGCGAGCGGTGGGGTCAGAGCCATCCTCAGGCACGAGAGTGAGCAGGAGAGTGCTGGCAGACCCTGAACGGCAGCGGCGCTATCGGGGGCCGCCGTGGTATCACTACTTTATTTTAATGTGATTCCTTTTACTTGATGTTAATGCAAGTTGTTCCTTACTTAAAGTAATAAAAGGAAATGAAGACACATTCTAAAATGAAACCTGACTCTAATCCATTCATCATCTAATACCAGCCTCTTTATCTTTGCTGGTACCTAATCTGGTTAAATGTCCCTGTTGTAGGATTTTAGTGAAAATCCTCTATGGGGAATAGGGTTTTTTGCAATTGGATTACTCGCAGTAAATGGTCCAGCAGTTCGCTTGTTTCAGCTTAATTTTTCCTTTGTGATCTTGTAAGGGTAAGTTACAGTTCAGCTTGCCTTTCCCTTTCATTCATTCATTCCTTTTTTTTAATTTTAGTTAAGAAAAAGATTTCTTTTTTTTCCCCCAGAGCTAAGAATGTGACAGGGAAAACCTCATGATATCTGCGCGATTATTCCCCCCACAAGAGTGTTAATTTCAATGGCTTTATCTGTGTTTTTGACATTATTTATATAGCTGAATATTTCAGTAGCCTAATTTATCAGTATCCAGTTTCCATTTATTAGCACTCTCTGATGAATTGATAATTAATCAGCTCTTCTAAAATATATATATATAAAATATGCAGGTGATCGCTTGTCAGCCTAATGCTTGCTGATGAAGGGAATACTCTAGCACTACAAAGGCTTTTTATGTGAAGTATTTGCAATGAGCAGTAAAATGCAGAACTGAAAGTGAGGACAGGAAGGGGAAAGGAAAAGACCTACAGGTCAGTGAGCATTTGGGTCTCGTGCTAATTAAATGGGGGACTCTGTCAGCCCCTCACTGAGGAGTCTGCCTGCATCTTGGAAGTGAAACAGAAGATTATAAAATAAAAAGGAAAAATTTTAAAGAATTGCTGTTGCTCCGTACAGGAGCACGACAGGTCAAAAAGATTAAAGAAACTCAAGAGCAGGGAAAGTGCATGAGGAGGTTTTAAGCAAGAGGGTGGGAAAACTGCAAGGGTGACGATGAGAAGGGATCTGGAAAAGTCTGAGGACCGTGTTGCAATCCTGGGTACTCAGATTTCTGTATGTCGTGCCTCGTGCTGCAGTGGGGAGTACCTGGCACTCCTCTAACACCATCAACCTTTTTCTCTTGACAGTCTAACAAAGTGCCAGTTGTGCAGCACCCACACCATGTACACCCTCTTACGCCGCTTATCACGTACAGCAATGAGCACTTCACACCGGGAAACCCTCCTCCACACTTACCAGCCGACGTAGATCCCAAAACAGGTAGGTGGGAAATAGTTCGGGTTTTTTTGAGAGTGGGTGGGTGGATCACTCCGTTTTAGGGGGAAGGGGTGCGGGAGGAAGGATTTCCCATGCTGGAGCACCAAAGGGGGCATATAAAATGTCAAACGCATGCAGGAACCCAGACAAAATAGTTTCTTTTTAAGCCAGTTAGGCTTCAGAAGGAAACCTGCTGAGTGAATTTTCATAAAGCTTCTGCAGGGTGACTCTAGAGTTGTGTGTGTGGGATCGTTTGCAGCTGTGTTTCTTTGCAAGCATGATACCCCCACCTAGCAGTTCGATCTACCAAGTGCTTGGTTTGCATGCGTGGCCCAGAGAGTTAAACATGTACATTCTGTGATCTGCACTTACAAAATTTCACCTGGAATTTTAAAGGTGTTGGGCCGTGACCAGTTTCAAAACGAATCTCTTTCACTTCCCCAAATCCCATTGTTTCTGTGTCAGGAGTTCAGCCATTTTTCTCCTATAATGTTGAATTTTCATCCACTCTACTTAGCTCCAGCTCTACACTTGCAACTCTTTTCCCCAATGTAAGTCTTCCCAACTCTCAGTTCAGCCTGAAGGGCAGTCTTCTTGAATATAGAGCACCACGTAAAACCCTGACTAGATTTATTGGTGTTACAGAGTAGAATTTACATGTTATTCTAACTTTTTAAGAGTCCCTGTTTAACCTGAGGGCCCAGAGAAGTCAAACAGTGTCAATCTTCTTTCTTTGGGCTGTATTGAGTTCCTAGTGACAGTGGTTTTGTTTTTGTTAATCCAGATCCCAGCTAGTTAATTGAAAAGTACATCAGAAACTGAATTCATGTCAAAGGAATCACTCTGTGTCGTATGCAGATGATTTATCTAAACTCCAGCCTTTGAATGAGGCTGTGCATTAGCTGGTTTTCACTCCCTATGCTTCAACTGGGGCCCCCTTTTAATTGTACTTAATGCTAACTTCACATGGCTTAAAAGGAATCCATCTCGCCATCCCTGGGTATTGCAAGTGAATGGCATAGTCAACCTCTCATTTAAATAATGGTAGTACAGGGAATAGCTTTTAAATGGTTATCGTAAAACATATGATTAACGTCTGTAGACTGTTTACTTTTCTTCTGTGAACATTCTTTCAAGTGTGCAAATAGCTCGCCGGATCGTTAAAGCCCAGTTAATCTGTTTGGGTTTTGTAATGGAGAAAAAGCAATGTCTGCATGAAAATGTCACACAAGGAGATTTAATTTAGAGATTAAAAGCTTCCCGAGTGACTTAAAAAAATAGTTTTTAGCCATGAATACAGTACCCCTTCCTTTTAATGCTCTCTGTTTTAATTTTGCTTCTGCTGTGTAATTGTGCTCTGGCTTGTTAATTGAAAGACCCAGTCTTGTAACCCTTACTCCTCTGAGTAATTCCTACTTGCTCTTAAGGTAAGGAGCGTTAAGATTTAAGGCTTGTGTATGGAGCTGGTTTCTGCTTCCCGAGTAGGAACAGCGCTGGTTTCAGAGAGGACGGATGGTCTCTCTGTCCTCCCCTGTACACCTTCGACATCTGACCCCAGTTTTACCAAGCATTTCCAGGGGCTCTCACCTCCACTCCTAGGTTTCAGGAAAGGTTTCCTAGATTTGCTCAAAAGCAAACACAATTTGCAATTATAATGACTTTGTAACTCGTTTTGAAGGTTACTTTGGAATAGCGCCATGCTATTGAGTACCTAGTCAATGTATGGGTAGGGCCTGTGCTCTTTTGGTGACTTGGCGACTACAGTAACCATGAAGTTGACACAGGGACCATCTTTCTGTTGAGCGTTTAAGACAGCACCTAGCACAGCGTCACTTCAGAACTATAGTTGAGACTCCTAAATTCTCATCCTAAATAACAAAATAATTATCTCTGATTGGAGAGGTGACTGAGGGAGCTAATCACATCAGTTTTTCTGGTTGAATCTCATTGAAGAAGATGCCAAGAGGCTCACTTTATAAAATAACACTGTGAAACAGCCTTTGGAAACCCAAAGTGAAGCCATGAGTATTGTAATAGAAATTAATAGGTAGCGATTTAGAAACATATGTGCTTTTTCCTTATATTTTATTTATTTCCATGTCTCAGTACTAATGCTGCTTTCTGTTCCTCTTCCGTAGGAATTCCAAGGCCTCCACATCCTCCAGATATATCTCCTTATTATCCGTTATCACCAGGCACTGTAGGACAAATCCCCCATCCGCTAGGATGGTTAGTACCACAGTAAGGAGTTCCATTTTTTTTATTTCCTTTTTCTTTTTTGATGTGTAAAATTTATGTTAAAAATTCTCTGTGTGTGTGTGCGTGCGCATGTGTGTGTGCATTGAGATAAGTCTGTTTGCCAACTGCCATTTCATTGAGTGGTTATGAATTTACCCACCTCATGAAGATTAATTAAAACTTATGCCAGGTCATGTGGTCTTAAACAAACATGAGCAGTTGGACACAGCTTTGCATGTCATCTGAACCACTTGATGGCTCATGAAGCACGAATTTTTAAACCCTTCTGCAGAAACATCCTTTTCTTGTTAATGCCCTTGCACTGCACCGCTTGGGTTTTTCTCAGATGTGGTTTTCTGGGGGCTCCAGGTGGTTCTCATGGACTCTTTCTTACCAGGACCATCCTCACTATAAATGTGCAATTTTAAATTCCATTGGCCTTCCCCATTGAAACCCATTTCATTTTTCTTGTGAAACAGTAGAGCTTTACATCGGCCAGTGAGCAGCATTCCTTGTCGAGACGTGGCTGGGCAGTTGGCATCTGAGGAATGGAATTTTCTTGCAAACAAGAAAGAGGAATTAGTTTACTTTAAAACTGTCTAAGAAAAAAGCTGTGGAAAGTTAGTTTGGGGTTTTGTTTTCTTTTCAGCTCCTCATATCCCACTTGTAGAGCCATGTGGGGTATGAGGTTCCCTCCAGTAATTGACTCCTTACTTTATTTTTTTTCTTACGTTGCCATCTCTGCAATGGGTTTATAATGCACTTAAGCACTGCCTAGGCCTTTTGTACAGTATATTTGATTTAAATACTTCTAAAATACATTTGTATTGCTGGATACAACAGTTCTCTGCGTTACAAAGCAAGACTCCCTATTTTTCTCACATAACAGACCTCATCAATTTTGGGGAGATCATATTTCTTTAGATATTAATTGCCCAAAGCTAGAAGTAGTTGGTTCCTGCCCGAGGTTGTTTGGCCAGGTGTGCTAAAATACCTCTTTGCAAGTTTGCCTTCTGTAAGGAAGTGGAGTTCACAGCCCGTAGGAGAGCGGGGCAGAGCAGGGGCTCCCCACACACATCCAGGTCTCGGGCAGGGAGAGGGATTGGCGTCAAAAGCTTTGCGGGCCTTTCTCAAGCACAGAAGTGTGGATGCAGGAGAGCTGGAGCTCGGACCTTGGCCACAGGAGCCCGCTTCTGGCCACATTTGTAGGCTGCCCTTCCTTGCAGGGTGGTTGTGCAACTTGTGTGGGTAGAGGCTCTCCCACCCTGAGGGTGAAGCATGTCCATCAGCTCTCTGCAGAAGGCTGTTTCTCCAGAAGAGCACAGCATGAGCAGAAGAAAAACCCAGAGCATTGCTCCCTCAAATCTTAAATCCCTCCTCATTTGTGGTGATTTACTTTTTACGTAGGACACCCTGAACGCTGGTAGAATGCATGTCAGCTCTTTGTCTTTCTTGCTTGCAGGGCCTAGCTGCCATCTCATGCTCCTCTGTTGCAACTGCTTAGCTTGAGTTCGCACAGTAACAAGCTCAGCATTTAAAACAAACACGCTCAGCTAATGCCAAAAGTCAGTACCATTAAAAACATGAGAGCGCGGGGAAGAAATTCCTCGCTGTCATTGACCTGTGCCTCATTGCTCATCTGTGTCTCAGAGCCTTACATCTTTATGTGTGCAGACACAGGTTTGTCCTCCTTCAACCTCATGTCATGGCTGCCAAACCATGCAAATGTTGCCACGTGTGGCCAGTTTCATCGAGCAGGTGCTAATGGCCACCTCTGTCACAGGAAGGCTCTGTCATCACCCCCGGTTTATAACAAGTCAATACCCATGGCATACTTGTCTACCCACAGCTCTTACAGCTTCTCTGAGTGTTTTTTGTTGAGGGGTGATACCATCACGTTTGCTTTTGCTCTAGGAGAGTAGCATGGCCAACTTTGCAGAACTAACCCAAGGTTTTTATTTCCCCTCTCGTTGCCACTCGTGCTTCACTATCAACTTCTCAGTCCATCTATCCTCAACTGGCCTGCATGTCTCTAGCATAGTACCCCCCCAGAAAGCATCCTGCCCAGTCAGATGATATATTTGAAGGACAGATGAAAAGAACTAGCCAGCACAGACAAACCTCAATCAGAAAAAGTTGTGTGTCTTTCATGAGGATGCTATTTTGCATGTTGCTGTATTTTTTAATTATTGTAATGAGGTGTGATTGTCTATTGGTTACCCACAATACTTCTTGGGGACTCTCCCCCGGTAACTCTTGTCAACACTTGTTAATCTGACAAAAGGCTACAAATTAAGCTCTGTTAATTTAATGTTTTCTCACCGAGATCTAAATACCGAAAGAGGCCCAAAGCGCAACTGAAGTCCTTTGATTCACTGTACTTTATTTTGGTATAAATTTACATTCATTATTGTTTTCCTTTGGATGTGTAGCCCTCAATTAGTGTGATGGCTCCATTAAAGCAAGCGAGACTTCGCCTTTAATTATTACAACAAAACACCTAGTTTCAGCTTGGGGAGAGGGTCTCTATTGACATAAGCAGAGGTTATAAAATTTAATTAGCCATTCCTATCAGATTTATGGCATTCAAATTGTTCTGTGTTTCTTTCCTTTGATCCTTGCTGTACAATCCCCAAGATTTTTGTTCTGATCAAATGAGAATAAAGCTTACTGTGCAGAGAGAAGTTTTTTGTTGTGGGTTTTTTTTTAAAAACCCTTTTTTCTTTCTCTCATTCTCTCTTTCCCTTCTTTTTTGCCAGGCAAGGTCAGCCAGTGTACCCAATCACGACAGGGGGTTTCCGCCACCCTTACCCAACAGCTCTGACCGTCAATGCTTCCATGTCAAGGTGAGTTCAAATGCTGAGGTCCTGAATTGAGAGCAAATGTAACTCCTCCTGCCACCCTCTCTAGAGGAGGGCATTTCATCTAGGAAGCACATTCCTGAAAACACTTCAGTTAAACAGTCATCCTTAGTTCTTCGGTGGGGCAGAGGAGGAGGGGTTGAGGGGTACCTTCCCATTTGAGGAGAAGAGGGTGTCCTAGTGCTGTCATTGGGCTTTAAGAATTTGTTTTTGAGGGAGAGGTAGAGGAGCAGGAAGTCATCTTTAAAAGCCAAACTAAATGAAAAAGCTGGGAGAATGTAATGTTGAAAAAGCAAGGAGGAGAAGTCGTGATATCTTTTGCTTTCTCGGTGGCTATCACCCAGAGCAGCGCTCTGTGTGCGAGAGGGGAGTCTCGGGAGGGAGGAGGGCTGCTCTTCAAGCAGAGTTGGGAGGAAGGTTATTGCGCTATGCTTTCCCTTACCAAAGCTCCAAACACTGATAGTCGACATAAAAGGGCCTGCCTGACCCTCTAAAGCTTTAGAAGTATATGTTTCTCCCCCTCCCTACCTCCAATTAATTCCATCTAATTTTCCAGGGGCTGCTAGTTTTATTTACAAACTGGTTGGCAGCACTATGTTTAAGTAATCACTAATTGCTCCTAATGATAGTTTTATTTTCTGTTCATCTGATTTTCAGTCTGGTTAATTAAATCGGTGGAGGTTTAGACTTTCCTGATGGGCTGAAACAGCTAATCCATTTTGATGATGGCACATAATTAAATTAGCATGCATTACATAGCAAGGTTCCACGTCTCTTCCCTGCTCTGTCCCTTCCTCTCCATGTCTGCAGTTTAATATGTGAAGGTTGGTGTATAGAGGATTTAAGGAGGAAAAGACTGGGGGAGGAGGGGGCTTGGGGGAAAGACACCTCATTGAGAAATGGAAACCTGTGACAAGAGCTCGTGAGTGAATGGGTAGGGAAATAGGGTGTTGTGTGCTTTAGGTAAGTAGAGTAAAAGCAAAACATTAAAATTTGCCTGTGTTGCTTCAGCAAATAGAGAGACAACTGGAAAATCAACTTTAAAAAAAAATTAATAGACCCAGCATGGGGGAGGAAAAATCCTGGGTTGGGGAGAGAGCTGCAAATTTAAACAATGGTTCCCTCCCTCCATTTAATCTTTTTTAATATCTATAAAAGACTTGCAGGCATGGTGTGAGGCAAAGCAGAGCTTGATTTAGTTTAATTATTATTAGAGAGGCTAGTCATTTGAGGGAGGGGGGAGATGTGGGAGGGGGGAGGCTATATTCCCAAGATAGGCTTTATGAAAGGTATCTAGTTAAAAAGAGTACACAGCAAATTAAATACATTATTGTGGTAATGGGACGACAGAAGTAGAGGTCTATTATACTTATGGCAGTTATAGGAAATGTAGGCTCCTTGCCCTGTTCTAGCACATCCTTTGATATTCATTCCATTCAGCAGCAGGGCCAGGACTTCTCAGAATTAAGTGATGGGTCATTATACTTTAAACACCATGGAGAAGCCTAGATTGGCAATTAAACAGCACTTGCTGACACTCGCTTGTGCCACCCTGTGACCCCCTTTAGATTGAGTTGTTGGAGCTCGGGGCCCTCAGCCTGCTAAATTGGTAGCAGGCACTTCTCCTGACGAGGGCTGGCTCTGAAATCTGCCGGCTTCAAAGGGAGCAAGATCATGTATAAACCATAATGTGGGTGCACCGTGGCTCAAAAAATAAGGCAGGAATAGATGAAATGTTACAAGTGCAAGGGGAAAATGAGAGAATAATGACAAATCTAATGCAACTCAAAGCAGAATTGTTGCACAGAAAAATGCATCCCACTGCTTGTGCATAAAATCAAGGCAGGCAGATGACATCCAGTTAACAGAAACATGTCAACAGTGAAGTAAAGTGAGAGTGAGTAAGAGAGAAGCCCCTGAGACAGCCAGGAACAAAAAATTAGTTGTCCTTAACAAGTTAAGACTCATCATTATATTCTGGCTTGGAGCCATAAAAGGAGACAGTGGTGTATAATGAGCTGCTTAGAATTTTTAGGGTGTTTATTGCAATTCATGGACTACTTGTCTAGAGAAAAAAATACGGGGGGATGTCTTAGGCGAAGGTGAGGGGTGTGCATATACACACACAGCCTGCCTTTTTGTCTCTGACATAAGCCCGTACATGCACACACGCTCAGGCGCACACGCAGAGTGATGAATAGATTTAAGATGTTTATCCTTTGTTTCAGCCCAGAAACTTCTCTCCTGGTTTCCCATACGTGGGAACACCCTCTGGGCAGACCATGCTCTGATACGTGGTTCGACGCATGTTTTCTCATGCCCGCCGTATCAGCTGGAGTGCCTGAGCTCAGCTGGGGGACAGCCCTTGCCCTGAGTAGCCAGCATAGTTGGGAGATGGGGCTGGCGTGCCCAGGGATGTCCACGCTTGCCTGCAGACATGCCGTTCATGGCTGGCCTCCAGGCAAGAGCCACACAGGGTCCTGGTACAAGCCTTGGGGTCACTGTGTTGGCTCTGCCCAAACGTTGAAGCCAGGGCAGACCCCAACCTCACTCCTCCATCCACGTTTCTCCAGAGCCTTCCTTCAAAAGTAGTTCCTGTCTTTGCCTGCATTATGGTATAGACCTTTGGAGCATATACTGCTTCCCAACAGTGAATATTCCCTAAGCTTAGTAATTACAGTTCATTAGTTAGAGTGTGCTTATGAATAGTTTATAAAAGGTTAATGGGTGACTAATAGTGATTTTCATAAATGATTTAGGCTATTAAGGTAGTGTCTTCAGGTTGTTTTAACATTTACAACTCTTTTCTCCGCTTGTAGCATCGCCCCACTCACTTCATATGCATGCAACATGCTTATAACGTCTCTTGATCCTTCATTACCGCTCTATAATATGCTCTTAATGTAAATTGAGGCAGGGTTAACTGACTGATGGGCAAACAGCAGACCCACTATGAAAAAACAACTACTGCGAGAGGAAATCAGGAAATAATTTAGCAGAATTACACCAGACAAACACTACACAGCACTTAAGTGGTGGCAGTGGAAAATACCTTCTGTAATTGAAATTTCAGGGGAAATTCACTTTTGCTGAATGTAATTACTGAAGTTGGAGTGTAGCCAGGAACTTAAAAATTAACACTCTTCCCCCCACTCTTACTGCCATGTGAGTGGATGTCTACATGGAAATAAATAGGCACTTGGACTTTGGACCAAACCCCCACCCAGCCCACTGAAGTCCGTGACATTTTGCGAGTGACTTTCGGTTCTGGAGCATGTTTTTATAGGCCCAAACATAGGAGGGGGTGTGTAAGTCGAACAGGCAGCCTTGTGTCTTGGAGGGGGAGAGATCCAGTGTGAAATGATAAATGGTCATTAGTAATGAACACACAACTTCCTTGGGGAAACTGCCACCCAAAAATAATTACTGAGCTGCAGCTACCTGTGGTTGAAGGCTTCTGTGTCTCTGAAGTTTAGAGCTTAGTGGGTGAAATCCCATGTCAGCTGAAGTCAGTGGAGGCTTCTCCCATCCTCCAGGCTTTCACACAACATGCCTACGTAGGCTTCTCCTCTGCTGCCCTTCCTCCCCACCCGGTCACTCTCCCATGTGCAAATGCTCACTCTCCTAAACAGTAATTGGAAAAACATTTTTCCCATAATTAGGAGGGGAAGTTACATTTTTTTGCAGATTTTCTTCACTCTCCTCCATTTTTTATTAGCTGGAGGTACTTAAATCTTCATCAAAAATAAACAAATAAAATAACTCCCTATCTTTTGTTGAACTTGTTTCCCTTGAAGATCCTGGTCATACAACAATCCGTCATGTGGGCAGAGTTAATTTTCCAATCTGTTTGATAATTTTTGACCAGCTCCTTATTTGAGAAACTAGTCTATGACCCAGCTATCACAGCCACATCATGGGGTGCTCTTCAGAAACTTAACAAACACCATCTTTTGTCCCCAATAACTCCAGCTGTCATCAGTCTTTTGTGATATTTGGGAGCCCTTCTCCAGTGATGTCTAACCTTATTCAGGTCCACTCTCATACCCTTCTGTCCTTGTGCTGCCACTGCACTCAGCTCTTCTTCCTCGCTGGTATATGCCCACTGCCCTTCCCACTGTGTCCTCATGTCAAACAAGTGCAGCTCTTCTGCCTGCTCTCTGAAGGTAGGCTTTTTGTCTCCATCTTCATGGTTCATTGTCCCATTGTCACTGGCTCTCGTTCCATTTTGAACCCTAGCTAGTCCCAGCAGCATAGTCCTCTCTTCAATGCTGGGTCTTGCCTAAGACAGACGGTCAGTCCATAGGATGTGCTTATATATATACTATATACTATGCTTATACCACTTTCAGTGAGGTCAGGATTTTACCGTAGGTTTTATTTTCGCCCATGTCTGTAAGTTATTTTTTTTTAAAAAAGCTCTTACTGTCAGTTTTTATTGTTTGCATTGTACTGTGGCTGAAGGCCCCAGGCACAGTGTGAACAAACTTTAAGTATGTCCAATCAAAATACACACACACACAAAAACAGAGAGAGAGAGCAGAAGAAAATGATACAAAGGCCCAGTTTGTGTCTTGCTGATGGTGAGGCAATTCTGTGGCGTAAGTAAGACCAGGACATCGGCCTCCTTGCAGCCTTGCCATTGTCTTCTCTTCTGAGCTACCATGCACTAAAGCATTTCCCCAAACATGCATTTCTCTCCTAGCTACCTTTGTCAGAGAGTGGGGAAGGCATTTTGACAATCCACGTGGAGATTTGTGTCCATGGGTCTTTAGCAGAAGTAGAAATATGTGAAGGAATGACCATTTGCTGCCCGTTCTCCTCTTCCCCTGCCATCACACCCTCCTTTCCTTCTCTCCGTGCCTTTGTGAGGAGCTGCAATTCTCTACAGTTTGAACAATTTCACATTCTCCCTGTCAGTCCCTGCTCTTCCCACCACTGCCTTCAAAGACAAAATACTTCTGTCTAATGATCCTGAGTACTACCAGCTGATAGACAAAGATCCTCAGAGCTTGTAGTGGACAGTATCTCTTGTTCATGAAAGTACTACTGTGTCATCTTGTGAATGTAGGGAATGTCTAGGCAGTTTGGGGGGGGGGGTAATTTATAAGACAGGGAAAAATAAAGAAATCCCATTATATTTCTGACACTTGTACACAGTCTATGTATCCATAGTATATCACCCCATTTTAAATCCCGTTTGATAGAAAAAATCATTGTATATTGCTGATAGAAGAAATAATTCTTTATCCCCTTGCACGTTCCATATTCTTGGGGTACTTTATTTGGACAAAACCAGTTCAAAATCTGGGATGAGAGTAGGGATTTGCAGTGATAAAAAAACTTGTCATTTGCCATAATCACTTTAGCCTTGGGTTTTTGGGGAAGTTATTTTTGAACCAAATTTTTAGGCTAGATCACATTCCCTGGAAACATGTTGACTTCAGTGGGGGTTTTCTAAGGGAAAGGCAGTCAGTCATAGTATGCTTTCGTTATTCACTGCAAAACCTTTCTGAGACTGTTGAGGAAATATTGATAAGAAGTCAATCCTGCTTTTGAGAAGTTTGTTCATTTCGGTTAAAAAGTAAAAAGTCTGAATGATTGTGCCATGTTCGTGCTGTGGCCCTGACCAAGCAATTAGATTCATGCAGAAGGATTGCACATCCCTCTCTGAATCCAGTTGCAGGACCGGGGCCTGTCCATGTATGTGACCATAAACCATAAAGCTGACAACATTTTTTCTCTTTAGAAAGGCTATACTGTTATTTTGCATGAATTTAAGCCTTCCTAGGTTACCTCAGTGGGTCAAAATGGACTTAATTCCACAATCTTCCCACCTTCTGTTAAAGCAATGTGGCTCAGAGATTTATTAGTCACAAATAAATATTTTCTTTTGCTCCATCAACAAAATGTAGCTAATGAGGCATCTATAAGGATTATCAAAAATGCATCTAGATTGTGTTGGCATTAATATTTTATTTTGCTGTCAATATGCAACAAAAGATGTCATCCCAAATTCACAACATGATTCAGAACTATAAAAACTGATTCCTTGGTTGCCACAGATAATTTCTTAGCAAAGAAATGGACTGGTGGATTTTCTTGCAGGTAGCTGAAATTCCACTTTCATCCAAGTTCATCCAGTTGAATTTGCCTTTTGTTAAAGATGTTAAAAATCATGATGTCTCATGTCAGTAATGATAATGAAGGGGAAGATCGGCTTTAATGACATTAGAAGAGTCATTATGTTTAATTTATTGCTAATTAATGCTGCCAGCTTTCATATGCTTTGTCTAGCTGTCATGTGCTTGTTATATGCCTTTTTTTTTTTAATGTGTGTACACATCCCTCCCCATTCATTCATTTTTATTCTGACGATTTACACAGCTTTCTCTCCTCTAGGTTTCCTCCACACATGGTCCCGCCACACCATAGTTTACATACAACTGGAATCCCTCATCCGGCCATAGTCACACCAACAGTCAAACAGGAATCTTCCCAGAGCGACGTCGGCTCACTCCACAGCTCGTAAGTTGTTGCTTCCCGTGTCTTCTTTTTAGAACACCCAAAGCATTGCCTCTGCATGTGTGGCTTTTAAAAAGGCTTGGATTTGTGGGAATGTTTTTTCTGTAAACCATTTTTTTAAATTGCTTTTCCTCTTCTGTTCTAATTGACTTGAGCATGATTTAACTACCAAAGTGTGTCAAAATAATGGTAGCAGTCTTTTAGACTCATTCTGTGACATAGAGAAGTAGTTATTAATTTCACCCATTTTAACAAGGAAGTGGAATTTTCTTGATCAAGATTCAAGCTTCTTGACCAATTTCCATGCTACTCAGTGCCTGGTTTGAAGCCGTGAGATACCAGATACGCAACAGGAGACAATAAATCAAAGCATAAATGGCTTGTTCAAAGCTCCAGAGAGAGCTGGTATCGAGTTTAGGTTTGAACTGAGGAGAGCCCTGGTCTACCTCTGCCCGTAGTGCTTCTGGTGCTTCTTGCCTTTCATTTCACAGGTGAAGCAGAAAGACAGCGTTTCAGTTCCCAGTGATGATGGGGTGTAATTATTTCCTCTACCATCATGCTCCCAAGCCCTCTCCATGAACCCATTTTCCTGAGTGTCCATGTCCTTCCAAGGTTCTTCTAGGGGCTGAGAGGGTCCTTGGTGATATTGCATAAACATGAGATGGGTTTTCTTATAATGCTCTTAAAACTGTTCTCATACAGCAGCCAGGGTGAAGGCTCTAGAGAATCTTCTGGTCCTCTTCCTAGAGATTTCTGAGGATTAATGCTAGAGGGATTGAGGGGATTAATTTAATAAATTCACAAGGGTTCTCACTGTGTGGTTTCTGTCTGTTGTATCTTTACCCTTCAGAAAACATCAGGACTCCAAAAAAGAAGAAGAGAAAAAGAAGCCACACATAAAGAAACCTCTTAATGCATTTATGTTGTATATGAAGGAAATGAGAGCAAAAGTTGTAGCAGAATGCACATTGAAAGAGAGCGCAGCCATCAACCAAATCCTCGGTCGAAGGGTAGGTAACAAGGGACAAGCACAAGCAGGGACTGAAACTCGGTAGGATTCACACTTTCTGAATCACTTTGTTTTCGTGATATTTTGATAATGGATAAGTAAGTTACCAAACCAAAGGCCTTGGTTTGGTTTTTGTTTTTCGCAGACACTTTTTGTCAGTGGGGTCATTCATGGGGAAGAGGGAGAGTTAACTAATAGCAGTGTTATTTCAATGTTATTTCCGTGACCTGGAGATGGAAAAATCTCAGATTTTTATTTTGTCCTAAAACAGGCAGAAAAGTAAATGGGGAAGGAAAAAGCCTTTGGGTACAGTACCAGTATCAGCACCTGTGAGAGCCAGAAGAGGAGAGGGGGTGCCACTGGGGAAGGGAGGGGGAGACCTTCTCTAAACCTGTAACTGAGGTCTGGCTCAGGACAAGTGGTTCAGCTTCTGGACCCTCTCCCCTGCTCTTTGGTTTTGTTTAGTTTTCTTAATTCTCCTCTCTCATCAGGAGGCAAAGGGGCTGAGTGAACGTAAATGATTAGTTGTGACTCAGTTGAGTTAACTGGAGTTATAATCTGGAGTTATAAATAAAACATGAATGTCAGCATGCAAGATCATCTGGTTTTATCTCTTTTTATGAAAATCAACTCTAGCTGTATTTATATATAAATAATATACTCTGCTGTTAATGTGCTTAAAAAAACCCAAAAACAACACTTGTGCTTTTTATTTTGTCTTTTTCTCTTTTCTTCATCTCAGTGGCATGCATTATCCAGAGAAGAACAAGCGAAATACTATGAACTAGCAAGAAAGGAACGACAGCTTCATATGCAGCTGTACCCGGGCTGGTCCGCACGGGATAACTATGTAGGTTCCTATGTAGGTGGAAATTTTTTTAGTAGTAGAGCTTGTAGAAATGTATTTGTGACCTGCTGAACTACGACCACACATTGCACACAAGCACTACTTGGAAAGCGTGCCTCAGGATCCCAATCTGGTAACAACAACGGACGCTTCCCTCTGCGATACTAAAACTATTGGGGATAATTCCCAGCCCTCCACTTGGAAGAGGCTTCCTGGCTGGGACTAGTAAAAGGTTAGAATTGGGGCATGACAGTAGAGCTCTGTGAAGAAACTCTTGCCTTCACTTTTACCAGCATCTGGAAATGCTGTTTGGCTTGCTGGTCATTTTAAATTTCATTTTTTAAAACAGAACTAAAAATTCCCCTAGTATGGCTCCTCTCCTTTCCACCAAAAAGATGAATAATTAGTGCCTTGTGCTTATCTGTGTGAGAGTATAGTGGAAAGTGGAAGAATGACTTATCCTAGCTTCAGAGAAGGACTGGCAAAACCAAAAGCATGACTTGTTTGAAAGTCTTACTCTCAAGTGGGGTTAAATGAATTATTCCACGCTCTACTGTTGTCTATTTCGATTATGTTTTGCTTTTTCATGGCCATGTTATCTCCCCCCCCCCCCGTCATTTTTTAAAAAGTGTTTTGGAGTTTGTGATCAATTCATGGAGTGTTTTTAAGACTGATTCCTCCCTCCACCCTTCAGAAAGCCTGTTGTGGAGCTAAAAGTGGTAGAATTTTCTGTCTGTTAAAAACTTAAGGCCAGCGTTGTAACCACTTACTAGTAGTATATAACCCCTTCTTCCATGATGGGTAAGCGGTGCAGCTGGTGGTAAGTGTTTGCAAGCCTAAACCCATAAATTCTTGACAGATTTGTGGAATAGTTGGAGCTCTAAACCCTCTTTAATAGGATTATAGCAGCATCTTGATTATTTTTTTAAAGATTTAAATAAAAATCGCCTAAAACTTTCAAGGTCTCTAACTCTGGAAAAACCCCTGCTCCCTAGCTTCCAGGCAGACTTCCCTGCAGGTTTGGGGACCTGCAGCTCTAAGATTAATGTCAGTTATGTACAGTATTACATGTTTTGTTTTTGTTGAAGTCTGTCTTTTCCATCTTTATCATCATCACTGCCTATTTTACTGTAAATATCCTATTTTGCCGTAAATCACATAAAGTCTGTGCTTTGTATATGGCAACATTTACCTCTATGAGAATGTGTGCTTTTACATGTATGGATGGGAAGAAGCCAGTTCAGAGTCTGCAGCGAAGCCTAGAGCAGCAGCAGCTCCCTACAGTCTTCCACCGTTTCAGCAGTGGAGAATACACATGCTTACTTACTTAGCAATATGTACTTAAGGACGTTTTTTCAAATCCTTCTGTTCTTTCTTGATCATCTTTTCTTTCCATTGGGCTCTGCCTCGCTCCCTCCTTTGCTCATTGTTGCGGGTGTAGCTGTGCATGCTCCTCAGAGGAGACCTCGTTAAGCCCGATGAGGCACTGCGCCTGCTTAAACACATTTTCCCTTTCTTTTCAGCATAGTCTGGCCTGTGACTGTCAGACCATAGGCTTGAGGTAGTTCCTCAGCACTGTGCAGTATCGTCTTCTTGGGTGTTCAAAAGGGAGTATAGGCTCGACTGAGGTTTCGGGAATGCTCATTCTGTGCAGTGACTGTGCCACCGACAGATGGGCATGTACAAAGCCTTCAGTGTTTAGGACCTTTTACTTTTGTCCTCACCGTGTGAGCACTGAGAAGCTCTTTCTTCTCAAGCTAAAAAGGACAGGATGAGAAAGCCGGCGCTTTCCCAGCGGCTTGATGCTGTACACCCAAGTGACCTTCAGGGGGAACCTTCCTGCCTGAGGAGACCATGGTACCTTTGCATCACACGATTGCATCGTCCACAGGATTTATTTGTTTCTCCTCTCCTCGTCCATTCAGAGCTCTCCGAGTATCCCTCCTGCCTCAGCATTTCGTAGGGTCTTGAGCCCTTCACACATCTAGAAGGGGAGCACATCTGGGCTGCTTGAAAGGGTTAAATCATTAAGCACTTTAGGTCAGGCACAAGGATGGGGACAGCTGTAGCTCAGGTCTTCAGAAATGGGAGCAGTTCATTCAAGAAACGCAGCTTTCAGCCTGCTCTTAAATAAGAGAAGAGGGAGGATTCAGGGAATCCCTCGTGGCTTGTTGGTGTCACAAAGCACATTTGCTCTTCCTGAGATCTAATATAAGATGTTAAGCAGCGCTGAGTGCTGGACTCAGAAGTACGTAAGGGTCTAGTCACCTCGCCTGCCGCTTGTCTAGAAAATTAGTACCAAAGAACTCTGCAGTCCTGTCAAAATCCATGTTGGTTTGGCTCTGTAGAGGGAGCTGCCAAAACAGTTAGCAAATATTTACATCCGCCTTTACCTGCAGCCTAAGAATTTGTGTAGTACAATGATGGGAAATATTACAGAACTATCTGCTCAAGTCTTAGGAGGACAATCGGAGGCAAAGGCAAAACGGTGTCTTCTGCAGAGCACTCTTAAGGCCATGTATTAATTTAGCTACGTAATCAAGTATCTTCTCGTAGCACAGAAACTGAACAAGGAAGCCAGGTGATTCTTCTCCCTATTTTCTTTGAAAAGGGTGTAAAAGAAGTTAGCGGGACCTCTGTCAGTTCTTTGTTAGGAACAGTTTTCAAAGCTTGTGTTGAAAAGGAACCAGAAATTCCTGGTCCCTGGCTGACATTCCTGTATCTCAGTCATTTTTAACAGATGACTCCTTAAACGGGTTATGGTACTTTAATACCTGGCTTGAAGAGTTTGTAAAGGGCAGGTGACTCCTGACCTCTGTTCTGGCTGGCCCTTGTGTGAAGAAGTCATAAGGTCTCAAATTGGAATAGCCCTTGAATTCCCAAATGTACTGCAAAAATTAAGCAATTATGCCACGAGATACAGTCTGTTAATTATGCAAGTGGCCTCCTTGAGAGTAAATAAAAATCAGGCTTATCGTCCTGAGGCAATGTCTGGTTTTGGTTATGTTGTTGTAAACCTGGAAAAAATTCACCGACTTTCACAGAGTTACTGTCAATCTAGATCAATATAGATGGAGCAGTCTGAGCCTCTTGTATCTTTATGTGATACGTGGACTTCAAGACAGCACATTTTTCCCTGTTCTATTCTCAGGGAGCTTTAGGAGCAATGCTTGTCTATCTTGTCTGCCTGTCATGTTAGACTGATGGCTGCTGTAGCAATTGACTCAGAGCAACAACTTTCCATATCCCCCGAAATGACCTCAGAGGTGTCAGAGGTGATTCCTCAGCAGCGTTCAGGCCACAGGATTATGTGCATGTTGTTTAAAAATTCTTTAAAATTGATGGTGCAGACAGCTTTTTCCATCACCAGAAGGCTCTCGTGAACAAGATTGTGCTTGTTGCAGCCTGGACAGCAGGGTGGCAGTTTACAACCCTGAGCAAGCAAGAGGGAATGAGTACGGAAGCACCGTGCCAGAAGGCCAGCTTTTAGAGCAGAAAAATATGACAACAACAAATCAAAATCCAGCATCATGTTGGGGGAATTTTTTACCAATACATTCCAGGGAATGTATCATAGTGAGTGTCCCAAATGTTATAGTGGCTGTCCCAAGCTGAAGCCCAATCTTAACCATGTAGCTGGGAGCCAGACCAACCTACTGAGAAAGATGTCCACCATGTAGGAGAACCTCTTGGCTTCCCAACAGATATGTCCAGCCCATGTTTGTTCCCTTTTGACCACAAGGGACCACTGGCCTGGTGTCTTTTCACCAACTTCTCTTAGTACCACATCTTCAAAAGCAGGGATCTCTATGCTGTTCACAGTTGACGTTGCTGGCCCGAAAGTCATTGCTTTTAGCATCTGGGGAGCTGTGAAAATGAAATGACTCTGTCCCCTTGCACTGGCCTTTTTGTGCTGCTCTGCAAACCCTGTAGCTCGGTGTTAGAAAAGTTCTCTTAGCAAATCACTTTTATCTTTTGAGCCATGCTTATTACTTTTTAACTCTTCTCTTGGAAAACGATCATTGGGTTTCCACAGAAGTCGGGCTCCTGGTCACGTCATCTCTCACACTGCTGGAGAGAAATGGAGAAAGGGCCGTTCTCCCTCTGGTCAGAAACTGTAACAAATTGCATCATTTTGTGGGACAGTATTTGGGAAAGGGACGCAGTTTAGCAAAACATTACTGGTGATTTGTTCTTGTGATAGAGCAAAATGTGGGAAGGGTCTTCGTTATATCTGGACTTTTTCTCTTGCTGGCTTTGTTTCCTAAGTTGTTAGTACACTTATAAACCTGCAGGTTAGGTTTTGCTCATCACTGTGGCTTCCTCGTTTGCTTTAACGGTCGGGTTTGGGTGCTGAGGAGCTCCAGGGGCTCAATCTAACCTCACCATGGACTCTCCCACCTTGAATTTCCACTGTTGTCCCTTCTTCCCCTCCCCACCCCACAGAAATGTGACCAGGAAAGATTTTTTTGAAGTAGGCGCATACAAGTGTCGATGTTTCTGTCGTGATGATAATCTTATCTCAAAAGAAGCATCTTGCAACTCCCTCTGCCCCTTCCCCAGCTGCTTATGGCTTTGGTGGGTGTTAGCATTGGGGGGGCTGCAGCAAGGCTGTCCGAAAAGGCACGGGCCAGGCAGAGCCATCCCTGGGGTGTGAGCATCCGCTTGGGGCCCTCCAAGCCTCCCTACACTGGGAGCGAGCTGGCACCGTGCGTCGGTGTCCTCCCCAGGGAGCTTCCCGCAGCAGCCACAGCCCCATCGCTTGGTGCTGTCTTGCAAGGAGACATGTTTTGGGGTTTTTTTAATCCTTCTGATTTGCGTATGTTTCCTGCAGGGAAAGAAGAAGAAGAGGAAAAGGGATAAGCAGCCAGGAGAGACCAATGGTAAGTAAAAATAAGTCTAAATCTCTTGCTTAGTGGAAGTGTGGCAATCCCGGTGTGACGCTCCTAGGTATGGGGGAGGTGGGTAGGAGTCTCCTGGCCTCACGGGGAGCCAGCCCTTATACTAGACAGCCTTTTTTTTTAAATGCACTCTAATGATTTACACATTATTGCCCTTCTAAAACTAGTCACCAAGCCATTGCATGTAAGACCCTCTTGTGACGTTAGCTGAATTTGTACGTAATGATTGCAAAGCCTTTAACTGCAGAGCCGTAGTTGTAATGCCTATGCCATCATTTATAAAGTTGTCTGCTTATTTTGCGCATATGTGTGTGCGTGTACGTACATATGTATGTGTTTGGTATTAATTTGGGCTGTACCTGTATGTTCTGATGCATGCCTTACAGTGGTAAATCGCACCCATTTTAAATTAAGGAGGTTTGCCATTCTATATAGGAAATTAGAAATACTGCATAGGCAATCTCATAGTCAATTTTGAAGAAGCCCTGACTTAGTTTTTTTGAAGCCTTTGTATAATTTGTTCTTTTTTTTCAGAACACAGCGAATGTTTCCTAAATCCTTGCCTTTCACTTCCTCCGATTACAGGTGCTAACGTCATTTTGAGTCATTTAAAATAGTTTATAAACTGCCTTTTAATTTTTTTTCCTGCCATTATAGATTTTAACATTAAACACTTATGACATTAAGAAAAAAATACCATCCACACGTTTTGATAGTATTTATTATCTATATATCTTTATATCTATTATATGTTTGATAGTATTTTTTAATTTTGTTTTTTGTTTTTGTAACAATTGCTATTAAAACAGTAATACAGTAAAAATAACGCAAGAGTTGTACTAACTGTGCAAATTGAATATGCAGTATTTCTTTAAAGAGACTGATAAAGAATGGAAGCAAGTCAGTAATGAACCTCCTTAATCTAATGGCATTTTTCATGGCTCCCACTAAGTCTTCTCACATTAGCATGCATATGCATTTTTTTATTATTATTTTAGTTTTGGATTTTTTTTTTTCCTTTCTGCTCAAGCCTATTCATTGCAATTCACTAGCTGTACTAACTCAGCACCTTGCCATGCTTTACATTTTATTTTCTGGCTGATACTAACATACTCATTCCGCAGTCTGCTTATTCTTATCCATTCTTTTAAATACAAATTAATAAAAACATGTAAATTGAATGTTATTCCAAAAGCTGCATTATCCCAGGAGATATAATTTCCTTTTTTTTTTTTTCTCTTATTTTTATTTTGTATCTGAGTTGAAGAAAAAAGCATGTTCAGGATCTAACTTCCATACTCAGCTTCTTTTCTTCCTTTTTTTCCCCCCCTCTCAAAAAAGAGAATAAAAAAACCCAGCCCAAATAAACCTTGCCTAAAACATCCTGCTAGACCAGCCACAATGACTTTCCTCTACCTGCTCTTTTAAAAGGGAAAGAAACAGTCCTTTATAAAGGGATACTGCAGCTTTAATTGCAACAGCTAATCTCAAGAGTTGAATAAAAATGTGATTATCACTTTTTTTAACTTTTAAATCAAAAGTCAATATTTTGCAATTAATAACGAGGAAATTGATTTTTATTCCCTTTTTTATTTTTATTTTTTCCTTATTTTTATCTTTCTCTTTTTTCTCCCCTTTTCTCTCTTCCTCTCTCTCTCTCTCTCTCTCCCCCCCTCTCCCCTTTTCTTTTTTTCCTCTCTCCCTTTTCTGCTCGCTTTTCTTGAACTCATTCAGACCTGAGCGCTCCTAAGAAATGCCGAGCGCGCTTTGGCCTTGATCAACAGAATAACTGGTGCGGCCCCTGCAGGTGTGTATAGTTTTCCCAGACTCGCTATGGCTGATTTGCAGCTGGTTTATTTGGTACTTTCCCCTTTTTTTTCCTGCCTTGTTGCTTTGTAGCTCTGTGTTGTGATCTAGAAGACACAAGGGAGTGGGACACTGCCATGAGTTATCATCTCTTTGAAAGGGTTTTGCTTTTTTTTGTTGTTGGTGGTCTTTTTTTTGCCTTCCTCTTTGCTGCTGCTAGCCAAAAACCCACTGTAAAACAGCATCAGCCTTAAGCCCATCCGATCCGTGCCCCAACCATGCTCCTGCCCTCCAAGCCTCCACCCAAGGAAAGTCTCTCCCAAAGCCCTTGATAACACGGCATTGAGCGCGGTACCGACACCGGACAGACACACAGCCGTGTCAGAGATTTTTTTGGTTTTCTTTTGGCTCATTGTGAAAGTCCTGTTTTCTTTCCTGCCCTTGGTATGAGGGGAGATTACCAAATAAAACTAAGGTGATTGAAAGCTAAACGTAGCTGTAGCTAAGATGACGCAGTCCAAATGAGCTCTATCCACCATTGTGTTGTATTTTTTGTGTTTACCTTATGCTAACAGATGCAAATACTCCAAAGAAGTGTCGGGCATTGTTCGGGCTTGACCGACAGAGTTTATGGTGCAAACCATGCAGGTATAATACTACCCATTAGGCCTTTGGGGAAATAAAAGCAATCTGTCCTCTTAGTGCATTTGTGTGATTTTATTTTTTAATCTTTTTTCCCCACTCCCCACCTTTCTCTCTCCCACAGCATCAATTGCTAATAATCTTTGATCTTTGGAATTTCTTGCTAATTTAATGCCATTTTCTCTCTTTCTTTACCAATAACCTCTCCCTGGTGGTAGAACTGGGAACAAGAAAACTTCAAGTCCTTAAAGCTGGCAGCTTTTTGGCTTTTTTATTATTTTTTTCCAGATTGTCAGCAAAATGAATGTTTAGCTGGACATCTATATTTTGTCTTTCATTTGGGTGTATGTCTGCTGTCTCCAAAGGCTTTTTAAAAAGGTTCTGGGATCTGCAGCAGTAGTGTTTTTCTCATGATTAGAGATGTAAAAGCCAGTGTTTACAGCTTATATTGTACTCATTTGTTTGGTGTTACCAGCAAAATTAAATAGCTACGTGTACGCTTCTATGCCTCAATAAGGCTTATGAAGATACCGGTTTTTTAAATGATCTGATGTCTTTTTTTTCTGATTCCAAAAATAGATTTTTTCCTAAATTTTATCCCAACAAGTGAGCTGTAAACGCCTGAGCTGTAGACAAAACTATTTACAACTTTAGTAGGACAGTTTCCAGCATTAAAAGGAGATGAAAGACATCAGAGAGCCCAAATTTCGACAGCCCATGTTCTACTGGAGTTTAATTCCATGTATAACTCAGTACGTACTTCTTTCTTGGTGGAGGGATACCGAGTAGTTCTTTTCTCATTCCTTTTTCCTTATATGCTCGCATTTGGTTAAATTTGTTGTTTCTTTGTTCTGATACAAGCAGTCTTTGAATTTGGAATATTATGATGGTAGGTATTTCAACCCAAACCACACTCTGTGTGTAGTGATTCCTCTCCCACATTTTCCCCTCTTACTCATGCCAGTCCCATGTGCTCCATCTCATTTAGAATGTAGATCAGACGTCCATCGTATTTTGTGTATGCACGCAGTCTTGTTTGTGCTTAGTGTCGAGGAAAACACGGGTCAAGGGTGGTGTTATATGTCCAAATACCAGCTAAGGCACCAGAAATGTCTGCAACAGATTGCATATTGTCCCATTCGAGGCATGCTAGTACCGGGCGTTGGGGTCTTAAATACCAGTATCAGTACCTATGTTAAACAAGCTTTGAAAGCAGCATTTGCTTAAAGCTTAAAGGAAGAAGAGTTCAGTCCACAGGAGCTCAGTAGCCACTTCACTGTGTCAGGAGGCTCGAGTCTCATGCTAGCCAAAGACTTGGATGCTGTGTTTAATTAGGCTTTATTTTGTGGTTAGTTCACTACACACTATCAGCAGATATTTGTGTAGTCTAGGGGTAGAGTATTTGAAGCATGTCAGGCTCTGTATGCCAAGTACCAGAACCGGGGGCACATCATGTTTGTGTTGCTTTATCTTTCCCTAGCTGCTTAAGTAAACAGCATACTTTTAAAACTACAGTTTATCAGCAAGGGGCTATTCATTCGGTCTGTACAGTGCTTAGGTTACATGTGAAGCATAAACCCTCTCTTAACTTATGCCAGATTTTGGTCAGAAATCTTTGCAGCACATCAGAGACGACTTCAGTGGTTGAGCTGATAGCTTTAGACTTACTGATAGAGAGTCAGCTGCTTTTCTTTTTGTTTTGTTTTGTTTTTAAATGCATGGACGCATTCTATCACTAGGTATTAGAGCATTTCTCTCCTAGTTCTGGTCCTAACCATTATAACATTGCATTTGCTAGCATGGTAGCATTTTGTAGTACATCTTAGGTAGGTGCTAAAGATGTGCAGTTTGCTGGTACAATAGAAACTGAGACATCTTTGCTCGCAACAACTGAATAAACCCTTGTCACCCTCAGTGGCTTTCACTCATGGCAATTGCAGCAGTACAGGTTTCCCAGTGCTGTCCTGGGGCTAGTTTCAAGGGCAACATGAGTGCAGGGTCAGGTCTGTTGGTGTTTGCCAGACTGATGTAGCAGTTGATGCTTTCAGAGCAACATGCAAGTGAATAATCCTTGCTAGCACTTCTGAGGGGGGATATGTGGTATTTTTGTTCCCACTTTTAGGAGAGCAAAACTGAGGCGTGAAGAGTGCCTTGGATGTTTACTTATTCCCCTTCACCAGAGTTGCCTGGTGTTGTTCACTTCTGGTAAAATTTGGCTTGCAGGGTTTGGGGTTTTACCATCTATGCCTTCTGTCCCACCTAACCCTGACACGTACATGACCACAGATAACATGTGGTGGGAACGGCACAGGCTGGAGAAATGTCCCCCCACCTTGAGCCATCATGATGGCTTTTCAGACTAAAAGTGGCCACACTATTAGAGAGTTTAATATACAGCAGAAGCAGAGGAAGCAATCTGCTCCCTTAATCCTAGTCAAAGGAAAGTTACTTCGGGTAGCAGACCAGTGGCTTTAGTTTTAAAAACGTTGTTAACTCTGCAGAGTCAGCAAGTCAGGTAGACCTGGTTTAAGTCAGCTTTGCCATGGGAACTCTTCCTTTCAGGCCACAGAACTTAAATAGTATTAAAAAAAAATGTTTTTTGAATTTTTGGCATGCTAGATTCAAACTGCCTCCAGTGAAACAATTAACTGCCTTGTAGGTTCAGAGCAATCCAGTTGAATGGCTTCTGGACCACCATCGATGAGGCAGGTAGAGCTTGGGTCTCTGCTTGCAAATTATTGTAATTTGAGGATTCAGGGGAGCCCTGCAGTCTCCAAATTGTGAGAACCCACCTTTCCACGCAGGTATTATTGGTGAGCTTTGTGAAGCATCACTGTTCTGCTTTGCCACTGGAGCTGTACAGAAGGTCCAAACATGAACTGTGGCCCTGGTAGCATTGCACAGCTGAAGCTAGGAAGTGGTGAGACAGAGGAGAGGGGAGGGGAGAAAGAGCAGCAGAACTGTCCTTAGCCAAGAGCCAGAGGCTTCCTGCGATGTTTGTTGATGGTAGAAGAATTAACAGGTTCTGTTTCGAGCCCACCAAATTAATTATTTTCTGTCTTCTAACGTTGCTCTAATAAAGCATGGTTTACAGCCTTCACTTGCTGTCTTCTATCTTTCTTTCTTTCTTTCTTTTTAACATTTAAGTTGCATGGTTGTCTTTAGTTTTTAGCATGTATTGATCTGCAGGCTAACGTGGTTAAAACTCTAATAGCCCTAACCCCTTACCTTGCCATGTGGAACGTGGAGCAGAGCCTGAGTCTCTGGAGGAAGGGATGTCGCAGCACTGGTCCTTCACTGAAGCTGGTGGAAAGATGGGGTGCCAGCCTTGCTGTTCCCTTCCTGCCTATGGGAGGTGGTATCTTTTAACTCCAGGATCAAGCTGGTTAGATCTCCCTTGCAGTCGAGAAACATCTAGCCCCATTGCTTAGACAGCAGCGCTTGGTTTAACCCAAGTCAAACGCAGTTGCCATGCATAGGGGAGAACATTGACAACCAGGAGTGGAGCTGGGGCACCTACGCGAGTGGGGAGTGTCACCCAGCGACATTCAGCTGCTGTGCCACACTCCGGTGCTTCGTCTGATGAAGCTGCTGAGCTAGGGTGAGGTATCCACTGGAGGGGGAGAGCAACCTGCTCCTTCACGTTGGTGGCTTTGTGCAGCTTAGCTGAGTGTCCAAAGTTTTTGTGACAGAGCTGCTCTAGACAGACTTTGTCATCTACCTGGGGCTGTGTGACAGCGGTTCAGCACTTCCCATGGGAAGTGTGCTTGTGAATAGGAGGGCTGGAGAGCCATCATTATTAGGGTGAAAGTGGCCACTGAATGTCGTTCTGCCAGATGCTGTGGTTGCTTGCCTCGTTATTTCTGTCCTGCTGCTAGAATTGTCTTGCAGATACTTGGCAAGAGAGATGGTGTGAAATTGTCATCTGTTTTCATTGCTCCTTTACATTATTAAGTGGACAGAGGGAGGAGAAAAGATCTCTGTCGGGTCACTTACTCATTTATTTGAAGATGAGCAGCTCTTGCAAGACTCATATTCCCTGCTGTGAAATAAGCTCCATGTTGCTCCTCACCTTTGTACCTGTCGTCGTGCTCTTCACCTACTGAAATTGGATCCCACTCTGGAGTTCCATGGATGGCTTCTCAGAGGAAAATTCCCCAAAACGCAGACAAGCAGCTTCCCAAATCTACCACTCTCCCTTAAACCAAAAAGTAAAACTGAGTCGATTTAAAGCCACAACCTGCAGGCCATACAACCAGTTATTCTTGTTATTTTGGATCATACTCTGTTTATCCTGTTCTTCTCCTGGTTTTTCTTCTGTTTGCTTTGTTTGTTCGTTTTGTTTTTATTTCCCCTCTCTCTCGTTCTCTCTATTATATATCCCTCCTGTCTGACTCCGATGTTTCTGGATTTGGTGTGGTTCTTAACAGAGGAGAAAGCAATGAGCAGTAGTTTGCAGCCATCCTTGCCTCCCAAGGGCAGTGCATCGTAAGAGACGACAGGTGACGCAGGTGTAGCGATAGCCCCGTTGAGTTGGACAGCGTTATGGGACATCTTGAGATACCATCAACTATCCAGAGCTTTTATTTTATAAGGATTACAAATTTTTGTTTTTATTTTTCCGGAGGAAAGTCAAGTTTGTAGATTAGCACAGTGGGCTCCAAAAACGTCTTACCTGATTTTCTGATTATTAAAATAACTAAGGAAAGGAGGCGGCCTGAAGAGGAGAGGGACGAAGAGACAATCAGTGAATCCTTTCCAAATCTGTTAGCCGAGGGGAGGTTCCCGAGCGGGCTCGGTGCTGAGGACACCCCACCAGACCCCCAGGACAGCGCGTGGGGCTGGGGTGCCGCCCGCGCAGAGCCCAGAGTAGCTAACTGACGGCTCTTTGCTTTAGATAACTGTCTCCATCAGCGTCTCTGCCCTTTATTCACAGATAACTCTCTCCCTGTTTCTAGGAGAAAAAAAAAGTGCGTTCGCTACATACAAGGTGAAGGCAGCTGCGTCAGCCCACCCTCTTCAGATGGAAGCTTACTAGACTCTCCTCCGTCCTCCCCTGCCATGCTCGCCTCCCCCTCCAGAGACTCGAAACCACAGACTGAACAAACGCAACCCCTCTCGCTCTCATTGAAGCCCGACCCGCTGGCGCACCTGGTCATGATGCCGCCGCCATCCTCGCTCGTCCTCGCCGAGAGCGCTGCGAGCAAGCCCGGCGCCCTGCCTGCCGCCAGCTGCCCCAACGGGGCCCTGGACCACCCGCCGGCCGCCCTCCCGCCGGCCGCCGCCGCATCCCTAGCACAGCCCTCCACGTCCTCCTTGCATTCCCACAGCTCGCTGGCGGGGACACAGCCCCAGCCGCTCTCCCTTGTAACCAAGTCCTTAGAATAGCTTTAGCCTCGTTAGCCCTTTCGGTTTCCTTGGGGGGGATTGAATTCTGTTGGGATTTGGGGTTGGTTTTTTTTTCTTTAATTTTTTTTTTCCTTCTCCTCCTCCTCGTCGTCCGCTGTTCGTCGTCGTTTCTCAGTTTTGTTTTTAATTCGTGCCACGTGGCTACATTAGTTGATGTTTTATCGAGTTCATTGGTCAATATTTGACCCATTCTTATTTCAATTTCTCCTTTTTAAATATGTAGATGAGAAAAGCCTCATGATTCTGCCAAAATTTTTATCAACAGCTGTTTAAAGTCTTTGTAGCGTTTAAAAAATATATATATATACATAATTGTTATGTAGTTCCAATAGCTTAGTTTTAAAGACTGATTTTAAAAATTAAAAAAAAAAAAGAAGCAATTTTGAAGCAGCCCTTGCCGGAGGCATTGGTTCTTTATTATTTGTATTAAATACGAGCTTGCGAACCAATCATTTTACATCTGGTTTTTAAACCTTTAAGGGCACAAGGAATGCGGTGCCGCTACTACTTCTTTTTTTTTTCTTCCTTGTGTGAAACAACCTTTATTGTGATGTTACTTGTTATTGTTTAAATGTACAGAAACAAAGGGTTAAAAAAAATGTGTTAATATACCTTGTTCCATGGTGTTGTTCTTTTTGGGGGAGGGAACGCTACTCAACAATTAAAAGTATCACAACGCTATTGGACCAGTAGTATTTATTGCTTTAGAAATTGCTTGTTGTATCTGTATGTTGTCCCTTTTTAAATGTTTTTTTCCTCTTTTTTTCTTGAAACATTGTATAAAGGGTTTTTTTTTTCCCTTAGTGTAAGCATCTTATATATAACAACTCATTTGTACAAGGTTTTTAAGTTTATATATAAATGTGTATATATATATTTTTTCCGGGATTTTTGTTTTTGATTTCCTTTTGTGATTTTTTTTTTTTTTTTTTTTTTTTTTTGCTATATGAAACACAGTTGCCACCAAATGGACATTCGCAGATGCATTTTTTCAAGGATCAATAGTGTAAAATAAAAAATTGCTTTAAAAGCCATTACACACGAAAAGACTTGAAAATTTAGCAAGGGAATTTTTAGCAATGCTGTTTGAAAAATAGCAAGGTCCAAGTGTCTCCCATTCAGAACTGCAGCTGAATCCCCTGCGACATTAGGACTGTAGGCTGTGTGCAAAATTTTTATGTGCCAAAATTCTCAGTGACTTTTAACTTTCTCCCGACAATTTTTTTTTTTTTAATGCTGTAATTTTTTTGTTCATCATGTTTTGCTGTGATGTTACATAGGTAGATATGTATGTAGTTTTAATGTCACCTATAACAGACGTGTTTGGTAGCAGATTGTCCGGAAAGCATTTAAAATGAAGAGGTATAAACCCTTAAGGGCCAAATTCTGTATATTAGATTATTCATAAAAGGAAAATCAGACTGCCACTTTTATGTACACTTAATACATACAGGTAGGTAGCAAACTTAAAACAAAAAAAAAAACCTAGGCATGTTGATGTTGCAAAAAACGCTGTATAAAGCTGAAAAATTGTTCATCTGTTCATTCAGTGCCATTGTAGTTGACATGAAGCGATTGTAAAACTGTCTCAGATTTTTCTCTGGTTTATTAAGATGCTAACTATAACATTTTTTGTGAATACTTTGAATGTTTCCTAACAGTTGTGATGTTACTGTTCCGTTTTATGCTCTTATTCCAATTTTCATTTTTAATGGTTTGGAAGCCATTTTTTGTAATGAATAAATGTTCATGCTGTACAGTATCTGTAGCATGCAGTTCTGGATTAATAAAAGCAACTTAGTATGTGCAGAGAATGACTTGTCAACTCATTTATGCGTTGACTGCATTTTAACTCTGGCCAAAAAGATTTACAGCCCAAGTGGAAAACTTCCTTGAAAAAAATTTTGTGAAAATTGTGGCAACGTGCAGCCAGCTTTAGTTGTGAGAAATCCTCTATTTCCTTTGGGTTCCCATGCTGCTGCCTGCTAAATTCATTTTGCACTAGCCCTCTCCCTGCTCAGCAAGCTTTTGTTGCAATAGTTGAAAATCCTTTTTTTTTAAAGTAAATGGCACGTGATTTGGCAAAAGACAAACAGCATGTGAGCTGAAGTAATGTCCCTCTGCGTGAAATGATCCTGACTGGGGGCCAGGAGACAAGGGCTGATGATACCTTTAATTTTAACACATTTTTGTTCAACCTGGCAATCGCACAACACAGGGCTGATGCATTGTAAAGGTCACACAGGAGAGCTTAGGTAGCCCTAATTAGTCAGTGTCCTTCTGCTGGCCTTAGGGTTTATCTCTTGGATAGATTTGAGGCTGTTTTTGTATATATATATATTTTTTTTTTTTTTTTAATGCAATGAGAGTTTGCAGCACAGCCTGCTCTCAGCGCTGAGCATCCAGCATCCACCTGATGCAGCAATGTCTGCAGATGCTGCAGGAAGGGAGTGAATTTACATGCAAGATTTTTTATTAAATGGTTGATTTGTTTGGGTTTTTTAAACTAAGTAGGGATTTAAGCTTCGTAATTTCCAGGAATCTTTCAGAAGTGGCTGTCACCATAGTCCCAGTCATCTTGGAAAAGCTCAGGCATAGTAATTTCTACAATGGCACTCAAGGGCAGTCAAATGCAAAGGTCTCGGAGCAGGCTTGGTCCCTGCTGTCACGCCAGTGCATTGCACTTCTCTTCAGTTGGTCTTGATGGACGCTGCGGGAAGGGTATGTATTCTTCCTCGTATGGGGAAACAGGTGAAGTGATTTTCTGCAGAGGCCTGGGAGTGGGGCTGTTTTGGGAAGCCCAGCCCCGGTGCTGAGACCCTGCTGTCCCTCGCTGCGGGGTCTGATAAAACCAAAACTGGCTGCAAAGCGGTTGTTTGTTGGCTGCAGAAGGAATTTGCTTTGTAGAGGGGCTGGGAGGTATGGGTGAAGTACTAAATCATGTTTAAACAGAATATATAGTACTTTAAATAGCTACCACTTTCTTTAATGACTAGTTTACAAGCCAGAAGCCTTTTTTTATTTCAGATGTGTTAATAAAGGGTAATATACGTGAGTATTGCTTCATATTTCCTATTAGAAGGATTAAGTCATGGTGAATTTTTTACCAGGCTCCATTTATCTCTCTTGATTCAAGGCCCGATGCTGTTTCTGTTGTGGTCTAACACGACGCTCCCCTTGACTTGAGTGGACCATGCGCCCTCGTCGCCCCTGACGGGCGTGTGGGCAGGCGGGTGGGACAGGACTGCGGCAGGGAAGAGGATGTTGCTGTGAAGGCTTTGTGGAAGACGCCACGTCTTGCTGTTGTTGGTAGCCAGCAAATTGAACGCGATGCTCAAATTGCTCTCCTGCTATTTAAAGTTTCTAGGGACTTTTTTTTTTTTCTCCTAAATATTTTGACTCTTGCTAGAGCATGGCCATCCATCAGCCAGACACATGTGCTGCATCTCTGCTGGGGATAACTGCTCTCTTCTAATGTAAAACATAGTGCTCCAGGGAGATCTTTGAATGCCATGATTCAAAGGAGACACCATCAAGGTATGATTCATATATTCAGCAAAATAGTGTGTTCTTTGCTCGCTGCTTTATTAGCAAGCCTTTGGAAAGCAGAGTCCAAAAACACTGTTCCTGGACAAATTGGTTTTCCTTCTGTGTGTGCGGTGAGAGAGGCACGTGTTCGAAAGATAGGTTGAACAGAGCTAGCGAGTGGTGGCTAACTCGTGCTGGGAACTCTTGTTTGCTGTGGAAAACAATTGCATATTCCTGGGAAAGCAACCCAAAGCTTGGGTTTCCTGTAGGTTGTGTAGTGGCTGTGTCTCTTGATGGGCTTACACCTTCAGATTTGCCTCCAAATTCCCCTTGCTCAGAGGGCCTGAGCTGGGTCAAGGCTCCTGGGAGAAAATTACTGTCATTTATATATACTCCCTTTGTGCCCAGGACTCGCAGCCAAGGACCGCATCGGACCAAGTACGCTGGAAACATGGTGGAGAGACAGCCCTTCCCATATGCTGTAGGTCTAAAATAGGGTGAGCAACTGGCTACAGGGGTATGGCCTGATCACCCCCTTCACCCCCAGATCCACGCAAGTGAGGGCAACCTCCAGAGCGGGACGGTGACAAACTGGCACGCTCTGTCCTTGTACGGGACTGCCGCCGGACAGCGTGGGGCCCTAAGTACAGTAGGTAATCCTCTGCAGCTATTGCTTCCATCTGTTTTTATGGGATAAGGCAAGGAAGCAAGTCAATGTATTGCATGTTCGGGAGACATTTATTTTCCATTAGTTTTGTAAATCTCATTTTTCACTTAGTGTATGGAATTTTAAAAAGTTTAAGCAATTGCTGACTCAATAAAACAGTGCCACATGGTTTTAAGCTTTGCTTAAAAGAAAAAAAGGAAGGGAAAGGCAGGAAAAAAGAGCAACATTTAGAGTCCTGTTCATTTCATTAGACCGTAAAAAGATGTAAAGAGAATTCACAGTAAAATAGTTGCATGGGCCATTGCAACAATCATGAAAGCAAACAATAATAATAATAATAAAAATGAATGTGTGTGACTGCTGCCCAGTTACGTCTGGCATACACACAGGAATGCTTTACCACCTAAGACTCTGGGTAAAGATTTTGGATGCTGTTTTGGGAGAGATGCTCCAGCTGAAGGCTAAATTCAATACAGGACCAATATTGAGCTTCAGTGGTCTTTGTTGGACAGGAAGGCTAAAGCTCTTGGAGCCTTAAAACTATGAACTTGCAAATGTGCTCAGAGATTGTAGCAGTTGCTATACTATAAAAAAAGGGTAGACAGGTGCTTTGGCATTCATTTCAAGACGTTCTCGGAAAACATCTTGAGACTTTTAAGGCAGGTCAGCTACAACTGAATGCATCCCAAAGGCCCATCGTTGTCAATAGTCACCAGCCCATTTTAAGCACTCCCTGAGGAGAGGAGTCTGCCAGCCCCTGAACTGATTTCCTTCAGGGATCAATCCAAAATATTCATTAATGACTTGCATCCATGTTCTAGGAGTTGCTCTTTTTCTGAGGTTGGAAATGCATTTAATTTGGGGTGGGGGGATTGTTAGCCTGGACCTCTAAGGCAGTGGAGATCATGAAGTCATGCTGTCTGTCCATCTGTTTGACCCTCTCCTGATAATTCTTGAATCCTCTGGCATTTTGAACCAGATCTAACAGCGGCAGTCAAACTCTCGGAGATGATAAAGTCCCTCTGAGTTCCAGGGAAATCTCTGCCGGCACTGAGAAGAGAGGCTTTCCAGATCCGCTGCTGAAGAAAAGGCAGGGAGAGCTCAGCTGTTATCCATTCTCTCTGGCAGCGTCCAGATGGCCAATTATCACACGTCTACTTCTGGACCAGCATCTGCGCTCTCCTGCCCAGCTGGCAGGCCAAGAAGATTAGGTAGGAGACGTGGAGAGCATCGGGGTGTTGGAGGGAACAAGGGACATGGGAGAGTGTTAAGGGTATAGGGAAAACTGGAAATATTGCAGCTGCAATGTGTCATATTATGTAAGATTGCAGCAGGGAAGCGAGGAGAGGGACGATGGGGAGACAGGAGACACATCTGCAGGATACCAGACCTCACTAATGTTACTGCTCACAGAGCAAAGCTGCTCTGGAAGAGTAGACACCATGGTGTTACCAGCTCCTTGTCTCCTTCCTTCCTGCTATTTGCTTGCCCCAGCTGACCGCCGAGAAGCACAGCCCCATTTGGGAGGTACCTGCTGGCAGGGGCTCTGGCGGAGCGGGCTGCGATGCCCCGGGCTGCCGTCCCACCAGAAAGGTCTACAGGGTGGGAAAGGCTCGGGGTGTTTCCACAGTCCTGTAGTGTGGTGAGGAACGGAGTTGGGTGTGAGTAGCAAGAAGGTTTTGTTGGGTTTTTTTTCCAAAAAAAGAGAAAAAAGATTGTTATCTTATTTGCAAACAAGCCCATTTGTAGTAGCTGGTTCCCAGGCATTAGCAAACACCCTGGTTTTAATCTTCCTCAGAAAAGGTCTCCTTTTCTCCCTTATTTTGTGTTCCCTTTTAAATATGCTGCTGGGGTATTTTTGGGTCTAACTATATCTTTTTAATCTGTTCCCCCCGCCCCTTCTCAGCCCCCGCTGCCTCCCTGCCTGCTCCTCCTTCAAACTTATATAATGGCACATTATACAAAATAGCTAAGCAGGTGGTATTTTTAAAGACAGTGAGTGAGCATTTTTTTGGCCTAAATTTGGAACGAAACAGATGGATTTTAAGACTCTGCTTTTTCTATGAATAGTAACCGTTGTTCTCCACTGCCTTAAACACCAGTTTCAAGACCACCTCCAGCAACCAATCAGCACTCCGTTATTTAATTATAACAAAATTCTTAGCTCTGTCTGCTGCTGCATGGGCAAGTGGGGGGCACTGGATCAACTTCTGGAGCCAGGCAGACTTGCCAACAATAATTTTCCTTTTCCCAGAGGGCCGAGGGGGCCTGGAGCGGGTTCCAAGTTCCTCCTAAACTGGCTGTTCAGTTTGGGCTCCCTGACAGAGTGCTTGAAAAGGGTTATAGAAAAGCAGATAAATGCACTTCTTGTTGCAAGCTTCCCTGACAAGCCAGGCCTCCAGAACAGTGATCTCATTCCTGCCTCATTATTAGTGGTGCCAGATTTTTTCCATTAACAGGTAATTGAGTCGAAACTAAAATAAGCAAAGTTTGTTTTATCCAATGCATTTTCTTGCTTGCTTGTGAAAGAAAAACACTTTAGAGAGGAGTTTGCTTTTAATGTTCTTGGAAATGTATTTACATCTTAGAGATTCCTCTCTGCTCTAGTGTAATTAACCTGACTGGTCTTTTTGTTATTGTTGTTTTGACTTTTAAAGCAAAGACATTGGTGAGGCTTGATTCTTTTTTTTAATGGTTTGAATTCCCCGGGACCAGCAGGGTTGAAATCACCCATTCCGTGCATGGCCATGCGCGTTATCCCACTCGTGTGTGTGTGTGTGTGTGCATTCACACTGCGTGATTGACTTCACCCACGGCCCCAGAGGGGAAGCAGGAGCAGGAGACCAACGGGACGATGCTGCGCACCACTTCTAGGTTCACAACGAGCTTTCCCTTCCAGAGGGGCCGCGGGGACACTGCTGGGACCAGCCAGCATCTCCTCTCCTCATCGAGCAGGAAATCAAAGTGGCTGCCTGTGAAATGTGAAATGCTCATGGTCTTGCTGAAGGTCATTCTTTGTTTCTAATCCATGCAGTTATGAGGGCATGCTTGGGCTATACATGCTTCTGCTGAGATGGTGTTTCTTGTAGAGGAGGAGGGAAACTTTCTACCTGTCCAGGTGTGTCCGTGCACAGGGATTGCCATGCTGCCTGCATCTGAGCCAAGGCAATGCCAGCGCCAAGAAAACCTGAGCAATTCCTCAGCCAGTGGCTTGAGGCTTCCCTGTGCAGCCAGCGGGACACCTCCTCCCCCTCCTCGGCTGCAGGAGAGCTGGCCCTGCCATGGGTGAAAGGCAAAGCCCTCAAGAACAGCACGTGAAGTGCTGCAAGCCCTTGGGGACAAGCATGTCCTGCAGAGAAATTACTACCGCTGTGGATGCCTTCCCATTTTTTGAGGCATCTCCCTGATACCTCCTAGTCCTCTGGTGTTGGGCTGCCTTGGGGGACTCTGGGCCACCCTACACATCAAGCAGTGAATTCCTTCTGAAATGCAGGGGACCAATGCCCAGAAGCAGGGTTGTTTTCTGACCTAGCTTGGGCATCTAAGACAGTTGCTTGTGGAGTCAGCTCTCACCTTACCTCTAGGCAAAGCAGGCGCCTCTTGTTTGCATCCCCCCACCCAGGTCCTGAAGTAAGCAAAACCCCAGAGACTTTGCATCATTTCAGCTACCAGTCTAACAGGAAACAGTTAACCATGCTGAAGAACAGACAAGTTTCATCTTTGTGGATTTGCCCTTCTGCTTCTGTTTTGGGCTATTCATGGAGGTAGGCGCCTGCCTGCTTTACCCTTGAGAAAGAGGCCATGTTCACCAGCGACACTAGGACTTGAACGCTTGGCCAACAAACTGACATCCTTGTATGAGCCACGTTTCTGTGTGACCTCTTCTCCAGCCCTTTGCAAAGGAGCAAAGGGATGGGAACACTGCAGAAGGGCCAATAGCCCTGGACGGAGGCAGGGGGAGGTTGAGCAAGGAGGATGCTGCGAGCAGGCTGTGGGACAGGGACCACGGCATGCCCCGTTGCAGCTGAGACCCCGCAGCAGGGCAGGGGAAGCGGGTGGCTGCAGAAGTGCTGAGCGTGGCAACGGTGCCTGCGTGCTGCGCGCTGCCTCAGCCTCACATCCCCTGGGCTCTGAGAGGCCAATTACCAATTCACAGAGCCTGTTTCAGCACAAACAGGACCTTCAAAGAGTTGGAAGCCTTTCTGGTTTTGTTTTCTTTTTTTTTTTTATGCCCTCCTAAAAAAATAAAAGCAGAAAGACCCATACTTTAAGGTCAAGTACATAATTCTTTCTAACAGGGATTTCAAACATTGTCTCTTCCTCTGGGCAGGTGTTGCCAGGTCAATTACCCTGACTACCCGATGACAGACAGGAGACACAATAAACCCCATCTGCACTTGAACACATCCTCTCTCAAGTAGAATTTAAAGAGCTTTTTATTTTGTTTTGTTTAATCGCACAACTTTCAGGGGTTTTCTGGTTGGAGAATTCAGCTGGCTTTCATCTCATGGAGGTCTGATGCTGAGACTTCTCTAGCAGTGAAGCTGTAGGAGAAATCAGGCGGGTGACATGAGCAGTCACGGACATGAGCAGGACACAGTCCTGTGATAGCCTTTGTCCGGGCTGAGGTGGAGAATCCGTGTCAGGAAGATGTACTGTGTACGAAGGAGCATACCAAAAAATGCCTGTTGATGGCTGAAATGAAACGAGGTGCCCAAATTACATTCCTAGCAGTCTGGGATATGCATTAACCAAGTCCCTTGGTTTACCTGGCTCTAAAATGGCTGTAAAAAAGATGCAGTCATGAGGCGTGCTGGCTTGCACATCTCTTACTCTTTGTAATAAGCATGCTCAGGAGCAGCACAGCAAAATCAGGGTTGCCACAACAGTGGGAGATGAAATTCCTTCTCCAGTCACTCATTCCAACATATTTGCTTCTCACTGGATTTTCTGAGTTACTCCTTGTTGTACCAATGACGTGTTTTAATTCCCTGTTTACTGCATGAATTTCCCTGAAGCAGCCAAGTGGCTTGCTTTTATAAACTTCTCCTCTGCATCATGAGGGCCGACAAAGAACTTGGATTAGTGGAAAGCCATTGAACAAAGTGGCTTCACTTCAAATTCTTTCATTTTGAGAGATGATCTTTTTCTTTTCTTCACCCTCTCTAATTTTTTAAGTGAATTTAAATTAACAGACATCACTCAGGTGTAGGCAATACACAGATAGGAAAGGTTCCTTCGTTAAAAACTTCTGTTTAGCCAGAGACCACCTGCAGCGTGGACAACGGTACAGACCCCTCTGATCTCTGTCTTTTCTTCAGGCTACTCGGATCTGGATGAATGAGCTGAAGGATGCGACAGCCGCTATGCCGCCTTCTTCCTTCAGATCCTTTCTGTTCCATTCACACTTTACACAGTGTTCATCACTGTTGCATCTCAGCACCTCAGGTTCCTTCCAAGAGCCACCAGGTTTACCTGTTGTCCTGCATTTCATGGGGATGTCGTGGTAGCATTGGCTCCACCTCATGTTCGTAACCTGAGCCAAAGGACCATTTTTGGGTTGAGTTTCACTTTTGCAGAATATTTGATATGTTTTTCAAGAAAAGCGTCTATTAGCAGTGAATATAATGGTGAGACAAACTGCTTCAAGTCAGCTGAGACCAGCAACAAGATCTGGCCTAGCTGAGCAGACTTAGTAATGTGGAAGAGAATATGAGGACTGGCTGTACAACATCAATGACTTTAATATCCTAATAGGTTCAGTCAAGATCTTTTACTTGGGCATTAGCATCTTTGAACTTTGTACTGACTCACATCTCTTCTCTTTTCTGGGTTGAAACGCCTGAGATTTCCAATGGCAACTCATGGCCTTAGGTGTCCCATTTGATGAAGAAGGCTGGTTTGCAGCAAGTGCTGGATTCCTTTCATTCCAGGGGGAAAGGAGTCAACTTCAACTCTAAAACTGAAGCCAAAACAATCAGTAGCTACTACTGAAAAATCTACAGTGATCTTATTTTAATTTAATCCATGAGGTACATTTAGCACACCTTTGGCCCTGCATAAAATAACAATATTTTTCATGTTAGAGAAGGCAAAAGAGCGGGAGTATAAATAATTCTGTATGTTAGTTGCATTTAAATATGCCCAAGTTTCACTGTTTCATGTAAGTCCTTTGGATTTGGTCCAACCTAAAAATCATATTTACCCAAACGTAAATATCGGGGGGGGATTTTTTTTTTTTCCTGAATATACCTGTCTTTTTTAGTAGTGATGTTGTTCTGGCTAGTTTTCTTTACCCTAACAGAGGTGACTCCGCAGCACATTTCTTTTGACAAAAACACACAAAACCAACACGGATCAGTTAACACAGATGACATCTTTAAACTTGAATACATTTTTTTCACTATAAACGCCACCAGTCAACTTTCGTGTAGGTAGGTTTCCATTGTTAGTTGTCAAAGTCTTCTTGAGTGGATTTCCCACTGTGTCACTTTTGTGTGAGTCAAATCAAGATTATAGGTAACAGAGAAGAAAAAGAAAAAGAAGAGAAGGTTAGACCCTCATTTTAGAGTTTAAGAAAAATCTACCAGCAGGTTGCAGTTCTACTTGGTAATATACATGAAAGGGGGAGTCCAAGTCGTGTCACAGGTATCACTATATTAGGCTTTCAGGAAAAAGCATACAAAACACATATTGTAGTGGTCACACACAGAGACATAAATTTAGGAACAAGATCTGCCTTAGCTTGAACATAGTCAGCTCTGATAATAAGGAACAATGGACCGAAGCTATTATGAAACGAAACCCAGGTGCCTGAATGGAGGAAGCTTTTAGTTGAGTTCTCCTGGAACAAAAAAAGTCTAACTTTTTTCACAGATATGTGTTGTCCTAATTTTTCTCTGTTCTCACTTTAGAAGACAGCTGATTTTATTTGGAATCTGATTAATGAATATGATTAAATTGTTCCATGCTGAAATTTTCTGGAGTAACATTTAAATGAGATTTTTTGTTTCATCTTTTCTGTCCTAAATCATTTTATTTTCATTGGGATTTTGGGTGTGCAAAGAAGACATGCTAGGGTATCCCCTGTATCACATCCACAATGTAGCAGCCAGGATGGATTGCAAATACTTTGTACTAGTTTGGGTAGTTCCCAGTCTTACATGAATGGTGTAAAAATATCTCTAGAAGCGTGATATTCGTTAATTCACTTAGTGAGATTGTCAGAAACAAACTTAAGGAGGAAAAGACAGTGAATACCTAAACCTGGGCAAAAGCTTGATTTATTGACAAAAATCACTTGTTTGATGCTTTGTCTTGACCTGTATGGGATGTCAGAAGACTGCTGAGACATGTTTAATAAAGCTGGAGAACTGGGAGAGCAGAAATCTTCAGCAGAACTTGAAGAGTCCCACAAGGACATAAGAAGGACAGAGGCAAAGTCCAGGTTGCAGGAGGTATCTGGTGATGTCAGACCTCCAGCTGTGGAATTTGCAAGTTTGACTTTTCTCACAGAAGGAGTACATTCCTAGGGGAATGTACCTATGGGTACATTCTAGGTTTGAGAGACACGTGCATAGACCTTTGGTCATACTGAAGAACTTTTTGCTATCCAATTTTCTTATTGCTCAGAGTAAACCAGCTTAATATGAGAAAATCATCTTTTACTCTCGTCTTAATCACAGGCCCCTAGCTTCCAGTGGAAACCACTGCACCTGGTCCTTTTGAAGTAAGCATGGTGGGTCGATACCACGTAGCGCTGCACCCCCAGAGTTTTGTCTAAGGGTCTGAACATCATGGCAACCCACCTCAGGGATTCAGTAGTATGGAGTAATGTTCTCTTGATTGAAGGAGCAATCAGAATATCTGGGGAACAAATGCAAGGCTGAGCTAGCCTTGTATTCAGCTCAAACAGGGCTTCTCTCCCCTGCAGAATCAACAGCAATTACTAGATTTGCATCACAGGTCTAGTCAGCAAAAGGTTAATAGTATTAAGCATGAACATTTTGGCCTATTGTGCAAAACATACAAATATTCAAGGGTGTTTGCACTGAGGCTTTTGGCTGGACCTCTGTAAAGATGCAACCGAGAAGCCAAACATATGTTCTGGTGTTCTAGGCTTTGATTCTTAATCATGTTCTGTGCTTGCGTTTGCTTTGGGACCATCTCCAGTGTGAGAAAATATGACAGAGAAATCAAACACAGAGGTTATGCATAACGGTGCGGTGTTCATATCTGAAGGGGAGCTTTTGTAAGCACTAACATTATTCTTCTTTTGACAGCAGTTGCACATTTTCACTCGGTTTATCTTAACTGGGAATAACCCCTAAGACAGGATGTCTCCGGGCACTTCAGAGAAGTGCTTTTTGAAGGCAAAGGAAATAATGTTACAGGGCTGTGCCTCACAACTCTTCGACTGTTAACAATCCTATAAATACCACTGTCGAGTGCAGTATGTGTCCGTGGCTGGTCTCAAGTGTAGCTGCAGTGCCTGGCTCATAGCACAGGAATATTCTCTTGATCTAGGAGAACGTTCCCCAGCTTTACTAATACTTGGCTCCCTGACACAAACTAAACCAGCTCTGACAGGCCATATAAGAAGGCACTGGCTGGGCATGTAAACCAGGCAATATATCGTGATATGGGAAAAATGAAGTACCAGCTGTCACAAAGAGTGAATTCTGAAAGATTCCCAGGAACAGAAAAAGATGGAAATTAGGGTTTGGGGATGTGTTTGGGTTTGCTTTAATCTGACATTATGCTCTTCCATGGGTATGAAATTTTTCAGGAATGGCTTTCATCATACTTTCTCAACGCATCACCCTTTTACCTGTTTTGTTTACCAGGAACAAGGGCTTACTTGTAAGTGGAACTTTCCTTTTCCTTCCCTCTTTCTACCCAGAAAGGTTCCTCTTCCTTAATTTTTAAGTTTCTTTTTAACAGTTTAAAATACTGTAATGGAAAAAGTCAATCAGTATATGGAGAGAAATGTAAAAATTAACCAAAAAAACAATTGGCTAATTCTACAATGCATTTAATCTCTTTCGTAACTTTTTGCACTTTGGTAATTCGGTAATTACAACAGGATGTACTTCACTGGGTAGATCTAGTATCTGATATATCTGCAAAGGAAAAGCCACGAAGTCAATGGAAATATTTCAGGAACCTGAGGTCAAGCTGTAGTTTCCTGAGAAAACAGAAGCTCAGTTTCTTTTCTTCCAATCTGTCTTGTCATCTCGTCTTCCTCACATGTGCAACTTCATTTTCCAATGCACATTTCCATCCTACGACTGCTGAGGCACGTGGCAGGTGTGAAAATCTAATCTATCAGCTGTTGAAGCCAATGGATTTTGATCACAGCTCACTTTGCACTGGGCCCTAAATGTTTCTTTTTCTGCAGAAAATGCCACAAAATATTGGTCAGAAACTTGTAAGAGGAAAATGGAACTGAATTTAGAAAACACCCTGCACGAACAGAGAACATTGAGAGCAAAAGAGCAGCGACAGGCAGAACATCGTCCACTGCTGGCCAAACTGCAAGATAATTAAACCAGAAATAGCATGGGGCAAGAAAGAGGCCAATTAATTCCATCGGAAGGATGTCATCTAGCAGTCGAAGACAAAAAGGAAGCACTGTATAAAGTGGAGATGAGCATGGCAGTCTGCCAATCTATCACAATCTTCTTTTATTTAAGATGCTTATTAGTATCTTATATTTCAAATTAAATATTTATAGTTCTGCTAATAGCATGCGGGAAGGGAGCCTATTCCAGAGATTAGTCTGTACAAGAAGTTGTCCACTGATGTAAATTAGATCAGTGAAGCTTGGGCTATTCATGCTTGCAGTCTTGTCATCATTTGTATTTGGGGGCTACAGGCTGGGGTGGCAGCTAAGCTACTTCTAGGCACATTACTCTCCTCTCCATGAATGTGTGTACCTCTTACTTTGCTGCAAAGTGTTTTGCCTGCATCAACTGTTTTGGGCTTCAACAAGTCTTTAAGTGACTCTGTGTTGTAACCTTCATGGTTGGTAGGCCAGTGTCGTTATTCCCATTCTCCCACATGGAGACTCCTGCAGCTTTTAAAGGAGTTGCCCAAGGACATGCAGAGAAGCAGTGACAGCTTTGTGAATATACAGCCCCACCATTCTTATTAGATTCTATGAAAGATGAGAATAGGCCCTTTGACGCATTCAGTGAGTGCTGAAGCCTTTACCAAAGTTGTGAAAGGTCATTAGAGAAGAGCTGGGGGGCCAAATTCAACAGCTACTCATGGGAATGGTCCTTGGGATGTGGAACTAGTCCAGGAGAAAATGTGAAAACAGAAGTGATTTATATGGAAATGAGGGTTATGAAGACAGCAATGACCACTGAAACATACACAACAATAACTCAGAACAACCTCTCTCTGGCACACTCTGCTGTGCCATCTTTTTAACCCTGGAGGAGGCAACTGGGAAGAGAGATTTAGAGCAGATCTGTGGGACTGATACGAGTCAACGAATCTGACTTCTATCTAGGTGCTTCTGGGTTCTCATCAGCCCCTTTCAAGGCATAAGGGAAACCATCTTGGTCCTCTGTGATCTGCTCCCTGGGATACAGATAGCAGGACAAAGCAGTCATTCTCTTTTTCTCCCATGGTAAGTGGTCTCTGCCCTTTTGATATTAAATATATGGGGTCTTTCCAGAAGGGTAGTGCAAAATGTCAAAGAGATAATATATTTAAGCATTCATCTGGTTTGCAACCATTTTAAACCCACCACACAAAGACTTAGAAGGCTTCTCACTCATTTCTCTGCACTCATCATGCTGCCATTGTGGGACCAGAAGATAATGAGATGAATAGGAAGCATTTCCACAGCATGAGCAATGTAGGAACATCATTATTAATGTTCGTACAAAATATCCCATCTCTACATGATGTCTACATATCTGAGATACAGCCCTCTGCCAGATATAAAAAGCCATGACCATCCAACAGTGATCTGTTACTTAATGGAAAGTCCGCTCAAATTTCAGTTTAAATTGCATTTATTATTTATGTCTCAAGTACAGACTATGTATACTGAGTATGTCTTCCCCTTATAGTGCTAGAGGTTTAGTAGTTTCCATTTAAACAGGCAGATATTGTCCCAGAAGGAGGTTGAGTATGTCCATATTCAATATTTAAAAATTGTAAAAATCCTTTGAAATCAGTGCAAAAATTATAACCAAGTAGCCTTTTCTATATATACTGAGGTGCACATTTTCATGTGACTGGGGGCAGGTACCTGTAGCTTAGTTTCCAGTCACTAGTCCTTTTCCCTCTGGCTCCTGGTGGGTTCAGTGAGCACTCCTCCTGGGTGAGTGTGCCGGCCTGAGGGCAGAATCTGTAAGCATGGGGTTCAAAGAGATGTACAGGGGTAGAGATGGACAGTTATACGTGTGGTGTTGGAGGCAATGCACACAAGGATGGTTGCAGTGACATTACCTGCAGGTAAATGTTACGCTAGATAATAATATTTTGATTCTGGTCATCCTTTTCTCTTTGTAGCTTGCCCTCCAGCAGGAATGGTTTTTAAATATAATCTTGAGGTGACATTTTTAGTAGTGCATTTCTGACATTTGTTATCTGTAACTTGTTCACAAGCAGCTCATTGCACACGCTCAGTGCTCAGCAACCTGTGTGTGACATCTCTTGACCTTGCTTGGGGGGGGTGGCATGCCACCAGGCAGGAATGGGTGCCCATAGCACTGCAGAGCTCACTGGCACAATGAATCCACGTATTTGAATAATTCATTGGCAAGATATCGGGAAGTATCTGACAAACTTTGTGTTTCAGGGTTTTTTTTTCCTAAAGCCTTGGAACAATGCAGTTCATCTTCTCACACTAACTCGTTCATATTCATATTTGCTACAGCAGACATTTTGAATGCTTTACTTAAAGCTGCACCCAGAAGTACACAGTGGAACAGATGGTAGAAAGAGCTAGGAATTTTCTTGATGTTTTATGGGTTGGACAACAACCACAACCTGATCCAACAAAATTTCTTGTTCTCAAACATTTTACTGTCAATACACTCCTCAGGAATGTACTCAGAGTTGTTTGGGGACATGGAAAAATATTTACCTCAGCCTTCCACAATTTATTACTTATTGTTTGAAAAAGTTGCCTCTTTTCTGTGCCAACATTTATCATCTTGGGAAACATACTGGAATATAGCAGTGATATTAAACAATAATATGCTCTTTGCTGGGATAAAATAATATTGCTGGACCACTGCAGAGGAAGCCAAAAACCACATGTGAAATGGTTCCTTTGGAAGGGCAAAAAGTCTCAAAGTTTGTTAGCAAATAATTTAGCTAGTGGTGCAGACATCAAATGGCTTCGACAGCACTTGCAAAGCTATTCTGAATATGCATTTCCCCTGGAGTGCTGAGGCACAAAGCCACTGTAATGAAGGTTAGAATCATAATAATAAGAAACCCTCACCAGTAAAAAATAATAATATAATAAAATTAAAAAAAAAACCCTTGCAGAAGAGTTAGGGGAAGAAAAGACAGACTGTGTGAGTCTTTCAGCAATTCATATTAATTTAACTTCTGTTTGCATGGCCCTGAATTAGGGGCTGCCTTAGCTCCTGGGTGGGGGTGACAGCTCAAGGTTCCTTTTTTCTTCCTCACCTGGGCTGGAGAGGCTGCCATCCGTCTCCTCCGGTCATTAAGCTGCCTTCGTAGCTGAGCATTTCTTGCACATCCATACTTTCCGCCCTCCCCCCACAAGCTAGTTTAATACTTTCTCTTGTGCAGCCCCTTATGTTTGGTGGAGGTTTCCCATACAAAACTGTACAGCTACCAATGCAGCATTCTTTAAATATTTCCTTAAAATCCCCCCTTGCTGAGCTGCCTATGAAATACTTGATAAGAGCTACACAGTCCTGTCTGTGTAGCAAAACGAATGTCCTCAAGGACTTCCTCACTGTCTAGTTGTGCCTGCCTACTACCTCTTGTTGTAGGATACCCAGTAAGTTTAGGGGAGGAGAGACCATCTTTACTGTAGTGCCTCAATGCAGCCTGCTACAGAGAGCCCTTGAAGCTTCCTCCGTAACCCATAAATCAGATGAATGCAATACAACAGCTCATCTTAGATGTATCTGAATCACCCCTTTCTTCTGAGTGGACTTCAGCTTGCTCAGCCGGGTGCCAGGAGCTCTGTGCTCCTCACAGCTGAACCTGACACCTCCCAAATGGGGAATCTCCAGCGGGACCCTCCCCGAGTCCCTCTTTGCTGCCCCAGGAGCACGCGGGTGTGCGGCAACCAGTGCTGGGACAGCTAAGGGGACCTCAGCACGGAGGGGGATGCAATTTTCCTGGGAGGTGGTGGGGTGCAATTGCACCATCTTAGCTGATTGCTCTGTGAGTTGTGCGCCCGTTTTGGCACAATGCACGGTACGTTATTTAACCTTGTAAAGACTCACTTGTCCTGTGGATGCCCTCGCATGCACCGAAGAACAAATACAAACTTTACTTCCCTTTTGATGTACGCAAAGGGGAGAAGAGGGGGGGAAAGGATCAGCGCTGTGCTTGAAGGGAGAAGAAACAGCATTAGAACAGATGGGTAAGCCGAAAGGGATGGAACAATTCTCAAAAAATATTAATAACTACTAATAAAGGCACATTTGAATGCCGAGTTTAGTTGTGAAGGATCCGAAGGGCCCTGCGTGCGCTGGAATTGTCCTGGCCCACCTCTGAAGTGCTCCCCCATGAAGGGCAGGGTGCCCCAGTTTCTTGAAAGTGCGCTCTGGACTCGACACAAGGTGTGAAACAAATCTTTGAACCCTGGGTGCTTTGCCCAATGCCTGTTCCTTTATTAGAAGCCCAGAAGCCAGCGTGGAGTAAGCAGGGTAGCAGTACAGCGCGACACATTTTTATAGCGAGGCCAAATCTTTATTATGCTTCTTGGCCCAGTTTAGTGAAGAACACTGCTGGGCCTGATTTCAGTTTTGATATCATACACTGAGGCTGCAGACCCTTAAGAGTACAAGCTGGAGAAAAGAACATAGAAAATGTTAGGAATGAGAAAAGGCCATTCAACACATTGATGCTTGTCTCTTGTAATACAGCGTTTCCCCCAGGATAGCATCTAATTGCTTCTTGAACGAGCCCACTGTCTTTGCCTCAACAACCTTGCCCAGTAGGCCATTCCAAACATTTATTATTCTTTGAGTGACAAAGCACTTCCTTATGTCTCCTCTGAATTTGTTTTTTGAACTTCCATTTATGCCCCCAATCCTGTCATCTGTGCAGTATCAAAAGTAGTAACATGCATTGATATTATCCATTCAGCTAAGTTTTTTGTATACTTCAGTTAGACCCCCCTTAAATGTCTTTTTATTTTTTTTTTAAAGTTGAATAGATTGAGAGGTTTTTTCACCTTTCAGTAACTTCTACAATTTTATCCTGGAACCAAGTCGAGCAAAAATATTTGTTAAAGCCTGACTTACATTAGACCACACTGAATGGATTTATAAAGTCTACTATAGAAACACATTTCAGTAAGGTTTTTTTTTCCCCCCTTTTGGAGACTAAACTATCATTTAGTTTCCCTGACGCTTGTGTCTGGTTATTTTGACAAAAGTTAACTAGGAAGAGGGCACGAATAAAAAGCTTGATATGAAATTTGGAAAAAGCTGATAATCTCTAAATTTTTCCATTTGTACTTGTGGGCTTCCACCCTCCCAACCCCCCGCCTCCCCCCGCCTTTTCTCTTTCTCCAAGTAGCGGGGTTTTTGGACAAGAGAATTGTTTATCGTATGTATCGTATTGTTTTTCCATGTTATGATGCTTTGCAGAATCTGTATGAAGAAACATCAAAATTAATCAGCGATCCTCCCAAAAGCCACAGAATCACACAGTCGCAGGTTCAGCCCTCATCCACCGCCACAACCGAGGTGAATAGTTCATCACCTTTTTGGATGAAATTCTACGGCATGTGTTATGCAGGAGGCCAGAACTGATGATCTAATGGTCCCTCCTGGCCCTAAAAAATATCTACGAATAATGATTATAGATGAAATATATATGCCCTGCACAAAGTCAAAACCAGCAGGCTTTGGGTGGGAACAAGAAATTAAGGAAAGGAATTTTGCCTTAGCCCTTTCCCAGAAGCTGGTCAAACATCTACGAGCATTAGCCTGACTTCAGCAGTGGCTCTTTATTCATTGTCTTTCCATTTTTTTCATTATATTAACAAAGTGGGGTTTTTTTAGGCCATTTGTAAATCTTTTCATTTTCTCTAAATTCCTTCCAGATGCATTTCTAGGAATGTGGGATCCGAGCAAGGTGGGCGAGTTGTCCCTACAGCACGTGGCTGAGCTGGGAGTATTTCCTCACGGGCTCATCACAGATGTACACACACACTTTCCACAGCATCACTGAGTTTTGGATCAGGTAAACTAGTGACAGGACTAATCAGCTTAGGCAAAGCCCTAGCATAATTTATAGTTTGGAAATGAGTTTGTTAAGCATCATCTTGTGTATTTTCTGCACAGGGTTGCAGTGTGGGATCCAGACACGCTGCTGGATGCTCCGCAGCTGAGCGAGTCATTCTCCTTTCTCCTGGTTGGGACCGTAACTGTCAGTCAGCCCCACGCCAACGTTGTGTTGGACTATACCGGATCATCTGGGGGTAATGAGCAAGTCAGCCCCATAGGTCTCAGGAAATTATTTGTGCTATTATACTACCAGGGAGAGAAAACTGACGTATGAGTTGGTAATTACCAGGATCATGCTTCAGTTCTTCTCTGAAAAACCTGTACAATATTTGCTTTGCTCCAGGCCCTGGGAATCTCCCATGATTTGTCAAAAAATAATTGTTGGTGGTACAATAAATTTGTTATTCAATTCCCTAAGTGTTCTGGGATGCGTGCAATCTGGAAAGCTGATTTGTTTATATTAATATTTTCTCTATATTCCCTTACCCATTCTTTGTCATTATCTTTATTTTTACAGGTTTATTTTTCTCCAGTGTTTTCTAGTTGTTCAAACTTTGTGTTTGTATATTTATTTAAAGGCAGATTTCAAAAGAGTTCAGTCTCTCGGTTTACTGAAGGATTCAACTTCTCGCTAGTACTTCATCTCCCCTGGTATTTTTGCGAACGCTCTTGTTCTCCTTACCCATCTATCTAGCGCTAACCTCTTTAGTCTCTGCTGCTCACGTCTGTTGCCCGCAAACCCCAGAGTCCTGGTTTTGAACCACAGTCCCCTTATATTCAGCACGTCTTTGGACACTATGTGCTGCTTGTTCTGCACCTTTTTTTACAGAGGAATTTTGATGCGTCTTGAATTGAGGTATTTTTAGAAGCCTCCAACGTTTTTCTCCAGAGATGATAGATAGATTTCTATTTTCTTGTCTGGGAGGGCTTCATACCTACTCCATGTAACACTGCTGCCGGGAGCAGAGGGCCTGGAGCCTGGCACCAGTCACTGCCAGGAGAGATCAGGCAGGGGCCGGGCACCGGTCCGTGGCGTGGACGAGCCCAGACCAAGCCTTTCTTCTCTCGCAGGCTTCCCCTGATTTAAACCCGTCTGTAATACACAGCTACAAAGAGACGTTTAGAAGTGGCCGAGGGCGTCGGACACCGTCCAAAGGGCTTTGCTGTCTGAGCTGCGCTGTGGCCCAGCATGAAAGCGTCACGCTTCTGCTCGTCCCGAAGTCTTCCTCGCTCCTTGCGCGGTGTGTGAGGCCCCCGCCCGGTGAACCTGCAGTGCAAAGGGCATCTGCCGCGTCCCTTGGATCAGAGCTGCCCGGAGGGAAGAACGTCTCTAGGAGGACCGAGACCACGATAACTTCACGTCCTGGCAGAGGAGATGTGAAAGGGGCTGTGAGGCTTTCGTTATCTTTGGCAAGCCTTTCCTTCCATTCTGTCCAGCGTTTCAGATTGTTAGGACTGCTTGTCCTGTCAGACCTACCAAATATAACTAGAGCATTCACTGGATTTAAACATTTTCAAGTGTTTACAACCACATCTCCTCCCCGGGGGGATCTCCGAACTGCGCTGCTTGCTGTATTGTCTTTGGCTGGGTCTTTAGAGTTTCTGAATTTATGCGCTTAAAAATCAATGAGCCTTGGTTAGACAAGAACCCAAACACTGTGACTTCTCATTTCGGTGACTCCACTCCTAGGATTTCACAGGGATTATGAGAGATATAAATAAACCTTGGGTTTGTAGCCTTCAGAATTTCTATCAAAGTTTTATGTCAATTTAAATTTAAGGGCCAGGTATGCCATGTGAATCACCCTTGAAACCATAGGTAGTCTTTGTGCGGTAAAGTCTGAGAAGATATTTAAATATTAAATGAATTGTAACTGAGGATTCTTTAGCCTCTGCTAGCCAACGAGAGCTAGTGACAAAGAAGCGACGGTGATGAAAAGCTTGGTTGTATAAATACGATCACTCAGCTCCTGGCTCTTCTGCGTCATGCAGGTCTCATGCCCTGTAGCTCCCCAGGGCAGCTGGGTGGCAAACGCAGGCGTTCAGGCACGTCCACAGCCAGGCCTGTCCTCCCCGCACCGCGGGCAGCATGAATGCCAGCTTTCTCCTCCCCTGGACTTCAGAGCTCCCCAAAGGCCCGTCCAAGCTCTTTGAAAGTGAAATGAGCAGAGTTTGGACCTTAAAATACAGCTTGGCCATACCTAAAGGAGTGTACTGGGACACCCTCACTTGGTTGTGGGCCACGCGGCCAAAGCCCTTATCACAGGCACTCTCTCTGCTGCAGCATTTTGTGTCGAGCCGAAGCAAACAGGATTCTTCCTTCTCCTTTGAAAGAGCCATAAAAGAGGCAGGGACAGATGGAAGAAACAACTGGAAGAAACCAGGAAGGAAAAAAGACAGGAGAGAGAAAGAAAGAGACCAAGAGAGAGGGGGAGAAAGGGGAGAGAAATAACTGTCTCTCAACAGTCGAGGGAACAGGTGATGTGCCATCTCCCTCTCAGTATAAAGAGATTGTGTGGGAAGGGGGAGATGACAGATAATATATCAAAGTAAATGAATTGCAGTATTAAGATCCTGACTTTGCTTTGTCAAATTTGCAGGTGATTATTGTGTAACTCTCTGCAGCTCCTCTCAGTGATGGAAATGCTCTTCAGATCCTCAAGACATAGTACTACTGGTAAAAGCAACAGCTCTTCAGAGAGGCGCTTACTTGAAGTAGCAGAGGGCTTCTTAAATCTCCTTCAGGCTTCTTCCAACACTGTTACCCATTTTGTGTATTCGCCTTGTACTTGAAATATATTTTCCTCCCTGAGTGGCAGTAAAATTAGAGCTCAAAAAATACAGTGTGAATCTCTGAAGTAAAATTTAGTTCAAATTTATAATTGTCAATTTGATGTGATAACCGACACACTTCAGAGCAATTGTTTTGGTATTAAGAACACAGGATAACTCCTATAACATAAATCGGTGAACATACGGCAAGCATGTCCTTACGGCAAGCATGCTGGAGGAAGAATTGATCAGTGGTCCACGAAATCAGGACTGAAGTCCATGGATAAGTTTTTACTGACAGCAGAGGATTCCTCAGCAAACCCTTTGACAATAGTCTTTTTCACAGGTAGCTGAGATTTGATAGATAAGAAAGCTGAAGGTTGCTGACCATAAAAATGTGACCAAAGGATTTACTGTGATGAGACAGCAAAAAAGGAGCTTGATGTGGCCAATGGCTCAATAGCAGGCAGGAAAGTTACCTGCCCATGTAAAAAGGATACTGAAGAATGAAAGAATGCATGCAGAGAAAGAAAAGGAATTCATATTTCAAACTATTGTGACAAAAAAATCGCAATGATTTAAAAAAAAACAAAATGAAAAACTCTTCAGGGAAGTGTTACAGATTTTTGTTCATTGCTCAAAAATCAAGTCAACCTTTCCTTTATTTTTCTGTTTGATCATCTTCTCTTTTCTTTCTTCTCTTCTTCTACCTGCTTCTTCAGTGATGAAGGAAATAGAGGGAATGATAGAAGAAGAAAAAGCCAAAATGAAAAAAAGCTAAATATTTCCAGGTGCTCTGACCATATTCCGTGTTCTTTGGAAAGGAAATTACTTCAGAGTTCTTTGTGGGTTTTCCTCCCCCTGGTTTTGAACCCCAGGAGAAACGGCATGGAGAACCCTTGAGCAAGCCAGCACATCCCGAGGGTGAGACATCTAGGGCACAGCTGGAATGGGGCTTCAGTTACAACAGCACTGGGCACTGTGTACATGTAAGACCTGCATAGGTAAGGATTCATACTCAGAAAATTCTTCAATTTTTTGGATAAGACCAGCTGGTCAAATGAAGATATAACTTCTGTCCTACAAATCAAGTAACTTTAATATTCTTATTCTGTGGTAGATACAGTATCCGTTGAGGCATCCTCAGACCTTCAGCTCCTAAAAATCAGTGCTTTGCCCTGGGAAACAAAATAAACATTAAAAAAACATATAAAAGGATTGTGTCCAGTGTGACCTATGCCTGTCTGGGGGTGGAAGAAGGGGACTGGAGGGAAGAGTATTTCTTGCTAACCAGCCTGAAGTAGTTCCCAAACACTGAAAAACAGAACTGTAAAGGAAATTTATAACTACATCTCTCTCTTGGCCTTTCTCCAACCCTTAGTGCTCATCATTCATGGCTTTAAAATGGTAAAAGAAAGGCAGAGTTGTAAATGGAAAAAAAAATCAAACCAAAACAAACGTCTTAAAACAAACTCTCAGATCCAAGAGTTCACTTTTGCCCTCCAAATCAGGAAAATTCACACCTTATTGCCATCAATGAGGATTTCAGACAAGGCATATCCAAACGAGAACAAAGTTATTTGAATGAAAAATTCAGCCACCCTCCTTTCTCTGCCTTCCTCTGTTGGCTGCCAGAACTGGCACACAGAAAGAGACCTCTTTGGCCTTGTAACGTTTGAAGTGAAACTTTTTGGGGAATACTGAAAGTCACTCAGTCCCAGGGGAACAGTGAGCCACTTTTTCCACCCTCCCTTCTTTGCAGTTTACTTTCCCCTATCCACTTTTTTTTCTTACTGCAGCTTTTCTGATCACAGTATCACAGTGACTTTACCACTGTCACCTCCTCATTGTGAACCAGCCCATCCCTTGGAGGCAGAGAGCCATTGTGGAGGTGGTAAGTAATTTGTTTTGTTCAATGGATTTCTTGTTATGTATGCATGCAAAGGCCCTTTTATCTCACATTTAAATTTGTGTTTTCCCTCTTATGATTGGTTTTGTGACATCAAAAAGCTTTCAGCATCTTCAAAAATCAAGAAGAACAAACTCTCAGAAAAATAAAAATAAAAAGAAATCCTTCCTAACACACCTAGCATTTCAGTGCAGCTTTAGAAACTAACAGATTCACATGGGATACTGGCTACTAACGACTATGGAAATAAGCCTGATTTTTTGATCTTTAGGCCCAAACATTATTCATATTTCTTTCCTTAGCCTCAAACAATGTCTTCAGATAGCCCAGGTAAAAGCAAGCCAGAAACAAAACAACATCATAGAGGAATTGCTTTATGCAGATACTTTCAGCTACTCTACACAACTCGCATTGTCTTTGAACCCGGTGTGATGAGAGAATGATTCGAGACTCCAGGGACAACTCCTGGATATGTTTTTACTTCAGCATATTGTAGCGACACAGAAGTCTTTGGCTTAAGAAACGTGTTCAGCAATCTTCTGCATTTGGGGGGTTTTATTATTATTTCTGTCTCTCTAGCAACACTTTGGACAATGTTGAGAGCTGAGGTCAAGGAGCAGACACACTGTACATATGAGGTTATGCAGACTCTCTTTAACCTTTAAGAAAATGCTTTGTCCATGCTTAGTGGGAGGCTGAGAGCAGGAGTGGGAAAGTCTGAGCCAAACCCTCCTCCTCAAAATCAGGAGAAATGGCTGTAATTGTGAGGCTGCTTTTCAAGAAAGGAGCCACATATGGCCTTTGATTTTCAGTCACCTGCCTACGTTTCTAAGAATGCTTTTCTCAGTTGACTTTTTTGGAACTTGTTAGCATTTGCCTAAGTATCTACAATGAATTGAAATATTGTACCTCAGTATAACTTAATTGTACATAGCCCATGTACTCTGACATGCAGTATCCAGATTTTTAGATTCAAATAACTTGAGGAGAAAAGCACCTGAAACACCGTCCACAGAATGGCTGTTGGGAGTTGTCTGAGAAATTGCATCATGAACTGTTTGGGACATCCATTTATCTACGTTTCTATCTTGTTTCTGTAAAATTCGGATGTGACAGGTGCTTGAGAAACGTCACACAGTCCAAAGCAGAGGTGTGACATAAATTCTGTGCTGTGCACCAGCCATCCCCCTTTTTTACAATTATTCACCATATCCAAGGCATCCACAGTTAGAGAAATCTCTGCAATACACAAAAACATTATTGAGAGTTAATTCCTCTACAAGGATACTTTCAGGATGTTTAAAAGTGACAGGTAGGTTTTGTTAGCCCAGCTATCTAACCTGTGAGTGCTATTGGGACCCTGGACCCAGAGCCATAGGGATGTTTAGGTGCCTAACTCTGGTAAAGGTGTCCCTCTCTAGCTTCCCAGTGAAACCAGTTCTTCCCTGCTCAGCTCCTTTGTGAATGTGGACCAAAGCATTAAGCATCCTGAGAAAGGGATTTTGGGCACTGTGGGAGGCTTTCCGAAGCCTTGAATGGGAGCAGGATTGAGCTCTCATTGCCTGATTAAAAAGGTAATTTGAGGCCATTACTAGCAAAGGGAGGAAGAAGGAGGTCTTACGGTAGGGCGTGAAACCTTCCCCCTCCAGCCCCACGGTCACTGCTGCCCTTGGATTTTAGGGGCTTTTCATTCTGGCAAATATATTTTATGAACCTGATGTACACTTAGCTAGAACAATCCCACACTGGGATCTAATTTCAGACCTACAAAGGTTGATTTATCCTTTCGCAGGCTATGTACTCATTTGAACTAAAATTACCCTGCTGCCAGCCTCCTTGATAGCAATTACATCTAAAGAGAGAGAACCACTGAACTTCATGTATTGGTAATGGTCTTTCCATCTCTATTTTTCCTTGGGGATAAAGTTGTATGGGAAAATTAGACACATTAGCCTAGGAAAAATAGTGAACAAAAATACATATTTCATACTTTTAAAAAGTATCCTCATGCTACCAATTAGAGACATTATTTAATGCAGGTATTTTAGCATTGTGGTGCCAGTCTGTATATAAAGCAGAACAAAACCATTTTTGATAGTTATTTAAGGGCATCCTAAATACACTCAAGAATAGTACATTTTAATTTTCAATAATGCCAGCAGACTCAAGCATTCAGATTTTAGCATAACCAGCAGGAAAACTGTTTGATGTTTTAATTATGTCCCAGAAAATGCTGAATGTGTTATAAAAGAAATCTGAAGAGGGGAGGGGGGAAAAAAAGGTTTTTATTACTGCTCAAGAGGAAGGACGTTTTACAACATAGCATTAAAAATGTAAAATGGAATAAAAAAGAACTCGGATAGTCAAAACTTTGTCTGCAACAAAGTAGGCCAGAGAAGCAAAATAATATGTCTGTTGGAAGCAGTCGGCAGTCAGAAGTGGAAGAGAGCATTTAAATAGAGATAGGGCTGAAGGAAAGGAAAAGCCTTCAAATAACCCCAAAGTCTTTAAAATTATGTTTAAGACTAGCCAGAACCCGGTAACCGTTCCCAACAAGGTATCTCGGAGGATTTCAGAGTTCCTGATTAATGTGGTGACCTACTGCTCTCTGATGCAATGCGTTTAAAACCCAGCTGGGTATTCGCAGTCGGGATGAGGCTGTTGGGACTTCCTGGGGCTCTATCCTGCTGGCACCGGGGTCAGGCTCCGCAGCAAGACTCAGGAAAGGTGTCCCCAAGGGAGGGGAAAAACGAGAACCTGAATCGTTGGGAATGAATTGAACCAGATGTACAAAGCTCCAGCAATTCAAGCAGCGATAGGAAGTAGGGGGGGGGTGGGTGGGAATTACTGAGGTTTAACTCTTCCTTCCCTTAGCAGGTGTAGAAGAAGGAGGATGAGAGGGGACAGTGCCGGGCACTGCCACATCCCGTGGTGCTGCCCACCATCCCCAGCGCGGGGACCGATGCAGGGTGCCGGAGCCACAGCGGGATGGGGCTGGTTGGGGGGTGTAGATCCAAAGCCTCTCCTCCACTCGTCATGCCCGTGCCAAGCATAGGCCATATTGCCATTCCTCGCACACACGTATATACACAATTTCACTCATTCCTGGCACTCTACTCTTTCGCCATCCTACTATTGTGAGCTACCTTAAGAAAGCGGCATCTTCAATTAGGTTCAGATACATAATTTACGTTGTGGCAATACATTTGTTTCTCTTAAAACAGGCTCTCAAAAAACTATCCCAAGAAATGTTTACTTCAGATTTTTTAAAACATCAATAACAGCATATTTGTATATGTATATTTATACTCATATACATACACAATAAATATGAAAGGCGGGTCCATGATTGTGCTAGATATATACTCTTAGTGTCATTGATGCTTTAAAAAAGCCAGCACAAAGCTTTCTGCGGCTATGGCTTGTTAAAAGAAATAACCCTTTATTGATAAAATCATAAATTATGTATTATGTATCTAAACAAAAAAAAGGCAATCTGTTTTATTAGGTAGTTGATAATGTCAAAATAATGAAAGAAATTGGAGTCGGATGTCAATGAAACAGTGTTGTGAATTCTCCTTCAGCAGTATGGTATCTCAAAATGTCCAGTGTCAAGCCTGGGTATTAAGATATATGTTTCTTACTTACCATTTCAGTTCTTAGAGCTTCTGTGCTTTGTTATTGGATACCTTGACTGTTTGCTTAAACTCTGTATGCAAGTACAAAGCTCAAATACAAAGCTGGAGTATTAAGATTAAAGAAGAACTAGGATTCCAAGATTAAAAAGTGAGATGAATGTCTCTTGTAAATGTGTATTGTTAGTCTAATTTTTAGAGGCTGTTTGGCAATGATTTAAAAAAAAATCAGCATTGTATAAGAAATGGTCCAAAATGCTTTAAAAAGCATGCACAGTAGAAAAACCTTTCTACAGCTGTATATGAACTGCACAGTCTCATGCCCGCCACAGAAGTTACCATTAGAGGAGCAGCTAAGCCCAAAATGATGCCGTTTGAATACTTTTCCCTATTTGCACCCTATTCTCCTATCTCTTTTTTATCTGATTATAGCCTGAGCAAGCTACAAAGGGTTTGTATACCCGGTAACAATTCAGGCAGCAGAGGCACGAGGGAGGTGGATGCTCTTCCCCAAGGCCAGGCAGACGTTCCATGCCCAGGCACAGTCTCCCAGTACCTCTCCCGACATAGAGACGCTTCTCAGACCACCTGGAGAAACAGACACCTTTAGACCACAGCTCTCGGATCCCAAAATAGTCCCACAGCATTAGGCATCCAGGCTGCTGCCTTCTCCTCCCCCCACCCCCCCATCCCTCCTGCATCAGAAGTGGAACTTGTTACCAAGATAGCAGCTGGCATTGCTATTTGAGACTGTAAACTTTCACCTTTTGAATAGTATTTCTGTGTCTTCATTGAGGCTGGAAGTCTAGGAGTTCAGGGAGGAAAAAACCTGCTTGACAAGCAAAGCTTTTTCTTTGAAAAAGAAGAAGGAAAGGGGAAAAAAAATGCTTCAAACTCGCGGGAATAGGTGATAGTGACATAGGCTAGAGACAAAGATGAGAAGTGATCCTGAACGTGCCAGCATCGGAGGCTGCTGGGAGAGCGATCGGCAGTGCCATGGGCCCTGCTGCTCACCCCGGAGAGGAGGCAATCAAAAATCTGTCAGCTGGAGCCGAGTTTGGTGGGAGGTGGGAGGCATCAGCCGGGGAGCTAGGAGACGTGCGGGATGCTTTAGATGCAATTGCTTCCTACGACTCTTTTTGCTTATTTCCATCGTTTGCACTTGCTTCTGGTCGTGGTGGAGAGGAGGCAGCGTTCCCCCCGCTGCCTGCGGACGGGGTCCTTGGGCAGAGCCGTTATCTGCTGCCTGGGAAGGCAGAAGCGGGCAGGGGTGCAGCCCGGGGGGCTCCTCGCCTCGCTCCCTAATGAGGCTGAGCATCCCCGGCTGCCATGCGTGGAAAGCGGCTACAAATCACCCGTCACTTACAGGCTGTTTCTCAGTTTCTGTTTCTGTGTTTTTCACCTTTCTTGATATGTGGACCATGAAGTGTTTTCCAGAGGAGTGGGTCCCTTTTGAAATGCACATTCTTAAAGTGCTGTACAGCATAAATGGACTTATTTTTCTCAGCCACCTCTCACAGACACCTTAGAAGTAGACCACAGAGCTCCCCAGCGGTCTGCAGACCCCCAGGTTGAAAACTAGCACTCTAATGTTAATCCTTTCAGCTGTCCAGTCCAGGAAATGTGATTATTTTGCAACTGAGAGAACAGACACAAAGAAAGGTGATGCCAAGAAGCAGGAATTTTAAAAGCGCTGCTCTGATCTGGGACCACAGCACCACTGGAAGTGCGGGCTGGCTTTCCTAAGCGTCTTTCAGATGCTATTGAAATCACTCCCAAAGTGTTCCCCTTTCATTAGGTGTCTAAATTCACATCCATAGGTGCTAAGTGCTCACAAATCCCTCTGAACGCAGAGCCGTGCATGCCTGCCTACCACCTACGAAAATCAGACCGTTTTGATAGGTCTCTTTTTAGATAGCCCTATTTGAAGCAGTGGTGATGCCTGGGCCATGGAAGGAGTTGGTGTCTGGTTTTGGATAAGATACCGAGTTTTTAGAGCTAGTTGCAGTTCATAAACACTAGAAGCACGTCTCCACCTACTCTCCTGGGATTCCTATCCCTTAAAGTGGAGCACACTTTGAACACTTTGATTCCTGCAAGTACATTCAAATTACATTTGGCGTTCACAGATTTGTAGATCTTTGAGGCCAGGAGTGCATCCTTTTTTCACCCATTTTCCCCTGCATTCAGCCCAGTAACTTGCAACTGACTAGAGCACAGCTTCTGTTTGATTAAAGCACATCTGCCAGGAAAGTGTTCAGACCTGATTTGAAGACATCAGGAGAGAGAGAACCCACCTCTTCCCTTGATGGTTCATTCTAGTGGCTAATCACTCTCAATGTTAAATATTTGTGCCATTCTTGCTAGATTAAAGAGCATTTCAGTACGTGGCATTCCTATGAGATAATGCTTGCAATGAAGTAACCTTTTAATCTTCTTTTTGATAAATTAAACAGTGTGAGATCTTTAGGTTTCTCACTGTCAAACATTATCTACAGTCAGTAAATCATTTCTGTGGCTCTTTTCTGAGCCTTCTCCAATTTTGTAATGCCCTTTTTTAACATGACAACCAGATCCCATAGTCTAGCATATGCTCGCCTGGGGTGTATTCTCTAGCCTGCTTATTCTCTTCTTTGCTATGAGGGTGAGAAACATCCCACCTAAGTTTAGCCAAAGTAGAATTTTTGGCATCTAAAAGTTAGTCATTCAATTTCAACTCATCTCCCAGGCTCCCTCCATAGTCAGTGGAGATAGATGGACACTTCTGAAGGGCACGTTTTCCCATGTATGTAATTTTGCTTCGGGGTGTATTAGAACACCTTCTCTTAGAATTCTAGAGTCTCAGTGTGTTGCAAGTGCCACCCCCACATCAGCAGCACCCTCTTTTGTCCCTCTGTCAGGCTCTCTGTTCTCCAATACCTGTAATCAGCAAAGACTTTGAGAGAGCAGGTCAGAAACATTTTCAATGAGATGAAATTTTCCAAAAACAATTTGCGGAGATGTTCTGATACGGACATAATTTTTACTGAGACTAATTAATATGCATGAGGCTATTGATGTTCACTAACTGATTCCGCTGAAGAAAATATGTGCAGACCAATACTACTTATTGCTAAATTTCATTAAGGAAAAATCCCATTCAGTGATAACTCTCTGTTGACAATTGTCCTTTGGAGATCTGCCAGGTAGCCAGCTCTTCACCCATTCATCCTGTGCCTTATCAGTATTGCAAATACCAATTTTTCCATTGAAACAGTATGTGAATTAAACTTAATAGCAATTCCATAATTATCTTGCTTAAGAAATTCATTATAAAGTATCTCTAATCTTCATTTGCATTTTTCTGTCTTTTTTTCTTATTCCTTTCAATTTATTTTTTGATTAATTGGCTCTTTTGAGCCAATTACATACGTTACTTGCTTGGACTCTCCTGTTTGTATCATTGGTACAACTATAGGTGTCTAGTGACTGCCATCTTTCATGCCTGTAACTAATTAACTCCTGGCAGTGAGGAATGATGTACTGGATCTGTACCTTTCTCATTAAAGGAATTATCCTCTATAATTCTTTTTCTCTCTCTGTCTTATTTTGTTGAGAAATCCAAGTAATGCTTTATTTACCGGCTGCATGAGACCTCCGGCGTATGCCTCCCAAACTGAGGACCCCCTAACAGTGCAGTTCTTCCCCTTGATGTGTTCCAGACAGGTCTTAAGGAGTAACACATCCTGTATTCCGGTTTGATTTAGTGGTCTACAAAGTCTCCTACCACTACCACCTCCTGAGCTTTCTGAGTCAGCTCGGTGATCGAAGAGGCAGTCGAAGTCCTGTGGTTCAGTCTAGGCTCTCAATAGCTAGAAAACCAGATAATGGCACTTTTCATGTTCATACCTCACCTCTTCTACCCCATCCACTGTTCCTGAACAGGATGAGATGGCTCCAGGAAATGGCACCGCAAAGTTAGCAGGGTGAAGTGGATGATGATGTGGTGTCATTTACAGAAAGCGTTCTGCTGCTGGTATCTCATGAAGCGTCTTGACAGCGTGATGGCATCCCACAGCTCCTTGTGCATCTTCAGGTAAGTGCACAGTGTACACACAAGGCAGCCAAATCATAGGATCAGAGGAGTTAAAGACAGGCAAGATTTGTCAGATCACAGAGCACGTGCCCCTGCCAGCGAGTGCTGTCGTCCCCGATACAGCACGCGTCAGATCTCAAACAGATACTACTACTGATCTCAGCCAAAAGGCCAAAGGGAGTTGGATGGGTTTTTTTGTATCTGAAACCTAATATTCGCATCTCTTCAGACAGGGCTTCTGTTATGTGCTGATGGACAGAAAGCTGAGTCCAACACTTGAGTCTGGTCGCCATCCTGCCCTGACTGGTGGTGAGTCTGACTTTGCTCCCAAAGGGGAGACAGTGTTTCAAAGCAGCCCCCTTTGTCCACCTTTCCCCTGGGGAAGTCATGTTGGATGTTAATATAGTAAGCCATCTCTCCTCATCCAGAAAAGTGTTTTTTCTGAGACAGTCTTTAGGCAGTGCAGGGAGAAACGGAGCCCCAATGCCAGCTAGAGGAAAGAACACAACACCAAGGACTGTGAAACCTGCGACACAAAATTCACACTGATCAAAGCCAACTACTTTAATAGCTTTGAGGCAAAAAACCCCCAAAACATGTTGTTGGTTTGTTTTTTTTTTTAAGATGCCAACAAGGTAGAAATTTGGCATCTCCTCTGCTCGTGCCTGGGACACAGCAGGCAATGGGAAGGCAGCCATGCTGATAATGCCACAATGGTGAGGACAAGCCCCTGAGGGAACAGGATTTGGACCTGGCGATAAACAGAGGAAGGGATGGAAAAGAGTAGAAGTAGGAAGGCTTAGCAGGTGTGAGGAGAGCGGATCAGAGCATCCGCAGGGCTGTGGGCCAGAGGTGGGAGCTGGGAGTAGTAGATAACTGCAGGGGAAACAGGCGTGGGAACCAAAGAGAGTGGGTATGGCTTCAACCAGAAAGTCTTTGGGAAAGGTCAGTGAGGAAGGATTGGAAGGAGGAAGGCAGGCACGGGTGTGTGTAGTGAGTGGATAGAAGCAGAGCACAGGGGCTGGCAGGGGGAAGGTAAGCAGGGGGACTGGAAGGGTGTAGTCACGTCTATGTGAGCTAAGCTACAGCCCACCTCCATATCCCCCCCGACACACCCCATTTGCTCAGAGAACAGCCCTCCACAAAGCTACGTTAGGGATGATGGCCAAAGCCCTATTTGTCGGGGCTGGGGCTGGCTGGATCCAAGGCTGCTCAGGCTCCAGCATCTCCAACCTGCAGAGCTTTGGGGTCAGCAAGCTGCCAGCCATGCATTAGAACTGCTGTTGTGTGTTGTGTTATTCTAATACAGCAGGAAGTATGCATTCAACTTCAGAAATCACATAGCAACCCAGGCTTGAAAGTCATGGAGCATTCAGCTAGCTTCCTCTCTACAGAACTTTTTATAACACAAGTTTAATCCAGAAGAATGTTTGCAACCAGTGATTTTTACTCTCCTTTCCTGGGATTCATTTAGAACCTTCTTGTGCCTGCTTAGCCTTATCTCCCACTGAATTGGCAAAACTTGGCAAAACTTCAGGCGAGGCAGGTGTCATGAAGAGCAAGTTTCACTTCACATGGCTACAGAAGAGCCTTAGGAAGTTTGGGCCATTCAGCTGTGGGCCAGAAGAAATACTTTGTGATCATGGGTACCAGTCAGAGAGCTGGACTTCTCTGTCCCAGCTTGCATAGCAGTTGCTATGATCCATTAGGAGTGCACCATACCTCAGGAATGAGGACAGATGTTTTGCAACAAGCAGTTCTGAGGAACTAGCAAATCAGAAAAAAAAATGTAATTAAAAAAATCAGGGCTTAAGGTACATAACAGTTGGTGTGCCCCTCTGAATTTTATAGGGGAAATTTGGAAGCCCTTCTCCCCAAGCCTGAAGTACATTGAGATGAGTAACCCATGGCAATCACTGCAAATTATGGAGGTTCAAGCAGCCTTCTCTATAGCTGTGCTAGGCCTGACTGTTTTTCCCTCTTGCCCCATATTATTTACTATACAAATCCATTAGCATTGCTTTTTCTTGCTGCATCCAAGATACTTCAGTCTATCACTTGAGCTATTCACATGACATTTTATCCTTTCTTTGGAAGACAATTGTGTCTTCAATCAAAGACCTCTTGAGAAAAGGAAATAGGAGCAAGAACTTGAGATGGCATAATGCAGCAAAGTGCTTTCTGTACACCTGCATAATATGATTCAGTCTGCCTTTACTTTCAAAATTACGCTGAAAGATTTCTCTTGTTTACATTTTTTTGTGTGCCCTGACCCATTGCTCATTTAACCTTGAGGTTCCCTTCATTCCTCCTCCCCCCCATCGCTTTCCTCGTCTACACCTCCAGCAGTTATTATTTTCTTTGTTGGTTGCAGTTGTATAATTGTGTTGCTGCAGTCAACATGCAAGCATTTATTTAGTCTGTTTATATGCCAAGGAGGCTGAGCGGAACAGTCAGGTCACTGTAAGTATTTTAGGTGGTTTGTGAAACACAATCTAGTGCCTCATTTTTAGGGCATCCTCTTTAGGGCCAGTAATGAAGGGCTTTAGGTGGCTTCAGGATTTTATGTGTAATGAATGAAGGGACATATTTGAGGGAAAAAGTGCTTAAAAATCAAAGTTATGACTGAAATGATGGTGTAGCACTGGAGTTCCAGCAAGGTCTGCAGCTGATTTCAGTTGAGTCACTTTGTCCTCTGAGAGGGTGCTGGACAGATTCCCTGTGGGAGGCTGAGGGAGACAGGAATTATTCCCTTCCTATGCACAGGTAGCTCTGACAGCTCCCACAGGGCATGTGGAAATCATGCTGTGTTATTGACACCCACCTCCTTAGGATGTTCCTGTTACAGATCTTGCTTTGGGTTTTGCTGAGGAACATGCTGAGGATACAGTTGCCATGTCCTAGCCATCTAATCTCTTTTTTTGACTGTGCTGGGTCCTTCATTTGTTTCCCAGTGTGGTCAGAATGTCTGTGGTCACTTTTTGCTTTCTCAAACTGCTCTGTGACGATTTATTTGACATCTTGTGTATAAACTTAAAATCTTATGCCTGATCCAAAGTCTGTTGACTTTGTTGGGGGTCTGTCCACTGTGATGAGGTAGGTTTTTGTAGGTTGGTTTCCTAGATCACCCGAGAGGCATAAAGTGAGGAGGCAGTCTGAGGGCAACTCCATCAGCAAGCATATCTTTCCTTGCGGAAAGGTCCCTTAAATCCTCTGATCTCTGCTTCCCAACTGTATAAATATTCATTTGCTTCCAAAAGGGTTGCAAAACTTTGTTACTGCTGGTATATTTGTTTGAGACAGGCCTTCTCAATGCTAATGAAAATCTATTTCACTTATCATTACTCTGCATGTCAGCAATATTTCAGACTTTCAGTGGCCCTTAAGCTGGTGGTTTTGAATTTGGACCTTATCATCGTATTACTGCCATCCCACTGACTGTATCTTCGCCCTTTTCTCAAAAGAAGAGCATGATGAAGTTTAGTCTATCTCTTCCTTTGTGCCTGGGTATAGGCACCCTTTGACACAAAATCATCTTTGTTAATTATGTGATGCAATTGTTCCCTGCCAGTGAAAGAAGGAGACACTGGTTGGTTTTGTCTGGACCTCTGGACAGGCGTTGACACGGCTGATCCTTCCAGAGGGTTCACCTCAACCTCCCTGGGAGACGTAAAAAGGTGTTAACTGGTATGAGCCTGGCAAGGCCTTCCTATGCATGGTATTGTACCGGCCAGCCTGTTTAGTGAGTATGCATCTTGGAAGATGGTTTGCCCTTGCGGTCCCTCCGGCAGGAGGGGCTGTGAGCAATCCAGCCGGAGCAAAGCACTTCTAAAGCAGAAATTAGGTTGGCAAGGTGATAAGGGACTTAAAAGCATGTTAGAAATACCGATTTCTGCATTGTTTAGGAGCCTGATGTAGCTTTAAATATTGCAAAATTAGTACAGAACTAGGGCTGTGGTGCTGGCAGATAATAGGCGTTCCCACCTCATGGTAAATGGTAGCCCCCTACCTTTTACCCTCCATTCCCTTGTTTTATAATTAACACTGCTTCCTTTCAGTGAGAAGTTGTAAATTATGGTGAGTTATGTTTAGCTACCAGCAGGTAGTGGCTCTTCATCATTTACCAGGTCAAAAAGAAGAAAGGTTACACAATGTTTATCAGCTGCAACCTGGGGTGTCAATGCTAAAAAAACTTAAGTACCAACTTCTTCCCCTACTGTCTCTAAAACATTAAAAAGCATCTGTTTTTTAAACAGAGGACATTTCTAGAGCTGCCATATGAAAAGGCGGAAAATGAGCTTAACCTTGTCAGAACCATTTATAGCTGATCTTATTTGTTAACAGCAATATTGAAGGATCACCTTTTTGATACAGCACACAACATTTAAATGTGGTTTCCCAAAGATTTTTTGCCCAGCATGTTGTTGAAAGCAAGTAGCTTTAAATGTCCTCGTGTTCATTGCTGCCCCTGTGCTGGCATCCTGGGACTGCTGAAGCCCCGTAGTGGTCAGGAGTTACACTGGCTGGATCCCATGGAAATGGGATGGAAACCTCAAATGACCTACAATTTTCAGTATCCCTGACGGTGAAACCTGTTCCCACTCACACAGTTATCAGGGTCAAGCCTGTTGAGTCACAGCTATTGGGAATCCTGTAGATGATTCATAAGCCCTGCTCACCTCCTTGATGACTGTCATAATCTGTGCTCCATATTTAATCTCAGATGGCAATCTGTGACAGGAATCATTATTTTCACAGCCAGAAAACAAAGAATGAGAAGGTGGTGATTGTGTCCACTAAAAATCCTAAGTGACTTATGATTTATGGGACAGTTTATTTTTTCTCCACCACTTGTGTGTATATTCCTGTTTAGCATAACCTGCGATTTTGTAGACACTCTTTCTACCTCAGAGATGTTTGCATTTTGATAGTGAAACCAAGTCATTGGTACACACATGCTATTTCTAATACTTCATATTCCCCTACAGTCTGTAATAGCTGCTACATAAGTGAATCACTAATGGTGATATCCTTATTTGAATGCAAAATCTGGCTACTGACATTTTCTCTGCATTACTTGGCTCCGTAAGTCTGTGCTCTGTAAATTCACTGGAGTCATTTGAGCTATGTTGTTTTCTACCAGTGAAGGACCTGACTCTTGCTCTCTGGTGCCTGAGGTGCAAGCAATTCAAATCTTTTAGGTTAACGGTCCTGGACCTTTATCCCTCCCTTCTTTCCTCTCACTTTTTCCAATGGAGATGCCACCTGTTACTTTCACATTTCTCTGCGATCCACGGACCTCCAAGACCCTCTGCTCATCTCTCTCTCAGTCCCAACCCAGCTCGACATACAGACTTTTGGAGAGGCAGGGGACCATTTGGGGCTTATGCCTCTCAGAAAAACTTTTACTGTAGGTGCCATTGCAGAAGCACTTCTGGATATACCTCACTGGTATTGTTTTGCTCTGGATGGATGGACTATTGATCCTTTGGAGAGACAGTTCTCAGCATAATCAGTAAATAATAGGAATTTTTTTCTTTTTCCATCCTTGCTTTCCTAACTAATTGTTTTTCTCTCTTTAAACTTATCCGTAGACTTATATTATCTCACCTTGGACTTGGGAGCCAACATAAAAAGAGCTTACCCACCAGGTGGCATTTTCTCACATGTCCAGCCTTAATTCTAACATGAACGCTTTGTACATATAATTATAAACCCAAGGGCCACTAAAGTGCACCTGTAGAGCAGAAACTTGACTGTTCTTGATTCTGTTCTAATTATTGAGCCTTAGAGCAAAAACTAGGTTTCAAAGAAAACTTTCTGCACAGGCCTCAATAGAGTTGAAGGAGAAACATTTTAAGTTGATGAGCTGACACTTGTAGAAGCAAATATATTAAATAAATCATGATTCGTTTTGGGGCTAAATCCGACTTACATCAACTCTGGAAAAACTAGATCCTAATGAGTGACAGTTTGGTGTTTTCTGTCACTTCCTACTGTAATGGCCCCAAGCTGACACAGCTCTGTGGGAATCTAATACTTCTGAACAAAAGTTTTTTGGAGTGAGACAGACAAGGTAGAAATCCCAAGGTGACTGGAAGGAATGTCTAATGACTGGAAAGACATATTTACTGGCAGACTGTATGTAAGCTGTGACAGTTGACAGGGCTTGATTGTAATAAATATAGTTGATGAAGAGAAGGCTGACAGGTGAGGACAGAGAGTGAAGAAGAGTCAAAAGATCTGCATTGGCTGAACCCTATTAATGGTAAGTTGGTAACAAAGCCCAGAGTCATAAAAGAAAACAGGTATCGCAAACTGATGTCTAAACACTGAGATGTGTAGGACTTGCAGGTTGCCGTAACAAGCTCAGATTTGTTGACCTTTCTTCTAGCTATTTTATAAGTGGTGTTTTCAGTTGGAATTCAGACCAGCAGCAGGCAGGCACCTGACATTTTTAAATATCGTGTATGATTAATCATGTAACGGAATAAGCCCTGATCAAGGTCATAATTATTTCTTCAGTCTCTAATGTTCATTGCTTTGATTGGAGGATTTGATGTTGGAAAATGTGCCTCCATGTGCTGTGAAGGAAGCAATCTTGCTGGAGATCTGTTCTGCTGAAAACAAAATGAATTCCTGTAAAGGAAATTAAGCAACACCAAAACTGAAAATATTTCTCTCAATGTACAGGCTCAACATACACACATATACACAGATGGAGCGATTGACCCTGAAAATGGAAACAACTCTGGCATATTAAATCATGACACTTTATAACTGACTGGTCAGAGTTTCAACAATAGGATTTCCAATGAGCTCTGCACTTTCTTCCCCCCAGGCGAATGTCACACACTGAAACTAAACAGGATCTTTTTTTTCTTTTTCATCCGACTTGCTGTTTTCTGTGCCCAAGATACGAATCTGTATTCAAAATGCCTTAACCCTTTGGAAGGGCAACCCTCCCTCTCTATGCCCCAGGAGGACTTGGGAGCCATGCAGCAGGCATGGGACGTAGGGGACATCGTGCGCGCGTTGGCACCGGGGTCAGTCTGCATGTTCATTGCACTCCCATTTCAAAAGGGAAGAAAGGGAAAAGACAGTCATAAGGGAATGTGTGCAAGAAAGCACTCAGGAATTGCACAAACTTAATATAAAGGTTAATAAAGAGGAATATCCCTTGTTGGGAATATCAAATAAGAGTCCTTCCAAACTCTGGAAATGGGTCTATTTAGCAGCAGGGTCACTGCTCGCTTGCTTTCATCACCACACGGACAGAGGTGAAAATCCCTTCACCTTCTTGCTTGTATGAAACACAAAAGCATTTGTAAAATATTTAGACAATTAAAATATTGAGAGAACTTTTCTTTTAAAAAGTTGATGATATTTTGAATGGATCCCCTCCTTCCCTTCCCACCAGATGCCACAGTCTCTTCAAGTGGTGCTGCCACTAAATGAGTTGTGGGGGGTGCCAAGAAAAACAAATGAGACCACATAGGTGCAAAACAAAGACTCTCAGAGTAGCACAATGCTTACGTGTCAATCACACTGATGCTCCCTCTTTGCCAGCTGCCTGTCTCCCACACGGCAGTGGATCCAGCCACTCTGCCTCTTACCGCTGCCTCTTTGGAATCACAGGATTCAGAGCCATTTCTCGTCAGCATGAGAGTTGTCAGCCTAATTGGCACGTACACACGCACTTTATATACTCCTCTACTTGTCAGTGACAGCTTACGCACGTATGCACACTGTATAGGTAGGCATGAGTGTGTCCTTTCATGTAGAAAGTTCTCCATGTAAGCACACAGATGCTTTATGGATTGATACCCACAAATACCCATATACCTGTACTGGTGTATTCGTGTATGGTTGCATACCTGCACACCTCGTCTACTGTCCTCTCTGGATGTGGTGTTAACCTGGCAAAGATAATCTATGGTCATTTACTTCAGTGGCCGTCTCTTGATGCCCAGGCAGAAGACAGGGCATCATTGTATTTAAATAGAACGAAAGCACGTAATGGTATGTATATATTTACAAACACACAGAGAGTTTCTTCTCTGTAACCCAGCCTTGTGCAGCCTGAACTCCATGTAAACAAATTTCTTATATACTGAAGGCCTTGAGCCAGGCAACTGGAAGCACAAGACAAAGGAAGTGATACTTAAGCTATGGTGCAACCCTTTTCTTTTTATATATGTTTATGTATTCAGGTATGTACTTTACACGTTTTTTTGGTTTGGCCTTTTGCAGACACTTCACCACGACTTTAAGCTGATGAGAACATGCAAACTTTCTTCACTCAAAAATCAGTGTGTTAGAGCCAATGTAAGTGGCTGTAGATGTCTTGACTTCGCTTTGTCATCTCTTTTAGGTTCCAGGGCACATTCCAAGTCAGTTCCTTGTCAAAAGATATAAGTAGTAGACAAGGCAGGAATGAAAATCTTCACGGAGTGTATCTTCTTTCATATGGAAACTTGGCTGAAGTCAGCATGACTTTGACTATTGCCTGCATCACAGTCGGGCTTTCATTTCAATAATACCAAACAGGTGAGAACACTAGTAGATGGCTTTTTGCTACTGGGGTTTTAATGCAAATGTAGGATTAGGACAATTTTTTAAAGTTACGTGGTTTAATCAAAATACTGTTGAAAGTAAAAACTGAAACCACATATCAGGGAAAATTTTCTGTGGTGAAATTTATGAGGAAAGAGAATATTCTCTTTCTGGAAACTGGGGATACTCTGTAGGGTGAATTGCTATTGCTGAGACAGGGTTAATCTTGCATCTGTAGGAATTTTTAATGGAAGTCATATAATAGTTCTGTCACATATTTTACATCTTTGAATTTACATTGATTTTGGATAGCTTCTGAGAGACAAGTTTCCCAAGAGGGTAATAATCCTCAGTCTGTTGTATACGGTGCAAGATGTATTGCAGAGGACCCTAATAATGGTTCTGAAGACTGAGTCTCACTTGAGACAAAACTTTTCTGAGCCTACACTTGAGAGAAGACTTTCAAAAAGAACAAAACCAAACTGATCTTGTGATTCCTAAAGTCTGAAGTAGGCCAGGTCCTGCATCATGGTAAAAATAACTTTTGAAGGTCTATTCATGCAATTGGGATAGAAATGAAGATTTTTGATAACCCTTCTATGTAACCTCTGTTCTGTACACTTGATCTGGTCCCAAATGCGGATAAGCACCTTGCTTGAAAAGATTCATAACTTTCCAGATTTTGCATGAGTTTTTCCTGCAGAAATTATTTAGTGTGTTCAGATCTCATCCTTTAGTTTAGACTCTCTCCACAATTATTTTACAAGACAAAAAAAAACCCAAACAAAAAAATCCCTTTTGTATCAGGACTATAGAATTCATAATAACTCAGACCAAAGCTTCAACTAGAAGCACAGCTATGTGTGGCACCAAACACTACAGGAGGGACAACTCAGTACCACTGACATAAGATTTATAACTGTATTTAAGTTGTTAAGAGAAAAAAAGTGTTTTGATTGCCACAGTGGATGGAGGTTAATGCCCAGGACTTCAGCTGTAAAACTCCAGCTTTGTCTTTTGCTACTTTGCCAAGTGCATGGACTCTCATTACATACCTTGCTGTTGTAATAATGGCATGAGAACACCTAGCAAGTTCTTTGTGCTGGCAGAGACTTCTGTGAGAAAGAGTAGCAAGTATGTGATGCTGTACTTTCAACAGACACTGTTGAGAGCTATGTTTGGGAACTGATGTGTCATCTGCTCATCAATATAGCCATGGAGTTGAATACATCAGGGAAGCTTTAAGAAGAATGGGAGAAATAGAAAAAGTGTGGGAGTAAGAATAGTGGGCCAAAATTATTTCCAGTGTAAATGTGCTGAAGCAAATGTAGTTTCACCAAGAAGTTTGCCCTGTTGTGTTCCAGGCTTCTCATTTAGGTTGATTACATGGCAACATGGAATTGATTTCTTGAGCTTAGGACAGTTGGCAAACTTGACTAGACTTAAAATGAACCTCTTTGATTCCATCTACAAAATTAGAGCAGATTTGATAAAGTAAAGATGTATCCTTTGAAGTATTCCCTATCAACATAAGTGCTAAGAACATTTGAGCAAAGGAATTTTAACAGTTTTGAAAGCAGTAGCAAAGGAACATCAATAAGGATTGCAGCTAAGGGCATGCCCACAAGGCACTATACTAACTGCATCTATCCTGCAGGCAATAAGCAATCGCTAAAGATTCCAGGCTTTTTAAAGTTCATAGTTCATCTCATAAAAACTTTACATGTAACTTATGATAGGATTTTGCTGGGTAGGTTTGGCTTTCAGTAAGTGACTCCAAGAAGACGCATTTGCAAGTTGATCTGCATATAAGGACATGAAGAAGCTTTCTTTTTTTCATGTCAAATGGTAGTTGATGACAGGTCGATCTTGCAAGGTGTGAAGTGTGCTCATGCCTGTTATATCCAGTGTTATGAGAATGTAAGCTACAAATCTTCGAGGCACTTCAGCACATAAAGAACAGCACCAGCCCAAATGCTTTCTTGAACCAAGCCCACATCACGGAATAGAAAAGGGCTGTCTTTCATTCTGCAAATTCCTTGTGAGTGCTAAATTTGAGGTGCCCATCTTGCTGCAAGATGTTTTTCCTTGAGTAGGAAACAATACGAAGGCCAACCAACGATTCAGTGGTAGTTTCAGTTAGGCCAGATATCTACTTGGCAACACTGACTCTGCTGGCCCATCAACATCAATGCTCCTACTTCTGTGGATAGCACTTGTGTTGGGTAACTTGCTGTGGCCTTGCAAATTTGTTGTTAGCAAGGATGAGCACAGGAAGGAAAGGAAAAAACAGAAGGATCTGGATAGAAATGAGATGGAAACAGAAAAGGAGGTTTTTAAACAGCAAAGAATATCTGAGTTTCTGTCACTTGGAAATGAGTCACTAAACAACTTGGATATTTAACTTGGGCAGTAAAGGAGATTTAATTAAAAAGCTTTTACTTTTTATGTAGATTTCATACTGCTGGTACTTGATAGATTTCAGTGCGACCACAACAAATTAGTGGTAGCCACAGTTATGATAATTAGGATTCTTAAAACATGATCGTGTTACTGTGGCTTAATGAACTACTGCATGTCAGCTGAGCTGTGGGAAGTGGCATGTGTATGCCCTTAGCTGGTCACAAACATGAGATTGTGAGTCAGTGTACACCTCTTTCAGTGAGTTTTAAGCAAACACCTCTCAGCTCATACTTGCAATGGACAAACTGCATACAGTGAGTTGCTGGCGCTCAGCTGATGAGTAGAAAGGACTCATTAGACTGCAGTAATTAAAAAATGTCTGACTCCTTAAAGAAAAAAATGTGAGAAACATGTACGTGATGTTTTAGATCACCTAGTGGTTCCCAAATTCCCTTCACAGTTGTTCTTCCCCAAATTTGCTATGAAGGCATTACTTCCACAATGGAGCAGTAAGAAAAAGAATTAAAAGTGACTGTGAACAGAGAGCAGCTGAAATGGATTCAAGAGTAGCAAAGTGTGAACAACTTCTCTCACCATGAGCCTGATCCAAAGGCAGTGGACTCACCACGGTGGTTTTCTCTGTTGACTTCAAGAAGTTTGGAATCAAACCCAGTTTCCCATGGTTTAAAGAAGAAAATGTAGGCCAGGAAAACATTCTTTGTTCTGATGTATCTTCTTCCTGGATGTCATGACAATAGCTGCCTTATAAATGCCCACAATAATAATTAATAATGGAAATAAATAAATTTTGACCTTTGTGTTTTTCCTGCATGAAACTCTACCTTGCTCAATCCTGAAGTTTTACTGCTGATTAGGTATCACTTTGTGAATTCATTGAAAGCTAATAAAAACTGGCTGATGAGACAACCCCAGGCAGCACATCTTAAATCGTCATTAAACAATCATTACAGATAGAAACAGCTACAACTGGCTTCTGTTGAAATGGTGCTTATTATTATATAATCCTTTTTCAAGTCAAAATGAATGCATAATCAAAGCACAGAGCAAACAGTTTGAAAGTTCTGAGCTGGCTGTGCAAAGCTATAATGCATCAACGAACCTCTAAATTAGTGCTCAAATCAGATGAGGGTTGATGTGCAGCAGAAGAAGTAATTGAGGAAAAAGTATGGATCCATGGGCATAAGCAAAGTAAGAGCTTCTTTGGAAATAATTTAATGTAGAGCCCTACAGGAAACCATTGCAGCTTTGACCCAAAGACACTTGTCTGGTGTCAAGGAGCACAGATGAGTGTACAGTTCTGATGCATCTTACTGCTATTATACATACTGTCATTTACAAAGAGTCACATTAAACTTTGCAGCTGAAGACACACAAACTTTGAGATAAATCTGGTACAGGAGCAAAACACTGTGAATTGACCCTTACCCAACAACATTTCTGCTTTTAACAGACTCCTTGATGAAAATTCATAAGACACTCTTCAGATAAATAAGGATACATTCTGATCCTTATTATACTGTTATAAATTTGGAGCAACTTCAATGAAACTAGTGGAATTGCTCTGCATTTACTAACAGTGCAAATGAGCACAGAATGAAAACCAGAGGCTTTGGGAAGCCTTAAGCCAGTAATTCAGCTTTCTGAATTGAGAAGATCACTTATTGAGTTTATAGTACAAAACCTCTGTCTTCTTCCTTCTCTGTAATAACATCTTTCTTAATAGTCCTTACCTAATTTTTACATATTCTGCATTAAATAAATGGTCAGGATGTTTAAGTTTCCACCCTGTACCACCTGCAAGTTACAGGCCAGACCCATTTGCTTGATTGAGGCAACGCAAGAGTCATTACCACATCAGTCAGCTGATTTTTCCCTCCTTAAACACCTGCAAATGCAGGTCACCTGGGAGTTTGAACCTATTAAGGTTCTTATAATTGAGAGAAGGGCAAAATAGTCTGTAAAATGGTACATGAACAGAAAGATGAGAAAGAGGGAGAGAGAAAGAGAAAGACACTCCAGTTGGATGACAGGAAATCATATAACCATATTTGCAAGTGAGCTTTGGGAGCATGGTCTTTGTAATGGGGTTAGCTAATCCAGATAGTAATAAGGATAGGAAAGTCAGCAATCATAATCATATTTAATGGATTCCAGATGGAGAAATATAATTGTTCTCATTATCATTGTGAAAACTCCAAGGAAATACAATCCCAAGATACTTTACCTTGACAGGCAACCGGGAACAATATCGACATCAAGTCATGGGTTTTGTAGGTAGAATTGTCAGTTATTTCCTTTTTGTAGCATTCCCTTCTAACGTAATGGTTTGATTAACCTAAGACATTTTGATGTGAGTATAAAAGTAATGTTAATGAAATGCCTGCTTAATTGACTGTGCATCTCTATACCATATGATGTGGTGACTTACTAAATATGTTGTGGAATTAAAAAGAAAACCCGAAAGCCTTGTATATCATGAGACTTTTTCTTTGTAATGTGGTTAAAATGAAATATGACTGTAAGCACAGGCCTTTTTGGGTGCAGCTGTTCTTTTTGTTTGGGTTGATAATTGGAACCAGTCCCATGGGCCTATTTGATGTTATCTCTTGTTTAAAACTAAACTGTCAAAGCTTATCCCCCCTGTGTACTCAACAGGGAGTAGTTCTGGGGAAACTTTCTTCTTAAGTATTTTTAACCCCTCCTCCCTGCACGCATTCTCTAAACTGAACCGGGGCAGTCATGAATTGATGTCTTCACAGGAACACTTGTACGGTAAAATATTTCTTTGTGGAAAATTGAGTCTTTTCATGTTACATGTCTTTGTAAGAGGGGCCTAAAAGAAAAGATCTCACAGCAGAAGTCAGATGATCAGGGTGTGTTCTCTCCACTTTATAACAACTTGCTTCTGCACAAAGGTTGTCCTGTGCAGCATCCCCCTGGCATGAGAGGAGCTCAGGGTGTGGGGCAGGGATGCAGATGTCTCCCACAGTATGAACCAATATTTAATCCAGGAACGGCATAATTGTGTTTCCACGCAAGCATGACTTTAATGCGCCCGATCCCAAGCTAATGCATTCAGGCAGCGTTGCACTGTGGAGACCTACCAGTTGGGCTGACATTACCTCAGAGTTTTCTGTAAGGGTAGGCAAGCCCTGCTCATTGTAATATTTTATATAACCTCAGAATATTTAGATTTGCTTAAGTTTAGGAGACGTTAGACCCTGTGTTTTGGTTAGTTTCTTGAATGGCAGGTGATAGCAAGGAGCATGCCTCCTGCAGTCAAGTGAGGAGATATTTTGGGTTTGCTTTGCACCTTTCATTTTGTCTTTGGAGTTATGGAATAGAGGCAACTCATCTGTGTGATCTCAAATTAACAGCGCTAAAAAAGGAGTTATTCTTTTGGCCATAGGACCAATGGGTCTTTTTCTCTGGCTGCTCTGTTTCAGTTATATTTTTATCAAAAAACATAAGGCCTTCTGCTAGATATTTTTGTTTGTACTGACAATTTTGTCACGCCTTTACGCACATGCTATTATGGTACCTATGGAGCCAACTTTAATGGAAAAGGAGGAAGGAGAGATAAGAATCACTGATGGATGTCAGAGTCATCTCCACTATCTTGGGCAAATGAAAGGAACAAAAGTTACAGGCTTGCTAGATGTTTCTGCCAGCTCTTGCATGTCCTGTGTCATGCACTGCTCTTCTTGAATGGCCCACGTGCAGAATAAGAGAACCTTTCAGTTATTACCCCACAGATCATTTATGCACACTATTCACAGTCACAATACTTTTTTAGAAGGATAGCATGCCAATATATTGTTTTCTCCTCTAGCTGACATATGTACACCATGGAGATGTGGCAGTGGCCTGCACCGATTGGAAGTTGTGTGCTGGTACTATGTTCGCCTTCCTATCACACACAGAGCATTTCTAATAAGGGCTGAACATCCCGTGCAGGCTGGGATCTACTCTCTTGGCCTTTGTTGCATTAGATCTTGCCTTTGTCTTAGCATTGTTTGTCACTCTCTTTCCTTCTAGTCTTTAAGACCAAATGCAGCAGTGTCTCCTAATCTTCCACAAATAAATAACCATCCGTTCTGTCCTATAGACTCATGTCAGGCTATCTGGAAGAGCCCTTCTGAGTAAAATCAGAAGTAAAAGCTGCTGATAGCTGTAAAAACAGCAAACGAACTTCCTATCTCATGCAGCGCTCAATGCAACTAAGATGCTTCTGTCAGGCAACCTCTTTGCAGTGCACTTTAGAGAGTGACTGAGTGGAATATCTCAGGCTGTAGGTTGCAGGCTGATTATGTGCCCCAAGAGAACAGAGGTGCTTGTGATGCCCTTTCATGGAAGAGCAATGGCCAAACTGTAGGTCCCTCTTGCCATCGCAAACTGATCTCTGTACAGCTGTTATATATGTGAGATGGGGAATGATTCCTATGTCCCTTGAGGGATGCCAGGACTCAGTACTTTGTAGATAAATATAAGTTTCTATTTAAAACCAGTACTACTGGGACTAGATGTAAGAGGGGCTGGAAAAAGCCATTTCTAAAAATACAGGAAATAGCTATATGGTTACAGAAGTAAATTTCCAGCTGTGGGTAATCATATAACTCACATATTAACAATGAGAATCCACTGTGTAAGGGGGAAAAAACAACAATTCACATAAGCTTGAAAGACAATAGGCCAATTCCTGATCAGACTGTGGAAAAAGAAGGAGCAGAGAGAATGGAGGGCAGAAAAAGTAGGGGGCTGGTTCTTTGTTATGGAAGAGCCAGTGGAGAAGGCAATTCTAGAAAGGTCGGTAAGGGCAAAGGAAAATATTCATTTACGTTTAGGAGGTACTACTTGCAAAGGTGAAGTTAAGAGCATGGAGCTGAAACAGTCAGGAGGCCCCTTTGCTGGATGGTCCCATTTGTTCATAGATTCAGCTCTGGAAGCAGCAACCCCGGAAATCAATCCGGTACAATCCATACAACACCTAGCATCCAAGGCTCTCCCAGCAATTTTGAACTGCTTCTGATACCAGACTGCCTTGCTGTTGAGAGAACCGATTAGCCCACGCATGTTATAGATGGGAAAACTGAGGCATTCACCTTGGCAGTTACTGAGAGAGTAGAAACAGAACTCATCTGTCTTTGTCCTGTTTTCATCAATTTTAATTAGTCATCCAAACTTCCATTTCCTGTCAGGCCTTTTAGCTGCAACGACACTATCTCACAGAGTTTTCCCGGTGTGTTCTGGAAAAGTTCATTTTGTCTTTTTTTTTTTTTTGTCCTCAGCCCTGCTGTTGAGAACTTCAGTCTTCCCTTTTTCTTCCTACGGGCCTCTCCAATGCCTATTCCTTTAAAATCCCTTCCTGGTAATTGTCACTGTTATTCTAAGCAATAGTAGATAGTTTTGATCTGTGGAGCTATGTAAAAACTGTGTTCTCAACCTGTCTCTCTATCTGTTTTTATTCCTCAGTATTGGAGCTTAATTCTCATGGACTTGATCCGAACAGTTGCTTTTGTGTAGTGGGACTAATTTTAACCAATCATCCAATTGTCAAGGGGTTTCTCCTCTCATTTCAAGTCGGCTTCTTTATAGTATTCTCTTTGGTTCCCCCCCACTTTACAGCAGAGGTTGTGCAATAACACTACAGAAGTATAGTTCTTGCTGGAAGGCTTTTTAGGCTCTAACATGGTTTTGTCCCCAGAGGAGGGGGGCATATTTGTCTTAATAGAAACATTGTGGCTCATTTCAGTGGTGCAGGCTGCTCCTAGGTCCTCCTGCTGCAGCTGGGGGTTTGCTTAAGGCTTACGCTTCTCTACTCTTCCATGGCAAGCAGAATTCTTCGCTCTACTAATCGGCAAGCTCAAGTAGATCAGGTAGCTTTAGCCACTGACAAAGGATCCAATCCAAACTCACAGGAAGTCAGTGGGAGCACCTTACACGTACGTGAACAATAATCCCCCCAAAGTTGGCCAGTTATGTTTGCAATTAAGGGTTCCTTCTCCTCCCACTCCACTTTCCATAACCCTCTTGTTAGAGTGCGTTGCAAAAGCTGTTGTCCGTATTCACCTAATCTGCAGGACCAATGTAAAAAAAACTGCATGAAAAAATCCCCCTCCCCTCCCCTCCCCTCCCCTCCCCTCCCCTCCCCTCCCCTCCCCTCCCCTCCCCTCCCCTCCTCTCCTCTCCTCTCCTCTCCTCTCCTCTCCTCTCCTCTCCTCTCCTCTCCTCTCCTCTCCTCTCCTCTCCTCTCCCTGACATAAGAAATCTGAGAGTGGTGTTTGTGCTCAGACAGGATAAAATTCTTTACGTTACAGGAAGCATCCCCAGAGATGCCCATCTGATTACAACTCATGTCCTGCTAGGACTGCCTGCAGATAGAAGTCATCGTACTTACGAAATTACTTGATTCTCAGCAGAGTTAAAATACTGGTGTTGTGCAAATATAAAACAAAGCAAAACCATTTTTTGCAGTTTTCTTTTTGTATTTCTTTTACCTATAGGCAGGTTGGACAATGTATGTCTATTCCAGCCTCCTACTTTTATGCACTACAGCAAGATCCTGGAATGTAATTGCAGTGTTCAGGTAAAATAATTTCTGTGCGTTTTACAATTAAAGAAAGTAAAATAACTTTGATGACAAAATGACAAACTAATTTTTACTTCCACTGTTTCTGTAATATCTGTGTCTCCTCTGGATAAAACAGCAACAATAACAACATTTGCCGTTCTTTATGTTTATCCATTGCTTTTGGAGCTGGAGGATTGGATCAGCCCTTATTTTCAGGGTTTTCAGTACCATCTCAGAGACTGAAGGCATAGTCAGCCCAAAAGCTGAGCTCAGTGGATTGCAGACTTTTGGGGCCAAGGGAAGCACGCCCAGGACTGCAAGACCCAGTAGAAACTGGAGAGCTGACAGCACTGGCTGGTGGTGGGAGTGTGTTCATGCCTTCAAAAGCCAGCAAGCACTGCCACCTTGATGTGGAATTTCACTCGAAAAAGCAGTATCAGTGCCCATTTCATAATAAAATTGTTTATTTGTTTTAGAGCAGTAGCAGCTAAGGACCTGGTCAGAGATGGTAGGTAACGCACGCACAAAAAGGACAGAATTGAGAAACAGGCTGTGGCAGTACACCAAACTGAGCTCACTTGCCAGGTTTTTTTGGCTTTGCCAGCTCATTTTCCAGTTTTTACAAATATTTCTTTCTCCCAGGGCACTGTATGAAAGAGCTGCACAGAGCAGAGGGGAGCTGCCTGGCTGGCTGCTCCTGCGGGAGCGTGCAGTGAGCAGCCGCGTCGACACGCCAAGTCCCCTCATTCTCACTCTAGCCATGTGCACGTCCGTGTTTTCAAACCTGCTGCCAGGTTGTATAATCCTGGGTGCTACTTGTAGGAAGAAGCAATTAAAAAAAGAAATACACAGTGAGGTGGAAGTGGTGATGTTTAATTCGTCCGTGTGCTTTTGTAGCTGGACCGCTGGATCTTTGTCTGGGCTGAGTTTCATTCAGAGCCCAGGGAAAGCGGAGGTGACCGTGGTGAAAACACCCTTTGTTTCCACAGTCGACAGCGGGGCTCAGGGCTGCATCGAGCCCAGCTATGCATGCAGCTGTCCTCGCAGTGTTGCTCAGAGGTCTTTTAATGGATGTTATTTATCTGGTGCATTAGAAGGACGTTTGTTGGAGCTGTTGAGGTGTACTGATAAAATCTGTGCTTAGGGACTTTTAAAAAAGTTGTATTTTGACCCAACAGACCATAACGAGTCTTTTGGTTGTATTTACAGAGGCAAACAAGTATTCAGGGACTCCTAAATGTGCATATTATGTAGCTACCACAAATACATATGAGGGCTCTGGGTACCCCTTGGAGTTACAGCTTGGGGCACATCAAGCAGCACCTCTAGAGACGTTTGCCACTGCTGGCAGGGAGGGTATTGCGGCCATGCTCGCGTGGTGCAGACACATCTGGCCCAGCACGCTCCTCTGTGGCCGTACCTGAGCACGGCCACGCAGCAGAGCACAGCCTGGGATGCCACCCCCAGCCCATCCGACTCCATTGTTGGCTGGGGTGGAGCTGGAGGTTGAGTTTTCCAAAGGGACCTGGTCCTTCCTGTGAGATGATCCACACGTGGATGGCATAGCCTCCGTGCCTTCCAGGCCTGGCTTTGAAGGAACTGAAGGCTGAGAGGGATATTAGTCTGAAAGGTTTTTACTTTGTTTTTGTTTGTTTTTAATTTATGTTCAATTATTATTCATAGCAAGCACTCGGAAGTGAGTTCAAGAGCCATACTTCAGCTGCAGCTCGGCCTTTCTTTACTGTCTTCTCCAGTTCTGCTTTACAGAGCAGACTGGAGGTTAAAGCAGGTCAAATATAACATTTGCCTGCACTGGTGGGTTTTTTCTGATTGTTTGTTTTTTCACTGTTTACTGGATCTCACCAAGTGCAGAGAATAATTTTAAAGCTAAAATGAAATGGAAATCATCCGGGAAGCAAAATTGCTTGCAAAAGCTGCTAAAACTGAATGAATCCCTCTCAAAGGAGGTGAAAGCATGCAAGATAATGCAGGAAACATTAACATAATATTATCTTAACCTTGTAGATAAGATTATCTGATGCGTGAAAATGGTCATCTTTTGTATTGATTCCACCCTGCCATGCAGCAGTTCTTAGGAAAATGAATGGGTCATTAAATGTTCATTACTTGATAGGCTCTAAAGCAGAAAAGATGTATTAGCAAATGAATTAACTGCTTTGTTACAGTTTGAATATATCATTAATGTGTATGTTTTTCTCACGCAAGAAGAGAATTGCATGCATCTGCAGGGGAGCAGTGTCTGTAGGCTGTTGGAGAGCAATATTTGCTTAATACTTGAGGGACATTTACACTTCTAGAAAATTCAGGTAAGCGCTGGTCATTTGTCTGGTAAGCGAGACAGGAGAATTTGGTGAATTATTTATCCATTTATGAAAACTGTCATAGGACAGTTACGCCTCATGAGACTAGGATGCCCTGGTTGAGAGTAGAGGTGATGCGCTGACCGCAGCGGTGCTGCCCCAGCCCTGCCTGCGCCTGTGGGGAGCATCGCTGCTCTCCTGCGAGACCTGATGGGAACTGTGGGAGATCCCTGTGCTAGCACAGAAGCAGCATCCAAAATAGTTCACACTCTCTGGACTGCTGGAGGGCTCTGCAGCAAGCCATGGCCGTCTCGGTGCTCCAAGGGGTCTGCTGCCCTCAGACACTGCCTGCTTTCCGCAGCCCCCAGCTGACCCTCACGAGAGCCGCGGGGCAAAGGGTGCTTCCAGCAGCGGAGGGTGTTGGAAACCTGTCATCACCTAACCTTGCTCAGGGCTGCCCAGTGGAGAAAATGCTCATTACGCAGTGCTTGAAACAATGACCTGGTGTCGCAGTAAAAATGCCAAAGGCCTTTCTTGCCCCGTCTACGGGATCACTCCCACCTGCGCCGGCAACAGAAGGGAGGATTTTTTTCTCTCTTTCTTTTAAAAGCCATTAAGGCTTATAATTGCATTTGAAGCTGCTTTTCAAAGCCATTTGTGTCCACGCCCGCTATGACTTTAAGCGATATTATAAGCGTATTAACCAATTAAGTGACATATTACCCGGAGGGACAGTCAAGAGCATGATTTCAGCTCGCGCAATTGTTAGAGAAATCCCAGGCTGCAAAGCTGGATAGCAAAACCATGCCAGGAAACCTCTGCCGACGGTTCTGAACACAGCACAGCTGCGAGCGCGAGTGCAGCTCAAGCTGTAGCTTGGACAGGGCCTCAGAGACTAATAGCGCTGGTTGGAGCCAGACATAGTGCAGTCAAGAGCTGAGCAAAACTCTGCTTTGTAGCTCACTCCTAACCTGCAACACCACCTGCTGTTTCAATGCATGGTGTCTCCTCAGCAGCGGAGATTGCTGCGCATACGCCGAGAGCAGCAAAGCAACTTCGTCCTCTAATCCCAAGTATTTAGAAGTAGGTCTTACTTGGGAACCGTGTTAGCTGAAAAGTCGGTAGGGCTGAAAAACAACCACGGAAAAAAACGTACAAAAGCTTTTCTCCATTCCCTTCTTCTCCTCTCCCCCAGGTCAGATTTGTTAAGTGCTAAACCAAAACCTAAGGGCTCCTGCTGGCTACCTACAGGGAGGCTTTAACCATGTTATCCTTCATCTCCGGGGCAAGGTGAGATGGCAGCCACCCCTTTTAAGCCCTTTTCCTGTGAAAGTTCTTGTGTCCTCCTATATCACCCAGCTCCTGACTTTTCCCTCCCTCAGTTCCCACTGCTCCTTCAGTAGGCGTTGTGCTGCTGCGAGCCCTCAACTTGCCTGGAGCAGGTAGATTGTGAGCTGAGGGAGCTTTGGCTCCGTCCTTTCCTTTGCTTTGCAGCACACAGTTAAACAAACAAGAGTGGGAGTGGGGGCAGGCTGAGGTGGCATTTCAGCTCCCTCCGCTCCGGCAGTCAGGGACTGTCCCTCTCTGGGCCAGCAGGCAGTCAGCAGGGAGCTCTATCTCAGATGAGCATCCCCATGACTTAATGCCTTCACCGTTCTGCTCCTGGGGTGATACCATTTATGGACTTTTCTCAGGACAGGGTCTAACATCTCAGCCAAGTGCTAAATAAGTAACAGAAAGATGATTTCATTCTTCTGTTTAATTTAGGTTTCACAATCTGCAAGAATATCACCCTGAGCCTTCTCCCCCCACTTCCCAAGCTGATTTTTATTGCTCTCCCATCACTTTTTTCTCTGGGAATCTGGGCTATGATCCTGCAGGAATAAAAGAGCTCTGCACCCATGCAAAGCCCATTTTCTTGGCACTATCAGGATCTAAGCTGTTTGTCCACATTCAGCGTTAGATTTACATGGGACAAGAGGAGCTGTGTTCTACAAAACAATGTTTCCACCAGAAGTCTGAGGAGTTTCCAACTTCGGGCTTTATTTGTATTTTAAATTTAGCATTTGCAGATGTTTTATAGGCATCCAACTATTTCAACAAAATGATCACTTGACAATATTATATTGCTGAGCCTTGAACTCTGGCCAGATTGCTTTGTTTACATAAGACCACCTGCAGCCATGGTATATTTTGTGACCTTCTATGGAGAAACAAAATTGTGAGTAGGGGAGCATTACTCAGGTCTTTTTCGGTTCATGAATGAAGCCCACTACAACATGTACAGCAGGGTATGAGAAGAAGATGAATTAATCATGGCACACTACACAGAACAAAGTGCTTGCCATTCATTTAACAGTCAATCAAGTATCTGAGAAACTATAGGCCCCATTGTGGTACAGGAGCACACGACTCCATCCTGGTCCTACCAGCAGTGACTCAGTGGTGGAAGGCGTAATGTCATGGGTTATTCCTGTTCATTTGGCCTATTGCAAACTTCCATGAAGCATCAATGGAGAACTAAAAAAAAAGGTCCACTCCTGGGATGAGCAATGGTGAGGTGTGTCTTGCCAAATGGTATGTGTCATGTCAATGCACAAGTCCATCTGCACACCTCATGTCCCTTTACCTTTGTGCAGAAATTAAACGCTGTCAAACAGGCAGGGCACTGCAGGATGAAGAGGGTAAGGCAGGAACATTTATTAGAGTTTTGAAGAAAACATCCTCTCCTTCTGCAGAGGTACCAAACAAACTACCTTATAATATAAGTACAAGGTGAAATGTTAAACGTCGGTGTTTCTTAGTCAACAATGTGTGACCTTGTTTTGGAGCAGCTGAACTATTGACAGAGTCCATGTGGCTCTCTGTAAGAGGTGACTGCACTCAGAACCAGCCAAAAATGTTAAAACATGTAAAACTTGATGCTGCAAATCTTATTGCCATCTGGCCAGCGTAACCAGTTTGCTTCTATTAAAGTTCATGAAGAGCAGGGGAAGAAGCTCTTGATTACAGTTGGTTCACAATGAGAATTTATTCAGCAGCTCCAGTCTTCTATTTTTATGTTTCAGATAAAATAGATTATTCCCAGCCTAAATTATTCTCAAATTTTGTTTTGCCTAACCAGTTTATAATCACTGAGAAAAACTAAAGCCCACCCTAGTTAGCACATTTTTGTGTGAGGCAATGCTGAAACCATTTATCAGAATTTCCACTCATCTTTAGAGGGATGCTTGATAGGCCTGTAAACTCAAACCACAGCAGTTTGTTTATTTTTTGTGAAAACTCAATGTGTCATCCTTACTGCATGTCTGCTCTTCACTGCTTTAGCACAGTATTGGCCCTGATCCTGCAACCCTTGTGTATACGAGTAGCTATATTAAAGGCATCCAAATCAGTGGGACCAGAGCAAAACTTCCCGCAGGATTGTTCCCAAAGAGCTGTTTGCTGTGAAAAGTGGTGACAAGAGCTCTTGCTCTTGCTTTTGCCTCTGCAGAGGACTCGCTGCTACCAACGGGCCACCGCAAGGTTTGAGCCCAGCTGGGAGAACATTTCCCCTGGTGTTGCCCTCCAGCCACCTACACCCATGCAGCGGTGTGAAACCCGGGAGCCCTGTGCTCTTTCCAGTCCTGTTTTGCATGCCAGGGAGTTTAGAGAAAGGCTTAGAAAGCATATTGGGAGCTGAAACGTATCCCCAGGCCTTGAGGGCGTTTTAATTCTGAACCGCGGCTGCAGGAGCGCCCTGGGTACCACACAGAGAGTCTGGACTGAGTTAATTGGGTGAGTCCATTCGAGCGGCTGGACATCACTTGGCAGACACACCACGTGCCAGTGCCATCCTGTCTTTCTCAGGAAAATCATTGTTCCCCAGCCCACCGACCTCCTTCCCCCAAAATGATTGTTTCTTTAATTCACGATGTCGGTTTACCCTTTACTTGCTCCTTTTACTCTTACGTCCCCTTCACTTCCTTTGCCATCTTAGCCTGAAAATGGGTCTCGATTGTTTCAGCTCACACAATCTGAGCAGAGATGAGCTGCAGCCAAATCTCCTGTCTTGGGCTAATTAATGACACAGTAGCACAGTTTCCCAAAAGAAAAGCCTGTCGCATTCCCCGAGTTCACATCGTAGATTTTGTATGATTCGAGAAGTGACAAAGCACTACCCCAAACCTGTCTCTCCATTGCTTGTGTTTCCCATTTAATCTGTTTCTCCTTCCTCTCTAAACTCTTTTCTCTGTCTTTCAGCAAGTGTGAAACAATTTCCTCTTTTCACAGGGGCCTAGTGGCAAGCAGATTAATGAACCCTTAACACAACACGGAACGCCGCTGCCAAAAAATGTATGAAATGCATTCAGCAGTCCCCACAGTGCACTGTGTGAGGGACAATTACAGAAAACAAAAGCTGCGGAGCGGTTCACTTAGGTTTCCAGCAGTCTGAAAGGTTTGGATCAGACCTAGGGAACTACAAAAATGACCCTGACTTTTCTTTTAATTTTTATTGGTCAGCACCAAGTATCTTTTATGACTTTAAATGTAGCAGAAGTCAGGTCGAGTGATAGGAACCTGCAGCCTCCTTCATTCCTGGTGTAACTGCTCTCCAGTCGATGATTTGACATCGGGGACAAATTTGACTTGCACTACCCCCTGACGTTAATGTGCTTCTGCTTGAGCTCTCTGTATTGTTCTGAACTGGAACTTAACATTTTATATTTCGGAGGGGTTTTATGGGGGAGAGCCTTTGGTTTCTCCCTGGCCTTTGCAGCTCCATGCTAACCCTGCCCAATGGCTCTGTATACGATATTTGGAAAATAGCTTGCTTTCTGTCTTCCCTTCCTTTTCTTTTTTTTTTCCTCTCTTTTTTTCCCCCCTTCTTTAATGAGCCTTTGTTGGTCCAGCTTGCTCTCTCGGTCTCTTAACACACTTGTGTGTGGAACACTAACTCCTTGAAATGCGAAACAGATGGATGAAGTGTGGGACTTCGAGATATTTGTTTTGGAACAGCGCTGCACATCAGTGTCTGTGGAAGAATTTCCAGCAGCTGGGTAAGCCCGCCGAGAGTTCCCCAGTTTCAGTACAAAAGACAGTCCCCCAAAGAACTTTTGGCGGTCCCTAGATCTCCCCCAGGGAGCTTTTGCAGCTCATGAAATGCAGACTTTGCACTCCCAGATTGACATATGGTACTTCCAAGTTCAAGTGCTAAAGGTGAAGTTATTTTATTTTGGGGAGCTTCAGGCATTTTGTTTGCTTGTTTGCAAAATGCTCAAGAAGCGATGTGATTTAAAAAGTTGTATTAACAACACTGTGGATTTCAACAGCAGCGTCCACGCTAAGAAATAAAGTTATGCTTTGTAGCCACTAATGACTACAGCCTCCCAACACTCCCGTGAAAAAAGCGGCCTGGTTAATCACATTTTGTAGGGGGGAACACAGAAGGTGAAATCCAGGTCCCAGCTGAAGTCAAAGGGAAAATTCCCTTGATTTCAGTAGGGCCAGGATTCCACTGGCTGTGATTAGAAGCCTGAGTCTGCAAATCCTTACTCCGAGTCTGGTCATTACACAGACAAGCGGTCCATTGTAGCCGTGCACTCGCATAAACAAGGCTTCGTGGGAACAGGTTCCCAGACCTACGTTTTTATTTTCAAAAGTGGTCACTGATTTGGGATGTCTGGCTTCAGACACCTGAAAAGGCTTTTTCACTGTCAGGGAACGTTCGTGCCTGAAATACATCACAGCTGGACCTAAGGCAACACCTCCAAGAAGTCAATCTTGGTTAGCAATCACTCTCATAAAGATTTGGCTTTTTTATGTCACTATGAAAGGCCAAGAATAGCAGACTCAGGATTTGGGATTCCTTGTCCTTGGGACTGTATCTAAATTCTTTACATTTATCGTTTCATTTGGGGATATTGGGAGCACACCTCAGGACGGCTATCCTTATCTACCATGAGTTGGAGTGTTCCCCCACCAAGGCTGGTAGTCAGATCCCTAAGCTCAAATATGCCCATAGAAACAAGTCACCATGAGGCAATCAAAGCAGAGGTGATTTGAGGTTTCTCAAATCTGCAATCAAAAATGTACCACACAGCAACAACCCTCAGGCACTGCTGTCCCCACATGGTTCCCAGAGGGACAATGGGAGGTGGTAACAGGGGCCTGGGGGTGCAGAGCTGGTCTGAGGTGAGGACTGTGGGAGTGTATGAGTAGGGAAAGGGATTTTAAAGGTTCATAGCACTGCAGAGGGAGCAGGAGGGTGGCTGTGGGAGGCCGGTTTGCTTTCCTTCCACATCAGAGCCCCACCCCTTCACCACTGCACATCTGAACTCAGCCTGACCTTGGTGGTTTCATCCCGCAATGAGGTCTGCCTTCTGGTGGCCACTGTTCTGCATGGAAGACCCATCGCCTGGCCCTCACAGTGCAGGGAAAACACCCCAGAAGCTGCAGAGACACCCAGTGCCCACAACACAGAGCCCAGGATCACACCTGCACAGCATGGGCAGACATGTATGGACCTTGGGGTGGGTGAATCCCTGGCAAGATGTGCAGATGGCACTGCTGCACCTCTGTGGCTGGTGCTGGTGAGCCACTTGGCAAAGGAGAGAGGCTCTGTGATGCACCAAGCTTGTCTGCACACCCCAGCAGGCACCCACTAAACATAGCCCCAGGTTTGGCTATTCAGAGTATTGCTGCATTGCAGCAGTTTGCTGTCAAGACCCTGCAGAACCAGGGGTGAAAACAGGGCTTTATGGTCTGGGGAGCCCGGAGCCAGTCTTGCTGCCCTTATTGTCTTCATGCCCAGCAGCTACCTATTTCTAAAGCAAGTTGTGATATATGGTGCAAACTTACAGCACATCAGCTAGTCTGCAGTAACTTGTGCTTGCATTTGGCCCCGTGAGATAGCTGTGGTAAGCCCTTGCATTAAATATGAAGTAGCTTAACTGTCAAAGAGCGAGGGCTGGACTGCCTTGCATCCATCGTGGCTTGCAAGCTCAGGCAGTTATTGTGGAGCAGCTGACACGGTGCAAATTTGCACCTTAGCATTTCTTGTGGTGAGCTGTTCATGTGGCTAGACCCATGGAGAAAGCATGTGAGCTAAAGTTGCGCTATTGAAATTCAGTAGGGCAGCAGCTCACTCACACACACACACACACATATATAGGGTTTCTTTCTGTGGATTCCTGCTTTCCAGGAGATTAAGGTCAGCTGAACCAAAGCTGACAGTGAAACTCTGCCAAAACTGACAAATTTTACCTGCTTTAGGGTTGAAGACAGACAAAAATCAGTTGTTGGCTCTGGTTTCTGGATCTCCGTGAATAACTCTACTTGTTTCCCTAGCACCTTTACTGTACAGATATCAGAGGGCCTCACAAAGTATTACAAGCACATTTTACGTGTGAACGCAACAGATTTAACACCCTTGCCTGTAAGTCAGACTGCAGTCTGGCCTAGCATTACTGTAATTTTCTTAAGGCCACACAGGGAGCAAGAACTGATGGTAGGAGGAGATCTTGGGTCCCCCAAACCCGGTCTCTGCTGTCCTGGCACTCTCCACTGGCTCCAACCTGGAGCTGAACCTGGTTGAAGTTTCAAGTCTCTTTTGCCTGGTCTTGCTTTGCTATGAAAGTATTGCACAGGCAGCGAGGCTGGATTGATAGGGGCTGTTTATCATGAACTGACTAGAGACTGATTAGAAAGTATGAATGGCAAAGGATGAACAAGGAGCTGATGCAAGCGTCATGCTGACGAGCAGTGATGGTAATGAACATGGTGGGGAAGGGGTCCTCTATGCCAAAGTGCTTAAACTGATCTCTCCCCAGGGAGTGTTTATTTTACAGTGGAGCCCATTGGAAAAACAAGGGCCCTGAAAGCAGAGCTCTTTGACTGGGACACTGGTATTTCCCTGTCTACCTCCTGACTCCATCACTCTTTCATTTCTCCAATGAAGGCTTGTGAAGACTTGGCCCATCGTGTGCTGTGCTGGGCTCACCCCTGGGGCACGAGGTCTGCACTGTGGCTCCTTGGATGGAGGGGAGCTGAATGTGGGCTAACCAGGGTGTTGCCATGGTGCCAACATTGGGCAGCAGCTCTGCTAGCCATTAAATTAAAAACAAGAAGGTGACCGCAGTAGATCTTCTCTCACAGATACGGGGTGCTCCAAACCCTGAGAGACCCTAAAGATTTTAGTTTTGGGGAGGGTTGCATGGTCTGGGCTGGCTGTAGGCACTTCACTGCTCTATGGCAGGAAGCCCTGCCACACTGTCATGATGTTTCCAGTTCCCTGGGGTGAGGAGAGGTAGGAAGGGATCATTTTCTGAATGTGTCTACATCCCCCTGCCATCCGTATGGAGTGGCAGAGCTCTGAAGCAGGCTGTGATGAATCACCCCATTAGAGCATCCTTTTCTTTTGACACTTCAATACCTAAGCCAGCTTCCTGAAGGAGGCATTCCTGCTCTCACGCAGTGCTCCAGCAACAGTGTCCTGAGAGGCGAAGCGTGTGTGCCCAGCGCATTGTCTTTCATGGCTGTCTCGTGGAATCAGGTCAGTTATATTTTCATAGCCTAATTTAGACTCAGGGAGGTGAGCCACATTTAATAGATGCAGTTCATCTTTTTGCCACCTTCAAACTGGGCTGTTATTTACGTTAGTCTGTTGACATAAACTTATTTATAAGGCCAAAGAATGTGAATCTTTTATGGGAGATGGAAAAGGTCCTTGGATTGAAATCAGTTTGGGTTTGCTGCGTCTTTCTTTCTCTCTCTCTTTTAATAAGAAAAGATAAGAAAAGTTATCCACTTATTACTTACACGCTGAGCCAAGACTGAGATGCTGGAGAGCTAGGAGAATGACACCGAGTGCTTTCGTGAAGCCCCTCTGAGGATGATGAATGCAAAGCACTGCACAGAGCCCAGCACTCCCATTTTGTTCTTTCTTGAATGTTGTTGGTTTCCCTGCATTTATGGAAATAGTGGACTTGGTGTTTTCACAGTGCATCCATTTCTGATACCTCTGAAATGTTGGGCCTGAGTTAGGGAAGTAGGCATGAGCAGGACCATCAACTTCTCTCCCTCCTGCAAAATTATCCACCAGGCAAAGGGAATAGCTGGAGTGTTGAAACCCTCTAAATGGTGGATTACATGAGCTGTCAGTGCAATGGTCATAACCACATAACTTATCAGATACTACCTCAGTAACAATGCTTTTATTTAAGGACCTTCAGGTATTTAAAAAATAGAGTGAATTCATGTCTGGGCACAACGGAGTTGATATTGCTCCTTATTCTAGTTGCATGTATTTCACTACAGATGCATAGCTTTTTCCAGGTTGCACTGATTCTGTTTGGGTGCTTAGCAGAAAATAATTGAAGGCTGGAGCACTGTCTCCTTAGATCCATCTTGAATGTTAATGCAGGGAGAGTTTTGTTGTTCACTCATTCAAGGATGTATTTCCACCCAGGGCTGTCGCAAATGCAAGTCCTCTTGTGATTTCCGTATGCAGAGTTCTGGCACCAGGCCAAAGCTAAACTCTGAGGGAGAGCTTTTCTGAAAGAACAGCTTCCTATCCAACAAGTGTGGCTTCATCACTATGAAATATTTTGCAGGAATGTGTCAACTCTTATGATCTTTTCAAAGACAAGAAGTTGAAACGAGTAATTGCAATGCTATAATTTTATTTTAGTAATGCTGAAACATTTTGTTCCGGTAAGACAAAATCTTTCTTACCTTCAAAGATAAAAAGGTTTGCTATGTCACTGGCATTTCAATTAATTTTATTTAGACTCTTAGGTCATATTAACAACTGTTAAGACTATGCTGATTTACATGTAATACTTAACAGACCTGCGTTTGGTATCATTCAGATAAAATATCTTAATGGTGCTCATTAATTTTCTAAAATAATTTCCTTTCTGTGAGAAATATCTGCTTTTGGTTCCAGAAGAGAAAATAATCACAACACCAGGATTTCCCAAAGGAAGGGAATTCTGGTCCATCACTATCATCACTATCATCACATGAGGGATCCTCGTTCATGACCAGGACATGTGGACTTGTTCCAAGTGCAGTGCAGGCTCCAAAAGTCCCAAACCCCCAGAAGCTCCAAAAGCCGCAAAAGCTTGCAGTCAAAGTAGAAGGCAAGGATCACCAGATGGACAGAGACAGATGGAGAACTGCAAAGAAACCAGGAGACACAACAGGTCAGCCTGATGGCAGCCGTCTCAGTGGTTTCCTCTTCAGCTCAAACTCAGATCTTGCAGACCTGTCTTCCTTATGTTGTTTTTAACACTTTCATGTCTGGCCACGACCAAATAAACTCTTATCTGACCATTTTGAAAGGACTCTGCACCTTACGCCTAGGTCTTCCAAGAGTTCTGGATAGGATTTTGATTCAGCTTTGCCTTCACCTCTGTGAGGTCAGAAGCTGTTGATAAGAGATACGAGGCCCCATGTGCAATTTTCCCCCCTCACATGGCTTTTCTATGAGATGTGAGAAGTTAAGTCAGAAAAAGTATTACATACATACAGTAATTAATAGTAGTTGTTTGAAAAATGCCAGAACAATGTACGTTTTTTTAAAGTGGAAAGTTTGAACTAAAGATTTGTGTTTTATATAGATGTGGCATGCATGGCTGGCTAGTATCTAACCCATGACCAAAAGTTCTGTGCTCTCAGAGAAGATTGAGAATGTAGCATTGGTCAATACCATTAAACGCTTTCATTTTCCTGTGACAAATGACCATGGGGAGCTAGAGATTGTGCTGCCTTACAAGACACAAAGGTAATTTTTATGCTTGTAAATTTTTCTCCCTAGAAGGGATTATTATCAACATTATTTGGCCAACAGTGAACAAAAAAGCTTATGATGGAAGAAAACAAAAATGTGTTTCACAATTTCGAAAGGCTCTATGGAGAGCAACGGGGTTGATGCTGGCAGCATTGCTGACAGCATCGGACACTTGAACGGCAGGAAAATGAGAACTTTCTTGCTATGTGGGTGAGCTATGTCAAAAACTAGTACAGACTCTGAGAATTGGAGAATATTCACCGGCATTGTGTGTGTCTGGTTGATGGCATTTCAAATGACATTTCTGTAGGTAACAGTAGATTTCTTTCCTGCAACACTGTGCTACAGGAACAGATTCACACCTCTTAGCTGATAGTTCATTCTCAGGTGGGATCTTCTGAAGGATGTCCTATGGAAATGAGAGATGAAAATGCTGGATTTCACTGGGGTTGGCTTTGCTTCTGTGTGCAAGTTTCCCTTACAAGCTGATTTAAGGCTGATGAAGTGGGGACGCCAGACTGGATGTATTTCTTCAGTATCTCTTAAGCTTTGGCCTAAGGTGACTTCGGTGAGAGCTCTATGTATGTGAAGGCTTGAGTATCATCATCCAAACAAAATACACCATGGTAAAGTCAGTTCTGGGGTTAACCATGTTACCCAGTTAGCCATGGCTATAGTCTATTGTGTAAAGAGACAAAGAGAAATGCATCTATCCACAAACTGGAACAGCTGCTGCTACTTTATTAAACAGCTGCATTCCGAATGCCAGCAGAAGCTGGTGTTTGAGTGTTTTATTGGGATTAAGTGTTAAGAATAAATTAAAGATTGCTTAATTTTAAATCTACTGCAGGAACTTGGCAGGTTGAAAATAACCAATTTGTCGCCAGAGATTTTTGTTAAGTCAGTTATGAGAGATGAGGACTTCTGCATCTTTAGATCAACAAAAAGAATAAATTATTGCAATAGCTGGAGTTTAGAGTTCTTAGCCCTTGCAACACTTTTTAGTGGGGGAATAATATGTAGCCATCAGCTGACTTGAAAGTGCATTTTCACCAAGAAACCCGAAAAGCAGTTGAAGCTAATCTTGGCAATAAGGATTTAGTCTGTTTTATTGTACATTGGTTCTTGGCTTGCATGCCGTATCACTCGATCAGGAAAAGCTAGATGAGCTCTGTAATTACATGCAAATGTTCCTCAGGATTGATGTTTCATTCTGTCAACTTTAGAAAAAAAAAAGATGTCTTGTTCTTCAGATGCATTTATTAGAGAAATGGCAACTTCTTGGTTTTTTAAGGGTTTGTTTTAGGGAACTCTGTCCTCTGAAAACCAAAATCAGCCGTGGAGATTTGCACATTTTCTTTGAATGAGTGCCTCCTCCAAAAAGCGCATACATGCCAGCATTTGAAAGCAATTATCAGAGACATTTTAAGAGGAAATCGGGGACATGTTGTGGGAATGGAGGAAGATATTTCTCATTCCTCTTTACTTCTTGGGTTATGTTGCAGACAGATCTCACATAGAATGAAATTCACCCCTGTGCAGAAAGTCAGCACAAGGCAAATAGGTTTCGCTTAAGCCTGAGGGCTTAGATGAGAATGAAGTGGTGAGCAGGTCCAATGTCAGCCCTCAGCACGAGTGTGAATTTTATTAACCAAAGATATTTCATCGTTCTGAACCAGCACTGTCCCACTAAGGCATGCAACACAACGCTCAGAACTGTCTGATGGGGTACAAGATTTGAAAGCCAGGAGTGTTAGATGGGGATGTCCTATTGACCCTTGTTATAAAGTCCAGTTTTGGAGAAGATTCAGATTTGGGATTTTCTTAAGTTGGGGTTACTCAAGTTGAAGTTGTGATTTGAGCTTTTGATTGCACTGTATTAAAAGCTACTTCAATTCATGCTCCTCATAGGAGGTGTTCCTGCTCTCAGCCACATTTTTTTGTTGTTTTTCAGTCAAAACAGGCTCTTCTCAGTCAAAACATATTCTCTACAGATATAAGAGGAGGATAATGGAGTTTTTGTTCTTTGTATTAAAGGACTATTTATAGAGTTCATGCCCTATTTCACTGCTTTATAAGGAAAAAATTTGGGGTTTCAATTTTCTTCATTTCTTTCTCCCTTCTTACTTGTTACAGACACAAAAGCATGGAGACATGGGTACCAGAATATGGCTAAATATAATAATAAATTCATTTACAACTAATACCTGTTGCACTGAAGGTTACTAGCTCGAACTACCTGGTAAGATTTTTTTCAAGTTTGTTTTTTAGTGAGCAATAGTAGACTGTAGTAAACTCTAAAGTTGAAGGTGGCTGTAAAGACTTTCTTTGTCTTTAGATTTACCGAGAAACTCTGTAAGGCAGAAGTGCGAGCATCAGCTCTTCTCCAGGAGAAGCTAAAGGGAATTAGATCAGCTACAGAAGATGCAGCGCCAAGCCCCATCGGCACACCAGGACTCAGCCTTTCGTTTTGCAGCCGTCTTGGTCAGATACTTTCCAAGCCACCGGCTGCACTGGAACCTGTTGATGCTGCAGCCCTTGTAATTAAAGTGCTCCCAACCAGCCCCTCTGGGATCCAGATGTGACAAGGGAAAAACTCACACAACAGCATTCAAATCTGCCATGTGGGACAGAAACCTTCCAGACCTTGGACCTGACAGTCATCCCCATGCCTGTTGACTCTGCAGCCCCAGGATGCAAAAGCCCCCACCTAGCAAGTGAAAGCCTCGGCTGGGACCGGGAACCTGAGCTGGCTCCTGTGCAAGTGCAGCAAGCTGTGCCACTGTGTCCCTGCCAGGACCACCTGGTCACCAGTGCCACCAGCATCGCACAACATAGGCAGGGTAGCAGGGTTCCCACACCGTGAATAAATGAGAGAGCCAGGCAGAGTCTTCATGGCTAGGGCTGGTGGCTGCCATCGCTGGGGAAGCTCTGCCAGCGTTAACAGTGGTGGAAGACCTTTGTCACTGGATATAAGTCCAAAAAAACAGATGAGATTCACGGATAAGAAAGATTCAGAAGGAGCACCTCATAGCTTTGGCTACGTCCCGCCCAAGCAGCTCTGTCCAATTTAGAGGCAACCAACCATGTGGGGAATCATGGGTTTGCGAGCACTTTGATCTGCTCCCATCATGCTGATACATGATGTCAGTCATCCCAAGCTGAGCTGTAGGGCCAAATGTGGTCTAGATAATGCTGTTTTAAAAATATCTCTATTAGCTTCAGAAATAATAGCATGTGAATGAAGAAATCAGTTTCCCGTGGTGAAGCAAAGAGTTTTTCTGGGAAGTCAGGGTGAGGAGGAAATAACCACAATGAACCAATTGATCAGGCCTAAGATAACAGGCCTTTCAGTCTAGAGCACTTCCATTTGCTTTGTTAATTTGTCCTCATATCCAATAAAGAAATGGATAATTCAGCAATGAGTCATTATTAAGCATAACAAAGCCAAAAATGTATTTGCAGGCAATTTATAGGCAGTTAACAGTCATCTGGAATACTGTTCTCCCAGCAGATGCTCTATCTGTGTAAATTGTGGAAATCCCAGTAGAAAAAAAAAAAAAAGAAAAAGTAAAAGTATTTATGAGGCCAAATCCTCTGTAGGAAGACTGACTATTTTCATTCTATTAGCATTGTTACTTTGTTCTATTGGCTTGTCCAGGTATATGTACTGCTTTTAAGACTGAACTTGCTAAAAGGCTGCACTATGTACCTGTACGATAAACCACAGGGAACTGGTATCTAATCAAACAATGGATTGTCCAAGCACTGTTTGTCCAAGCATTACACGGACAACATGTAGCCTCTCAAGAAATTGCTTCCCCCCCCCCGTCCCCGCCCCGCCCTTAAAAGGTTGTGATTTCTTTCAGTAGTCAAGCCCAAACATTTCATATGATCAAATTAAGAAAATGTGAGATTTTGTGCAACGGGGAGGAATAAAGAAGATGTGCTACACAGACAAATTGTTTTAAAGCTTTCTAGGGACTACACAATAGCTCTGGGATCCCTTGGGTAAAAATGAAATAGCTACACCTTAGGAATATAATGGAAAGATATTATCAACCATGGTTTACAGGGGATAGAAAGAGGATCCAGTCGGACTTCCCACAGAATATGTGAATAATCTATGAGAAAGACTGAGCCCATTAAGGCTAACTACACAGTATATGCTAAACCTTGATAGATGTTATACCCTATTGGAAGTCATCTACTTTTCTTTCTGGATAGCCTTTTAATTTATGCTTTAATATAATCTTTTAAAAATAATTCTGACTGTACTGGCACTTCTGACACACAGACCATCATTTCAAATCCTTTTATCAGCACATGTATCATTTTGTCTCATACTAGTAATAGGATGGGAGTCAAGGAATATCTGTAATTTCACCTTATGCCTCTTAGCAATAATGGAGGTATGTGTGTTGCAATGAAATACTGTATAACTCACTATTCATCGAATGAGGCTGGGGTATTGAAGAAATTTGCTCAATGACTGTTTCATGCAAAGAACATAAACAGTCTTGGGATCAAGCCAAGGGCTCCCATGGCTCACGGAGCTCCCAAACCTGTTCCCTGCATCCTGTCCCCTCTGGCCCCATGAGCGGTGAATCTCTGCTACGTGGCTGGGGTTGGAGCACTCCCCTGCACAGGGAACGTGCCTTCTTTATGCTGTAGGGTGAAGAGGAAACCCAGCAAGGGTGTCCCAGTTCTTGGCTAGGCTCTTTCATTGCTTACTGTGGCTGCAGATTATGGTGGGAGGTGGCATCGCAGCTATCACTGCTGCAATGAGCTGTGCTCAGTCTTCTGTGAGGGCCTCCAGGGAAGAGGTCTGCAGCAGTGGGTGCTGTGAGCAGGACATGTAGGATGGGGATGTCAGATTTACCCTCTCCCCCTTGCTTTCCCTGTTAAATCAACGCACAATGGTGCTGGCTAAAGCACTTCTTGGCTCAATGTGTTGGCAGTGCTGGAGCAAGTTCCCACAGTCCCACGTCTCTTCAGGCATTGGACAGGGCTTGAAGTGCACAAGAGAGGATTTGACCTAAGGACCTCTCCTGGATTTAATATTAATTTAGCTGAGCTGTTTTGTCTGTGTGTTTTTATTGCTACTTTCTGGCAGAACAGACTACAGAAGCTAAGGACTCCTATTGCCTATGTCCTCCCAAACACTCAGTCATCCTCCTTTTTCTTCACTCCTGTGAATTTGTACCGGTTTTTCTGTACCTGCCCTTCTCCATCCAACCTCCCAGAACTTCCTACCAGCCTTTTCCCTGCTCCAGCCCAGATCCCCTCCTGCTCTTTGATTTTCCAGTACTCCACATTAATTCCAACTCTCACCATTTCCTAGGGCAGGGGAAATGTGGCCACAGAGCCCAGGTTGGGACATGCTTCTTTATTCTGTAGGACAGTATCTGTATGACGTGGTCAGGACAGGAGGACTGAGGTGAGGAGGAAACCGCGTGGTGTGGTGGAGTTGTTGAGAATCAAACTCCAGCATCTAATGAGTCTCCATGTAAACTTATGCAAGCTGTGACTTTTTAAAGACCCACAACACAGTTAAATTTGGGTAAGTTTCCATCTGCAGTGAAAAAAGTAAACTTACCCAGCTTTCACCAGTAAGAAAAGGCACAGGGTTATGAGTTCATAACCCCACCTGACTGTATCTGTTCCCAGGGAGGACCCAGCACAGCTTCATGGAGGAAAACTATCCAGCAATCCATTTACTACAAAGGGAAAAACAATGTATATCCTCCTAAGCCTATTTAGGGAAATGGCTACATCATTTTTGTTGAACCTTTACACAAGAAAAATCAGCACGAGGTGGGCATTTGTTGAATATAATCCACCCAAACCAGCTACATTTTGGAGAATCCAAAACCTACAATAATCAGGTGTTTACAGTGAGAAGCTCAGCAAAATTTAGCTATTGGCTATACCAACTGCACCAGTAGCATTCACACAGTCCTCACAGTTCTCTCAGTTCTCACATAATTCATTAAAAGTCTTTGCTCTAGAAAGTCTTAAATCCAGTTAATCAGACTTTGTACTGGTTTTGGCTGGGATAGAGTTAATTTTCTTCATAGTAGCCAGTATGGGGCTGTGCTTTGGATTTGTGCTGGAAACCAGTGCTGGTAATACAGGGATGTTTTAGCTACTGCTGAGCAGTACTTACACAGTGTCAAGGCATTTTCTGCTTCTCACAGCGCCCCACCAGCGAGTGGGCTGGGGGTGAGCAAGGAGTTGGGAGGGGACGCAGCCGGGACAGCTGACCCCAAATGACGAAAGGGATATTCCATACCATATGATGTCATGCTCAGCATATAAAGCTGGAGGAAGAAGAAGGAAGCGGGGAACGTTTGGAGTGATGGTGTTTGTCTTCCCAAGTAACTGTTACGTGTGATGGAGCCCTGCTTTCCTCGGGATGGCTGAACACCTGCCTGCTGATGGGAAGTGGTGAATGAATTCCTTGGTTTGCTTTGCTGGAGTGTGCGGCTTTTGCTTTACCTATTAAACTGTCTTTATCTCAACCCATGAGTTTTCTCATTTTCACTCTTCTGATTCTCTCCCCCATCCCACTGGGGGGGAGTGAGCGAGCAGCTGTGTGGTGCTTAGTTGCTGGCTGGAGTCAAATCATGAGAGACTTACAAAAAAAAAAAAAAAAGGCAGCAAAAAATCAGATCCGTGCAAGATACTAAATATTCTCAGTAGGAATTAAAAGCCAGGGGCTTGTGTCCAGCTCCAGGACATATTTTTCAATAATCAGAGTTTGATCAAAGCTGACTTTCTAAAACAGTGCTTGAGAAAGAGCCTTTGCCCCATGATGATGCTGAGGTTTCTGTGAGGAAATATATTGGTCATGTAGTCTTAGCTTGTCCTCTTTTCCAACTGACAAAATATATTGAAAGACACTAAAAATATGTGGCACAGTTTCTTAAGACCTTGTTTGTTGGAGCTGATTGCTGTAGTTTCTACAGGCCTATTACACGGCTATGACTGAAGTCTAAGGGTTTCTTATTTAATCAAATGTAGGGCACATGATGGTCTGCAGAAATATGCTGGTGGCGGCTAGGTGGGAAACATAACAATTTATTGCTTTCAAAACTGATACATGAAGCCCACCAGTTGCGAACGTTAGGGCAGAAACCTGCACCAGGGAATACAACATGATGCATTGCCAAAAGAAGTCTCTGTTGAAGTCCGTTGATGGACAGTGTGTTCTGGAGCTACACGCAAGCTTTAAAACAGGTCCCAGCAAAAAGAAAGGAAAAGCCAGAATCCAGCTGACAAAGGCAACAGCGATTGGGCAACGAGACCACCGGTAACTTACAGAAAGAAAGGCAAAGGGCAGTAGAAAAATATTGATTTATTAGTGTGAACTGGGAAGTACATGGGCCAGGTCAGAGCCGCTTGCTTTCCTGAGGAAGTTTTAATTTGATTAGTCAATTATTTACAGTGGGAGTAAATGTTTTAAGGCAGTGGATGTAAATGCAGAGCCAGTGGTTTCTGATTTTTAACAGTGCTTGCTTGCTAAGCATTCATTTTTTACTTTGATTTCATGGCACTTGGATAAGAGAGAGTGTAGGTGGCCTTTCAGATTTGAGGAAAACCAAATAAATTGTGCTTCCACTTGTTAAGACAAAATTTGTGCAAGCCATGTGTAATGCATGCCCCTTTGGAGCAGGTAGATGCTTGGCAGAAGAAAGACAGCACCGAGGAATAGTTTCCTACTGACAAAAACTAGTATCTCCCAGTCAAGTAAGGCCTAAACCAATCACAAAGTGTGAACCACAGATACCAGTGTATAATTCCAATCTTTGTACAGTAATAAGATTTCATGATTACTGCTTTGAAGGCTGCACTGTGGTCAAGCAAGATAAGTACTGGCAATTTCCCTGAGCCTGAATTCAGTAAGATATCACATGTCACTTTCAACGATGTTCTCTGTGTGCTGTGTCGAGATCAAAACCTGGACTAGAGTGTATCACACAGATCACACCACTTGTTAGGTGATGGTGCAGTTAGGATGGCACAGTCTATTTCAATATCAGGAATATTCAGGCCTAGGACTTTTGTGGGTCGGCAGCTATAATTGCAGCAAGGTTTTGAAGAAGTTGCAAAGACCAGATTTTTGCTTGGTGTAAATTGTCACAGGGGGGCAAACTTTCATTCTTAATACATATGGCAGAAAGGTTTAAGGTGCAGGAAGAAACTGCCTTTGCAATATCAGTAAATAAATAGGTCAAGCCTGTGTGGGTGCTACCCTCTGCTCAGCGTCGTGAATGATGCTTGAATGCCACCAAGGTTGAGGCCATCTCCTTGCCATATTTTCAGTGGGGGCATGATGCATAGCTGGATTTGGTATCAGACGTGTCTGAGTGCTCGAAGAACAAAGTTGTGTTTGAATGGCAACATAGGAATAAGCACTTCAACAATAATCTGCTTACTCAATTCTGTGTTAAATCTCTGGAGCGTGACAGAAATCAGGTAGTGTTAACGGCACTTGCGAACCAAGCCTATTACCAGCAATGAGTTTAAAGACGTCCTCCTATTAAAGAGGAGTCCCTTATGGTTAAAACTCTGTAAAAGTGTGCTCAGTTCCAGGCTTTGCCACAGCCTTTCAAGTAAAATGAGACACATTACTTCAATTTTTTGTGTTGCTTGGGTAAAACTGGGGTCTTACATCTTCCATTGTCTCTTGCTCTGGAGGAAGGGGAGCAGAAGCTTCTCTTATAACACTGAGGAAAATGGAATGATCTGGATTGAGACAGCTAGTTGTTGCCACGATACAAATAATAAGTACTTGAGCCTTGTGAAAATGTTACTGAGTTCAGTTGCAATAAATTAGCACTAGTTGTTGAAACGTTAGGAAGGTTTTTCTTTGCACTACAGTGATTAAAACAGATAAATAAGAAGCCAGACAATTTTTTGTGTGCAGTTATGGTGTCTTAGGGCTGCCTCTAATAGCCCTAGTGATCTTTCCATCGTTGTTAATGGGTATTTAATTGGGATGTATTTCCATGGAATTTTTGTACCTTCAGATCATTACAGCACTGAGGGAATTTTATAGCCATGGGGATCAACATGGTTTCTCTAGAGGTTCTGTTTGATGAATGAAGTTGGAAAGAGTTGACATATAGTTAGAGACCATTACCGTGAGACTTACAGGAGTGAGAGGAATCCTTTTCAAAAGGACCCTCTTTGTCCTATGCTGTCTGCCAGTCATCTCTTAAAAAACAGTACAATGAAGGCATCAAATATTTTCTTCTATTTTTAATTGATCTTTCCTCAAAATTCGATATGCTTTTTTTAATTTCAGAGCAGTGAAACTGGATGCAACCACCCATCTCTGGAGGAGAAAGCTATTGCATTTTTTTCCCTATCTTTCCCCAGCTTATAAGAGAAAACACTGATGACAGATAGAGAAGAAGAATAGCTGGGAAATGGCAGCACTGGCATGTGACTCAGGAGAGGTGAAAGCAATTCCTCTCCATGCCACAGACTTCCTGTATGACCTTGGGAAGTTACCCGTTTCTCAGTGCAGAACAAAAAACATGGGCTTTTTCTGCTTTTCTAGGTAGAAGATCAAGTCAATATTTAAGACTCTGAATGAGTGATGTGTGCCATAAAATAACAAAGGCATAATAAATAGTGTTTCTTGTCCTGTGGCTTCTACAATAGGATTACCCAAAATACTCACTGTGTTTCACCCAAATTAATCTGCGTGGGTGGGCTATTGCCACCTATGTACAAGTTTGGTGTCTTTAATATTTTAAAATATTTTGAATTAATAATGCAGCCTTTATGATAAAAATCTGTATCTTGATAATGCCGTGTTTTCCCCCTCATTTAGCCTTCAGCTATCCCATGATAATAGAGTTGAGCCAGCTTGGCTGGGTCAACTTCTTCTCTTGATTCCTTCCCATCTTCAGAGGGCTTTCTGTCTGTCTTCTCTAGTGGGTTCTGTCTTATTCATGTGTGCGTGCTTATGCATGTGCAAAGCCTAGAGGAAGGACCTTGTCATGAGCAACCACTTTGAAGCATCCCCCTGCTCCTCAGTACAACTTTGCTTGACATGTAGTTAAACATCAACTTCCACTTGGCAAATGTTCTTTTTTTTTTTTGTTGGCCCTGTGGGTGAGCACTCAAGGCAGATTTCCTTTCTTTTAATTGCTCCCAACCTGTACCGCTCCCTGCAATTGGGCCTGAGGAAAGGTATTCAAAGCAGCAATCTCCAGGCCTTTAAAATTAGCCATTCTTAAAATTATTTACGTATTAACCCTCGGGTTCTCTGCACTGGCGTTGTTGCATTTGAAAACCCAACACCTGGTGTGAATTTTGCTATGGCAGGACAGGGTCCAAAGTCACTGTCTGCACTTACGTTTTAACTCTTAAAACACCAATGCATTATTATGGGTCTGGAAATGAATATGCTGACTACAACCTCTTTTCTTACCCTTAGCATCTACAGTATTTCCTTGCTTTTCCTCTGCTTTTAGCTGAGACCCCATCAGGTCTCTTCCTCTTCAGCGTATCCTCCACCAGGACCTACAGTTTCTTTGTACTTCAAAAGCCACCACATCTCTCCAAGGAAATCTAACCCCTGAAGCCCACCTGTGAATCAGGCCATTTTAATTCTTAAACCACTGTGAATTTGGTATTTCCTCCTTAGGCACAAAGACATTGTCCCACATCAATACAGGGTGTGCTTTAAGCACACAGGCACACAGGCTCTGCAAGAAACCAGCTCCGTGTAGCAGGAAGGCACAAGGACCAGTTTTACCTGGAAATCCTTCCTTAAGGGGAAAAAGAAATCCATAGTTTTGCAAACAGTGCCCATGCCAAGGCATGGGACAGACACCAAGACATTTGGCTCAGAGCACAAGATGGTAGGAAACCTGGAAACTACCTTTTTCTTCCCCAGAGATTGCAGTGATAGCTATGTATAGGTTGCAATGGCAGGTATGTTGTATAGAGACGTAATTTCACAGCCAGCTTTTAGAGCAGACCCATACTGCAGTTAGGGCAGACTAGAGCATTGCCCCACTCAGTTACCTCTGTCTCCTCCTTTCTGTAGGAGTAATTTATCCATAATTCCTTTGTGCAGCAGTGCCCACCCCATTGCACCGTGACCTCCCCAGATCACAGACCGAAGCACCAGCGGAACAGCGTCCCCTGCACAGCGGGATCCCAGGCTGAGCAGGACCACGCAGTGGAAAGGAAGCCGTTTCTCGAAGTCTCCCAGCAGCCCTGATCTAAGGAGAAAAGACAAAAGAGGGTCTAGGCCACAGGTGGCTGAATTAAATCTGCAAGAAACTACCATAGTCACTCAGGAAGGCTGCAGGAAGAAGAGATGAACCCAGGTTCACCAATCCCAGCCCTGAGTCCTCACCACCACCAGAAATTGTCAGTGCTCTTGGCCCGGCTTCCCGCAGTTGGACAGGTCAGCTGGAAAGGGTTGTAAGTCACCTGTATCTTGCTTTGTGGGTGCTCTTTATGTAGTTGAGGAATCATTCACAATACTTGATGCTTAACTGCATAAATATTTGGTGTTCAGGGAGAACTTAAGTCACTTATGATGTGGAGCTCTGGAGGATGCACTGCTTCTGGCTTCCTGGATAGTTGGGAGTCTTCTCATGAGGGAAGTCTTCATTCTTACTCCTGGGACTGAGAAGGAAGTGAAAAGGAAAAGGACACTTCACATCCCTTCTCTCGTGCTGATCAGAAAGGATGCAGAAAACCATCTAGTCAGGTGAATGAAAAACATAAGCTGTTCAGGCAGAGATACAAGGAAGAAAGGTTTAAGTGGTTCTTTGCTAAAATTATGTTCTTGTTTGTGGGATAAAATGGATTTTTAACGAATCTGTTTACAATTGGATGAATTATATAAGTATCCATTATGTAATTGAATAATAGCATAATCTTCCATAATGACAGGCAGAAGCCTTCTAATGCTTGGGACAGGACTGCTATTTTCTTCTTACTTGGATATCTTTCAGATCCATTGTTATGCAGTTCTTTACATCATGTTTCCTTTCTTCCCTCTTTGAAATTCATCCATGCTAACTGGCTGTATTTACTCTATTATTATGCTTCCTTGAAAATGTCTTTTCTTTATTACTTACGTCTTGATAGCGTTCCAAGCGTACCATGCTGCGATGCTCTTTTTTCTTGCTCTTGCAAGTTTGAGTCTCTGCATCCAGTTCTTGTACCTCTACACCTGTTAGAGCTCACTGCAAATACGGGGTAAAATTATCTCCATGCAAGGTGAAACAAAGGTCTTTGAAGGACAAAGAAGAACTTTAGTGAGGCTGGTTATAGGCGTACAAGGGATTTTTCCCTTCAGTGGTTTGAAAGGCAACTCACATGAGTAAGCATTTGCGAGTTCAGTTCCTGAATCAAATACTCCACTGGTTTTTGAGTACGCTTTGCTGCAAAGCTGGTTATATTTTTCTTTTAAACATGTTTTTGCTGGAAATTTTACTGCTAATGTGGGTTTTCTTGTTTCTTTTTTATTTTGTTTGTTCCTTGGTAATGTGGCATAATATCCAGATAAAAAAATATGTTTCAGTGAAGTAGCAATATGTTTAACACTGATGGCATTTTTCATCCTCCTTTCAAACACTGGTATACGGAGTTCATCTGTAGAAGGGCAGTCTTGCGGATGGTATTTATGGGGGGGATGCATCTCTTTTCAAAATTATGAAAAACATCTCATTTTATGAAAAAGCCACAAACCCCTTGGGAAGCACAGAGGCTTTCATTTCAAAACTGAACTGCTTCTGTCCACTTTTCTTGGAAAATCTTCAAGGAGTCTCCAGATTTTGAATGTTGATGTTTGCAATCTCCTGTAAAAGAAAATACTCCTCCCCTCAATTTTTTTTAAACACAGAATTATATACATATTTGAATATTCACATTTTTGTGAATTGCTGACCACAATGACATTTCTGTGCCCGGGAAGAAATGATGAGCCTTTTTTTCAACTTCTGTTTCACAAAGCCATGTTAAACATTTTCTCACAGCATTTGTTAATAACATAAGCAGGTTTATTCCACTATTGGGGATTTCTTTAGCTATAGGCTAAATTAGATTGGCCGCATGTGGTGTTCAGAGTGCCACAGTGGGGTCCGTGTAACACTCTCTATAAGTAACGCTGCACTGCTGAAAAACGAGGGAGGGGGACGAGGGAGGGTTTAGAAGAGTCGATAATTTCGCAGTTTAGCTGGGTTTCTGGTGGCGGCGGTGGGTGTTGTTGTTGTTGTTATTTTGAGTTGTGCGTACTACGTTTGAAGAGAAAGCTGGGACTGGTTGGAGCCTTAATAAGAAATAAAAAAATTGGAGGTGAAAGGGCTCACTGATAAAAGAGCTGCTTTCATTTACTGCTCCAGGCATCTGCTGTAAAGGAGCCAAAGCGAATGTGTGAGCATCAGAGACAGTCACAGGAGGGAGGAGGCAACAGTCAGAGCTGTGAGTAACTGTACATAAACATAATTTAAATCAAAACAGCTGAATAACAATTTAGGACATAAAAGGAAAGAGAAAAGGTGGAATGAAGTAAAGAAAAACAAACCCCACAAATCGACCACAGTCAAATGAGAGAGGAACACGGAGGAGCAGCAAATGGAGGACGAAAAATCAAGCAAAGCCATCAGGGTCCAGTGGTTCATTCCTGTGGTACCCTGCGGTTCCCAGCTCAATTACTCAGTAAGGTCTGATGCTTTCCAGGCCAAGAGGAGCCCTGAAGTACCAAATCTCTCCTCCAGGCTTCTTGTCTTCAAACATAGGGCTCTTCACAGCTCAGCCTCCCCATACTCACCTCTTTATGCTGCCTTCTGTGCCACCTCCAAGCCCCTCTGCTCTGCCAGTGACCCATGGTGCTCACTTCTACTGCTCCCATTGTTCCCACTTGGCTGGAGCCACTCGCACCCTTTCCAGACAGGTCCTCCTTTCCCCCAGAACCCCTCCCCAAACATTGCTTGCTCCTGCTTGGCCCCTGCTGGCACCCATCAGCTGGAGACGGCCAGTCCAAGTGCTTTATCACTCGTCATCTTGCCATCTCAAGTCACTACTGTTGTCTCTTTCCAAGTTCACATAGCTCCTTTTACAACGGGGTTTTCATCCACAATTAACGCTCCTAAGTCCCACCACAACAACTGTTGATGCTCTACAGCCACTGAGGCCTTTGTGTCTTCTGCCTTTTTCAGTCCCGCCCAGTGTCACTGGCTGGTGTCCTTACAAATGAGTAAGTACAAATTTGGGGTTTTTAATCCGATTAAATATTTGGCCTTGATGATACCATGTGGCAATGAGTGTCACCGATGACTCAGTTTTGAATGTGCTTTCCTGACATTCTTATTAAATGGGGAGAGCAAGCAGAACATTGCCAGGTCGATTCGGCTAATGGAGAATGCTGTTGATGGGCTTCACAAAGACTAATTGCCCACTCCTTCAAATCCAAGAGACGTTGTTGTGATGGAACAAAGACCCATCTTTGTTCAGTGGCTGGAGAAGCATGGCAAGAGCAGAAGAAAACAGTAGGATAAAAGAGTGTCTCAAGCAGAGGTTGTTACCCCATACTTCTGAGGATGTTATTAAAGGCTCTGCAGTAGACCTTTCTCGAAATGTCTCCCTGACCCCAGTGCTGAAGCCTCCTTTGTGCCTGGAAGAATGAGGGCTTAAACCCTTTCCAAAATACTTGGGGTTTTGCTTTCTCATTAGTGCAAACTTAGCTTTGCTTGCATGTTGGGCATGTTTCATTTCTCAGGTTTCTGATATGAAAAAAAGCTAAGAAACAAAATATTGCTCCCTCCTTTATGAGAGACACAGTGTTATTTCCCTCCCCGATCTATATGTCCAATTAGTCCATAGAAGTTCCTCTCTGCTAATTTGATATCCCATTTTCCAGCTTTACCAACATCTGAGCCATCTGATGTGTGTTTGAGCATATAGTGGGATGAGGATGTGTGACAATATTTTTTCCACAGCAGAAATGTGTATATTTTTTCATGCATACATAACTAAAAATGGTTGAAAGCGACTTTGATTAAGGTTTCCCAGGAATTCAAACTAATGTTAATCATATTTCAGGAAAGATCATGCAATAACATTTTCAGCCAAAAAAAGGAGACTGCTTAGGGAAAGCCACCATATTATTAAAAATAAAAACAACCCAGCTTGTGACTGGAAACATTTTGCTGTCTTTTCTTTAGCCCATACTAACAAGTGACCACTGTCAAGTAGTTACTAGGATAAATAATACATACTAGCAAGGCTAGAGAGAAATGAAGAGTCATAGACAAGGGAGGAGAATATTGTTTCATCTCAGAATTGAAATGAAGCAGAGGCCAAAATCAGCAGGGTGGGAAGTCTGTTCCAGATGGCAGGAGCTGCAGAAGCTATTGCACCAACAGTAGCCAGCTTGTAGGAAGAGGCAGAGGGAAATAAGCGGGTTTGATCCAACAAAGTATCAGGTAATATAAGAGGGGGACTAACCAGTGCCAAAGCTCTGACTGATGCCTCCTGAAGGGGATAGTCCTGCAGTAATTGGGAGGGTCACTGTGACTCAGAAACCGTGCGCTGCAGGGGAGGCGGGGGAGGTAAGGGGGTTAACACTTTTTTCCTAGATGCAGCACTGAGTCATAAAGCCTTTTTCTTTTTTTTTTTTTTTTTTTTCTTTTTCTCTTCTGTTGAGTAAAAATGATCTGGCATGTTCTTTTTCCAGAAGATTTTGAAGACGACATTTTGGAGATGTATTTCACAGAGCCCAGCGGACATTCCCACGTCAGCTCGGCTCTGCATCCTCAGGCAGCTCCCCCTCTCCCAGGACAAGCTCCCCATGACCTCCCTGTCCTGCTGACAGCTGTGGGATGGCACAGTCCTGCCTGCAGACCCACGGGACTGGAATAAAATGAAATGGAAGAGAGGGTTTATCATCAGCATCCCTTCTTATGGAAGGGGGGCACAAAGGACGAAAGGAGGTGCCCAGAGTCACCCATAGACACGGTGGCGAGGAAAGCAGTGGGGCACAGGTCCCTGTGGCTGCAGTCTGGCGTTTGGACTGTGGGGCCGTGTTTCCTCTCCAGTGACCTGCTGAGCAGGACTCACTCTTGGGACCCACCAGCAAAGGGGTCAAATTTGTAAAGGAAATTAGAAATTTATTTTTTAAATGAACGAAAAAATTGCTTTAGCTGGGTATATGCCCTCTTGTACCCTCTGTTCTTATATAGAAGATACCAAGAGTAATAAGGAAGATCCACACATCACACTGACTGCCAGCACATGGAGAACTTCTTCTTATGGTCCCTGATGCAGGGGTAAGAAATGCATCAAAGCTGAGGTTTTCCAAGGTCCACGCTCCCAGACCTGCACCAGCTGGCACTGCCAGCTGCTCGGGCTCTGAACCCAGCCTGACGTTTTATAGGGATGGTCATCAACCAGCAGTTTATGGACAACCAATGAGTAAGTAGGGCTGATGCAGTGAGACCTTTCTCCACATTTGCCTCATGTTGAGGACCCAGTTGGTCTTAAGATTCATTTCTGAGGTTGAATTAGGTAAAGTTTGGGCTTGGAGCTGGTAATCCAAGAGTCACTGTTCAGTGATTTCAACTGCAAGATGTCAAAATCCTTCGTGTTCAGAAAGCCCCTCACTAGTACTTTGCCGTGTTTCTGTCTCAGAAAGCAGTTTGAATTTTGGAACCAAATCAGTTAAGTCATTTGGGGCTTGGTGATTTGACTTTGACTTCACATCATTTTAAAGAAGCTTGCATATAAACACTTGTTTTTAAAGATGCCAGGCCTAACAGTTGGTTTAAAAACTGAACAATAAACATGCTTATTAACTTGCCACAGAAGATACACGCATTGAATCTGCATTAGTTATTTGGCAGCATCATGAATACTTTCCTCAAACTGATTTGATGACTAAACACTGTTTAGAATAGCAACCAATCCTGCTGAGAAAAATGTAACTTTTAGGGCTAACAGTTTCTTACTGTTCACATTCCTCCCTGAAATTCTGTTCAGCTTTTGGTCTAAATTCTTCATGACAAAAAATTTAAATGAAAAATGTATTTTGGGGCAATGCCAAGATCTTCCAAGGTTCTGCTGGCTTTTTTTGTTGTTGTTGGGTTTTTTAAATCTAAAAATTATTCTCATTTTTAATTACAAACTCCAATCATCTGATCAAAAATGTAAGTTTTGTCCAATTCAAGCAGCTTTAAACAGTTCGAGAATAATACTTTTTGACTAATTGATCAATTACAAGTATCTTTTTCTTGCTTCCCAACGGGAAGAAATAGAACAAAAATTCAAAATGTTCAATGAGCTGAAAAATCTGTTTTGTACCAGCTCTGTTGATCAACCTTTAAAACCAGTCTCACCCCATTGAACTGAATAGCACACTGTCTTCTTAAAAGGCCAGCAGTTTTCCAAGCAGATTTTTTGCGTGTCACCCCCAATTTAGAAAGCAAGCAAACATGCGGCTGATACCAGTTTTTGACCAAGGCATCTGTAGGAAAGAAGCAGAAACCTTGCTGCTCTTGATCGGACATATTTTCAAGGCCGCAGTGTATTTTTCAATAGCTGTGTTGAGTTTAGTGCTGCCATCTCGGGGAAATCTGAGAGGAACAAGGTTATTTAAAAAAAAAAAATTAGAAACAGCAACTACTATTTTTTGGCAAAATGTGACGATAAACAAACAGAAAAGGTCAAAAGATAAATCACAGTTGCTGAAGGGACCTCCAAGACTTTACAGGCTTTTCTACTTACCATTTACCTCCTCAGCTCTGCCTTCTTTTGCCAAAAATGATACTTTGCTGATTTATTTTTTTACTGCTGCAGGCAGGAGGTCTATAAATTGATCTTTATAAGTCCTGGTAGAATATCTATATTATACCCTGTAGGTATTTCTAGGTTTGTGTAAAATACCAGTGCAGTCCACCTTGACAAACAAATATCCCTGAAAGCTACAGGTCATGCCACTGGACTTCTAATTGCTGAATGAGTGACAAATCTTTGAAGAGAAATAGGACTGATGATACCAGGTGACACACTGAAAAGGGCTTCTAAGCAGAGCTCTGCACACAGGGACTGGATGCATTTGCTCCTCTTTCTTTGAATCGTTGGCTGAGTTGAACAACATTGTTTCAGGCTAACCTGAAAGAAGCATTTATCCTTCCTGTAGCCCCAAAATGAATCAGAAAAATCAAACCATAAGAGGAATTCGTTTCAGGTTGGAAAAAAAAAAAATTCATTCTGTTTCAGCTGTTATTGTTGTTTTTCATCCCCTCAAAAGGGAAATTTAATTCAATTTCCAAATTAAATGTTCTTTCAAAATGAAAGATCCAAACATTTACTTCAGGAATGTCAAAGGGAAATGTATGAAACGTTCATTTATATGTTGGCTTGGGATGATCTGCCGAACTTAACCTTGATTTACAAGTACCTTTGCTTGGCTTGGAAAGGAGCTCTTTTCCTCCTGTTGTGCAGAGTGCTCCTCTTGGAATGGCTCTGGCATGGGGAGAGCTGGTGGGGATGCTGAAATGTCAGGCCGGGCTCAGCCTGACGCTCGGTGCTATCACCTGCTCACCCACGAACGGTGATTGATGGCACATGTCAGGTGTCAGGGGACACAAACTGGCCTGGGTGAGTGTTCAGTGACAAGCATGTGGCCAGGCCATTTTGCTGGCGTGGCAGCCCTGGAGCATTCCTGTGCAGTCACCAACCACGGCACCTGTTGTGATGTCCCTCCTTGGCTCCTCATGTCCCTCCTTGGCTCCTCATGTGTCTCCTTGGCTCCTCATGTCCCTCCTTGGCTTACAATGTCTCCCCTCGGCTCTCCTTCGCCCTCGGTGGTGCCAACAACTTCATGCTGGGCCCCAGGAGCTCCAGTTTTTTAGGACACCGATGATGCCATGCCAATACAAGATCCCTCCATCGGCTGACTTAACCAGTCATCCTGCAGGACAGCTCTCCTCGCCCACTCACGGGTGACTCTTTTGCAAGCAGGCTTCTGACATTTGTCCCATACAAAACATGAGAAGAACCACCTGAGAGGAACAAATTTTGCCCTGACTAACTCTTCTGGGATGAAACTTGAGGCGAAGAGGTGGCTCTGTCTACCTGTCAGCCTCCACCCCCTGGCACACACTTTTTATTGTTGACTCTCCTATTTTTTGTCATGCTCTCTGCTTGTTGTCTGAGACGAGATGAAAGATTTTTAATAGTGATGTCATACAGCTCTAGAGACAAAAGAGTCTATTCTTTTCTTATCTCGGATGTGTTAAAAACACTCTACCTTCATCCCGCTACGTTCAAAAGGAGACAAAAAGTGAAACGAAGTGAACAATTTTTCAGCACCATTAATAAAACAACCCCAAATGATATAAAATAGCCTTGTTTCACATGACAAACACTGTACCCACGAGCTTTGGCTTCTCTCATGAAGAGAGAGAGAGAAAACCTTCAGAACTTTTTCTGGGCTCTCAAACTTCCAGCATGGTTCGTAGGGGCTGTAATTTAGCCCCAGGCATTTGAGAATCTACTTTGTGTGTTTTGGCAATGACATGAAAATGCAGACAGCACTGTACATCTTGCAGTTGTACGCTGAGCTAGGCGATCTGAGGGGCCTGTCTATAATAGAGGAATCATCTTTTCTTCAATGAAGTGCTATTATTGTTGTGATCTTCAATAAAGGATATAATGGACGCATTCATGTGGTGGCTGTTGTTTGTGTGTCATTCTTTCAGCGTACGGCTAAGCGCACAAGAGTCTTTTAAACTCTTCTCTACTCAGATCCAGTAGTGCTAGCATTTTGTGCCAAACTAGGTTGGTTTTCCCCCTGCAAGCTTCTTTTCCTATTATTTTTGGATAAAGCCAATTGACCGTGAAATACCTCTTTATTGCAAAATGATATCTCCAAGCCCTCACTGCAGGATCATGGGTTAAAAGAGCAGTGTAATGCACATTTGCGTGGAGGTGCTGTTGGTTTAAATATCCACCTTTCTAAAATTAGTCACTTTGGCCCATTAGTCACTTTGGCCCATTGTAGGCATGTAAAGAAACTGATATTCATTGGGGGTCAGAAGTATATATTTAAAGCTGCATTTGCTTCTGGGTGCCATAATCATATCAATAGCCCTTTTTCAGATAAGAAGTCCACACTGAAGTTAGGCCTTTCATGTGAGTAAACAGCATCCTCAGGCCTTCATAGGGTGACCTGAATAAAGTTATTTCCTTCTGTTTGATTACAGCGTGGGGCAGGGGAGAGATTTTCAAAGACAAAAAGTGATGATTGTGCCTGGAAAGGCAGAAATTTGCATAAACCCATACAGTCACGGCACAAGCAAAGAACATTTTAGTGTGCAACGTGCAAGTGCACTTAACTTATCAGAGATGCAATCACTAACCTGTGGTCAGATAGTTGGCTCTGAACCAGGGGCGAGGCTTTGAGGAAGGGTGCTGAGCAAGGCTGCAGCCAGCAGCTGGAAATGCACAGGATGAGGCTCACATGGGCCATGAGAGGATGCTCATTTTTCAACCAGACAACAACAGCACTTTTAGAAGAGGGATAGGGGAGGAAACCTTACCTTGAATCTGCTCTAAAGAACTTACTTGAATCAATAGGCCTACATTTAAATAAGTTTAGATGTAATTATCCGTTACAAATCTGGTTTTATGCCTTGTTAGCTGGAGATCCTAGGCACTTTTATTTAAAATTTGTACCAATCTCAACCTCATTTAACTACACAATGTGAACAGTTTAGGGGAAGAGGAAAAAAAAAAAGAAAAACACAAAATCTTCCAACACCTTTTCTTTTTAGGCAAGTTGAAAAGCACCTAGCAAGGTTTTTTCTCAAGTCACTTTTTAAAGATTGTTATTATCTTTTCATATTAAAGTTAACATTACCATATGCTGTTGAGCTTTTGTTGATGGCAATGCTTAAACTGGGATGTTGTTTCCTTTGGAGATTCTTACTGCCAGTCATTAATTTACATTTTTTTGAAATCGTACAGCGAGTGCTTTGTTGATGCCTGTTTTCATTTTGTTTCTCTCTCTTTTCAGGTCACACATGAGGAGTTTTTTCAAACAGCAAGTTAAGGCGATGGAATGAAATCAGTGACATCTGCCATTCATGATCTCTCCCTCCATCCTGTTTACCCATAGCCCCCCTTTTTTCCTTTTCTTTTTGTAATGCTCACGGTTTTCATCCCATTCAATGGCCACCCCCCATTCTATGCGCTCCCCCCCCCTGCCCCTGCCCTTTTTGACTGTTGGTTTGGGGACATCTTAATGTTCCCATTTGAACTGGGATGTCTCCCTTCATAAACTTCAGTCATGTCCATTTTTATTTCGTCTGCGAGGAAATCAAAGATCATGTCATGAAAATGAAGTGTCCGGCACTTAACGTGATCCCATGCTGATTGTAACAGGCTTCTAGGAATTGTCCTGCTCTGTGCTTTTGGTTTCCTATTGTGGTTGACCATCTCCATAACAATTTAAATAAATGAAATCTAATTAAAAAGAAAAAGGGCACAACTGCCTCCCCACTCCCTCCTTAAAAGCTGAATGAATAACATTGAATCCTCTCCAGTAGGAAATTTATGAGGCTGAGAGTTAGGGTCCTGATCCTGAAATCTTTACTCATGCACTAATCCTCACACACTTGATTTATCCTTTCAGCTTCAGTTCACACAATGACTCATAAAAATAAGTGATGTAGGATTGGGCCCTTCAGAAACTTGCAATAACGCAGTTTTCCCCAGTGTTTTCTCTCATTATTGTGATTTTTAACTACTGACTATGCAGGCAGAGAAAATATACTCAGCACAGAGATCTTTTTTCAATCCTTACTCCAGCAAGTAAAGAGGGTAGTAATTTGTCAGAAAATTATTTGATCCAACAAGCATACAGGTATACGTTTTAGATTTCTTCCGTAAAAGACTTGTCTCTCCTGTATCAGATTAGGACCATTGCCAAACGGGACCACCCCATTGTATTACCGCGTGGATGTTCCCTATTACAATGCTTTAAACTATCTATTTAGGACAAGCTGCTTCAAAAAAAAAAAAAAAAACAAAAAAAACACCACACAAGAAAAGAAAAAGAAAAAAAGAAAAGGAAACCTGGTTGCTTGTTTGCTAGTATTGCAAACTGTTTGCAATAAAGATCACCACCAAAAAGGAAACAAAGGAAATTCTGGACTACAGTAAAGCCTGATCTGTTTAGTATATGCCCTTAAAACTTAATATGCACAGTAAGGATCCAGTTAAGTAAAGTGTTCTGTCACTAAAACTTGGATCGAAGCAGCCCTGCTGTAAAGTATCTTTCCTGATGTCATTTTAAAGTGAGAAGAGGAAAGAAGAGAAACAAATTGACACGTACTGTGATAAATTCCTGTAATGGATTAGAAACAGTGCATTGCTGACACTGAAGTCAGAAGAACAGAACAGTTTGGGAAATGGTTCAGAGATGCTGGCTCTGGTTATTTCTTCCAGTGCAGTAATAAGAATGCTGGAAACTTGCCTTGTGTGTGTGTGATCTGGACTCAAGTCCCTCTGGAAATGCATTAAAAAAAGGGAGGTCTCGTTGCTAAAGGGTATTGTTTGGAAAATTATACAAAACAACAACCAGCAAAAGAAACCGCTTTTGTAGATGATGGGAAATATCAAGAGTGGATAAAGTTATTCACACTAGGCTGAATTCTCATGTCTGTCTTCCTATCTGAGAATGAATAAGAAGTAAAGGCAACTTAGGATTTGTCCTGTTCCTGCCTCCCCAGGTACTAAGCTCAGGAGGTCCCGTCAGGACTTTATAAAGGACAATTTTGCAGACTACTGGAGAGGCAGAAGACTGCTTGTTGACTGGCTGGAATCACATTTATTCTGTTTTTGTCTTCTTCTGTTTTGGGTAGTACATTTTGGTATATTTAGGAGGTTATCCTCCAACATCTGGGAATCATTTTCACACCGAATGATGGAAAGACAACCCTCAATTACACCACTGAATCCCACCCCACTGTTGAAAACAGCATGTCCACATGCATGTGTCCCACTTAGTGCCTGATCGGGACAACCTCCCGAGAGGCGCTCCTCCTTCGCAGTCCCTTCTGCCGGGGCGGCTCTTCCCCGGGGCTGGAAGGCCGTGTGAAGGAATTTGATTTCCCTGGCTCTCTGCCCTGCCCCGAGCAGCTCCTATTCTACAGGAAAATGCACTTTTTTGCCCCTCTCCCTGCTTGCCCTGACTTGGGAGGAGGCTTTGGAGGCTCTACCACTGCTGGTGTCCCATTGCTTCCCCCTCACCCTCCCCCAGTGCATCACACCCCCCTCCATGAGGGGATTAGAAAGAGCTGTTGCTTTGGTTGGATTAAAATACAAACATTTTGCCCCAAACTAACAACATGTTGCAAAACAGGAGGAAGCGACGGGAAGGAGGAAGAGAGAAGTCTGGCTGGTGGGTCTTAATGGTGGTGTAAAACTATACAAGTGTGAAATGTTATTATTATTTATGAACTATCTTGCACTCCGTCTGACACTGCCTGAGATATCATTTTACTGGCGCATGCAAAGCAATGCAATTCTTTGGCTTCCTTCCCTGCTGTAAGTGTACCCACAGCCTGAATGGGGCATTTGGGGACCTGTTTCCAGCATGTGGATCTCAGAGACCAAAACGCACAACAAGGGACCAGAGGTTTGCTTTGAACAGGGGCAGCATGCAAAGCAGTATTCCTGGCAAGGGATTTTTAGGGTGGTTTATAACCAGGGAGAATTTGGCATGCGAGCTACATGCTAGAACACACACAATAACGATGGAGCGTGATGGAGCACTAAGACACCATCACTGGAAAAGCAATACATATTTTCATACGTGTAACACATCCATTAACAAGAACCACTTTAAAATAATCCTCTGAGTAATTTGTACCCTCTGCTAACATGCTAACATAACAAATAAATTGGGGGCAGAAGAGAAGGGGAAAAATCTAATGCCAGTGGCAGGCAGAAAAAGAAACTATTGAGAATCAGAATAGGACAACATCAGAGCAAAAGCAAGACCATGGTGAGGGGACCCCATGGGGCAGGGGAGAAGGGGAATACCAGGGTAAAAGGACTCTGGGCTAATCTTGCTTTCGCATTACCTGCATGCATGTATTTACCCACACTGCTGATGAACTATGGGAAGCCGGAGCACTCAGACAACCCATGTGCTACTCATGGGGGTTTTCCAACTGGCAGTGGAAATTTTGGTTCTAGAAGGTGGTATTTCAGGACTTGCAGCACTGGGTCTCTGGCAGAGACAGCCAAGGGTCTGAACAGCAGTCCTTTCCACCCATGGCCATATGTCCTGGCTTCTGTAAATTAGAAGGGGTCACCTGCTCCCCACTGACCCGGGAACAGTTTCCCTTACATCTGGTGTCTCTAGCAACAATGACTTAAGTACTTTTAGTGGAGGAACCACTCCGATGATCCCTAATTTCCCCCATTTGGCAGTATAGAGGAGCTGTCATCAGGATTCATCCAACCTACTACTGCTCACTCCCTCCCCCTTCGAAATAGTATGATTTCCTGCTGCTTTCCGGTGAGTTAAATACCAAGGATTTAGGATGAGCAGAGCAGCAAATCATCTGTTGGCTCTTGCTTCCCCTCTCTCTCTCCCTGCAAGCAGCATTTCCTCCAGCACTGATTTATATTTTGTTCCACAGGAAAAGAAGCCACCAGGGGAGGTGTCAGCCTTTGACACTACAGTCACCAGAGACCTGGAGCTGAGCTCATGCCTTGCAACAGCAGCTGCATGGATGCCCGAAGAAACCCAGCCTGCCTCTCTGTCCTCATTCCCACCCTGGTTCTTGAGGACTTTGATGTTTTGTGTCCACTGATTGTCCTGATGCATGGGAAGTAAAGCCACGAATGTCACCTGGCAGTGCATCCTTCTCCCCTAGCCTGTTTCAGCTGGAAACCCATGGTGTGTGTGAGTGCCCAAGGCACTGCTACCATATAATGATGCCTACAGAGGTGCAAAGCTCTAAAACCAAACCCTTTGCCTCTGGCTATAGCAGCTGAATGCAAAGCCTGGGAGCTCTGAGTTTTCTTCCATACTCTGCCATTACCTCCAACACTGATCATGCCAAAGTATCTCTTATGCTGAGCGTCCTAACTGACTTGCGCTGTGTGAAAAATCCTTTGAGGTCTTCAGACAGAAGGTGCTTAAGCATATCAAGTTGCTCTTAATTGAATGTGGCCTCCTGAATAGAGCACAGGTGAGCTCAGACTGCACCCCCTAGTTTTAAGAGGAGCCCTGGGCATTTGGGAGGGGTTGTTGCTTTTTTCATCAGTGGTGACTAGTGACCTTGCCACCAAAGAAGCAGTTTTGATTTGTCTGCCCAAGCAGATAACCACAGCATTATATATGTTGATCATACTCTTTTATTTTGAGGAGGTGATACAAATAGCCAGCTGGCATATTGCTAATGTGTCTGCCCAAGGTTTGGATAGAGCAGGTTGGTGATTAGCAGGGGTGGGCCAGCTGTAGCTCTTGATTTTCACGCAGGACTTGGCATGGGTCCCACCCTGAAGCTATCGCAGGTGTCCTACAAGAGGTTGTGATGGCCCAGGAGATGTTTGGCAGGTGATGAGTGGCTTTGAGATGATGTGAAGCAAGGCCTGATTGCTCTACAATACCCTCTGGGAGCACCACCATAACCTACCTTTGGGGTCTTCTTCCCTCCCTGAAGCATCATCTCCCCTGGGTCCCCCACCAGCTGTGGGATGTGCCCCACTGGCTTGGCCGTACAGTAAGGGATTGCTGAGTAAGCAGCTCAAACTGGCTTTTGTTCATCTTTTTAATGTCTCTCCCCCACATGTCACACTGGTCAGGAAAAGACTCCATTGATTAGCTCAGGCTTCAAGCTGAAAACCTTCAAGCTTTTGACTTGATGGTTTTCAGCCACGTATTTCACCTAACAGAGCTCTGGGTAGGGTACGTGGGTACCTCTGCTTGTCTGCTCCGACAGGTGGTCTTGGAAAAAAATAGATTTCCTAGCTGAACTTTTATTCTGACTTTAAAAAAAAGTCAGTCTTGACTCTCCTAGGGTCTGTTTTATTTCAATAGGGAAACAACTTACTAATTAGGGTAAGACTCTTTAAGAAAATATGTTTTCTATTCCACTGATAGTCAGTTACAAGCGATAACACTGTTAAATGTAGTGCCTAATAAATCTAGAAAAACTACCCAATAAATGTAAGTAATAACAATGATTAACAATAAATTAAATGCAGAGAACTAGGAATGTACCACATTATTTTTAACTAGTCTGGTCCATCGGGTTCTTATTATTTAGTTTGTCCTCCACACCTGGAGTTTATTAGAGTGTAATACAAACTAAACAGTCCCTCAGAGAGGCCATTGGAAGGGCTTAGTATAAAACAATATACAAGTTTAATAGTGGTAACTGACCTTTTTTTCTTTTGCAAAAACGTATCTCGGTAACTTGATTCGTAAGGAAATGTAATGCTTTTTTACATAATCCTAATGGGTGATTTTCTTTTTTCTTTAATTTAGATTATTTTTATTCACAAGACAGAAAGACCTATGGCCAAGAGTCAGTGATCTCCTATTCTTCCAGATATAAAATAGTTACTCAAGAGTATTTTTCTTTCTTCACCCATTTATAGATCAAGCAAGCAAAAGGGTTAACACTGTAAGGTCTACAAATGATGAAAGTGTACAGTTAGAAATGGCTAAACTTCACCACATTCATGCCTGGCTAAAGGTTTCAAGCAGCTTAAAGTTCAGGGTTGTTCGGACTCAAGTGGCTTTTGTTTGGCACAGTGCAGAGATAAGGTTCATTTGCTGCAATATGAATCCAGGCCTGACCTTTAAACACCTCTAAAGTTGGACCAGGGGGCGTTGGCTCAAATCAGTGTATTTTTTTTTAAATACACACACATGAGTAACAACCAAATATTCATAATGATGCATGTTCTTTGTAGCTGGAATTTTTAGTTAGTTTTCCTTCAGGTTTTTGTTTGAAAATGTTGGAAAATTATAATTTCTCATGTCTTTTTCTTTCTCTCTTCCTCCTCCTCCCTCCCACTTCTCTTTTGAAACCACAAGCTACGGGCAATAGTAAATCCACAAGACAAAAGATTCTTTTCTAATTTATTTCTCTGAATTTCCATTGTTACACTTATGCCATCTAATGGACTACAGTGTTTTTCTGTCCTGTTCCCACTTTTTCAAATAAAATATAGTTTAATGTTTCTGAGATTTTTAACTGCTTTTAAAACTTAAAAATAGCTATAGGAAAGAGGTATTTTCCCTACACAATGACCTGTAATACTCTGCACTCTGTGTATCCAGTATTGCACTACCGCTGCTCACATACCAAACCCGTACGTTGTTTCAGACTAAAAATCCCTTTGTTTAGATGCCTTTACATGATCTAAACCAGAATTGCAGACATTGACACTGCAAATTAGCCCATAAAAACACAAAAACCAGCTCAGAAACAATTAAGGGAGAACGTTAAAGTCAGTGCTGTTCAGAGGCGCAAATAAGTCAACTAACATATGGAATTTGGAGCAGGGACAGGAATATTTCTTTATAGTCTACATTATCTTCAGACCTACTCATCTTGCAGGATTGGCTCCAATTCTTACTCACTCAAATAGTGATGCCAAAAACCACATACAGCTTGCTCACTGTAAGCCTTCATTTTATAATCAAAACCATTTTTATTTTGATTCACTCCCCCTTCATTTTAAGGGATGAGAAACTATTCCTTGTTTCTGCAAAGATCATCTTTGCTTCAAACACAGACTTGTTCAATTGCTTGATCAAACAACCAGGCAAACACTACAAAAATAACTAATATTTTGAAACAAATAAAGGACAAGTACAATTGCCAATGATTTTTCAGGTGGGTCCTTGTTTTGGTTTGGTTTGGGGTTTTTTTCCCCTAAGTACCTCTGGCACGAAAAAAACCTCAAAAGGAATAATATTTCTGGATCCTTTTGCAAAAGCAGCCAGGAAAAATGGAATTTGCTGTTGCACCAAGAGGATTTAACTTAATGGATTATAAAGCCATTGGCCAATAAAGTTGGATCCACAGCTCCAGTTCTTTATACGTGATCTGGTCCATATTTCTAAAACGTTATAATTTGAAAACTAAAAAGGCACCACAGCCCCCGTGGTGCTGCGTTTCGGTGAAAAGCCAAATCCAAGGTGCTGGCAGGTGGGGAATACGCGCTCAGACAGGTTGTGCTCAGGGGAGCAGGCAGTCGAAGGCAGGACTGACCCTGGCCTCCCAAAAAGGTTTTGATCGCCAGCAGGTTTTCTTTGGCTTACGGATGTGCTGGTCTGCTTCTGCCATTCCATCATGTGAAGTGTTGGGTTTGCAGAGTGTTTTGGGCTGTCCTGGCCATGGGGGGTCCCCACGATGGATGTGGTGCTCATTGTTTTTTGTGGGCCAGGAGACAACAGGCATCCATGGCTAACTCTTGCCGAAATGATCTGGTCCTTGGTACTGCAGCTTCATCGGGATGCCTGCTGTGGGCCTTACTGACATTAATGAAAAATTCACCAAAACCAAGAGAAACTTGAAGGCTCCGTGTTGCTTTTGCTGTCACTTCTCCTACCAATGGGGAAAACATGCTGGTTTTGTAGTACATGGATCTGCTCTCATTTACACTGATGTACCTTTATTCAAAGAGGAAATCCTGGGTTACTCTGACTTAAGGTCTGCCCCTGGGAGCCGTCCTGAGTTGTTTTAACAAAGCTGTGTTCTCCAGGCTATCATTTACATAACCAGATGTCTGTCCTGCTTGATCCATGCCCTCATCAATATGCTTAGTGGGAGTGTTATTTGATTTGATTTATTCTGCTTTCTTTGGAATCATAGATTGATCTCACATAAAAATTCCTGGGGAAATCAGGCAGTTTCTGTGTAGCACTTGATTTTCACTGCACTGCAGCCCCCTAAAAACTGTAGTCTGAGAGGAAAAGGTACAGAGGCTGAGAATCAAAGCAGAAGGCTTCCACAATAAGCTGAAACTCAAATAAAAATGCACAGACATAGGTAATGATGGCTTGGAGAGGAACTGTTCTTTTGCAATTGAATGTATCGAGCATCCAAACAAACAGTAGATTGTTTTTTGGTTTTCTTTTTTCTTTTTTTACATAACGTATCTTTTGGGACTCAAAGCCCTATACATAATTAAGGAAGTTTCTTTTTTAGCCAGATGCATTGTGATGTGTGCTCACTAAACAAAATAAATAACCATTACAACACGAGAACCGCAGGATCATTTTATCCCTCCCCCTCTCCCTCCGCTTTGAGTTTTCTCTATGGAAAATCGGACGCCATATCCACTGCCTCCTAAGAGCAGCACTGTGATCTTGCAGAACCCTGCATCATGAGAGCCCAGGCGCTGGCAAACACAGCAGTGTAGACCATCTCTGGAAAGAACAAAGAGTGCACGGAGATGGGAGCGTGGGCTGGAAACCAGGGAGCCAGAGCATCCTGGGGTGCCCTCCATCCCAGTCTGTGTATTGGCATAGAAATGATTGCTCCTTATTGATTCCTGCCCTCGTTCATACGCATGTCCCATGAGGATGTTTTTGCTCTGCTCGTGTTTATGCTTTTCTTTGTCCGGGGCTTGGGGATCTATTGGAGAAAACTGATACCCAGGAATGAAATGTCATTATGGTATGACTGTATTGACATTTAAGAGGTATAAGCAGGATAGGATCTGTCTCACAGGCAAAATCCTGCCCAGGTCAAGGACATCTTATGCCTCAAGTGCTCCTTGAAATCACTGGCCCTCAGAAAGTGTTTAATGGTGCAAGCAACAGGCTGATAAAGATAGAGAGCAGCAGGACCCACACCAATAAGGAGAAAAGTAAGTGCTATTATGGCCCTAGATAGCCTAGGATGAGTCTAGCCACGCCTGCGAGGAAGCTGGTTACCTGCGCATTTCTGTTGCTCTGCTCCAGTGCAATCAGTGGGCTTGAGGAATTAATATGACATTTTAAAGAAAGATGCGAAACCTGGAAACAAATTATTGTTGATGTAAATGAACGAAAAACCTACATACGTTGAATGGGGACTGCCTAGAGGCACAGCACTTCTGAAAACCAAGCTATTTGCTCAGGCATTTTGGTAAATCCTGCTGTCCTTCGCATGTCGGAGGCTGGGAGGAGGCACCCAGGATTCCCTTCTCTGTGTAGGCAATGTTGACTTGTACTTTTTTTCCTGAGGTATTTACATGGAGACCTCCTACCCCATGTTTAAGGAAGAAAAAATCCACAAAAGTTAAAATTCACCCTGGGGCAAAGACTCTGCTCTTGGACTTGTCAGACGTCTGGCTCTGGTTCAGGCAGTCTGACTTCCAGGTTGGGCTTTTGGGGAAGAAAGCAGCCCTCAGGACCAAGCAGATAGGAAGGCTTCTTGCAGCATCTCCCACAGGGGAAGGGGTGAGAGGAATGGATGTATGATTTCTGGGCTGGGTTCAGGCTGGCTGAGCTGTGCTCCTGACAGCCAGGGTGGGCTGCATCAGGGAGGCACTTCTGGCAGGGACTCAGCATGCCCAGAAATCTGCAGAGCACGTGGGCGCCACATCTACCATCTGGGGTGGCTGATGGACACCAGGGAGTAGTCCATACGAGGGACAGAGGATGGTCTGTTCTTTCCCCATGGCCTTGGTTTTTCAAGATGGATTTTTCATGTCAAGAGTGTTCCTCCCCCGCCGAGCAGGAGGGCTGTCCCCCACCATGCTGACCCCACGCTTTCATCCTTCTCTTGGGCTGCAAACAGCAAGACACTGGAGCTGCAGCTCCGCAAGGCATGGAGATGTTCCCAATGTTCCACAGTCATAGGAGTGGAAGAGACACAGAACGAGGAAAGAGTGATGGTTTCAGGGCTTTGGTGTTTCCCATCCCCAGGGTGATCCCTTGGTAGTCACAGGCTGGTGGTCTGAGGTGGCCCAGCGAGCTCCAGAGCCCATGCAGCTGTAACAGACTTACTAACGATGTCTTTTGTCGTTTTTCTGAACCATGTTATTTCAGGGTCTGGGCCCCTGGCTCTCTCTGGAAGTTGTATCCGAGGCCAGTGCCATGGGGCTGGCATGATCTACCAGGAAATGCTTTGAACCTTTCAACATTGGAGCAGTGGTGGGGGTGAAGGCACACGTCTTCCAACCCTTTTCCCATATTTTTTCATAAATGTGTCAAGGCGACCTCAGGGCTAGCCTGAGCCAATCTGTTCATTCCTACCAAGCCAGAAGATTCTCAGCTTTAATTTACCAACTTGGAGGCTTTTTGAGGGAGAGTGAGATCTTCACATGAAACACTATATTTCAAGATGATTATTGTTACAGTTAACGGGAAAGCAGTTTATATGAAACACTCTGTTCTCTCTATGTCCCACACTTCTACGGGACAAGCTGGATAACTGGTACCATAAAAGTGTGCTTTTGGCAGGATTCAGATAGCAATAAAGTTATGCACTTTAGATTACAGCTAGGAGAGAGAAGGGGGAGAAAGGAAATTCCTTTGAAAATTATAATTTCAACATGATAAAGTTGGCTGAAGAAGTGCAGCAACAGATAAAAATCAACCTTGGTAAAAGGCTGTGACCATTCAATAAAACAATGAAACATTGAAATGTGTGGAAAATGTTTTACCATGAATTAAAAGTGCAGAGAGTCCATCAGTGAGCAGCAGTTAGCTAATGACAAAAGCAGATGCGTGCATTTAGGAAATGTAAAGAAAACTTAAACCTTGTAAATTTTTATGTATTGCCCCTTGCACCCAAATTTGAAAAACAGGTTAAAAAGAAAAAACAACACAAACCAACCTAAAAACAAAAACCCCCAAGTATGTCCATAAAAGAATTACGAGACCTAGCCAAAAGAGAAACAAAAAATCATTTTAAAAAGCCTCCTATTGATATATTGAGAACAGAAATACTGAGACATAGAAAAATACTCATTTTTGATTCTCCTGAACATGTTTTTATTCCCCAGTTATAAAACAGAATTTTTTCCAGCTCCTTTCGGCAAGTCCAATCTGCTGGAAATATTGAATAATGGATATGTTCTATAGGTACATCCTCAGAAGGACACCTAGACATGATGAAGACAGTTTTATCAACTGTTTGTTGAAGTCTACAGGTAAATGTTTGCCCTAGAGTCAACCAAAAATCCAGAGCGGCCTCTGGAATAGCAAAACATCTAGGACCCTAGATTGTCATAGATTGTTCATCATTTTAAGAAAATTCCCTTGGAAGGTAATATATTGGAAAATCCAATCTACAAATATGCCTTCAGGATAGACAAGAGAGTGCTTTTAAATCTAAGGCAGCAGTTGGCTGAACTGATTTAAAAGAAAAATACATGTGCTGTGTGGAGGCAATGTTCATACAATCCAGCTTATGAATATATTGGTCTGAGAGGTGTTTTTGCAGGATATGAAGTTCTTGAAAAATTTATCAAATACTTGATTTGGGTTTTTTTTCTAATCATTAGCACCATTGACACCCTCTATTCATGAAGGAGCATTCTCTTTGTCTAACTGATGAACATTTTGAGGAATGTAGCTGGCTTCAAGTAGTTATAATTTAGGTGCAAAGTCTTCATCTGGCACAGAGGGGCATTTCAGAGCTTCTCCATGCATTGTCTCCGTTGGTATATTGGCCCTCAAGAAGCCGAAGTTTGAGGCCTCATCCCTCCTTGCTGCAGGCAAGACCCTCCCTGAGGCTGGCACTCCAATGTGCTCAGCAGAGCATGAAGCACCATCCGACTTCAGGCTCTGGCTTGAGCACTGCTGCCTGCAACATCCTTAAATATTTGACTGGTTGAAAAGATTTGAAACATGCATGGCCAAACTAAGTGCCAGCAGCTTGCTGTCAAGATCACCCAGATATTAAAACACATTAATCTCTGATGAGCAGTTAGCTTGGATCAAATGGAGGTTGGCTTGAGGGAACTGCAGGACTAGCTGGGTGACTCCCTATTTTGCCGGCTGTGCAGAGTGCTTTCAAACAGTCTTTCCTCTGTAAAGCAACTATGTAGGATCACAGAATAACTCAGGTGGGAAATGGCCTCAGGATGTCTCTAGTCCAACCTCCTGCTCGAAGCAGGTTCAGCCATGAGGTCGGAGTAGGTTGCTCCAGGCTTTATCCGGTTGTGTCCCAAAAATTTTCAAGGATGGGGACAGTCAGCCTCTCTGGGCATCCCACTACTTTGTTGCCCTCATGGTGAAAAAATTTCTTCTTTCAACTAATGTCAGTTGTCTCTTGCCATCCTGCAGTGGCTCTTACATTGTAAAAGCCTGGTTTTGCCTTCTCTATAACCCTCTCTTAGGTACTAGAGGAGGTTAGACAACATTGGAGGATGTAGATAGATTGATTTCACACACATGCACGCAGTTGGGATAACTGAAAAACTAATCAAAGTCTACTGAGAACCTCTGGAAGGGCATTAAAACAAACCTTTCCAAATGTGCTGCAAAGTTCTCCTTCTATTTCCCACCCAGATCGGTTGGCGGTCAAGCCAGGGTGTCCATATCTGTACGTCAGCCAGACGCATACTGATCTACCCACAGTTCATAAGCACGTGCTCAGTTCTGCAAGATTCTCCTCAGAGATGCCTGGCTGGGGCCTGTCTAAGATAACCACAGCTACCAGCCCTTCCTGATCAGCCTGCAGATCTTCCCAGGGTGTTGGGGACTGCTGTCTGATCAACTCACTGGGAGTGGATTGGGTTTCCTGGTCATCTTTCAGGGACCACTTAATAGTCCAAGGTTTGCAGAGATCTCAACTTAAAAAGCAGGGACCTAGTGTGATCAAGATCTCTTTAAATTTGAAGCAGGCATCTGTAAATCACACAACTCTACGGATGTCAAATCTGGCCTAGAGGACATACATCTACCTCCCTTCATATATAATATACAGTAGCAGTTAACTGTAATGAGTGGTAATATAACTCAAGTGCCAAAGGGATTAGACATAGAGGGTTCAGCATAAAACACAATACTCAGGGTTTATTCTTTTTCTTTTTTTTCCCTTTAATTTTAATGTGGTGGGCTGGGGCATTTACATTTAATCCCGTTGTTGTATATACGTTGCATTATTTTCAGTCTATAAAATTTATATTCCTCTTCAATTAGATTACAGCTGAACCAAAAAGAGGGGATTCTGCTCTGTGAATGCCATTCCAGTTCCTACAGAGCACAGGCAATTGTCACCTCTTTCCTCCCCTCACCCCCGTGCCCCCCCCGCCCCGCTCCTTTCCTTAACTCAGCTGTGCTGCAGCACTTGATCAATTGCAACAGCACTAAAAAAAAAAGTTAGTCATACATGATCAGCAAAATGGCCCAAATGATGTCATCCATCAAGATGGACATCGCAATTTGCCAACTATTTTCTCATAAATCAAATCATAGTCCCACAAGGAAGAAGAGCAGCTCATGAAGAGCCAACATGGCAGCAGTTATCGGCAGACTGAGAGAAATGCTCCCTCAAGTATACAGTAATTATTTTTACTCGATGGGAAATAAAGAGGGGAGAGATGGTAGTGTAGAACTGGAGAGTGTCTGCCTCACTTCATTACTATTCCCTAGGCAAGGGGCGCAACATATGCTTTTCATTGTGAAGCCAATAATTTTGAATCTTGGGACAGGTGAAAACTTAAATGACATTTGCAAACCTTGATTTATTTCCCTGCTTAACTCTGGAACATGCTTTAGATTTAGCTCTATAAGTTTCCATAGATTAGTGGCCAGTGTCACTGTATTTGCAGTGACCTTTAGCAAGTCTTTCCCTTTTTGTATCAGTTAATTAAATATTTTGGGTACTAACAATGCCTTACTGAAACCATCCCTGCTTTCTTTTTGTGTGCACATATGAAACAACAGGGGGATAACACGAACATTTTAATTTTTTATTGGGATTCTCTCTTCCATTTTTTTTTTTCCTCTCTTTCCCTCGCTCTCTCTATTTTTCCCCTCCCATGTGCGATTTTACTTGCTGGAAATCTCATTAAAAGTTATTTATGAGCTGCTAGTGATCCCGTAAGGATTACACCTAATTCAGTCTGTAAAGCTTTTGAGTTACATTGCTTCCCAGGAATAGTCCCTACAGCAAGAAGGACCACCTTTCCCATTGTTTGACTTTCATTATCATTGGTATAAATACTTCATGAGAGGTTCCTTACAAATGCAGAATGGATCATTGACAGGATTTAGGCACCAAGTACCATTTGGTATGTTAAGATTTTACTTCCTGATTCTTTGGTTCATCCCATTTTACACGTGTGGCAACTAATGATTCATAAAGGTGACATCATTTGTGCAAGACTCACAGAAAGTGTCAAGAAAAGACTGTGTTTCCTTGAAAACAGCCAAAGGTTAATAATACTAGGGTCTAGAGTTGTATTTGCTAATCAAATTAAATCTGCTAGTGAAACATCAGTGGGGTTATGGATCCAAAGCAAACATTCTTCATCTCCCTAGAAATGAAGAATTCTCTCCTTTCTTAGCCTCTAATTTTATTGTTAGGCTATATTTTTAGAATTTTTTCAGAGTGACAGTGAAAGTGTATCTAATATGTTCAGAATATCACACACAGCATTAGATATCCTGATTTTTCTGGAAGACTTGGGACTTTGTGCTCTTCTGTCCTAGTTCACTTTACCGCTTGGGCTAGTTATCATTATAAGAATAACAAGAAGAAAATGAATATACTTCTATTATCTTCCTCCAATAGATGTACAAGCTTAGGAAAACTGAAAAGTTAAATTACCTGCCCAGGGTATGTAGTTAGGAAGTATCAGAATTAGAAAAAATAGTGAGAATTAATATCATTTCCCACTAGACCATGCAGCCACCTCATTGTGTTGTGATGCTGGAAAGGGAACAGGTAACAAGCAGTGCAGAAGAGCTTTCCCGGGGACTAGGATCTGATCACAGACACATCAGAGTATTTGGGCATCTGATTCACTTCACTGTGAATAAGCATCTGCTAAATTTTAGCATTTACAGCTCTCAAGGCAAATTGGGACAGTTTATAGTGCTAGAGACTGTAAGCACAGCAAGAGATGGTCTCTGCTCCAATGAGAGAGGAAGCAGGAGTAAAAGGGGAGTGTTATCCTCTTCCTTTACAGATGTCAAGTGAAGAGGCTATAAATACCCTCACCAAGGTGAGTGAAGCTGTCTGCTGCAGAGCTGAGAACTGAACCTCAGTCTCAAATCCCAGTCCTGACCTGTAGCCACATAAAGCCTGTCCTTCCTTCTACCTCTGCTAATTGGTTTACCCAGCCCACCTGGTGAACATCAAAAACCCTCCCAGGTCAGCTGTTCAATAAAGGGAGAAATTTCAAGGGGGGAAAAATAGCTCACTTGGGATGAAGCAGGTTTTGTTTCATCAGCTGTCAAGAAGAACTGCTGCTTTTGTGTGAAGGTGAAGACAGGAAGAAAGCGAGATGAAATCCATGTTCTTTTCCAACCGGTCAGGGAGAAGTAGGAGGTGGACAGAGACTGAGATGACCTGGTCCATCCACATTGCTTTTGAGGGTGGCTGTCTACTGATCTCAGCCATGCAGTCCTCTCTTGCTCATCCCGACCCAGGCTGATGTCCAAGAAGTCACCGTGGAGTGCAGAGAACAGTATGTAACATCTTATAAAAAAAATAAAACACAGAAAATTCTTGCTTTCTTAAAAGCAGTAAAGGAGACAAGGAGGGGAGAAGACAGAAAGTATACCCTAATTGGGGATTTGCAACCCAGACTATAGAAACTATGAAACAATGTTATACCAAGTCACTCTAGGGAATCGCTAATAAAAGAATAAACATTTTTAAACATGTCTTGTGCTTAATTAATTGTATAACTCAAGAACAAAGACTACATTTCTTCAAAGTTCTCAGTTTTCCCTCTCATGTAGTACAAAATCAACACTAGGATTCATAGTTCACTCATACTGGAGTACCACTTGGCGCCATTCCACTTGTAACTGGAATTCCAACTTTTCAAAATAATTTGTCTTAAAAAAAAATGGTTATTTTCCTCCAGGCTAGCAGGAGCTACTAACAAGAGAATATTTCCTTTGTTCTCTCCAAATTGCTTCAAAATCACATATATTTGATTAAGCAAACAAGCAAAAACTTGTATCTTGGCAAAAGCCACTAACATTGCCCATGACAAACTTTACAGTCTAGGTTTAAGGGCAGCAAAATTTTGTTTGCTTTTATCAGGAGAGAAGCTGTGTTGTCTAATGAGGCAGGACACTGGGAGTCCATCCTCCCAGGTTGTCCGTGGCTCTTGCCTTTGGTTTGCCATGGGAAGGCCATTTTGGCATTGACTTTGCAAATCCTTAAGCAAGGTAGCGAGAAGAGACTGTCAGGTGGATAAGGCATGGGAGATGCAAGGGTGAGCTGGCTGCGGCAGTCCTGGTGTCTCTCCACCAGGAATTACGCAATGGGACACATTAGATTGATGCTGGTGCCTGTAGTGGTCTCCACTATCATTATAGCTAAGGTCTTACATTATACTTTTTGTTACAGGGAAATCTATATGGGAAAGTTGCCTTATTCCATAAACTTGGTAGGCTGCATAACTAAGTTCTGCTCTACCTCTCTGAGTAATATATAGTGACTGGCAGAAAATAATGGTCTTTATTTAAGGACAGTGACTGATTCTTATGTATTTCTTCATTGCTTCCTTGAATGGGCATTGGAGACTGTAACTGAAGCACATGAAAGCCACCTCACTCCATCTCTCTAAGTGCCACGTTTCACCCGCCCTGACAGAAGCGCTCACCTGCCTCTGGACCAGCCACCAGCAAACTGAGATAGCCACCAGCAGTGCTAGGAAGTCATCGTGCTGAGACAAGGGAAGTGGCTTGTGAGGCTACAGAGGATTTGTCACCTGTGCAAGCCACCCACCAAGGGCAGTGTCAAGCAGAGACAAACAAAAATTCACCATTCTTGTAGAAACAGGGCTATTAAAACAGGGATAATGGCATTTCATTTAGGGTAATGCATTTTTTTATTACATTTTCAAGGACCTGTCAAGTGATAAACATTACCTTGGGTTATGTAGTGTGGCATAAACATTTTACCTCAAAGGGAATGGGATTATCAGTTGTACTAACAACTCATAGTTGAACCCATAGTGGATGCATAGTTGGCTCCATATCACACTAGACCTCCTTCTTCTTGGTTCTGGGCATATCTACCGCAAGAGAGAGAGAGAGAGAGTGCTCCTGCTGCAAAACATCAGTTTAGAGGATCCCACCTACCTCAGAAGCCACTCCAGCCAGACCCAGCTCCAGCTGGGTCTGAGGGCTCCCAGAAGTCAGGCAGAAGCCCAAAGTCCTCAAATTACAGCCAGATACAATTACCAGCTGGAAAAAGAGAACGTGCCAAGAATATATAGAGGTGTGGAAGCTACTAAAACGGGGGAAAAAGGATCAAAAAGGAAAAAAGTTCTCCTTCTGAAAAAAAAAAACAGATTAAGGGGTTTTCATTTGAAGAACTCCAGCTAGTTCTGCATGCTACAAACATCTCTCCCAGCTTCCTGAGAGCCCTGCGCACGGCCTGGAACAGATTTGCTGGTTCTGGTGCAGTCAAGCTCCTAACGAGTCAGGCTGAAATCTGCTTAAAATTTCCGTTTTCTCATTTCCTATGACTCCACAAGAGTCTGCTCTCCACAAGATAGAAGAGAATATCTTAATAATTCCAGTCTCTCTTTTCCTGCCTATCCCCAGCATGCTCTCCTCAAATTGATGTGAACATTGGGGGAGGTAGCGAGAGAAGAGAATTTCCTTCAGTATCTGTAATCCATCTCCTTTTTAGCCAAGTGAAACACAAATGGTAATCCCTTACATTTCATTTATAAAACGGGCTTCCACAGCTATGGAAAACTGAAGTTGCTATTGTCGTTGCTTTTCATCTAATTTCCACCAGGTCTGCAGTCTCTCCCTGCTGACACGACACCCTAAAATGAATGTGTAATTTGATTGCAGTCAGGCTAGTCACGGGTAAGAACTTCCTCTCAGTGATGTGATTTCTTTGCATTTATGTTCCCAACGTCTATTTGCCAATTTTTTATTCAGTGCCATGTTCTGTGGCAACCATTCTTAGTTTTCTGCCTATTATCACTCCTAAACTTCTTTTATCTCTCTTGGCTTCTTCTTTCCATTAAATATTACTAGCACTGGAATATTTTTTCTTTCAGATCTTGCATTTCTTCTACTTGAATCTAATTTTGTTGTGGTTTTAATATTTGGCTTGACAGAAACACAATTTCCTCCATTCACAGTATGAAATTGGTTTTGTTTTATTGATAACTCAGTTCTTTTATACTATCAAATAACCATTACACATTCTCGTTTGGTACAACTTCTCATCCACTTTGCATTGGCAATAACTAACAATGAAAATGTACTCGTAAAAAAGTGGAAAAATACTAGTAAAAAAGTTCCTTTACTGAGTAATTTTCAAAAACCATTATTTTTTAAGTTTCAACCTAAACTTCACATTAATTAAGATGTACTAAAGGGAAAACTCAAATATGCAATCTTTTAGTTACTTTTACTTTAGTTACTTTTTTGTTAATACAAATGGTTCTAGCTTTAAACCATTATTTTGGTAAAAATTGAAGTTTTCACAGGGCAGAAGATTTTCACAGGGCAGAAGAAAGAACTTTGGGTTATAAACACGGTTTTCTGTACACAAGTGCACACCTATACATATACACACACATATATTTATTCTGTGAATAGTTTTTTGAGCATCTGTTACAGTGCAGTAGGGCCAATTATGCTTCATTTCTGCGCAGGCAGAGAGGGTCTGCACTCTCTATGTTTTTCCAGCGGCTGTGCCAGTTAACGTGCAGGATTCCTCTGCATTCTCCTACCTCTGTTTGTTTTTTATCAAGCTGAACAACAATTGTATTCAGCTGCTGTTTTGCATGTAAAATAATCTTTGCACGGATGACTGCAGGTCAGACTTTTCTTTTAGCTGTAATTTTAATGTTACATGGTAAGCATGCATTTCATCACCCCAGTGCGTCTGCTCTCTGAAATACTTTCCATTTGCCCAGGGCGGAGGAGATGAGCCTTGCTGTCATTGCAGGATGTCACTAATGCATCTCTCTCTGTGATCAGTCTCTGGTTTTGGGGCTGAGCTCAGGTAGATCCTGCTGGATCTGCTACGGCCGTTATCCGGTGAAGATGAGCACTCTTGTTCAGGCAACAGATGTTCACGTGTGAGGACGCAGCAGCCGTAGGCATCACCCCAGGCCCCATCCTGGAGGGCGTGAGTTTTGTACAGTCTCACAAGCAATGGCAAAGCAGTTGCAGATCGAGGTATTTTGGGTGGGGAGGGAGAACACAGCAATTCGCATCTGTAGGAGATTATGGGGAATGCTTGGGACAGCGAGAAGCCTGCAGGATGCTGTTTGTGCTTGAAATGGTGGAGACCCAGCTGTGTAGCAATGATATGGGAATTGTGTGGCATATCCTGAAATGGATTTCTGCCATGGCTGGAACTGGGAAAGCGCAGGCTGGAAGGTCACCTTCACAACCACGTGTGCCCAAAGGACTGCACAAGAGGACTGCTTATGTTCGCTCCTGCACACTGATCGGTAGGACTTGCCGGAGTGAAGTGGCTCATGTATGTGAGCACAGCTAGATCACACCAGCTGCAGAGTGGGGCAGATGTTATTTCACCGTTGGTTTGTCTTCTGCTTCTCCACGTTCTTGCTCTGCTCCTCCTCTTTCTGCCACGAGGCAGCAGCAAGCTGCTCTCTTGCATGGCTCACACTCCTTAGGGCACTTAGGGATCTCTAGGCACTACTATAAAATCAATGAAAAGACAGATCCTTCTGGTTAGTCCAAAGCTCATTCTAAAGAGACCGAGTGCAAAGAGAAGATGGGCAATGTGGCAAAGGAAAATGGGCATTTTCAGGTGGGGAACCATTTCTCAATGGCCTCTGGGCCCATGGTAGCTCTGGTGCTGGCTGAGGGAAAGTTGGAGTTTGCCATTGCCACCTCTGCTTATTTTGGAGACTCACTGAACTTGAATCCAGGCCCAAGGTTAGAGCATATCACGTGCCAGGGCTCTGCCAGGGGAGTAGCCAGAAGTGGAGCAGGAGAACTCAGGTGCGGGAAGAACAGCAAAGTTCTGTGAAAAATGGGTAGGGCAGTGGAAACCTCTTAATTCCTTTGTTTGCATGACTAATCAGCTGTGCTTTCTGCTTGCTCCCCGCACAGCTAAGTTTATACTATTTATTTTGCACATCACTGCATTTAAATTCAGGTGCAGGAGAGGGGAATACGGGAACTTTAATTTGTTCAGCACATTTATAAAAGGCACAGAAATGAACATGTGGCATCAGATGAACACCTGGCAATCAAAGCAGGGAGAGCCAGCTGTTGCCTTTGCAATCAGAATTACAAATTCACACCATCCATCCTCTTCCTACCATACCCACACCATTCATGAAAGCAGGGGAGTTAGTTCTGGGTGCATATGCTTGAGATGAATCAACCAAAGACAATGCTTGTGCTATCTGCTAGAAATAGAAATTCTCCTTGCCTTTTCCTATAAGAAGTGATACTTTTTAAGCCAGTTGTGCCTCCAACTCCCGGTTGCTACAGAATTCTGTCTGTGCCGGACGAGTCTTTTCTGCAGGGCATGTGACTTTCAACAACTTTGCAGTTTCCAAGTTGAACCCACTTCATTCCTGACTTCCCTCCAGCTGATCTGTGCAGTATCCTTCGTGCTTGAGTTCATAGGTCTGTCTTCTTCTCCTCTGGCTTGTTTAGCTGCTGAGTTATTGAAGACCATGGGTAATAAAAGATGACTGTGTTACCCTCCCTTGCACAGTCTGTACTTGAAGGCATCGGTCAGGAATCCTATACGCTAAAAAAAATAGGGAAGCAGGGGACCAAAGGCATCTTGAACATACACATTGTACCTAAATGAAAATAAAGAGTCAGAGCCACCCCTTGAGAATGCGTGAGTCAATAAAGTTTTATAAAAGAAGCCCATAAAGCTGCCATGGAAGTTTAACTATTGCATGCAGCTAGCGTGAGTACAATTCATTGGTGCTGGAGGAGGACCTTGAGTAGTGTTCCTTTTATCTCCCATGCTGGGATCCTTTATTTAAAACATATGGAGGAGGCTAAAGTCTGTTCTGAGTGACTGCAGTGAAAATAAAAATTAAAAAAATGCTGACGTGCACACACCTGTAGGTACCCAAGCACATGTGAAGTAATTAGGATGGACTGACAGACGGGGTTGCGCTCGCAGTAAAGCACATCTCCGGCAGCGGAGGACAGAGGGGACCGGCTTCTCCGGTGGCAGCTGATAGACACGAGCACTTGAGCAGTTCACAGCCTCTCTGTTGTCCCCGCCGTAAGATTTGTAGGTGGCTCTCAGCCAGCCACCGGGCTGACGGGTCAGGGGTCGCGACCTGTTGATTTACCGAAGTATGATCAACTCACACAAATTATCGGCATCAGAGAGCCCTGACAACTTCAATATGATGAGCAATGAGAGCAATTGTTCGTGACATGTGAAAGCAGCGGGAGAGCGCTGTTCGGCACGGCGGGAACGGGGCTGCGGGAGAGCTGGGGGCGGCCGTGGTCCTCTCGCCCATCCCAGAGACCTGTCTCCGCTGGCTGGGGCCAAACCAAACCTCAGGGTCCCCCTGGGCAAAAGCATCTTCTCGGCGCAAGTGGAGGCAGAAGGAAGCAAGAGGGGTTACAAAGTGTTTCGGGGGATGTCTTGGTTGTTTGGTTTTTTCCCTCACCGCTGTTGCACAGTGCAAAGAGATGTTGAGGGATGGGGGCTTTAAATCTGGTGGGAAGGGTATTCAGATCTAGGAAAACCCTGGAGCTGGTGGTGTTTGTGCAGTTTACTCAAATGGATGTACCAGCTTCTTCCAGTTATCTTTGGGGGCTGTTGTCAAAATCTTTTTTTTTTTTTTTTCCTTTTTTCCCAGCTTCATTCACAAAGGAAAAATTTTGCCTGGGGTGGGATGGGAAAATTATAGCTGCTGGGCATTTTGCTTTGATCCATCAATTCCTCTTAATCAGCCGTGCTATTCAGATGGGGGCAGAGGATAGCAGAGGCAGCTGAAAGGATGCAGGGACTGCGAAGGGGTTAGGGCAGGGGTGGCAAGTGCGTGTGTGTGTGTGTGTGTGTATGCACACCCACACGTGTGTGCAGGGGGGAGGAAGAGACCCCACACCGCAGGATCACCTTGGCAGGATTAGTCTCAGAAAATCTGTTTTTTTAAGAAGCTGTAGTATTCCTGCAGAAAATGCTCTGCAGTGAATGTGCCCGCTGCCTCCACAGCCAGGGAGCGCTGCCGCTGCCTGGGGGAGCACGAGAGACAACCCGGACAGCCGTGCAGGTATCAGAGAGCATCTGACCCAAGCCCAGCTCCCATCACATCGTCTCCTACTCCTCTGCCTGGTCCCGCGTGAGCAGCTTTTTCTCCCAGTTGACAGAAATAAACAAACAAGAACTATTACAACTTCTCCCTGTGTTTTATTCACAGTGGGCATATTGTAGCCAGCCCATTGCCGTGTTTATTTGAATCTATTTTTTTTAGTTTTGGGAAGGAGATGCACAAAATAAGTATAATGATCAAGTAAGCAAACAGTTTTTAATTTCTTACTAAAAATCTTCAGAACATTTATTTTGTGGCCACCGATGTGGCCACAACACATGAGCTAGCAGAGATGAAAAGTCAAGATTTTTTTCATCTTTCTTTACCATAATAACCTTTTAAATATTTTTTTATATATATAAAAAGGCAGAGAAAGGCAATGCTTTAAAATATATATGTCTAACCTTGGGTTTAAACCAAACAAAATAGTATTTAAAGAAACATTGAATAAATTATTTATTACCCTGGTCAATGGTTGCAGAAATGCAGTTTACATAAACACATTACAATTCCAGGCATTCTAAGGACTGGGTTTAGAAAAAACCCAAACCCCTTAATGCAATTTTAATAAACCTAAAAAAAGTCATGCTCTTGTTTCAAGCTGAATAGTTTGCTGTTTCTGAATAATAATCATTCAAGACCCAAATCTAACCACAAGAGTTTAGCGCGCAGATGAAATATACTTGCTGGAAAACCCTTAAGAAATAGATGTTTGATTCAGGATCTGAGTCAGTAAAACAAGATGTGATGGTTTAGTGGGACTGATGTTAAATAATAGAAAATGAGGACAATCAATCTAGAAAGAAGGGGTGTGACTTTTTAGGAGGATTAATTAATAAATTAATAGCTGTGTGCATGGATGGAGTACAAACAAGTCAACAATAGATCATTACTCCCTTAAACAAATATGATGAGCAGATCCCTCCAAAAGGAAGTTGAGTTATTTGGGCTGGAGTAAAGACCATGTGTGAGTGGATGGATGGACTGATGGAAAGATAAGATATATATGGGGTGCGCAGGGACACACACACGTGCATACACGCACACCCATACGTTTATATAAAGCGGATTCTTCAAGTGTATCTTTTATTGCTCTCCAAGGGTCAGACTGTAATAGTCTAGCATTTAATCGTATTTTTGCCTCACATAAAATCTTATTGTGTTTTAGTGGGTGAGTCATGGTATATGAAATTGTACTAGATTCAGTTATGCTACATCAGGAAGAGTTAAAGATCACCCCTTTTCCACATCACATTTTTATTGCTAGTGATAGTCATGGCTTTTTCTAAAAAAAAATGAAAAACAAGCCTTTTGTCAAAAAGTGCTGATTTCTTGCCATCAAGGCTTTCTATGGAAAATGTTTATGTTTTTGCATTTTTAATTAAATAGGTTTTTTAATTGTTGAAACATAAGTTTCAAAACAAAAAAAAATCCAGTTTTTCAGTTCAAAACAAGATTGTTTGAAATGTACGTTAATTAGCATACAAAAATAACAATCCCAGTACTAAAATGAAATGTCTCGGAATGATCAAAACATAAACAGGTTTCCACAGCCCTGAAGTGATATAATTTTTTTGCTTTACAGAAGTTTTCAGGCTTTTCATTGTTTGTCAAAATGAGCAAAAAATATTTTTTTTAAATACACAAGAGATTAGGAGAACAATATTTTGCCCAATTTGAGAGTACTGCTCAGAATAAGTAGGAGTATCAGAGCCTGGACAGAATAAATGAATAAATACATTAAAAAATAATAGATCAAAGCAATCTGGTTTTGAGCAAGAAAGCACTTCCATTTTAAGGGTCAGCAGTTTTGACACAGATATACAAATATTCATGTGTGTATTAAAATAAAACCAGCAGGATCTATAAATCTATACACACATGCACATCCACCCTCTCTTTTTGTATTTGGCTTTTTCTTTTCCATGCCCATGTGCTGCACAAATTTCATGTGGAAACTTCATAGCTAAAACAATCACCACTAAAACCTGGATTAATGATTAACTCTGAATCAAGAGTTATAAGCACTCATCAAGGTAATAGATGATACAATTTAGCCATTTCCTTTCTCTTTTCAGTTTTTCAAAAGGGGCAAGAGAGCATGAAGAATAAAGCCAGGCATCCTTATTTGGTTGAAATAATAGCCAGTATACCAGAACTTCAGACAAATCCTTCTTGCTTTCTTTCAGTGGCCTTAACCATTTTGATCTCATTTCATCATTGAATGGACCCCTTAACAGAGAGTGACCCCATATTTTAGGACTGAAAACATACACCTTGTTAGTGTGAGTTTATTTTTTTGTTGTTTGAAAAGTGGGCAAATGTAGTCAAAGCTCTCACAAAACATCACAAGAGGCTCTTTCTTCTTTCATGGCACACTGAACATGTAAAGTAATCATTGTTTACAATGCGGAGGCAGATAGCAAAGACGTGTTTGTTGTCTCATGCTGTATCTAATTATGCATTAGATTTTGATTTCAGTTGCTTTGCCTTTCCATGTTATTTTAATTTTGAGTGATGATCACTGAAGGGGAAAAAAAAAGGAAAAAGAAAAGGCAGGGATGTGTCAGCAAGGCAGCAGTCCCCCCGCACGGAGCACGTGTAGGCTGGACCTGGAGCACGGCGCTTGGCACTGGGCACCTCATTACCGCAGGCAAATTGGAGGAGTCAGGGACGGCTGCGAGCACGATGAAGGGGCTGCTAAGACTGACTTGGGGAGAAAGATTAAAAGGCTGAAATATGTGTAGACTGGGCAAGTGACGGGGCAGCCCCACTCCCCACGCAGCGGCTCTGTGCACCGGAGGGAGGGGAGTCCTTTCCACCAAGCTCGAGGGACTCCGCTACGGGGAAACGGGGCGATACGAAGCAGAAGGGAGATGCAAGTGCAATCTCAGGATTGCTTCTGGGTTTGGTCATGAGACAACAGTGAGCCCTGGAATAACCTCCCCAAAGAAGCTGCAGAAGGTCCTTCACTCGGGATGTTTAAACAGAGCTGGGCTGAGCACGATGAAGTTCCCAGTAGGAGCAATCCTGGCAATGTCCTGGGTGCATCAGCACGCCGTTTGTATTCCTGCCTTTTGTTTCTCTCTCCCTTCTTGTTGGCTATTTCTCTTATTTACTCATAATGTTCACATAATTTGAAGCTTCCTAATACTGTAATCCTAATGCCTTTTATCTGCTCTGAAGGGCCTTTACACCCAGCCAGGGAGCTCTCAGCCTCCTAACCCCATCAGTTCTGCTCTCGATGCCAAGGCAAAGATTGCAGCAGCCTGAGATAAGTATGGGGAAATTAAGCGTGGGGTGATGAGAGCAGTGCTAACTCACCCTCTGCCTTCCCATCTCCTCCGGAGGAGTATCTAGTTTAAGCGGGGAAGAAGTTTGAAAGAGGGTTCCTGTGCCTGGCTCCAACACTGACTTTTGTTTGACCCATAGACAAGACCATGCCATGGGTTTTCCTGGAACCACAGCACTCAAAGTCCTGCCAAGGGTGCTGTCAGGCACAGGCAGCAGCGACCAGGTTGTGTTTAAATACTGCAGTGATGTGGGTAATCTTAGGATACAGAATGAGACTCAAACTGGCTTCTGCTAGGCAGGAGAAGGGTGAAAATGGGTCCTTTTGGGTAAAAAATTGCCTGAAAAGAGTTGGAATGTTACAGATATTTTTTTCTCTAAAAAACTTCCAACTTTTTTCAACCATCTCTAGCGAGCATATTAGATGAAGAGGATTAGCATAAGAAATCCTGCTCAATGCAAAACTTGTAAATATTGAACAAAACCTGACAATTAGCCAGGAATGAAAAGGCAAAATATAACTACAGAGAAAAAAAACAGTTAAAAATTAATTGAAATTACCCCCAAAATAAGGACATTCACTGATATGAAACCCAAATATTTTGAGAGAGTGGAAAGGAGAGATCAGACATCTGCATACAGACATCGATAAACAGATAGAAAAATAAATGAGAGCTGTGTGTGAGTGAGCCAGGGGCCTCACTTCAAAAAATGTCAGAGGAAAGACTCATATAGATGTCAGCAGACGGTGGATCAGGCCCCAAGCCCTAAGTGGACAATACAGAATGTTACAAATCACTCTTGGGATCAAGTTGCATCCATGTCATCTAATTATGGATAAAACTACATAGTATTTAACATCTCGTTAATTTAAATACCTGGGGCCATATCATGCCATCAATTTTTAAGTAGATGTCCCCATTGATATCAAAGACGAGTTCACACAATACAGCCCACATAGCTGAACCTTAAGGGACGAAGCAGACAAAGAGAGGGAGAGAGAGACGCGACAAAATATTCCCCTTTCTTCCACTCCCTTTTTCAAGTTCCTTCCTTTCTCTATTATTGACTTGGTTGTCTGCACATTTTGTTAGCTGGTCCCCGAGTGTGATTTCTATAGTCATCATTCTATAGGGACGATGCTGAACCATGTTCACAAGATAAGGATCCTCAAGTTCAATTTTAAGCTCCCTTACCAAAATGAGGTCTTCAGTAGTGGGAGGGTTATCACGTTTCTCTTTCAAGCTGTCAGAGGTTGTCAGAAAGATTACAGATTTTAACATTTGTTCTATTTTGTTTGGTTTTGTTTCTGATCCTGACTAGAAAAATGAGAGAAAACGCAGATACTGACATGAGATGTGTCAGAGAATATTTTACAGTTTTCTTGACAATAAGTGGGTACTTTATGAAAACATTTTTTAAATCAGGTTTTTAATATTTTTAAAATATCTTTCTGTTTTTTTCCCCCAAAACAGTCTCAAGTGAAATGCAACAGAAATAATGTTGCTTTTGTTTTTTGAGAGTCAGAACATTTCAAACACCTGGCGTTTTGATTTTCACCACTTTTCTTCTGCTTTCTTTTCTTGCTGACTACCAAGTAGTACAGATTTATAGTATCATTGTTATGATAATGGTTACAGTTTCCCCAACATCTCCCATTTTCCTTTGTATTTTTTTCAGTCATGCACCTGGCAGAGAAATCTCTTTTAAAAGTTACAAAAGTGGTAAGAGGAAGAAAACAGAATCACAGAATGGTTGAGGATGGAAGAGACCTCTGGAGGTCATCTTGTTCAACCCCCAAACAAAATATGACAAAATGAGGCTTTTGGAAAGTTAACATTTTTCTTCCAAATCAAGCTCTAAGAAATGAGAACAGCTTCAACAGATTTTGGAGGTATGAAACTATTTTGGCATTTTTTTGTTCAGTTCCTGTTAGTAACTTTGTGATAATGACAGGACATGTGTGCAAATCCCGCAAACCCAATACCTTTGACTTCAGTGGACCTTTTCACACTTCTACCAGTGGAAGACCTGTTCTTACGTTATTTAGTGTAATAGCAACACTGCCTACTGTGTCTGAGCCTCTCTTTCAAAATTGTTTGAGAAGTTTGCCCTTTCCTTTGCCCTTAAAAATGCTCACGAATACACATCAGATTGTGGCCATGAGTTTTCCTGCTGAGTTCAATGACTGTTCACCAAAATAAAATTAAACCCAGGTTGAAGTACCTTGCTAATCAAACCTTAAAATCAATACAACCACATAGACTTGATTCAACTTCCACTTTAGCTGGAATCAGACACTAAAATGTGCTGTGTAAGGCTCAGATTGTTATAAAAGAAGGATTTGGTCTTTGTCAAGAAATACAAAAAACTTTTTTGTTATTTAGTTCTACACTTTAGAAGAACATAATAAAGAAAGCTTCATTAGGTATACCATGTCCTATTCTTGAAGAATCTTTACCCAAGAGCTTGAGGAGGTTAAGAAACCGTATGCTGAAACACCCTTTCTCTCCAACTGGTAATTTATTCCAGGGCCTTCATTAAATTTGAAGGATTCGGTTCTTATCACATAATAATACAAGTGTCACTAACAAAGTAGTCAACAGAGAAGATGGTGGCAGAAAGGCCACACTGCAAGAAGACGACATTTCTTTTGACTCTCTAGACTTCTGCTTTGCAAGTAAAATTTCCACAGTAACTCACATGCCACATTCTTTTCCTTTTTTGATATTAATAATGTTTTGCTCATACTATGATAAAACTCACTGCCTCTACCAGGTAGTTAGCAGGAGTAAGCCTTCTCTGTCTATTTTATGAGAGCTTCATGTTCTCAAGCTGCTGTGCTTCATCAATTTTGGACTTCTACTTTCTGCAAAGACTAAAATGATGAATGTGAAGCAAAGCCACTCCAAGGGTCAACCAGAACTGCTGGGCTGCAATGAGGTGTCAAGTGACTTTGTCATCCCAGACAAAGAGGTTTTGATTTTCTCAAATGTTTCTGAAACTGTTTTGGAAACTTTAATCGTGAGAATATTTTTCCCTTTCGTAACATCATCACTAATTTTGAACTAAAGAACAAAATGCACTGACGTAAAGATTCAAAAGCAATTAGTGATTTGGGTGCTTTTAGTTTAGGGCATCAAGATATTCAGCACGTCAGGAATTTTTCATAAGTGCTCAGCACCTGCAGAAATCATACCCCTTTCAGAAGTCACTAGGGATGCTTCCAAATTTGTTAGGAATGTGAAAAATAAATGAACAATGCCATTAAATTTGGAAGAGAAAATACCCAAAGGCAGAAGCCTTCTGAACCTAGTCTGTCCTCCAGGACAAAAACACTTACATCCAAAGTTAAATTCTTTGTAAACGATCCCATTCTATTTTTGGTTCAGATTTTCATTGTGATCATAAACACCGCCCCCCCCCCCCTTTTTTCCTTTTCATAATTCTCCAAGGTTGTGAGAACAGAGTCCCAAATATTTTGCAATGTCCAGTTTATAAATACCAACTGTGCGCATATGCACAAGAAAGAGTCAGAAAGTTGCATAAATCAGGCCAAATCTTTGGAAGCTGAAGGAGTCTTTCCATTGACTTCATCAGCTTTGGAGCAGGAGGTTTTTACTTTTATTGGACATTTAGGGCTTATTTTGGAACATGTCAGTAAGAGGTAGGATGGAATTAATTTGAACAGAAATAAAACCAATGTACCACCAGAAACAGCTCCGCAGAGAAAGTGAAGTGTTTAAAGAAATGGGCAGAAGGGCAAGGCCAGGATTACTGTTTAGCAGGGGCAGAGACCACGAGAGAGGAAGAGGCTGCTGAAGTAAATTCTTGGACAACAGGAGAAAAATCTTAAGTGATGATACCAATAATGCAAGATCCACAGAGAAGGAAAAAAGTACAGAGAAAACATTAAGTGAAAAACTCAGGAAATGGAACAAAGGAAGAAAGGCAGAGATTCAAAGGTCACCTAGGAAAGTTTCCGAGTTGTCTGTATACAAATGCGAGAAGCATAACAAAGGAACCAGGGGAAACAGAGAGACCGAGGTAACTCAGATGGGATTTGATTGATCACTCCTTCCATGAACTTTTCTAAGCATTTATTGTATGGCACTTAAGCACACAAGTAGCTGCAGACACATAAAATAGTATCAAGTGTTCTAAAATTATACATGGGTTTGCATCATCTGCCGGGTGTCCCTCTGCCATGGCCTGCAGCAATACGGTGGTGGAAAAGGATGTTCGAGTACCTGAAACTGCAAAGATCTGCAGGACGCTGTCGTTAAGGATCTCTGAGCGGGAGATGTGCTGAGGAGCAATCTCTACTCCAGTGAGCTCCCTCTAGGACCTCCAACACTCCAGATAGCACAGCATTGTTGGTGGAAATAATCTTCTTCCTACCCCCTCTCCCCTAAATTAACTATTTTTGAAGTAGACACACTCCCAGGCTCCCTGCTCTGTTATGAGTGGAGAAATCAAAGTTCAGCCATTAGGAACTCTCCTTCAAAGTCTTTGCTACTCCTTTCTCCCCAGATGTCATCAACTATGAAAATGAAGTAATTAGGCACAGCTGGGGTGGATACAGCTGTACGGGATTGCAGGGGCCCCGTGGCTTCTCTATATAAAGAGAGGCAGTTATTCCTTGGGATGATGGTACTAGGAAGTTTGCAGTCCTTTGGGAAGTGTCATCTCTCAACTCTGCTTGAATGAGGCACCAGTGAGTGGAAAGACGGGTAATTTCAGAGTGCCTTTTGCTAGTAGCAGCCATGTAGCTTCCCTGGCCAGAAAGAGGGTTGAGATCAAAGGGAAAGTTTGTGGCTTAATCTTCTTCCATTGTAACCATGATAGCCAGTGCAGCTTAGAATCATTTCTACCCATCTATATGTTGATACCTGTATTTGAATATGTATGTCCTCTGTCTTTCCTTTTCCAAAGGGAAATGTGTACTCTAGGGGCACTTCTAAACAGTGTTCCTATGCATCTGGCAGTGTGTCAGCTCTGTATTTCAGGAGAAGGTGCATTTTGAGCTCATGGTAGAACAGTAGTTAAGTATGGCATACCCAAAAAAGTAACAGGGCTTTCTTAGTTATACTGTTTTTCACAGTTTCTCTGCTGTCAGTTTGTTTTGGGTTTTTTTGCTGGAAGGGATTGGTGCAAAGTCTTAGATAATTGTGTATTAATAATGCACAGAGACTCCACTGCAGACTTAATTGCAATCACATCTTCAGAACTGTGGAGCTTTAGATGGAAAAGATGGGTTGAACAAATAGGATAGAGAGCCTTGCAACGCAGAAAGAGGATGCACAGCCTGAGGAGTTGTTGCCAGTTCTCTGGCTAACCACTCACAAGTGTTTTAAAGGCCAGGAGAAAGACTGAGTCAAGCCAGTAACATTGTCCACAATATTTCAAGACTCCAGATATAAACAAGTCTGATTCTCAGCTGCCTTGCTTGCAGTGAATAACATTGTTTTATAAGGGTGATTCCGGAAGGGGTAAGGTTTGAGCCAGGATATGTGTCATCTCACAGAATACTTGTTATTGAAGGAACCGTTCAGGAGCTGTACTTACCCTTTTTCTCCGTCCTACCTAACCATGCTATTTCTATGTGAAACGTATTATTACATTATGATATGGTCATCCCCCCTCCCAGTCCTTTTTATGCATCTTGGTTGAAGTCACATCAGATGGAGTTGCTTGTTCTCAGCAGCACAGCCCAATGCAGGGGTCTGGCGAAATACTGCCAAAGGGCTCCAGTAAGCGAGTGTGGCAAGTCAGATGTGGTATATTCCCTTTGCTTCAATACTCCATGACTGTCTGTGTAGAGATGGAAGAATTTGTTCTGGAGGCATCCTTTGATTGACACACAAAACCAAAATCTTACTGCTTCATCTGGGAGTTTCAGCAGTGCTTACTGCTGGCTTCTGTTTCATTACCTTTCCCATTAACGGGAGCAGATGTAGGTTGACATATAGGACTTTGAAAGCATTTCTTTTTCAGTATTTAAGGTGCTTGTGTCACTTTCTGCAAAATTGAAGATGTAGTGACCGAAGTCCCACTTAGGGTATTACATTTTGCTTAAGCAAATTCCTCTTGTGCCTTCAATAATATGGCAAATGATTCGCTTCCTAGAAAGAGTAGATTATTAAGGCACCGCTATCTTTCGTCCTAAAATGATGTAATTCAGGAAGAAAATAGATACCCATTACTGAAACAATGGAGATGTGGACCCTACATGGCTCTGAATTTCTTGCTACGCCTTACTGTTTTACCACAATGAATAAGAAGGCAATGGGGAATTGCTGCTGTATCTGCTGGAGCGCCACACCAGCTTTGCCTCCTGGCATGGCACTGTCAGATTGCAGGAGGATATGGAAAGTATGCTTTGTTGTGCTGCTGTTGAGTCCATGCTGTCACTAGACATGCTCACCTGACTATGGGAAGATCTCAGGGCTGCCTGTAATGTGTGATGGAAAACAATATCAAAAGTGCTCAGCTTTCCATTGTGTAGGGTATATTACAGATTATCAACCTCCCCAGCACAGCCAGTTCTGCTGGAAAGTCAGCCTATGTTTTTGCATCTATGTTAAAGACCTTTAACCTTGGTAACTAATTCTCAGGATGCCAAAATGAAATCCCTAGTTCCTGAAGCACTGGGAGCTCTTAGCACTGTTGATTTGAATTCCAGATTCCTTTATCCTGTTAGAAAGCAATAAACTTCCTACTGAAGGGAATCTTTCAGCTTTTACCAAGCTTCTCTGGATTTTTAAATCTCAGATAGAGAATCATGTTACTTAAAGGAATCAGTCTGCATCTGATAACTGCACCTCCCTCTCTTGGCTGGAGCTAAAAGACTTACAGTAAAGTTTTGCTCTTTTGTTTCCTCAAGAGATGGTGTACACATGCCCTAACTTAGTGATTGTCAATAATTTTGGAGCAAAATTTGTTGCTGACCTGCGGACTGCTCGTTCTGAGTATGATAGTCACCTCTAATTTGAAAAAAGACTCCTCTGCAGCTAATGCCTTTGATACTGACTATCTGTAGTTCATGAAAAGTAATTGGGGTCCAAGCAACTGTCTATTTTTGTTCTACTTTGGTTTGGTCTTGAATCCTGTGGAGTCTTTTTTTAATGGACTGTCTTTTTAACATTTCCCAGATTGTCTAGAACTTGGGATAGATTTTTTTAAATGTATGTTGATTTCTGAATATGCAAATATAAATTTAGATTCCTTATTCACTCTTAAATACTATGCTTTTTAAATCAGAGGATCGGTGCTGACATGGATATGTGAGCTCTCTCCACTAATACAATTAAGAGTTTTTAGTAAATGTGTTGCACACAGTAGTTCCATTTTCAAAAAATGTATTTAAAAGGTGCTATACTCTTTCTGTACAACATCTTTTTGAGAGCAATAATTAATGTATTTGGGGATAGAGGTTTGGCAGTAGTCCACATTGATCTGTGGAATATCATGCCTTGATTTTTTTCTAACCGATCCTGGAAGCAAGAAAGTAAAATCTTTTAAATGGGTCAAATAGAAGAGAAACAAGCACCCAGCAACCCACCCCAAGGAAAAAAACCATCAGAATAACTGAGATGAGACAATTCTGACCCCTTGATGTTGGGGTATTAACTATAGAGAGACTCAGCTATAATGTAAAGCATTTGAAATACAACACCAAGGCTGTTCAAATTTATGACGATTCAGCCACACATCAATGAACTCTGATCATATTCATCATGTGCAGAAACCCACCAGCCATCAGATGACAAGGACTCTAACATGTCCCATGCCTTGTCTGCAAGAAGCTGTATCACCAAGCAAGGGAGTTGCTAATATTTTAATGATGAGTCTGGCTAAACACATTTTATGCTCAAGAGAAGGATAGGAGCTGGCAGGATCCAGTTGATTCATGTGTTCTTCAAAAACATTTTGCAACAAGGGAATCTTTCTAGAAGAGGAATGAGAAAGGAAAGGTACTGGATACACTCCTTTAAAAACATATAGACTGAGGGGAGGGTGCAAGGGAGGGAGAGGGGGTGGTTGAGGCAGCACTAGGGGAAGTTGGCTTTGAAGCAGAAGCTATAAACTGAAGAAGCAGAGCATTATATTTTCCTTGTGGGGAAAGGGGAGGAATCATCATCCTGATGGCCTGGGAAGAAGCTTCATGCCTGCAAGTGTTGAGTTTCTACTTGGCAGCAGCTGGTGAACTGTGACTGCTAGCGGAGCAGTGCACCTGGTAGGGGAAATCCCATGGCCTTCTCCATGCCCAACACTGGAGACAGTGCTTCTCTGTGCATTAACCAAAGAAAATGCCACCAATCTCTTGCTCTCCGTAGGAGGGTGTTCTGTACCTCAAACCAGTTGTGAACACTTCTACTCTCCTTCTTCGAAAGCTGTCTTAATTGAACTGGGATGAATTTTGTTTCTGTCCTTCTTGACGCGTGTATGGCAGGTAGTGCTTTGGAGAGATCCTGGGAAACCACTTTGTGTTCTTGATGCTGCAGCTCCTTTGGACTGCTGATAATTTCCATTCATATTTATCAACCCAACAAGTGCAGAAAAAAGGATTGCCCCTGGAGGTAAATCCAGCTATCTACAGCAGGGCAGGTTAGCTGAGGAGGGAGATGGGACAGTGCCACACTCAATGGACCCAGCTGCATGGGGTGGTCCTTGTGCTGTGGGAGCAAAGGTGCTTCCCAACATCGCCCCAGCGTAAGTGTGGTAGGGGCAGGGAAGGGCTGTTTTGGTAATACCAATATTTTAAACTGCAGCATCTTGCCTTAAACCAACTTGTTGCACCCACTATGAGTTTCTGTAGTGCTTTTATCCCTGTGACACTTGAGCATGTCACAGGACTCTAGAAGCAGCAGGGAAACTTCAGTTTTACTGAACCATTGACTAGAGCTCAGCAATAGGTTTTTCTGTCCAGATCTGTAGTGGAAGAAAACTGAAATTCAGAAAAAATTAAGGATAACACAAGGAATCTCAGGAAGTCCATGGCTGTGATGGGGAATTTACAGCTACTTCTCTGCCCTGCAAGGAGAGAACCATCTTTCCTCATGTCAAATCATTTAGCACCCAAAACTCCAGGAGTTTCTTGGTGGCAATGGTAGCACTTCCCATGGACTCGACTTAGCCTGGGGGTGCTTCATTGCTACCTGAGCAAAATGGGCAGTGTGCCCGTGTGTCCCCACCACGGATTGGCATGGCTCCTTTTCACCCCACACAAGTGCAGGAATATTTCTCAGTTTATCACCTTTCTTTGTATAAAATCCTCTCGTAATCCTGAAACTTGCTCTTTTCATACACGTATAAGAGTTTGATAGGGTACTAGATTTCAGTGAAAGTTCATTTGCTTTTGTTTTTTTGCTATTGTGTTTGTTTCAAAAATCCCTTTGTCATCATTTTCACATTCTGTTTCCATTCAAACAAAGAGCAGCTTTACATGGGGAAAGAAAAGGTCAGAGGTTACTTAGAGCATGCCAAAGAAAATAAAAGGGTAGCACATATACAAATGTTTTCATCATTCTGGCCTGATTTTGCAATCTGGGACTATGCTCAGCTTTCACTAACATCACATCTTAGGGCATGCATCCCATTTGCAATTGCTTTCAATAGAAGGCAAGGGCAGCTAGTTCCTTGAGACGCTCAATCCTTTACAGATGCTTTATAGGACCACAGTAACCACAGAAAGTCCACATCCAGGCTCCACGCTATGTTCTCTCACAGATCAGAGCAGATTTGTTACCGATTTCAACAGGAACTGTGCGAACTATCAGAGGGAGTATTTAATTCTTCATAACATAACAGCATGTTGCCATGAAACCCCTTACTGGGGCAGAACCCCACTCCCACACACCAAAACAGAGATCTGCTGTTGCATACTTCACCCCTGATTAACTGGTGGAGTTTCCCAGATGTTCGGCACCATGTACCAATATAAATTGTGCCACTGCCGCTAAACTTAAGAACTCTACTTTCAAGGACCAATGATTTTCACAAGCAATAAAGCTGAATGTATTTAAACATCTACATACAAGGTCAAATACGTTCAATATCCCCTTTGGCAGTGACTGAACAGCGTATGTCTGTGTTTAGGGACTGAAAAAGACCTTTGGAAAGATTTGGAGAGGTTCCTCTATTTTAGGGAAAAGGCAAAATATGTTTTCCACAAAACTGATATTTTGAGCTCTCTTATCTCTACATGCTGAGGTTTTATTTTCTTTCATTTTTCAAAGTACGACTGCCTATAGAGGTGCAGGATCATGGCAGGATGCTGGGAAATGCTTGCTCTTTCCCTCAGACCTGGGGATATTCCCAGTTCACGAGTCGACCCAGCAAGATTCTGTTTAGGAAGTTGCCAAATTAGTGCACCTGAACTCCATGGCTCCGTACGCTCATTTAAAATGCTTTTTGCTAGATACTGCAGTATTAAATACAAGATCCAGAACAAAGAACTCTTACATATGTCCTAAGAAATTACATTCTTGAAAGCTGTGCACGGTCCTAGATCCGTATTAAATTCCTCCTAAGGCTTACCATCCAGTCCTCATGAAATCCAACCTAAAAAAGTTCATATGTCCTGCAAGTGGGTCCCATACAAAATCACTCATGGTGAATTACTCACTGTGCAAATGTATGCAAATGCATTCCCACCAGTTAATCCAGGGCCACAGATACAGCTGAAAGTGTGCCTTGCTGAACAAGGATTATAAAGGAGTGGTGGCTATCTTGCTTAGACTAACTGCACATGCCAGGCACAGTTTGGGTTTTGGACTAATATCATTCTGTGAGACAAAAATGAGTGGATCATGGAGCACCCGTGATCCCGCCTTTATTTATTTGTTTTCCAAGGTCCCATAGTTTCTGCTTCTTTCATTTGCTGGTATTTTTAGTGTGCTCAGGAATTATTTGGTAAGATATTCAAGATTTCTAGTGGGATTTCTTGATAATGGACAGATTCTTTCTCTTCATAATGATTGCTGAGCTTCTTGAGAGCAAAGAGACACTTTGTTCTTTGTTCTCAAGGAGACAAACTGTTATTTCTTTCCCTGAAGAAGCTTCTAATATGATGGGTGAAATATCAGGAATAATTAGACCAAATGGTGATGTAAATCCCACTAGAAATAATGCATCCGTTATTTCATTTTATGCCTATCGCTCTACTTTCTGCCTGATTTAAGTCCATGTGAAGAAAGCTGTGGGTATTCCCTTTATAAGAACTACAATAAATTTCTTCATTGAATATTTACTAGTCCTGAGTTGCTCCTTTTTTGTTGGACCATCATTACACAATTAAAAAATAAGAAGGTAATTTAGCCATTTCGAGGGCTGGTATTGCTTAATTTCAGGGGAGGGGGGCTGACAGTTGAAAGGTTAATGTATTTCACTGATTGGGCCCCTGGGGTTCATTTTCGGGAAAAAAAAGCTTTCAGTTTTTATTAAGAAAACCGTGTAATGAACAGGGAAAAAGCGTCTCTTACTTGGCGCATGCGAGGCAGCGACTGCAGGAGCCCGTGTTTCTCTCCCTGGCTCGGCGCGCAGCCACCCCCTTTGCCTCGCTCCCCTGGATCTGGGGCAGTGAGGATGCAGTCTGGGTCCGGCCATGTCCCAACTCACCAACACAGTGTCCCTGCGGAGGGACAAAATCCTGCTGAGAGTGATGCAGGGACCGTGCGGTTTCCTTGTCATGGATCCCAGGGTGAGGAGAGGAGCAGGAGGTCCTGAACGCCATGCCAGTTATGGAAGTCCAAGAAGCAAACTTGCTTGTAGGTGTCCACCTTGTAGGGTGCTACGGGCACCCCTTAGCGACCCAGCAGGGACCACTGACACAAAGCCAGGCTCTTTTGGTTCCGGCAGGCAGCACCTCGGCTCTGCAGCCTGGCCAGGCTGCAATGTCAAGTTGCTTGGCCAACGCTACACTGATGACCAGGAGGAACCCCTTCTTCCCACCTGCAGCTCGAAAGCTTGTCTGGCTTGCAGCCTCAGATTGGCAACTTAAAGCAAGTAATCCACTGCAGGGAACGAGATATCAAACCACAAGAAAACATTGTCAGCGTTTTTCCTAAAGTTGTACCGTCAAACCCACGCCCAGACTCCTTCCCAGCAATATTCCTCTCTCGTGCTCCTGCTTGCTGTTCATTCCCTACCATGATCTTGAGCGACAAGCGAAGGGCTGTTTTCCTAAGGTTTAAGCAAACGCTGGGAAGTACCCTCTTCACACAATTAAATGCATTCATGCTAACACAGCCTTACGGTTCACTCACTCACTGAAAAAACTGATAGCTCCACAGCGTTTTAAGAGATAGCAATGCTACATATCAGCTTGGCATACACGTGCTAACTATTAGTAGGGAGAAGAGATACTGGTCGTATAAATTACTTGGTGTCAGTTATTTCTCGCTGCAGTTAGCAAGTGAAGTTTCTTGAGCTGAGATCTTTTTAGTGAGAGTGCACTAAGTCTTTCCCATTAGGTAAGTTAGCATGCAGGTGACATTGCTTGACATAATTTAACTTGCTTTATTTTAATGTCTGCATCAGAAGATTTTAATTCATTATTAAAAGAATTTTGTAAAACTTCCACAGTGTTGATGTCTCTGGCTGATATTTTTATTATTATGAAATCCTTGAAACTCAACATTTATAGGCACAATGAGGCAGTAAAAATATAAAATAGAAATAAAATCATTTGGTTGGGCTGGAAAATTCTGAACATCGGAGAAAAGGTTAACAAAATAAACCAAAAATGTCTCAGTCTTCAAGCATCTAGAAGAATTGTAAGAATGTCCCTTTATTGTCTTTTTTTGTAGCCCCTATAAAAATTGTTTCCCTCTCAGCCCCTAATGAGATGTTTTTAGCAGTGTTTGTCTATCCCAAATTACCATGTGAGATGAGCATTGGAAGTAATGTGGTTTTAGTTTGGGGAGTTGTGCTGGGGATGGAGCCTGCCTGCGCACTGCGGAGCCAGGCAGGGTCGGGAGCGCTGCCTTTGCTGCCGGGGACCGTCTCTCTGCTGGCTTTTGCTCTGCTTATCAATATGCTTTATAGATTGAAATGACTCAAGAAAAGGGGGAGAGAAAGTTCGGTTTCTCATTGCAGTGAAGAATTCATACTCGTTTATTTTAACAAAATTAAACTGCTTAGAAATGAATGAGAAAAATGATCTTTTATTAAAGAGAGAAAAAAACCTGATGAGTTAAACATAATACTAACCAAGAAAATAGAAGAATGGGCATTTCTACACATCTGGTTGAAAATCAGTTTCAAAATCCATGCAGATATTTTGAAGTAAAATACCTTTCTGACTCCTAGTTTGGCTGTACTAGATTAATGGAAATAAAATGCCTTTGTTTTCTGTAGTCTGAGCTTCAGAAAAGGATTGCAGCTACAAGGAGAAATTCCGTACCCTGCTTATCTCTCTTCCCTTAGATGTGATGGGCCACTAAAAATAAATATGTAAAATTCAACATATCCATAATCCTGGAAAAATTGGTTGTAACTAACAGATAGTGATAACTTGGTTAATTAATGGAATAAACAGAGGAGGACCAAGATAAAGCTGTGGTAAATTTTGGTAATGAGCCACATCCAAAGAAACCAGGTGCCTATATGCATCATGTAATACAAGTGAGTGGGTTTTTTTATAGTTGTTGGTGTTAATTTTAGAAACTGTTAAACACACTGAATCGGATGACTGGAGAAATGTTCGTTCCCAGTGGTTAGCAGTTGTCCCCCGCTCTCATCTCCATATCCAGTGATCAGAACACAGGATGAAACTCGGTTTTAAAATCAAACCGAAGCTATTCCACCTTCTCCTGCAGCTCTCCACGCACAGTCTCAGTGCAGCAGTATTCTTGCACAGCTGTAGAAAAGCTTGTTTTTCAAGATATGATAAACCCATTTTGCTTAAACAGAAATAGTTTGGTTTCTTTTTGGTCAAAAAAAAAAAAAGAAAGAAAGAAAGACTCCAGCTTCAAGGTTTTGAAATGAATGTACAGGAAAAATATAGCTTTCGTTCATATTTTTAAATACAGTCTAAATAATGTCTGAAGAAATAGTTACTTCAGCTTTAAATGTCAGTTGCCAAATGGTAATTATATTGTTTAATTTTAAATCATACGATAGAGTTATACCATCTGATACTGCAAACATTACACACAAACACTTTTTATTATCATGAGGGAATTATATTTTAAAATGCACAAAAGCATCTTTAAAAGCAAATTAGAAATCTATTTTTATTATGAATGTGAACTTTTCCTATCTCCTTTTCCAAAAGTTACAGAGCTCTGGATTGCATTGCCAACTTGCCGTGGTGAATAACCCCTAAATTTAGCCTTATGTTGTAAAATACATTTATACAAACATTTCTCTCTGTTGATACAAAGCTAAAAATTTTCTTACGGGTATTATACTGAAATCAGCTATCACTTCTCTTCTAGGGAACTTCTGGTAGGAGAGGAGCTTCACAAGGAACAATCTTCCTGTAAACCTGCAAAAACAGCAATTAGGTAAGACAGCAACATTACTTAAGAATGGTAAACATTAGCCTAAAATAAAATGAAAATCCCCAATAATCTAAAAGGCTGGCGTGTTATGTTAATAGTGCTTGAAATAGTTTATAATCTGAAACGTAGCTATGCATTATTCTGCCCTTCCCTCCTGGTTATGGAGCTGTTGTTTACAGAGTGCCAAGGGCATTTCTGTCTCATTATCAAATACATAAATAGAGGAATATGCATTTAGTGGGGGATCTATCTTATTGTCAGCCTTCCCTCCCTCCCCCCCCCCACCGCACACCCTCATGGTATTTCTTGATGTTTTCTCCTCCCTTCTGCAGCCTGTCTATTTCCAAGAAACTGTGTAAAAAAGACTAAAACAAATAACATCTCCAGCCAAGAGGGTGCGATTTCTAAAGCAAAAGCGACTTACTTTAAGCTTTGGAGAAACATCCCCACTTAAGACCCTTCTCTCCACCACCTCCCACCCACCCCGTGAAGCATTTTTATGTAAGCTTATAATTTCCTCTAAAAGCTATGTTTAATACTTTCCCTTTTTATTTTTAAACATTCTGGAGGGCATCTTATTGCTAAGCTGTGCCGTGTATTTTTTTAGGAACTGGGATTCAGCTCCCGGTTGACTCAGTACGAAGGCTCTTGCGGCAGGTCGGGAAGCTGTGAGCGTTTACTGCAGCATTTGCCCCAGTGAACGCAGCGGTCCCAAGTCAGGGTCCGTTCCCTTTTCCCAGGCCAAACTGCCACAGATGCTGTAAATGCAATCCCAGTGTCTCCGGTGGGAGCCTTGCCTGAGGAGGGAGCGCAGAACACGGCTTGTAATGCCCAGCCGGACTCAGGGACCCCCCCCAGGTCAATGGGCACCTCTCAGTACTCGGGGGACGCTGAGTCTGACCCCAACTCCTCCATCCCTGAAATGCTCAGCCTGGTAAATACCACAGGCGCAGGAAAAAATAATATGTTGAAGAACGGTATTTCTCTGAGGAAAGACTGAAGGGATCAGGCCCTAAATTATTATCCTCATGATATCTCATAGATCAAATAATGGAAAATGTGGTAAAATAATTATTTTATATATATATATGTTTTTAAGTTTAGAAAGTCAATGTCTCCTGGGTTTTTTTGTAAAGCAGATTTTATGAATATTGAATGCTGTAAACCAAACACAAAGCAAAAGCCGGATTTTATTTGTTCTTTTTTGGTGAAGGATAAGGATTTTTTTCAACACTGGAGTTATTTTAGTGTTAGGAAGTTAAAAACTAATGAAAAATCGTTCTCCTTCTGGTGGGTTGTGTATCTAACTGGCTCACAGCAGGAAGAGAACGGAGTCAAGAATGTTTTTCTTCATCACCCTGAACGTGTACTGTCCCTTATTTGTGAAAGAAAAGATAAGGATGCTGTAACATACTATTTGGGGGGGAAAAACAGAATAAGCTTTGTAAATAAAGACAAATGTGGAAGGAATACATTAATGTGAAAGTTGCTTATGGAAAATTTTTATTCCTATTTTTGAAATAATTTTTAGGATAGTTGTTCAGAAAAAATGTCGCACGTATAGAGGTATGCGAACGAATATGACAATGTGCTGGAATTCTTACATTTTCAGCTCGCATCGACAAAAGGTTCCTTGTTTGTTTAGGTTTTGTGTGCGCGCGTGAAACAGAGCACATCTATATTTGTATTTCTCGCTGTTGTTTTCTTAAATGATTTGCCCGCTTTTCCCTTAATTTTAGCTTGATCCGCGCATTTTGAAAAAAAAGAAAGAAAAGGCGTTTTTTTATACGGTTAAACTTGTTAGCCTGGACCTCGGGAATTACAAACAAATGGTGAGTGCGGTACTTCACCGAGACAGCCACCCCCGGCGCTCCGCAAGCGCGGGCGGCGGCTGCTGCATTGTGCTGCACTGCCACCTTCCGTCGCCCGGCCCGCGCCCGCCGCCCCGCGCGGGGCGCGCTCCCCCCGCCCCGCCCCGGCCCGGCCCGGCCCGGCCCCCCCGGCCCGGCTCCCCGGGTGGCGGACCTCGGCTGCGGTCCCTCAGCCAAATGGCAGCGTAACTGCCGGGGGGAAATCGGGAGCGGTGAGGCTCGAAGGGGAAAAAAGCTGCCGGAGAGCTCCGGGTGCGGGAGGCTGCGTGGGGACACGCCGAGCTGCCCGCGGTGCAGCGGTGTCGGGAGACGGACTCGTAGGTCTTCCCGAGCTTTCATTGCTAGAATTCAGCTTCTGTACTGGCAGCCCCTTTATAAATCATTTGTTACCAGAACCTCTGCGTTAGATGTATCATGGTTTGGGTTTTTTTGGTAAAGTGATTCTTATTTGCAGGGTTTTTAAAATATTTGGCCTGAAGCTACTTATTCCCCGTAGATAGCAATGCAGAAAGTTTGGTCACTGCTATTTATATTCTAAAAGAATTAATGTGTTTCGGGTTGTTCCCTCTCACTCAATCTAAACCCCAGACTGAAGGAGAAGCATCTGGCACAATGGAAATTGTCACAACGCAGGCTGCAACTTCGACTGGTGAGCGCAGGCTTCCCTGCGATGCGCAGATCACAGAGAGGAGACTGTTTAAAGGCCGCTGCGGCTACAAGGCAGCGGAACGGCCGTGCTGTTGCAGGCAATGAGGGGCCTCAGTCTGCGGGACCCAAAGGCAAAGAGAAACACACTCCCCTGGTGCCAACCCCATTATGTGTGAGGCCAGAGCAACCTTTGCTTATTATTTTTTGAGAGGAAATCCTTTCAGTGCACTCCCCCCGCCGAAGCCAAGGCGGGTGATGCTTGTGGGGGTTCCCCGGATGATGCCCCATCACCGCAGGCTGCCCTGCGAGTGCAGAGGTGCTCAGCAAGGAGGGGTACTGGTGGCTCCCCGCGGGTTGCTACCGTGGCTCCCGGCTGATCCCTCCGACAGCCTCGCTCCAGGTGCTCGGCAAAAGTGCAGGCCCCCTCGCCATAGCCTTTGCTATTTACTTATTGATTTCTCTTGCCAGCGGCTCTTTGCTTTCGGGAGGCCGAACGGAAGGAGAGGGAGAGGAGGGCTGGGGAGGAACGGGAACTCTTCTGCACAGGAGGTGGACCATGTTTCTTTCATCTTTACCAAAGGGGAAGGAACAAGCCTCAGGAGGGTATTCCCAGGGAGGAAGTAATTCCCTTTTCTTCCACCCTGCAGGAGAGCGCATCCTGCCTTCAGCTCTCTGCTCCCCGGCTCCCCATGCCAGCGGGGTTATGCGCTGCCTTCTCCGGCCACAACACCACACAGCGCCCACATGCTGGGTGGGTTTAAAGGTCCTCACAGCCCCTTTGGGCTGTGACAAGGCTCATCGCCTGCTGCAGGCTCTTGTAGGACGGGCTGGGGATCGGTACGTGTGCTCCCCAGCATGGGTGACCATATTTCCTTTGGGTGCTGGGACCCTGCCCAGGGCTGTCATCCTCTTTTTCTGAGCAGGACAAGTCTGGCAAAAAGCCCTTGTTCCTCATAATGGGATGTTCCATGTTCCTCACAATGGGACATTTCAGCATTGGGGACCTGGAGGACAGAGGGGATAAACTGGGGGTAACCCAACCCCCTCATTTCTAGCATGGAGCCTCTTCCCACAGCGGTAGCAGCAATGCTGGTGTGAAATGGGGCTGCAAGTTCACCTCCCACATGAAGGCATTGCTCTGCTGCTTAGAGAAACATTATTGTTAAGTACTAATTTCAGATGAAAGAACTCATGCCTGGGCAGGCATTTCTCCCAGCACCAGAAAAACCTTTAAAAAAAAAAAAAGAGATGGCTCCCTTGCCTGTTAGATGTCTACAACCTTGCCTTGGCTACTACTGTTGGGAACCCAGGATTTTTTTAACACCCAATTAAATTAGTGTAATTGGGATAGAGTTGCAATTTCTTTGCCTCCAGCTGTGAGTCATAATCTGTTTAGCACCTGAGTGTTATTTCACTTTATTTTTAGTACCTAGCCCATAGTTTGGAAGGGGAGAAAGCAACCCACCCATCAGTCAGGATTTTGGGAAGGTGTAGATTACTTATCGTTAATTTAAACGTGGCATTTAAATGACCATTCACAGGTGGTTTTAATGCTGTTATTAACTTCTTTTTTGGACCTTGTAAGGGTTACATTTGAAAACAGAAATGCCAACGACCTTGAACTACAGGCCATGCCAATAATACATTGCCGTTACTACGTCATGGGGAAAACAGTAAAATGAGAGTTTCTAGTGAGGGGAAAAAGAGAACTTTATTATAAAAAAGAATAATAACAAAAAAGGAGGAAAAAATGATCAAAACCCAGTCCTGTTTGGGCTACCAGTTCAGCCTAAAGTACATTTTGAAATGATGAATCAGCTGGAGAGAAAAACATATTCCAGATGTTTTCTGTGTTTGTCTCTGGTATTTACTTCATCATGCTTTATCCAGAGGGGTTATTCCATGGAAACAGATGATATACCAAGTGTGATCAGTGAGGAAAAAATATTGATTGTACAAGTTTAAAAGAGAAACTAGCAGTGAGCAAATAGCTCAGGATAAAACACAAACCAGCCTGAAACTTTGTCCACAGTTCAGATCCTTGGTTATGACTCAAACCAACCCATCCACCAGCCCTAGAAAAATCCTTCCAACTCGCTGTTGATGAAAACTGTGGACAAAAATAATTGTGATGGATTGGGAAACCAAGACCACAACAGCCCTGCAGTGCTGGATTTCAGTGCTGCTGTGTTGGGGAGGCAAAGGGAATCCCCCCCAGCCGAGCCGGGGCAGCCAAATGCTTGCGCAAACCTGCTGTGTCCTGTTGCGTGGTGGCGGGCATGGGTCTCCGCTTCGCTGGGGTCAACGTGTTTGGAGACCAGTGCTGTGGAGCAGAGGGTGTAAGGACAGGAGGCAACAATGCTGGGCTTGTCCCAAGGGGATGGGAGAGGGGGGCTCTCCCGGCATGGGCAAACCGGCATCGCACAAGAGAGCTTGGTGCCAGATCCTCTGCTTCATCCCCAACCTAAAGAGGTTTCACCTGAAATGGTAAAAGATTTATGGACTTCAGAGATGGAGTAAATCGCTAAGGTAACCAAATACTGCTGACTAGCAGGACAGGTCTGGTAGTGCCTCCACAAGCAAATTGGGAATGACAGCAGGTCTATGCCCCTCCTGATGGTCTGTCTTAAACAAATAGCAAAATTCACGACTCTTCAGGCGACTTATCTAAAGGGATGTTTATTTTGCAAAGCAAGACTGAATGTCTTAAAAAAAGAACCCCACCTCATCTTATCCATCTATCTGCACTCTCCGTGTTGAGGTTTTCTTTAAAAACAAAACAGCCAAAAGCTAATTGCATGTAAGTTTAGACTTAAGATATTTTTGTGACGCTTGGAAGGTGGGGAACAAAAACCCTGTCACTAAATTGATGTCTTTAAAATATCTGCCAAAACAGCTCTTTAAAAAGATATTTGCACCTTTATTTAGTTCCTTCTTGTGAGGAATGTTTACTGCAGTCCGTAGATGTGGTTATGTCATGTTTCCACTGTGTTTTCATTCAGTGCTGCTCTGTATTTGTGGTTTTCTCATTTGTGACAGTCTAGTAACTGGAGCCATTTGTACCTGAGCAAATAATATCAAATCTGAATACTTTATAAATATTTACAATATTTGGTGTGTCTCCCACTCACATCAAATGCAAAGTATAAAAAGCAAAAACAAACAGAAACAAACAGAACCTGTGTTACGTTATAATAAATATTTACTGTATGTACTATTGACTAAAGAGTCCCATACAGCTATTTAGGAGGCATTGTTTCTGTCAGGCTGTTCTATATTAAAACACTCTAAATGAAGCTGTTTGAGAATAAAAATGTGCATGTTAGGGAGTGATTGATGCCTACGACTTATTTAATTTTTTTGGCAAGGGGAAGTGTTGTTTTTTTTTCTCTCTGCACATGTGGGTAGTGAATTAGGCAGGAGCCTGGGACTTTCTGGCACAGCTGTAGAACTCATTGGAGCGAGGTCCCGGTGCAAGACTTGAGTGGAACAGGACCCTTCGGGCCCACCGGTTTTAAGCAGAGATCCCAACTGCAAACAATCTGCGCTGAAGACAGGGCAGGCGGCGGCAGAGCAGCAGCCGTGTTGCCTGTGTAACAAAATCAACCTTAAAGCAGGGAGGAAAAAACTGTAAGGTTCACAGGACCAGAGAAGTGTTGCAGAGCAGAGACAAGGAAGCCCTCCAAACCATTTGATTTCTCTTTTTTCAAGGAACAGCCTTACCAAGCCCTGGACATGGGGATCCTTAACGAACAAATGGAGACTTTTCAGAGTGTCATCAGATCCTGCTCTGGGAGGGAGCCCAGAGTTGCACCTGCAGGCTTGGTAGCATGAGGGACCTCCTAAGCTTTTTGAATCATTTAATGGAAGGCCTCCCTCCCTCTTTCTCTTTACTCCTCTTGCCTCTCCAGTTCATTTACTCCTCTTATTTCTCGCCCCTGCAGGAGCTTTTATCTTTTCTTCTAACCTGGCATTATTTTTCCAGGTTACCTGTCCTCAAGCACCTCCAAGCCTTTGACATATTTATTCTTACAAGACTGCTGTATCCCCTTTCTACCCAGAGTGATGCATCACAGATCATTTTAAGCCTGGGACGGAGTTTAGGAGATCTGGGTTCAATTCTAACTCTGCTGTGTCCTAATGTGTCTTCCTTTCGCTGTGTCCATTCCTTGTCTGTCACATACAAATTGGCTCATATTCTTAGCCACAGATCTGCAAAGGCTTGCTGGCTTGCTTGACTTTGAAGAAGTTTATTGAATTTACAGCCATAAGAAAAGTTCAATAAATGGCCGTAATTTCAATTCAGCTCCAAGGCCAGTATTTTCTTGCTGGTAGGAGCCTGATTCTGCAAAGAGGCTCTAAGCAGACATGGTGCTCTGCAGAGTTTGAGCCTCTCTTGAGATGACAGGTTTTTTCCCTCTGCCTCACCCCAGTTAGATCCCTGCAATGCAGCCTGAGGGTCCCTGGTCTTTGGGATGGAGGGCCCTTGGGTGGTGGGCCATGCCGTGGGGCACATGGGCATCTTTGCAGCTTGCGCAGATACGTATTTAAATTGAGGAGCTCACTGCTGCAGGGTGTGATGAGGGGAGGGTCAGAAAAGGGGATTAGATGAAGGCATGCAGGGAAGGTTCAAGGGGTGCTAGTAGACACAATACTCCGGATGGGCATGCTGCAACCAGTGACTGCTGGAAAAGCCTACAGGGGAAGGAGAAATTGTAGGAGAAATCCTGCCCTGTTACTTGCATGCTTTCTCAGAGCATGAGACTCCTTGTCAGACATGGGGCTAGACCTTTAGTCTGGTTGTTCTTATGCAAATGACCCTAAAAGTTCTGCTCTTTGTTTAGGCTGTGTTGCACATAACTGTAGATGCATCTAAACAATTTCCTCAAGCAGGATCTTCCAGTACTATTCCTTTGCCCACCTCCTCAACCTCTTCAAGTTGACTGAAATCCCAATTCTTGCAGCGTGGGCTGTTACCAGGTACCCTCTGTGGCATTGCACTGAAATCCGTGTTTGAGTAAAAGAACAGTACTTTAGAAAAATAAATAGATTTGGTCTGAGTAAAACCTTGTAAAAACATCAAGATTTGGCTTGGCCTATTTGTAAAATACACGGCAGATTCCCTGCCTGAGAACAACTTAAATTGTCAATATAGAAGTTAAAAAGCTCATTTCAATTGGAAATTCCAGCTAAATTGTTCCCAGTTAGCACCAGAAAGGAATGCTTTAGACTAAGACAAAACAGATGCAGTCTGTTAGGTTCCCATTGTATGAGCAGACTTCCCTTGCAGGGAGGTAGGTAGCTTTGCACAAAAGCCCCCCTCGACTTGTAAACAGAGATAGAGCCGGCTGCCTGTACACCAGCGGTTTTGATTCTTCCTGGGACTCTTCCAAAGCAGACAGGGCAGGGAAGGGATAAAACCAGCCTCCCAAGCACCACCGTCCAGGAGCAGATGAACCCAGCGTGCTTCAGAGGCTGGAAAAAACTCTCCCTCTAACAACTGGCTTGTTCCTTCGCCAGGCGCAGGCTTCAGTGGCCATTTCAAGCAATATGCCGCGAACCACCACCCGGCTGGAAAATCAGAGGCAGCTCTTGGTTACGCTGGGGCCCTCCCTGTAGCACTCTGGCAGTAGAAAGCGGCCCCTGAGCATGCCTCTTGCAAAGACTGCCCTGCAACCTCCCCAGTCACCGCAGGTTTTTTTCTGCAAGACCTCCACGTTAGCCCTCCTCCTCGTCCCCAGACTGCCAGGCAATGTAATTACAGTCTCTTTTGCAGAGCACATTGGGTACTGGAGGAAACAGCTGGTATTAAACCTCCCTTTCACTTGCGTGAAGGACTGGATAGAGCTGCCTCAGAATACAGGGAGTAGGAGCAAAAGGAATTAAAGACACTTTACAGCCTCTTCTCCCCTCTCCCCCATATTTGTCACAGTCTCAGAAGGGGAGTTGCCTACATGTGGCATCATTCCAGATTAACTACTGGTGAATTAATTCCTTGTGTGCATGCTCTTATATCCCAGAACAAGAGTGTGTTATTCCAAATCTCTTACCCTAGATCACGCAGTTTCAGAGTAAGGGGTTTTAAAGTCAGTGGTAAGAGCAGTAGTGGTAATCTCTCATGGGGCAATCTGTGTTTAATCTGATTTAAACCATTTGGCATAACGCATTCTGTCTCTTACTAACTCCGTGTATGGATGCTGTCATACCCAGACAGGATATAGTCAAGAGAAGCCCTAGGTGCACACAGTCTGGTTTACACCAGCAGGAATATTTTCCCTCCACCTTCTGCAGATTATTTCCTACCTCAAGTGGACATATTTATGAGGGTCCGGAAGTTAACGAGAGCTTCATTTTGTTACCACCCCTTGTACCTTGTGTCCATCCTGAGTGTTAGGCTACCTGTCACCCTGGGTTGTGACAGTGAGTGCCCTCACTGACCCCTGCGCTCAGGACCGGTCCCTCCAGCCCCTGCCACAGCCACCACCAGTGGGGTTGCAGCAGGGACTAATGCAGGCCTCCAGCAAGGTTCGTTAGACCGATAAATGCCACTAACCCCAGGTCCCTTCTGCAGTCTCCACGCCCAGCACAGTGGCAGCTCACCATTAAAAAGCCTTTTGGTGTCACTCACCCAAGGGAAGCTGGTTTAGATGACGGCAGTCACTTGCCACAGTTTCAGTGACTTCAGCCTCAGTACAAGAATTGACACAAATTCAGGAACTAAGTGCATAGTCTCAACAGAAGTGTGTGGTTGCAAGTGGAGGCAGAAGAATAGACCATGGTGTATTGTCCTCTTCTTACTGTTACTAAATCAGTGAGAGTGGGGCTGCATTCTTTGCATCCCAGTGGCTTGTACGTCCAGGCCCTAATTTCTGAGCAGATCAGGGCATTTATGTAATACTCTTTACCACAGTAACTTAATGGGGCACACAGAAGGTAAAATTAGATAGGTACATGAATCTGCTCAGCCACAGTGTTCAAAAAATGTGTAGACCTGTACACGTGGCATTGTGGGACATGGTTTAGTGGGCACGGTGGTGTTGGGTTGATGGTTGGACTTGATGACCTTACAGGTCTTTTCCAACCTTAATGATTCTGTGATTCTGTGAAGCTGCCACCTCCCTGCACTGCGTAGCTTCTTCAGGGCACAGGGAGAGCCTTCTCCTGTCCCCAGAGCAGCTGGCTCGGCCAGAAACATCATCCCGCTCATCAGCACATTCACCAGCATGCGTTACCCCACCGGTGAGGTGGCCTGTCCAGCACAAGCGACACACACGTGACACAACCGGTGGCAGCCGTCAGGCATTGGTGGGGCTGGCTCTGGGCCGGGAGCCGGCAGCGGAGGGTACCAGCAAGCTGTGATCCGTCTGCCTTGAGCAAAATGAAGGTGCTGGTTTGTACAGAAGGACCCAGGAAAGGAAAAAATGGAACAAATTTACAAGCTGAGGGGTGCTGAGGAGAAATGCCTGTCAAAGTGAGTCATGGTGATGCTTATAGCGGTTGAGAGCACTCTCAAGAGTGCCAAGAGGTGCTAAGGGACTGAAGCAGCTCAGCACGACCCGTGTCGGCAGCGATGGCAAGGTGAGGAACAGGAGAGCAGGGCCAGGAGACTTGCTCCAAAGTGGGGTGACCCTGGTGCCAATAGGTTCCTGTATCACTGCCAGGGGCTGAGGGAGGTACTGCCTTTATCATTATCATGTAAAACAATTCTTAAACCAAGGAGGTAACCTGCACGATTACCCTAACCTCAGCTGGGCCTTGACAAGGGCCTGCGCAGGGACTAGCAGGGTCAAGGCCCTGGTGATGCCATTTGGGGCCCTCCGGGTGGGGAGTGGCGTCTGCACCTGATGCATTCACATTGGATCAGGAAGCACCAATGGAAACCACATAAGCAAATGGAAAATATAAATACTAACTACCATGCAAAATATTTAAATATATTTTGGGATACATAGTGTTGGAAGATTTGGGGTCCTATAAACTCCTACAGCCTTATTGAAAGAAAAGGGCCATTGTTTGAAAAATGTCTTAGGACTGCCTCCTCCTGCTCCTTCACCCTACTGTTTTTGCAAAGGAAGTGATTCCAGAAGCTATAAAAATGCATCGCTTTTGTTAAATAGATTACTTCCCATCTTGTGGCATGAAAAGTGGCTGACCCCGCCGACAGGCAAAATGCATTTACAGAGGTAGTGAGTGACTGAGCCCAAAAGGTAGTCAGCAAAGCCTGGATCAGGTCACAGCTGGTGCAGGGAGGAGTGCCGGGGCCTGATCCATGGTGCTTTAGGCAAGTGGAAGTCCTGTTTGCAAGAATATTTAGGCAAATTTGTACTTTGTAGATGTGTCTTTAGAGACATATGCTTAGAATAAAGCAGCAGCACTGTAAGTCACGTTTACAGGGTGTTCCGCAAGCCCCGGGGGGTGAGCCGCACACCGCCTCAGAGAAAGCAGGCTGCAGCTGACCCAAGCCCAGCAAGGGCAGAGAGAAGCCTCCCACTGACTGTGGGCTTTGGTGGAAACATGGCAGGACTGGAAACAGTTTGGGATGCCCTAGCCAGCCTGTAAGCTCTAAGCCTACTGTGTAGCTCAGCTACTGTTTCCAAATGCTGCTGTTGTTCTCCTCTAACAGGCTGTGGTCACGATGCGCTTTCATTTTGTTGCTTTAAAACACCCTAGGTAGAAAAAGTCAGTTTTAATGAGCATTGTGGAGTTATTTGAGCTGCAGAAAGGACAAGTAATAAAGCATTCATTTGCTTTGCAAGCAGGAAATTAATTGTGCATGTGCATGTGTGGGGGTAAATTCTTCTGGTGCTGTTCTTTGTCTAATGCTGCTGCAAAGTTTGCATTTGGAGCATATATGAGTGGTACACTACTGTTGCAGCAGAGAAATCTAAGAAAAAATCCTATACCTGGATCCACTTGCATAGTGCATCCTGAATACCGTATATGAACATGTATTCTTCTGAAGGCACATATTTTTAAAGACATGCTTAAGGGGATAATAAAATTTCTAAATATCTTTTAATATGTTTTAAGTGATACGCAGTGTTCGAAGATTTGGGGCTCCATAAAACCCAAAGCCTTTTTGAAATAAAAAGTTCGTTTTTTGAAAAATATCCTAGGACTGCTGTCTCCATCCTTTACCTGTTCTTCAACCCCATTGTTTTTTGCAAAGGAAGTGATTCCAGAAGATATCAAAATGCAGAGGATACTGAATAGTATGTAAATGGTAGGGGGCAGGGCAGGTGCAGGATGAACATCCCCCATTGCCATTGCTGCTGAAAGAACTGGGAATTTCCTTTCAGTCAGGGTGCAGTTTTAGGCAGGAATCAGTTTTCAGAGGGTCTGCGAATATTTTCTCTTCTTTGCAGACACGTCCATTTGCTCAGAACGTGTCTGCACGCCTATTTATTGATTAGGTCATTAATCCCATATTTGACTAAACAATCGCTTAACTGTCAAAATTCACGTGACTTAGTTTTGTTATGGAGCTCTGCCACTGAAAGGCCTCTCATCACCTGGTAGCTGGCTGGAAGATGGACCATTTCTCATCCCAGTGATGAACTGCAGTGGGCCACCATTTCATGAGTGACCTTGTTTCAGAGTCCCTTCTAAGGAGCCGTGCCCTGATTGTTACCTCTCTGCATCTCTCCTGCCTTCATATATCACATGTTGGCCCATATAGGCATGGAAAACCAAAGCAGGAACATTGGCCTGTGGGTAGCATCTTTAATTAGTTTGCAAAACTGGAGAGGTCCCTTCCTGCAAGGCAGCATCTCTGGTACCTGAGATCAGCCCAGGACTTGGGCTGCCGGTGCCCCAAGCTGTGCTCTCTCACTGGGCCCTTCCCTTTGCCTCTGCTCAACAGAATCAGGATGCTGAAGACATTTTCTCATTCATTCCCATTGCCAGCTCAGAGCAGAGAGTAACCAAAATGAACAGCTATGCTGCAGATGTCTCTCTCACTGCTTAACAGCTCTTTCCTCTCTCTCTGTCTTTTCTACAGAACTGTATTTCCCAACCCTTTTTCCCTTGAGACACCCAGCTGAGCTCCCCCTATAAGTGTTTAAATCCCCTGCTGTCAACTTGAGCCCTGCTGATTATGTGGGTCGGAGAGAGCCTGCAAAAACTCAGTGCTCTGAGATTCCCCTTCCCTTTTGCCTCCATTTAAACCAAATCTGGCTCGTGAGAGGAGTGCTGGTGCACTCCACGCAGAGCATGCAAGGGAGGTTTCTCCGAGGATTCGTTGCATTGACAGGCTGTGATGCATCATCCCTTAGCCGAAAAAATGTGTCATGTCTTGCCTTGCTTTGCCTTCCTACCATCTTCTGTCTCCCATCCCCTTCTCTCTCTCTCTTTTCTCTCTTTCCTCTTTTTCCTTCCATCCTGAGGTGGCTTCTGCCCTCTGGAGCCGCGCGTGCGTGTGAAGCCCTGCGCACAGCTGTGTCCCTGACATACTTTCGCACAGCATCCGCCAGCGTGTGAGAGGTTAACTTACAGTGGCACGTACAGTATGTGGCCCAGATGTTCCTGCCATCCCCTGAACTTTCTCATGCGATTCGTTCCGTTGCTGATAAAGGTTATGGACTTGAGATATGGGGGAAGTGAAGTAATGGATGGGAGGTGAAACAAAGGCTAGCCCTGACCCTCGTGAGCTCATCTTACACTCCTGCGTGTTCCTGTTTGGGAACTGGGGATGGGCGAGGGAGAGATGTTTGAGGGGGGTGGCTAAACCCCCTTCCTCCAGAGGTGGATGTCATCCCTCTCACAGAGGAAGCAGAGGAGGATTTTTCTGAGTGAAAGCCGCAGTTTCTTCCCAAATCACCTCTCCAGCTCTCCTTTGGGCACTGTCCTTGGCTTGGCAGCAGGAAAGGGAACACTGTGCTTCCCAGCTCTCCGCTTTCGTGTGTAGGAACATCTCAGCTGATATATTTATAGGGAAAATCCTGTCCAATCTCCGAGACACCCTTTGCCAAACTCTAGCATGTTTGAAGAGATTGCTCTTTTTTAATAAGCTTGCAATTTGGCCCAAGCGTAAGGGGGAGGAAGAGAGGGTTAACAGCAATATTGAAAAAGGCATATCTCTAGAACAGAAACCTTCCCTACAAATACCAAAGCAATGAGGTAAAAAAAGAGTTTTTCAATAAAATCCTTGTAAGATTTAACAGGGGCAAAAATAATGTATTCTCCTGTAAAGTCACTCTAAAAAAAGGACCAGTCTGTCTTGGCAGAAATTTCCAATATATATTCTTCCTGAAGCAACTATTCTGCATGGAAAAAAAAGCAGCCCAAACTGTTAAAGTCTGATCAAATAGTTTATAAGCAATCGAACCAGGTCTTGTATGGGAAAGTATCATGCAGGCTTAGCAATAGGTGTTGTTAACAGTGCCAGCTATAATACACACACACAGAGTTCAGCATGTATCTCCAGGAAGGTTTTTATGACTGATCAAATATACTTTCCTCGAGAAGTTCCCTTCCAAGTCATGTGCTATTGCTGTGCAGGGCATAGAAATCTCATCTGGCCTCGCTGCATTCAGCAAGTCAGGGCTAACAATGGGAACCGTGTTCGTCCCGAGGAGGCCGTGGCGTTCGCAGGGAAGCTGAGCTCGCTGTACAATGTCAGACACATTTTATGGGCTACATTTTTCAAAACACCGCAGGCGGAAAGAGGGAGCATTATCTGCTAAATACTCCAGGGAGGGCCTTTATGGATTTCTCAAGGGGGCTCAGAACTGCTGATCTGAAAAGATGCTAACGTTTCATTGTGCGCTTTGCTTTGCTTGATTTGCATGGCTGAAAGAGGGGGTAGGAAAATGGACTCTGTGTCAGAACCTGAGACAATAGCCAACGGTAGGAAACAGCCTGAAGTTTGTAGGAAACAATTCTTCCCTCCATTTTATCTTTGTCAGGACAGAGTTTGGCCTGGGGACTGTAGGATTACATCTGAGGGTCAAGCCAAGAGGTTCCCACCTCTGTTCTGGGTGACACCAGTGCTTCGAGAATACGCTGCAGGGAGGAGGAAAACTCATATGGATTCACTGGATTTCTGGAATGTGTAAAAGTCCTGACAACTATTTTTAGTAGGTTATTCTCCTAATTCTCCCACAAATGACGTATTAGTAACTTCATTTGAACTTGGACTACCTAAAGCTAAGCAAAGCCAGTATTTTTTAGCTTGCGTGTTGGATGTTACTGTGTGCTGGTTCAGGGAAGCAAACACAAGCTACTGGGCTTGCCAGAAACACAGAGTACCAAGTAGTAAGTGTAAAGAAGGATGTTCCTTATGCAACTGAGCATCCTGATTTAGAGGGACCGCTGGAGGATCAGCATACCTCTTCTCCAGGCCTGTTTCACCTGTGGCTTGCAGAGTGCATGACTAGTTAGGACGGTTTTTTAGAAAGATCTCTACTAATGTGCATGACCATTTGGCAGCCAGCATTGGATCCCTTTGGTATCACGTGGACTTCCTCCTCCCAAGAGTCTCCTCCCCCTGTCTAATTGATTGTAAAGCCCTGCCTGCTTCTGTTTAACCTAACCCTGAGCAAACAGGTACAGAAGTTTTGGAAAGGCATTCCCTGATGCAAGATTAGGGAAGAGTATCTGCAGATGACAAGCCTCCTTGATAAGCAGATAGCAAAAAAGTTGCCAGTGGCAGGAAATCTATGGGCAGAAGTGCTGAGCAGAAGTCAGGACTGGGGTGCAGGAAAGGTGGATCTCTTCTTAAGTCTTTTATCTGTTCTGCTTCCTTGCATGAAAAATGGAAAATAATGCTGTAAGCTTATTTAGCAGAGTGCTTTGAGACTATGAAGAAAATACAGTGATGGGTGCCAGTACAGGGAGGTTATAAACATTAACAGCAAGCTTTGCAAAGGAATCTGAGGATAATTAGGCAGACAGACTTCAATGGGATTTGGGTACCTGTCATGTTTTCCATACTCAAGGGAAATTTTTTTTTCCTTAGAAGAGGGAAAAAATGAAACAGCCCTCAATTTGTACCAAAAATAAAAAAATTCAGTGCAGGGACAATAATAAAATACCCATTATAAAGGCAGAAACAAGTCTTCAGAAACAACTGAAAAGTCCAAGAGGGAATATAATATATTAAAAAGACATACAAGCGATTTCATGACTTCATTGATCCTAATACTTAAGTGTATTTTTAATCATTATTAATTGGTTAACTGGAAATCAGACTCAAACCACAAAGCGAATCTCAGGGGGAAGACCCCTGAGCAGCGGACGAACACGGTTTTAGTGACTGACTTTTATGACACTGTTGGGTGAGTGTTGCATGGAGTCTTACCATTAACTTGGGTGCAGTTGATTAGACTCTGCCACACACAGACACACAGAGAGATTTACTCACTCTTTGATGAACCTGAATCACCTTTTTCCCAAAATGCTTTTGGAGGTTTACTGAAACATTTAGTTCTCTGGAAACTTCAGGTAGGGTGGAGATGGTCCAGGTGCCACTCCAGAGTCTGGATCTGACCTGAACATTGATCCCATGGAGCCCACCAACTTATCTTCAGCAGAGACGGAGATCAGTGAGGTGTTTGGTACCAGAGGGGCTGCTGCTGGCTCCACAGCCTCCCCATGCTGTCAGAGCGATGCATACAACCCCACGCCTGGAGTTAGAGCTGTAGGTTGACTTCTCCGAGCCAACACAACCCAGAGGAGTCCCCAAACTGGAATCCAGCCCCTGATGTGGAGATTGGGCAAGCCTGTAGGACACCTCCTTGCTTCGTGATAGGCAGTTCGGAGCTTTGTAAGAGCACTCAAACTTCGTGTGGCTTCCCTGTACTGAGCCTAGACACCAGTCTTTGTGAGGTTTGCACTTTGCTGATTTAAACCTGCCCACCTGCTGATGCTCTGAACCTCCTTCTGTAAAGAGGAATGAAAGGTACTGTTTCACTTAAGTCTGCTTCCATGAAGGCAAAATAGGAATTGTTTCATCTTCAGCATTTCATTAAGTCTTGTAAGAACTACATAAAACTCCCTTTCGCTGACTTTCCAAGGAGAAATCCTTTGCCTTTGTGTATTTATACTTGCAATGGATGCAGCCCTAAAAATAAGCTTGGATTTATTATTCATTATGTTTATAATCGCACAGATGTGTGCAGAACTGAGCAATGGGGAGCAGCAAATCAGCCAAAACTCTTCTCATTCCTGCTCTTTCTATAACATTTTCTACCTCATTGGGGAATTTAGGCTGTTACAGAGCCTCTGCCCAAGAACTGGCAGACCAGAGAAAAAAGAAGCAAAGTTAGGTTGTGAGATGTCTACGTAGGTCATTATCTTCTTCGGGAGAAATGCTGGAATAAGAGATTTCAGAATTTAATTTACATTTGACTATTATATGATCTGTAGGTTATACCAGAGCCTTCACCTTAGTTTGGTCTCTGGACTTCTGTAGTCAAAATATTTAAGTAAACGTCTTCTCGTTTTCCCCCAGAACAAAGAGGCATGAAATCCAACTTTTTTTTTTTTATTTTATAGTACAATATTCTGTGTTTCCACCATGTTTATTAATAATTTGCTTTAAATTTTCGCTATCCCTGTGAATCCTGAATCGTGAGAGAGCACTATATTGAGACCAACACTTCATTTTTAAATACAAAACCCAGATATGTTTAAACCCTTCCTCCTCACTGGGAGCCAAGAACATGCCTTGACTGTGGAGCAGGAGATATTTTATTTCAGCAATTCTTAAATGGAGAAACACCCAATTGATTCAGTAGCAGAAGTGTGAAATCATTTACACAGAGAACAGCCAACTGAGGCCATAATGCTGCTGCTCCTGGAGTGTCCATGCCTGAAAACAAGCCCAGCTTGTCATTTATAATAATTTTCTACCCTCTCAATAGGCAAACAACGCATTTGTCAAAATCTTACACTGATGTTTTCAGATTTAGTTCATTAGCTCTCATTGTGTCGGTGGGGATGGATCACTTCGAACCAACACCAAACAGCCTCCTTATTTTATATTAATTGTGTGTCAGCAGTAACAGGGAAAATGCATCTTTTCCTCTCATTTCATTATATAGTTTCAGGGCATATTGTCAATTCCAGGGACCAGAAGTAAATCCTCTTTCCCAACCCTGCTTACATGTTTGTACTGTGTTCCATTGGATTTGTTTGGTTTAAAGACAGTTCCTGCTTCTGTTTCTAAACTCTTTGCTTTGGCTTATTGCTAGAAAAGCCAGAGATCCTATACTTTATGGGCTAATTTACCCTAGACACAACCAATGCGATTGCCCCTGGAGAAGGAGTGTCCTGAATTTCTTGGCTACTCTCCTCCCCTCAGGAAGGGTTTTCTGTTGACTCAGAACTTGTCCACACTGGGAATTCAATGCTGAGTTTAGCTGTAAAACTCTAGTGTAGATACAATTTCACTCATCCCACCATGTTACCAGTAACACGCTATCAGCTTTGGAAGAGGGGAGGATGGATCCATTCCTAGTCTGTTCTTGGCTGATACAAATAGGGGTGTTTTAGTCATCTTCAGTAGAGGTGATGTGCTATTAACAGACCCCAAAGGAGTCTTTAAATCAAGACATGAGTGGGGAAGGAGGCAGTGGCATTTGCCCACAAGAAGGAAAGCAGACTGCATTTTCCTCTGTCTTTCAATTTTTTTCCAGCTGCTGACAAACTCCTAACTCTCTGAATTGTGCTCATCCATGCCTTGGTTTAGTTTCCCTAATTAAGCTGGCACATTGCGTCCTTTGCCCCATCTCCCATCATGGCTGGAGTTATAATTGCAGGTGATATGTTTGTGAGTTCCCACTGTCATGGAGAGGAGGGCTGTGGACAGGACATCCTTTCAGAGGGCCTGGTAGTATTGAAAATAAATTTGTAGGGTAAGTCTACAGGCAAAAACTAGTTCACTTTGCTAAGCCTTAAAAAAGAAAAAAAAAAAAGGCTCACTCCAGTGATAGATAGCTTGAGGTCTCTGAAGCTAACATGTTTAACAAGGTCTATTAAAAAAATCACTCAGCATATCAACTATCATATTTCTAATGCATGCACCGCTAAAGGCAATATTAACTTTTGTGACATGTTGTTGTAACAAAGTGCTGTTTGAGGATGTATCATCTCTTCTGCACACTCAGTAGGGAGGATGTGTTATTTGTCGGGCAAAGATCTATCTGGAGGTCTTAGGTCTGACTGAGGGAACCCTCCAGTCAGCACATGCAGCAATCCTCCCTCTCCATATACAAATAATCTTCCGGGGCGGGGGGGGGAGCTTACAACCATGTTGGAATCAAGACATTTAGCAAAAGCAGGATTCTTTTTAGGACAGATGAGACTATCTTGCGTACCTACCAAAGACATGATTGCTGCTATTTTATCTGCTGTCGTGTTCAATCCCTACGCTACTCCTGAGATAGGAGGATGTTTCATAGTTTAGAAGAGATATATGAAAGTTTAAAGGGGTACTCTATGATTTAAAAAACATATGCTTGCCAATCCAGCGAGCCTGAAACACCTGAATTATCCTGTTGAAGGCATTTTGTCATGTGTTTACATAGTAAGGAATCATGGCTTGTATTTGTAAGAAGTGTATTGTGTCCTCTCTGCTGCACAGGGAGCAGAAGTTTCTACTTTGTGCAGTGATACCCTGGTCATCTTCCAAAGTGGCCACAGTTAATTTAGAAACCAGCAATGTACATGAGGAGCTGGAGTGATGCCTTCCACCATGCCTGGCCCTGCATTGATCAGTAATGAAACTCTAGATGACTTCTGTGTCCAAACTTTGTCATGCCCTTTGAGTAATGGAAACTCTAACTACATGAGGAAATAATTTATATTATGATTAGACGGGTCATACCTCGTTGTAGCTGCAGAGTGTAACCGCCACCACTCTTCTCACATAGCTGAAAGAAGTCAGTTGTGGACCAGTTGGAGGAAACAACAGGAATTCAGCCAAAACACAAGCTTTTGCTGCTGCACAGGTATTTGAATCAGGGGGTGAAAACCTCACTGCCAACTGTTTAGTGGAGGGGAACATGTCTGTATTGGAGAACAAGAGAGACAGAAAGAAACCCAGCAGTGCCAATTGCTTTGACAACTAATGACACAAATAGCAAGAGCTTTCAGGCCAGATGCTGGTGGAAAGGACTTGGTTTTGAGCTCATGAGCTACCCTCTGTTCTTTTAATACCCATTCTGTTTAGAGGACTGGGATTTTAAATGTTCCTTAAAACTTTGTTGGTCCTTCCTCCTCTCAAAATTCCATCACATGGAATTTTGCCTGGCCATTCAGATCAAAACCAACAAAAACACCATGCTGATGGTGAGAACTGTACATGTGTCTCCAGAGAACATCTGCAATGTGGTTTTACCCAGGATGGCCATTCCTGTATCTGATGTTGCAGTTCTCACATAAGCCAAGATGTCATTGGCTTTCATTGGTCTTCTTGCTAAAATTTTTTGCTTCAGTGGGAATTTTGCTTGGGAAAGTCCTTGAAAGTAAGAGGAAATCCCATGGATACTGTTTTAAAGTTTGTGTTTAATGTTGTCATGTTAAACGTGAGAAAAATCTCTCCTATAGTCTATCCGTGCATACATAGGATGCTCACACTACAGTCATGGAAGATTTATGATTAGACAAAAGAGATGTTTTCTTAGTGGAAATGAGCTAAGGCAATAAACAAATAAAAAAGCTTTTGTTAGAGAAAGATACATCTAGCAGGATGTCTGGGAAATACTGATTTAATCTACTGTTTTGGAGGGATATTGCCAAATCTTGGATGGAGTGAAATTCATGATGTTTTAATCCTCTGTTCAAAAATGCCCATGCAGTAGCAGGACTAGAGCAATTATCCCATCTAACCAAGAGCCAGGTTTAGTTGAAAGAAGCCTTCAGAGTTCTCAGTTTGTCCTCCAAATGGACAAAAATATGATGAGCTTATCAGAAAGTGTAACTGAGGGCACGCACACCTCTTAAAACTGCATTTTTTGGCTTGCAATCTCACAAAAACAGGCTTTTCTTGTGAGATTTGATCTGCTTCCTGTTTCACACTAAGTCAACAATTCATTTATCATAGATGGGAGAAGTCACTACTTCTGACCTCATTGATCAGAAATGACCACATTACTGGAGTTATAGAGTTCAACTGTTGAGGAAAAGACTCATGACTGAAGAAAACTTCAGGCTTTCTCTGGCTGAAACTTCATGTAATTCATGGCCAGGAACTAACCAGACCCATTAAGGGTTGATGTCAAGTTGAATGACAGCCATGCAGGCTCTTCAGTGCATGGACTGCCTTTTTGTAATGTATAGTCTTAGCACAACACTGTTCTGTTCCATGACTGAAGCTTCTGAGTGCTATTACTGTGCATACACTGGTAAGAATTTAAATGTCAAAGCAAACAAGTTAATCAGAAAACAGAAAAGATTGATTCTACATTCACTTCTTTTGTATTTGTCCCAAACTAATAAATTGCTCTCAACTCTAGCAATATCAGCCCCTTGTATTCACCATGTGATGCTGATCTTAGAAATGGCTCGAATTGTTAAGTATTGGCAATACTTGAAAATTTGAAATGCTGAAAAATGTGAATGAAATTTATTGCTGTTTTCCTTTCAGTTTTCAGCCAGCTAAAGAATTGCTAGCCATTTCTGGACAGAGGAGGGGAAATATTTTAGTTTTCCTTCCTCCATGTCCTGCTAAACTGGTTCGAGAGGATCAAGTTTGTTCAGAGAGGAACAGAAAACTGGTTGGCTTCTTACATTGGATTTAAGATGATAATTTTTTACGTATTTCAGAAAGGAAGAAAGCATGCAGCAATAATCAGCCTAGAAGAGTTCATTGTGATCATCTTCTCTGTTCTTCACTGATCTAGGTCCCATTGCAAATAAAACATATATATTAGAAAACCATCTTACTTTTTCTAGAAATTATTACTGACAAAAATGAAGCAGAAACTTTGCTGGGTTTTCCCAGTACTGACTGTTTAAAATTTATACCTGGCTTTAATCTGAAGTCATCTAACCATGAGTGTTATCCTCCCTTGCAGTATATCCCCCTAGCAGTTTCAAGCTCACCTGCAGGAGCAGCAAGGAAGGGGGGGGTTCTTAAAAATTTAGTTACAGGTTTTAGTACCTTAAAATAAACTCAGATCAGCCTGGACATGAGGTGTTTTTTTTTCCTTTTTAAAACTGATCACCACATTCCTACAGCTATCCAAACAACAGCCCATTATACAGTGAACACTCAATGGTCCTTATGAGAGCTACACAAAAGGCTGATCTTTTCTAAGGCTTGTAAGAATTTATCATCACTGTCATCCTTAAATTTACTCTTCTATTGGAATTTCCTCCTTGTTTGACAACTGCTTTTTCCTTCCATCTATCACAATTTAGGGCGACTAATCAGGTTAGTCACAAACCCTTCAGAAATATACCCTCCAGGGCACTTTTTATTTTAGCTGGGGGAGGAAAGCATTTCAATTTCTAACATTTAACAGAAGCCTCTATGCAGTAGCCATGAGGGTTTCTCTTTAGTTCTTATTTGCATATGCAAATTATCCAAACATCAGTTCAGCTCTCCCTTTATACAGATGGATGAGATTTAAGGAAAGGAGAATGATCTGGAGATTGGAGGAGATCCGTCTCTGCTCTGCTACAGCATCGTTGCATGACCTGCAGCACTATAAAGTGGATGTAATAGGCTAGACATTAATAGTCACTAATTAATTGGTCTGTAAGGCAGATGAAACAATTATTATCAAGTTTGTTAAAAAGTACAGACAATTTCAGAGCTACTGTTCAGTGACGGCAGGCAATGAAACTGCAAAGAACAATATTCATTTCACTTCTCAGACACTACAAATGTAGAGGATGCAGCTATAGTAGCTGGGAATTTGGGGATCACTGAATTGTAGAAAAGCAGATGGGCAGATGGGTTCCCCTGACGCAGTTCCTGACAAATGTCTGTCTAATCCATGGATTCCTAAAGTGCAGCCCACAGACTTTTGCGTTTTTGCAGAGCACAGAGGGGGGTGGGTCTCAGGCAGATCTAAGCAGTAGAAATCCTATTAGCACTGGGCTAAACCAGCTGTGTGTGAAGCCCAGTGAGGAGCAATACTAGGAGTTCACAAACTGGAAAAGGCTACAAATTAGTTGTGTAACCCGTGCTTAAAGACTGCCAATGATACAAAATTTTGCAAACTCCCAAGATAATGCATTCCTGGTCTTTGCTGTTCTAACAGGTAAAATACTTTTCCTGATGTCTAACCTTCACTTGAAGCTCATTATTTCTTGTCCTGCCCTTGGAGGCTGTGAGGAATAGCATGTTCCTTTTCTCTTTGCAGATCTCTTTTACATATACGAAGAGTGAGTACCAAGAAATTGTTCTACAAATACATTTATCATAAGATGAAAAGAGAAAGGTAGCACCAGATGATACCAAGGGGGTGAAGCTTTTCTTTGTATCAGCGTTCATTTAAAAGATCAGTTGAGAGCAGGAGGCTAACAGGATTGGAAATTGAATCGAAAGAGGATAGGAATTCAGCACAGAATAAGGAAAGAAGTGAGAAAATTAGATAAGCTTTGTGTTTTATAATTGGCTGAACCTGATGAACTTCATCCTCGAATATATGGAAAGTGGACTGAAATGATCTTAGATACCTGTGGTTATCTTTGAGAAGCCAGGAAAAGCTAAGCAAGATACCACAAAATTGGAAAAGGGCAAATGTGGTACCTATCTTCATACAGAGGAAGGGAAGATAGAGGAACATGGGAATTACAGACCAGCTCGTCTATATTTTCAGCTTCAGGAAATATCAAGCAATTTAGTTGTTTGGAAGCACCTGGGAAAAGGAAAGGAATAACAGCCAGTGTGGGTTTGTCAAGAAGAAATCATGTCACCTTATTTCCTTTAACACAGGAGTGGTGAACAGAAATGAAAGTTTGATTTTGTTTAGGAATTGACCATAGCTGATAAGATGATAGGCCTTAAACTGAAGAAAGAATGATTCAGAATAAGCTGTTGATAAGAAAATATTTTAGTAGTGACAGTCGTGAAGCAGTAAGCCAGGTTGCCTTGGGAGCTTGTAGACTGTGTACCGGTGGAGATCTCTATGAACAGGTCAAAGCAGTATCTATCAGGAGTGATTTAGATATTGCTGAGATTGTTTCAGGGGAGAGGAATGGATTGGATGACCTCCAAAAATCCCCCTTAGTCTTATTTTTCTGTGGTTGTTTCCCTTAAACCTCCTCTTTTCTAGACTGAATGAGCCTCATTCTTTCTGTCTCTCCTCATATCTCCTGTTCCCCAGGCCTCTGATCACTCCTGTTTAACTCTCCTAAATGCTTTACAATTGCCGCACGTCTTTCTTGCAGTGTGATATTAATAATTATCAGGTAGATGCTCTCAAATTCCTGGCATGTGCCAGAACGAGGGGCAGGGATGCAGGCTCTTCTGCACAGCCAGTTCTGCCAGCAGAACACCCAACTTATCTTTAGAGCAAAACCTACTGCAACCTAAAAATTAATAAAAAGTGGATTTTTTTGTCATGTCTCCTTGTTAGTTCATATAAAGCCACTCCTGCATTTCTTGCTTACCAGCTGAGGAAGAGATGTTTGAATACTCCAGTACTTTTGGAGATCTCCCACTCTCAGAAATTTCATATTTTAGGATAACGTCAGCATTCCTCTCTGCCCCAGTTGCCTGCTTTTTCAGCCTGAAGTGAAAGGAGTCCCAGCAATATTAAAACTAAAAACATAAAAGACAGCATGAATTACTATATTCTTCTCATGGTACAATAATGGAGAAAGGTCCCCATGTTAGGCGGGGGGAATGCATGTCACTGTTTCAATACTTAAGAATCAGAAGTGATTCACTGCACAGAGCAAAATAGCAGCTGTGTTCAGATCTCAGCCATTCACTGGAGAGAAAGAATAGTTTTCACTCATAAAAATGAGTATGTGTGTTTATTCTGTCATGGGATAATGATGCACCTTGGGCCTGATCCCAAGCTCCCTGAAATCCAGAGACAGACTCACGTTGGCCTCTGTGCACCCTAAACCAAAGAGGAGAACCTTTCGGAGTGGGAAAAGCTTCCCCTTGCTCTTCTTTTCTCTCCATGCTGGAGTCCTACACCCCTGCTGGCCTGCCCTATAAATAAAGACCACCAGCAAATAAAATCTACAAGGCTGGCAAAAAGATATTTAAAGACACATCAGCAGTTTAGGCTGCAAACCTCAGTGCTCGCAGACACAATATGCGGTGTAGATGTCCAAGGTGCAGCTCTCTGCCATGCCATCCCTGCAGCAGGTGACAAGTCCCCTGGCAGCTCATGGCCTCAGGGCCACCCACCTGCAGCAGCTCCATACGCACAATTGCATGGGGGGAAATACAAAGGCTGTTCTGCAGCTTGCTGATCCATCAGAAAACAGTAGCTTCTCTTGGTGAGTCAGTTTTTAATCACTAGCATCAGTACATTCTTGAGGAAAGCAGCAGGAGAGAGGGCAGGATTGCCTCTTTCGGTGGCAGACTGCCCTGGATTGACCTAAAATCCATCCTACGACTGCACTTGTAGTCCGTGTTGAGACTAAAACCAAATCACCTGAATTGCCTTGAAGATTCCTAATCATAAAATCAGAAACCTGTGTTATTTATTGCTACAGAATTATCTCTGGGAGATGAAGGGTCTGTGATAGACCTTGCTTGCAATATGCTGTGAGAAACTTCCCCCTCAGATTTTCTTTAAAAAATAATTTAAAAAAGGCAAACTGAAGCAAACTGCTCTGCTTGTCTAAGTGAAGAAGAAAAAATTGGAGCTTAGATCATTTAAAGAAAAGAGACTAGCTCATTCTTTTCTATTAGGGAGAAAAGAAACCCTGTTCCACCAAAACTCTTTGAAGATTCATAGAGGCACTTCCAACTGCAGTCCAAGATGGCCTGGAAGAGGAAGACCTCCAGAAAGCTTTAGAGCAGTAGCCCTGTGATTGCATTACAGCATACCCTTGGGTTTTTTTCTTTTTTTTTTCCTTCTTCTTTTTAACTATCCTCGCTCAGAAAAGTCACAGAAAAGAAAGAAGAAAAGAAAAAAAATGAAGGAACTTTAACAGCAGCCTTCCCTCCCCCAACTCTACAGAGAGCCATCTCACCAGAAAAACAGCAGTCCTGGAAGGATTCTGCACTCTTCTTCTGCCAGAAGCATTTGAAAAAACATTTGGGCTCCTGCAGAACAGGGCGCCTTTTCTGAATAGGTCTCTGTGCTGTGAAAGACAATTGATATTCTTCTTTCAGCCTCTTCCCCATGCAGAGAAACAGAGGAAAGGATCAGATCCGAAAGGGAGCGTTAAATATTTCACTTTCCTGTTACCTGAGAAAATCAAATATGACACCTTTCACGATCCAGGAGGTTGCTTCTGGCTCTCTCTTGTTGTCTTGGGTTTAGGGTTACATCTCATGTTAAAAGGTTTGGGGCAAAGAGGGGGTGAAATTAGAGGAAAACTTGATCTGGAGGTGGCCTGAAACAAATACTGAGAAGGGAGGTTGGTCTTATAGCTGGGATATAATGCCAGATCTGCCCTAGTGATTTTTCAGGTGATAGGCAACTCACTCCTTTCCCTGACTGTTGGGATCCTGAAGCAGAAGGTACTCAAAGATGTCCAAGCCTTCGTGTTTGTCTTCTTATTGTAAACAGTGCATGCAAGCCATGCCCGGAGCAGCACCCAGCACTGTCCTGGGTTGTTGCTGCACATGTCGCACCCCCATGGCCTTCGCGTTGTCCTGAGTCATGGGCTCCGGGGAGGACCCAAACTCAGTAGGTCAGGACTCAGCTGAGCAGCTGAAGGGAGGGTGTCCTTGCTGCCCAGTGGCTGCTCAATGTCCCATGCTTAGAGAGCCCATTTTGGATATTAGCGTCAAGTTGTCTGCATCACACAAACCACCAGTGAGACTGGAAATAGTTGGTACCCCATGCTGGAAGCAAAATAATGCCTGGACTGGTAGGGGCTGTTCTGTGACACTGTGACAGAGATGTCCAGATAAGACCAGCCACAGGTAGCTTATGCCTTGGAAGGAAAGACCTCCCATTGCATGGTGATCGCCCCATCATCTTTCACAGTTATTAGCCTTTGATGGATAATTCATGTGACATTTGCAGAACTGAAGCCACTTTAGGGAGTCTTACAGAGCTGTTCCAAAAAATGGGATTGCCTCGTCTAATTTGCATGAGGTGTCAGTTTTCTTTAAATCTGCCCCTCTCTTTCCCTCTGTGTGTGTGTGAAAGTGTCTGCAGGGGAAGGTGGGAAGCAGGTACAGCACGGAGTTATTTTCTGCCCTTGAGAGGTTGCCAGCACATTTCCTCTGAGGACTTTGGCAAAAGTTCCTGCAGACTCTGTACTCTGAGAACAGGCTCTGCTTCCTCTTTGCTTTATGGCAGCAATGGCCTCTTATTTGGCTGCAACTAGAGTTTTTATTACTGAAAATTATTGGATGGAGGTGCTGGAGATGTAAGAAGGATGAAAACATGGGCTCTTGCTATCAGCCTGCATTTCTTTTGTTGCAATAGGCCTGGGCAAATTTGGCTTTAAGAATCTGCTGATCCATCCTTGTGCACCCTCATGCCTATGCATCAAACCTTATGTTTAATCTTCTGCACACACAAATAAATATAAATATCTGTGTGTGTATCAGTATACAAACACACACACACAGAGCAACACCTACATATATTTGAGGCTTGATCCAGTATTGCATGCTGCAGAAAAATTTATATTTCCTATGGTCATAGATGCTTCAGGGGAGATTCTGTGTGCTCTTCTCTAGGCCACGGCAGGCGGGATGAGTGTAACCGTGTAGGTCAGACCCGCCTGGCCAGAGCAATTCATCTGGCTTGTGCAGCCATGGTGAATCACTCTGACAAGCTGCTCCCCCATGGCCATGGCCCCTCTGGTCCCTCTCTCATTGTGTGCCTAGAAGTGTGTCAGACATACAACCAAGTTTCTGTCATCACCATCAGTAATTATCCACCCAGACCATGTGCTGGGACTGCCTCCCTACCCCTGTGGTGGCCCTGCACGGGCTCGTTCTGGGAGAGGGAAGGCTGAGTTTTGGTGATGTGACAGGCAAGGGGTGAACCATGCAGGTATCGTGTGCCTCCAAGAGTGCTCGTGGTTCATCTTCATGGAAAGGCTGGTCCCTGCTCACCTAGATGTTTTTGAGTCCAGTTCTCTGTCTGAAAACAAGAGATAGCCGTGTCTTAATTATTCAATGTCAGTAAGAGACTTTCACAATGGTTTGAGAAGATCATACAGCAGCACTGCTTTGAACTCTAGAAGACCAGTGAGTAGGACTTACGTTATATATATACATATGTATATATGGTTGAGAAGTTAAAGATTTTTTCCTTTTTTCACTGTGTAGAAAGATAACAATGTTTTGTTACTTCAACGGAAGGCTTGCAATTCACTTTTTCACTCTTACAGTACTGGGAATACCTTATCTTTCTTGGTCAGTTAAGAGGAATCTTGGCAGGTTTTGCTTATGGTGGTCATTCCTTAGCACAAAGTCCTCTCTTCCAAATGCCCATTAGGCATTTAAATGAAATAGTCCTGCCCAAACAAGCAAAAAGCTGTTAACTTGTTCACATTAGTTGTTCTAATCAAATCTCCCTTTTAGGGTTTGCTAATGTAGGTCAAAGCCCAGGTCTGAATCCTGCCCCACGTTGTGTTCAAACTGCTAATGAAAGGCTGCTGTACCCCAAGCTTTGAGGCTCCCGGGTCCCCTCCAAGGGCAGGGTGTCTGGCTCAGCTGGAAAGTCTGGTTCTACTCTGTGGTGCGGTTTAAGCTCCCAAGCACCCCTCAGCCATTTCTGCTTAGTTTTTACCAGGCTGCCCCTTTGTCCAATGCTCCAGCCCTCCCCAACTCTCCTGCCCCAAGAACTTCTCCATCCCATCTCGAATGAAGCCACAATGTCCCATTTCTTTTCTGTTTTAGACTGAATCTTAACATTTCCCTCGTTATAAGCCGTGTTTAGGCACTGCATGGTGGGACATGGATGTTCACGGTTGCAAATGCCCACTGAATATTTTTCAGGTCTCTGTGAAGAAGCTGCCCAGCTGCTAATGTCTTCACCGCTGTTCGTTATGGCAGGAAGATCAGAAAACAAAAGCTGGGCCTCCGTTAAGCATGTTTACCATGCGTATCCATTGCGTGTGTGTGTGTGAGAGAGGATGGGAGCTGCATTTGCACAGAGCAGAGAGGCAGAGGAGCTTCTGGCTGGAATCACAAGGTTGTGAAACACTCAATGCCTTGACCTGTAACACGCGACTGTAAATTCCTCCACTCTTGTTATGTTTTCCAGGGGTCATGGTCTTTAACAGTTTACTTAGTAGAGGAGGAGGAAAGGAGCCCTTTGTATGTTGAGCAGTGGACGATAGTTTCCCTCGTCCTGGCAGCTGGCGCTGACACAGGGCTGTTCTTCAGGTGTTACTTTGATGGATGGTGCCCCCGACGCCCACTGACCCAGCTTTGGTTGAAGAAGAACCTGCGGAGTCTGTCTGAGTGGGACCCGGCCGTGCCTTTCCAGCGTTTTCATTGCATTTCAGATGGAGACTGAGCTTTGTTCCAGCCTAATTGCCGATGGCAATTGCCTGCTGAAGAGGACTTTTGCTGCGATGCAGCGCACACACAACCGAGCGCTTGCGGTGACAGGTCTGCATTAGGATGAAATCCAGCAGCAGATTAAGGGAGGCTGGAGTCCTAGGGCTAAAGACCTTTAGTATCTCCAGAAGGGGGAGGAGAAGGTGCTATTTTATTGTGCTGTAAACTGTCTTTGCACAGCAAAGCAACCTGACACTGTGTGATCTCGGTAAGTCACAGCTCCCTGCTTCAGCCTGGGATGTTCCTACACCCATGATTATTTTGGTACTCAGGGACACCACAGTGCTGAGATAGCTGCTTTGAGTCACACTCCCAAAGGCACTACCAGCTCTTCTTTGGCTGGTGGCAGTGCAAGTCTGAACTCAATGTTCCTACTACTGGTAAAAATAGCACCAGGATGCTCCAAGTGTCCCTGACACAGCCAGAGCTGAAAGCTCCCAGGCCAGCCAAACCTCCAGCTGGGTCAGAGAACAGCCCACACCCGGTTTTCACTCTGCAGCACTGTGGTTAAGAGGAGGAGAAGAGGATTCAGACTTGCAATGGTGAAGACCCGAGGGCTTTCCATGCAAGCAATTCACCCTGTTGCCTCAAAAAATGTTGTCTTTTCTGGCAATAGCTTTGAGGTTACAAGGAGCTACAGCAGAGCCTGAAGTCACTGCTGGCAGCACTTGTTATTTTGTGACACCTGGGCTAGGAAATACATTGTGTGAAATTAAACTCCATTCGGATGTGAGGAAATGGGAGCGTATCCTGAGCGTAATCAGACGTGACCCCCAACCCTGCTCGTGCAGTAATCCACATCCACACATCTCATAGATTTGCTGTCAGCTCCTGATCCAAGGTCCATTGAAGAGAAGTCATTCAGTGTGCTGCTGTAGGTTTGGGATGTAAAGGACTTAAGGGGTTTTTTTACTATTATTTGCACTATTTTTTGCCCTGGAGAGGATAGTCCTGCCATGTTAGCTTGTTGGCCAGAGCGCTAAGGACAAACATGCTGCCTGTCGGGCTCTGACACCACTTGTGTGCAGAGAATTTGCCAAACTGGTTAACCCAGCCAGCATTAAAAGCTTAACAGAAAAAAATAGGAAGACGAAGATGTACAATTTCCTCTTTGTGTGCCTGTATTGTGGAAAATGAGGTGACACAAAAGGCATACAATTAGAATGGGGGTGAAGGCAAACTACTAGACTCTTCCAAGCATCAAAATATTGATGTGACGAAGGTTTCGTGTGCTTGCATTTCACGTGGAGGGTTGAAGTGAAAAAAGAAAGTTCTAGTGCAAACATATAAAACCCCTTCTCCATTCCCATATCTCTTTTTCTGTTTCTTTAACCGCATGTCTTTCCACCTTTTTAATTTTAAAATGCATGTGGGTTAAGCCTAGAATTTCCTGTGGGTAAGAGGAATGGGGTCTGATTGATCGTAATAAGGGACAGTCTAAATGAAGTGCTTGGACTTGCCCTGGGCGCTTCTATCTGCAGGTGCTGGGAGCCCTTGCCAATGCGAATGACTTTTTGGAACACAAGTGATTATTTACTGCTGAACCAAGCCAAAGGCGATGCTTCTCCTTGCAGCTCGCAGCCCTCAGCCTCCAACAGGAAACGTATTTAGTTTTCAAATCCCTCTCTGACCAAAAAGAAATTCCAGCAAAATAGCAATAAACATCCAGAGAGTCTACTCTCCTATAGGAAAAAAAACATGAACTTGGGTTTAAAATGAAATATCCTGTGACTAATCTATTCTAGGACCGGGACAGGGTCAGGTTGTTGTGTGTGGGTGTCAGCGAGAGGACCCAGGAGAAGGCTACCCCACCCCATTTGCCACCCACCCCCCTTTTAGAAACTCCAAATATCACCAACACAATGTTTTCAAACATGGATTGCAAAAGGGTTCACTGTTTGATCCTCCTCTTCTCAGTTTGTCATTGATTTCCCCCATCAAAATAGTTTGTGCAACGAATCCCAGCTGTATCGCTGGCACTTTGCTAGCCAGTAAATACAATCCAAATGTTAATTCTTTGGAGCTGAGAGCTCCGTGCCAAGAAATGAATAATCTGTGCGAGGCTAAACAAACAGTTTATTGACGGGGTGGGGTGGGGTGCAGGTGGGGGGTGGCTGAGCTGAGAAGCAGGCAAGCCCGACCAGAAGGACATCAAAGCTGCTTCTGTCAGAAGACTCAGTCACATGTGATTTGTTTTCTCTCGCCGCTAATTCAGTTACGTGTTAAACTACTAATATTCCCAGGCAACAGTGCGAGCACTTTCCAGCCCAAATACAGCAGGCAGGAGAAGCAGATGTTTGCACACTGCCCATCTGAATTTGCCCCCTTTGTCTTTTTTGTTGTAGGAGTGTGGTGTGTGTGCTTGGGTCCAGAGATCCGGTGGCCAGGCAACTCGGTAGGTTCATCTCTGCTTTATAAATGGGGGAAATGAGGCAATTTGGAAGTTAATAGTGGCATTTCTCTGGCAGCTGATGGGAGTGTGGCAAGGCTACTCTACTGAAATTTAAACCAAGAGATTCAAATTACCTTTTTAAAATTTTGCATCTTCTGCCTTTTTCTTCCAGATTACCCAGGAGGTCAAGACCAGAAGCAGGATTAGTGCCTAAATCCCCTGAGTCCCAGGCTAGCTACAGTGCAGACCACTCATTGCAAATGCTACTGGACACTGACCCCAGCTACGTGCTGTAGTAATCCACTCTTTAAATTTCGGGCCAAAGCCAGAGCAGGATCCCAGGAATGCTGTTCAGCCATATCTCATCCCTCTTCCAACCTGCTGCACCATTATGGCATGCTGTCTGGACCTTTTTTTCTTTTTTTTTTGCAAAGGACTGGATTGCATTTGAAACTCAAACTCAGTAAAATACATAGACACAAATTTGAGTCTTAATTTTAAATATGAAAGATCCACTCCAAATTTACAAGTGCCACATGCTGGGGGAATTATAGGAACAGGTCATTGGTTTTTATTCCACTTCTCAACTGCACTGAAAGGGCAGGTATCTTCACTTGTCCATTTCTCCCCATAGCAAAGAGGGTCCTTCCCACCCGGCGGTGTGCCTGTGCTGGCAGTATCCCTATTGGAGACAGAGTCACCTCATGGGTGGACCTGTCCATGCTGCGGCTTGGAGGAGATGGAGGGGTTCCCTGGCCACCAGCATGACCCTCAACACCCGGCATCACACAGGCAGGAGAAGGTGAGGGCCCACAGCACGATGATTTAATAAATAAAAGGCAGGAAAAGTCACCGGTGAGGGAGTTGTGATGACAGGTTATGGAGTCACATGCATGAGTAGTTAAGTCCGTCCAGGGTTAATCTAACTCAGGTACTGATGTGGGCATTTAGATAGTTGATAACTCATGCTGTCATTAACCTGTCAGCATTACAGCAGGAAGATTATATCTTCACAAGAATATATTGATCTGGAAAGGGACGTGTTAGGCATGACAAAGCTTTTTCTATGCTGTCTTTTACCACCTGCTTTTCCCCTGATCAAAGATGCTTAACATGTGTGGTCAGTGCAAGGAAAGCCATGTTTTCCTCTAGACTGGAGAGATGTTTCTCTTTGTCCTTTTCCCATTATCTTGGGTGCAATCTAAATACCTGGTTACTTACACAGCCCCTTCCTTTTCATGCTAATGGAGCAGTGAAGACAAGATTGGTGTCTCTGTAGGTCTACCACAGCTTTTTGCAGAGAGACTTGCACTTGCTGTGTGTGTGCTCTGAGCAGCTTAGAGGCAGGACGGCTCTGAACTGGAAGCTGAGTGCATAACATAGGACTTTGCTGGAGCTGGTAAGTCTCTCCTCAGCAGATGACTTACTGGCTCAAGGACTGCGGTGTGATGACATAGATCCCCAGGTTTTGGATCAGAATTTGTTCCTCCAGATATTCAGACCTTGGGAAGAGTTTGCCAAGGTGTGCTGCCTAGAGATGTATTCCAGCACCCGGGTTCCTCCAAAACCCACCAGAAAATGACAGCTTACAGCCTCCGTTTGGGGAGAGGCTGGACAACAGTGCGCAGAACACAAAGAGAGGACAAGGGTTACAGCCATAAATATGTTGATATTTAAGTCTACTGAAAAGGTAAAATTGCACTGGTAAATCCACCTAGGGTGAGTGGTGTTTTAAAGGCAACAGAGTTCTTCTGATGGCATGGCATAGCATATCCATTCCCAACAGGGATAAGTGGCTCATTCCCAGCCTGGGGCAGGTGGACTAAAGATGATTTCCAAAACCATGGCAAGTGCTTTCAGTGACCACCTCAGGAGAGAACCATGTAGTAGCCCATGGGAAATTTAGGCAATTGGCAGACATGCAAAGACTAAAAGTGTAGGAATGAGCCACACTTAACAGGAGGATGTCTTGTCCCAGTCCTGATTGCCATCAGGATTTCTGACAGCATGGTGGTATCAGCTAAAGGTAGGACTTTTTCCCTCCCTACCTCATGTAGATTGGCAAAACATTCTGAAGCACAGTTTTGCAGTATGAAATCAACAAAATTCCCCAGCATTGGCATAAAATTGCTGACATTGGCATTCCTTACACTGGGTATAAAACTGCATTTCTCTAAGCTGTGCTGATGAAACTTCAAAAGGCAGGTAAGATTTTCTTTCATCCTCCTGGTTCCCTAGCTTTGGGGATGGGGACAAGAAGTTAGTTGAGTTGAGCTGAAAGTTTTTTGCTCATTGCTTACGTGAGAAAATAAAGGTAACCAATAGTGGAGCAACTTCCCTGTGGCTCTGCACAGGCTGTTGCCCTCCAGAGCTGCTCCCGGCAGGGACCGATCACGGAAAGGGAGAGGAAGTGGTTGTGCTTACTTTCCCCACGCTCACCTCAAAGCACTGCCCTAGATGTGAGCAGTGTTAAAACACTTTCCTCTTTCCTTTTGCTGTGAATGTCCACTCGGCACAGCCTTGTCCTTCCAGGGTCTGACTGGAGATACCTGGGGAAGCATGAGAGGCCAAAATTCTCCCAAGAACTGTTAGATTTGGCATCCAAATGTTGACACTGTTTAGACAGATCCTTGCTCTAAGCCTCCTGAGATGGAATTGTTTTCAAAACTGCAGAGGGAACTGGCAGCTCTTGGTTATGAGGCAGGTAGAGGCTCAATGAGCACGTATGGCTAGTTCCAGATCCTCCTGCCTGCCTGGGTATCTCTACCATTTGTTGGCAGCTGAGTGCTGGAGAGCTGGTGGATGTCCGCAGGGCATTACGCACACGTGCACGTGCATGCACGCACTGTTCAAGTGCTCATAAAAAGTGCCTGCATTTTATTTATTCAAGCAGAACCAGGGCTCTGGGTGAATGACAGAGTGGCACTTCATCTCCCCTTAAACACAACCACAAATTAGGACTCAACATTAAGATCAGAGCAAAAAGCTCGCTAACTTGTGTGTCTACACATGACACCCTTGGAGCAAACTCTTCCTCCCCAACCTCCCAGCTAAAGCAGCCCTTTGCGAAGAGGCAATGCTGTCTTAGCAGGGACTGTACAATCATGGCTATTCCTTGTGCACTGGCCACACAATAATGTACCACCAAAAAAAAAAAAAAAAAAGGAGAGAGGAAGAGAAACGAGTGTTCTTAACAAAAGCAGAATAATATGCTAAGGCAAGGCTCTCTGTGATCTGCTGTTTGAAAGCAGGCGGGCATTGAGTTGTCGTTACCGGCCTCCATCATTTGAGGGCACCCTAGTCTTTGATGTTGGCTGCAATTAGCTGCGGGAGTAGTGTAGCAGCCATCTCTCATGATGGCAAGTCTGTCTTTCATTGAAATGCTCTCTTTCCTCCAACCCTCCAGGTCAATGCTGCTGGGACTTGCTTCTTTACTGATGGCAGGAGCACATGCTGGGCTCGCAGATCACCAGCCTTATTGGTGTGTTGGGGATTGGAGGTGAATTGCCTAAAGGAGGGATGCGCTGGCATGCCAACACTGCTATTGATTAATGCTAATTATCATTTAATTTAACCTCCAATTAGTTTTAATCAATTGTCACATTCTCCCTGAGTATTACTGTGAGGATGATGTACAGTAAGGAGGATAATTGTCTTGAGCTTTTCCTTGCTTCCCAGATGGCTATTTTCTATCCCTTTCTTTTGCTTTTAGTAGAGCTGGGTGAATAATTTATTTGCCAAATTTAGCTGCTGCTGCTTCTTGTGCCTCAGAACTGTCTGTAAGCATAGTTTGAGTTTGTTGCTTGGTCCAAAATTTCTCATCACAGAGTATCTTGGTCTGTACAATGCGTTACAGCCATTTGATCCTGGAAATTCAAGCAGGGCAGTTTCACTTTAATCAGGCATGTGGTGAGGTCGCATGGCCCTGGCCCCAGTGTTGCTGTCAGTCATAACTCTGGGGATTCAGTTTTGCATGCATTTTCCATAACCGTTTCTTAAAAGAATGGTCATGTTTCTGTCACCCGGAGCGTTTCCTTTCAAAAGGGAAAGCAGAGAGAAAGAGGAGTTACATCTGTCCATTGGAGTGGATCATCTCCACCTCTTGAATCCAACCTCTAGCAACCAGTGAGCACCAACTCAACTTCTTCTCCCAAAGGACTAGCTCCTCTCTGTTACAGCACCAGCCCTCTTAACACTCTCCTGTGTGGTCTTTCCACTAGAGCTGGAGAGACTGGTTTAGTCTGAATATCGCTATGACAGCCTGGCCTTTCCATGTTGCATTTGAATGGACAGTCGCAGAATATATTCAGAGGTACTTGTCCAATGCTAATAATAGCTCTGTCTGTCCAAGTGAATTACAAAAAAGTATCAATTCATTAATCACCCCCACTGATTTTGTGTACAGTGCCAATGAAATATCAGGCAGCATTCCCTGAAGGTCAATAAATCAGGGCAGTTATCCAAAATTACCTTCTGAGATCTCTGTGAAAGCTAAGGGAAAAGTGAGCAGAGCACAGTCCCATCTATTCTTGCCGAGGATCAAAAGCAACTCAACAATACCTCAGGGCATCAAAGACAGCTGATAGATCTAACAATAACATCTTGGAGCCCTGATATTCATCTGTAACCTGGACTGCCCATGCAGTGCAGTCTCTGTGCTGTACTTCGTCTGTACCTAGACCGACACGGGTCAAGAAAGGCTGAGACAGTCAGGTACTCCGGGAATTCGCTTCCCTTCACAACTTTCTCATTAACCATGCCCACACTTGAAGAACAGAAACAACACAGCCAGATTGCCAGCATCCAGTAATAGCTTGTTTGGATGCCTTTTCTGCACTTCCCAGAGATATCCTGCACCCACTGGCTGTCCCGATTGCAGGCAGGGCAGCTTCTTCCCCCCAGCCCTGCCGCTGGCTAGCTGCAGTGCTCATCAAAAGCCGTGGTGGATAACCGGGTTCAGTTCAGCTGGTGGGCAGGTCACGTCCCCACCAGCAGTGCCGCTGCTCGTCTTTGAGACTCTGTCTCCTGAAGCGAGGCAGTGGTGGTACGGGAAGGTGGCTTTGCCCCTGGCTCTGCTGCGGTCTGCTGGCGAGACTCAGCGTGGGCACCTGATTTCCGAGGGGTTTCCTCCTTTCCTGCAGAAGATATAAAGAACCTCATTGCTGGAGGACTGAGAACCTGCGTTGCAATCAACATCAGGAGGACTTGGGTGCCTTGTAGGAAATACATAGTTCATTGCAGGACTATGTCCTGACTTACTTATTTTTTTTAGTTTTATTTTCAAAAATAAAATATCAGCTTATGTGTACAACTGAGCTCTTCCTCCTCCTACCCATTCGGTCCCCAATGGGTCAAGTTACATGGGCTTAGATGTCCCAAACAGATAGTTATGACTTGGTTCAACATTATTTCATTATAACCATTTAAGTTACAGGAGAAATTTAGTGAAAAATAAAACTATGGTAAAGCAAATCCATTGCTCCATAGAAATGAAAGCTGACCCTGCGCTCGCCTTTGTGCATGGGCTGTATAACAAACCCATTGTAAGATTAAAATGAAAAAAGAAGGAAAGCCAAAGCTTGTTTTGTTCATATAAACATGGGACTTTCGATTTACTTTTCACAGAGCTTTGACTGGGCAACAGAAGAAATGTGAGCTATCTCACAATGTTCCCTTGGCATAATATGGTGCTTTCAGTCTCATTATTATTGCATTATATGTAGCACATCTGTTACTGGTCAGGAGCCAAACTATTTAATTCTATTAGATACATCTATACAGCTAAGTGATAATCTACACCAGGTTTATGGAACAAGCACTTAATTCTTGGCAGGGAGCAGCTCAAGACTTGATACAAGAGCAACAGAATATATGCAGTGTAGTTGTAGATCAGTGTCAGAAACTGGCCAGAAATCATTTCTGCATTCTTCGGCATGCAGGCATTCCAGTGTGGGAAACTATTCATTCAATTTATTGTTCTAACATCTGTAAGTTATTGGACAGGGGGGAGGGGAGAGGGAGAAGAGGAAAACGCTCAGAGGGAAAAACGTTTACCTAACAAAATACTAACTCTTTCAGGGGGTTTCATGTCAGCACTCTGTAAATAATAGGAGCCTTTTAATGCACATGTGGTAGTATTTACTTTGTGGAGAGGTACACAGAATCCTGTCTTGTTCAGAAAGTTTTGTGCCCCGATGCTGCTTGGGCATACACTTTTTGCTGTACGTATTTTGCCTTAATCCATCTTCTACCTTGCTGAACACAACTACCAAAACCAAGGACGCATTGCATCACCTCTGCTTGCAGGCACCCGCAGTGCAGGCTGAACCTCGGGACGCTGGGCTGAAAGAAAGAGCCCAGCTCCTCAGCTGGTGTGAGACGGCTCTGCTCCCCTCGCAGGGCACACAGCAGCTCCGACGTTTGCCAGCTGGCAGTTTGGATCCTGGTGCTTTTTCCCTCCCTTCTCTGCATGACCCTTCCAAACTTTGGCGGGAGAAACCCCTGAACTATGTGTCCTTCCCAGAAAAGCAAGTAAACACGGTTTTACCCCCATTTTAGAGAGGAGAAGGAAGGGCACTGGGAGGTGATGATTTGCTCGGGGTTGCACAGGATGTCTGCCGCAGAGCTGGAATGGGGGCCAACTCTCTGAACTGTCAACAGCGCCTCTACCTTTATCCACCAGACCATCCTTCCTTCCTCTATGCTGAAGAATTGAAACAATTCTGGAAAAAAAAAAAGGCGAAAAAAAAAAAGGCAAAAAAACAAACGGGTCTCCACCTGCAGAGTTTTCTGACCTTCCCCTGACTGGGCTTTTCTTTTCCTCTTCCCCCCCCCCCCCCTTTTTTGGTGTCTCAGTGGAAGTAATTGGATCTATTTCTGAAGGAAGTGATGTCAGGAGACCTGGGTGTTCCAAGAATAGTTATTTCCATATGATCCGAACAGGTTCTTACATACTGTGACACATACTTTGTTGTAATTTAAACAGAGCTGGTTCTTTGGACTGAAGGCCATTTATAAGAGTCTCCAGCTGGAGAGGAATTCATTTACTCCTGGCCTTTGGGGAGCAGCATCATCCTTAACTCTCTGCTGTCTCCCCCATCCCCAGGCGTCTGAAATTTCCCTGAACCATCTTATCCCGAGCCTGACCCAAGCCAGGGAAAAACACTCGTTGTTGTCAGAGGTCCTGCTCTGCTGCGGGTGAATGTGGCTGTGCTCCAATGGGCATTGCAGTCAGCAGACTGGTAATAACGGAGAAATCATGCCTGGTCATTGCCGGTGGTACTTGAGTTCCTATAAGAAAAACCCAGTCCTTGCACATGAATTTACAAGCTGAATCCAGGAGGATAAAAACAGGGCTCTGAATGAAGGGAAAAGGCCATAACACTGTACTATGTTTAGGCTATGAGCTTTGGGGACAAGTGCTGCCTTCTTTTTCCCGTGGAGTTGTACAGCATCTAATACTGTAGAGTCCTGGGTCATGACAGAGGTCTGACAAACGACTGTAGTGCAAAAATAACAGCATTAAATACCAGTAATAACATAACGAGGTAATAAATAGTAATAAAACCTTGGAGGGAGGCCAAGTAGAAGGGTCTTTAAAGGCTGTGCTGCCCCCTATTACTCTTGATCTTGAATTGTACGTGGCCTTCAACCCTAAGTGAAGTGGAGAGGTGTCAAAGAAATGAGGCTCTTGCTTGACGTGGGCCCACAGCACCCCAGGGTGGGATGAGAAGGGAGAAAGGTCTGTGCCTCGCTTAGCCCCTACCTTTCCCTCCTGCCCGGTACAATCTCCTTCTGACCATCCAGGGCAATTCCAGGTCTCGTCACTGGTTTGGGGGCTTTTAGAGGTTGTTTCAAAATCATCTCATAACTCAGCATTATACTTGCATTTCCCAAGTGCTCCCCAAGTCAGGGGTGCCCAAAGCAAAGCTAGTGACTGGCGTAAGCTTATTAGGTCTCAAACAGAGCCCTGACCTGTCTTCTCCCTCCAGCCAAAGGCCTTGGGCAGAGCCGGTCGGGAGGAATTGGTCACTGCTGACAACGGCAATTTGTACCGCATTTGGTAATGCACAGACTTGTAAAAGTAAATTTCCCTGCACCTGGGGTTTTGTTCATTAAATAAATAACTCACACCCCTACATGGCTTGGGGACACCCTTCAAGGGGGCTTACTGAAGGAAGGAGTCACCAGTGGCTGAATCTCCAACTTCCAGCCTGGATCTTCAAGGTGAGCTTTGTTCTCTGAGGAACAGGGATGGAAAGCTGGACAGGCGCATCCTTTATACCGACCAGCCTGCTCCCACTGCTGGCTCTCTGAGCCACTCTGGGGAGGGATTTGTGAAGATTTCAGGTACTTTCTTGAAAATAGAGAAGGAAAAAAAACCTCAAATGGTAAGAAAAGTCACATTTATTTTTACTGTTTATTTTCCATTAGCTTTGATAATTGCCTCAGAGTGCTGTACTTTGTGACAATGTCCACCAGCGTTACTAGAACGCGTGCTGAATGTACTTGCTGATATCCAGAGGTTTCCTTGTGCACGGCAGAAGCTCCAGCATCACTCCCCTGCACGTGGGGCAGTGCAGACAGAGCTCTCGGTGACTGTCAAGGCTTGCACCCCTGGGGGGAGTCACACAAATTAGCAGTAATAACAAAACTCATATTCAAAATATTGAAGGTGTTTCCAGCTACCACACTGCAACGACTCTGCTTCTTTTCATGGCACCATTTCTCTCTTTCCCCCTCACAGCACCTCAGCTGTGCCACTGAAGCAGCCTGGCATTGGGCTGCAACCTGGGTTATTGCAGTTAGCACCTTTAAACTTTCCAAAATAAAGGAATTCTTAGTTTCATTTCATTTCGTTTGGTTTGGTTTGGTTTGATTTTGGTCCACATCTTTTCAGCAAACCTGGTGAGAAGCTGGTAGCACAAGCAGTGCTGACTAGAGTGAGGTGATTTCTGCAGGCAGGGCAAATCTTAAATTTATCACAAAACCCAACCACTTAGGAGTGGTCCATTGTTTCCTAAAAGTCTGCAGTTCACCAGTTTAAAAGTACTGATCTGATAATACCAATTCCTGATGCTGGGCTTCAAACAGAGGACTCCTACCCACCTTTCTGTGCAACCTTCCTTTTGCGTCTTATTTGCTTATATACTTGATAAGCAACTGTCATCCCTAGAAAGTGCCAGCACACAAAAAATTTTTTCCTACTATTTTCTTCCCATTGTCAGATCTTGGACATGATATCAGAACACTATTGTGAAAAGGTGAGTGACATGTATTTAATTTGCCGTGCTGTTCGTCTGGTATTTTTTTCTTGTGCTCTTTCCACGAGAGAGAAAATGATGTAAGTGGAATAACCCAAAGGGAGCAGCTTGTTGTAACTTAAGATTAAGCCTGAAAAATGGATGGAGGATCTAAGCTACAGGTATTTTACCTAGCAGAGCACACCACGTTCCTGGAGTGATACGTGGCACTTCAACTGGCTGAAGTCTTGGCTTTGGTACCATCATAAATCCACCTTTGGGGAAGTTAAGGTGTTTCTGTCATCCACTGTTGTTGATTATAATCCACTGGGACCACTCGTAGGAGTACAGCCAGCCAGTGTAAGAAAATGTTCATGAAACCATACAGTCTGTCCATCTACAAATACAGGATCCAGTTCCCCTCAATAAAATCAGCAGGAGACTGTGGAGGGAGCACCAGGACAGAAAAAGCCAAGCAGAACAGCCCCTGGACGTAGTGCAGATCTGCTGACAGTTCACACTGCTTGCTGGAGAAACCCCTGGCTAGCGATAGCTCAGTGCTTATGGTGCTGGACAAGGTTTTGAGAGGTTTGGGTTTGTTTCCCAGTTTTCCATAATATTTCTGTACCCCAGTTCCCCACTTCTGAAAGCAGCATTGGTAGGGGATTGCACATCCTTCTTGAATGTGGTCAGGGCAGCAGCCCTATAAATCCTACATAGTTATAGACTCAGTCGCACTGCACTGCCTTCTAGAGCCTTCAGGTTTTCCACATGCTGTATAAAATAACCATTAAATCATCTGTAATGCAGCCAACTTAACTGTAATTCTGTAAGGCGTGGATTGAGGACATGTAGCTAACAGAACTGGTTAGAAAATATGGGAATCTTTTCAAGGGAAAATTTAAAATAACTTTTGCATTCACGTTTCTGAATTTTCTGGTTTTAGTTAAGTAAACTTTTCTTTCTTCCTTTAAGCAGCTTTTATTCTCTCCTTCTTTCCTCTTTCTCATATTGTCATTAGAAAAAGTGAAGGAGGGGGGGAAGGGGATGCAAACAGAGAAGGAAGAGTAAAACCCCCCAAATCTTCAAACCTTGCTGGTTATTTATTGCTTTTATATCCGGGGGGGCGGGGGGGGGCTGTGTTTCAAAAATGAAAAAACCTGACATTTCTATTTCATGAAATGGCTTGTTTGTCACTGGAAAGTATGGCTGAATTGAAGAGGCCAAACATTCCAAGGCCTTGTCTTCTCCATTTGCAGCTGGGAAAACTGAAGTGAAGCCCCGAAGTGATGACCCCGAGGCCACAAAGTGGGGGCCAGTGTCAGAAGAGATAGTTAGATCACAGGAATCCCCCGGTCCTCTCCCAGATCCACACCATCGCTCTTCACAAGGAACCTACATGATGTGTTCTATAGTCACAGGACCGCACTGTGCACAAGGAGAGCCCGGAGGGCTTCCCTCTCCCCCTCCTCACAAAAACTTGCCCCTACATCTCAAAATTATTTTTCAGAGCCCCTTCTGCAGCAGCATGGTGAGGGAGTAGGACAGCACGGGGCTTGGTGGTAGGTGTAGGAGAGCAGGTAAAGCTTGGCACAACGCTGGTGCTGGGGACAGGCGGCGGGTGGGGGGACAGGGGACCGGTGCGGGGCACGGCCAGGAACGCAGGGAAGGGCTGTTCATAGATCTACAGACGCTTGAATTAATTGGCTGCTGTTTACAGCTTGGGTTTATTGCTCAGCTTTTAATTAACTGTTTCCGGATTTAATCTCACAAATGTTCTGTCTTCGTCCTTGTTTAATCCGGCAGTCTAATGGCAAGCTTATTTATGCAGATCAATACTGTTTACAAACATGAAAGCTGCCTGTCGGTTTTTGAACTTTAGACGTGACGGCATTGGTTATCAATAGCTGAAGCAGCCCCAGCAGGTGGCATGTCAATATGCAGCCAGTCAATATTCATGGAGCGACCAAGATTAAAACTTTTTTTAGTGGGAGTGGGAGGGAGCTGCATAAACTCCTCATCGTATTCATGTATGGAGGATTTACTACCTGCTCCCGCCCCTGCTTTCTTTTATTTAGTTTCAGCCATCCGAATGGAACGCTAATGAGAATAATCAGGTTATTCAAGAACATGGGTGGTGGTGGGGAAAATAACTGTTCCCACAATCTGCTCTGTCCTCTCACCCTTCCTGAGCCAGCCCACCTGCAAAGGTGTTTCCCTCTATTAAAATATTTTACGTAGCGACAGGGAAGACCTGGCTTGCTCTCTGCACCTAGTTTTCCATTGAAATTCCTGAAGATATCAGATTATTTTCCACTTATTCTATTGACTTCAGTAGGCATGGAAGAACCATTCAGAAAATGCTTCTTTGAAAACAAGTATGAAAACCCAAAGGCTGGTAATTTTTGGTGAGGGGGTGCACGGGGAGCAGCTCTTGATGTGAGCCCACTCCTGCAGCCTTGTCTCTCCTGGGAGCTGCTCTTCTGCTTGTACCTTGGGCAGCTGTTGGTACAGTTGTGAAGGGAGAAAAGGGTGTTTTCCACCTGAGTTGCACAGGTATGAATAACACAGGTTCCCAGTCCTTCAGGGACTGACACGTGCTTATCTTGTTGCTCTAGATGTAGTCTCTGTTAAAGTCAGTGGCCCAGTTTTTAACACGCCAGGTTAATCCCGTGCAAATCTCTGAAAGAGCAGAGCCGAAGGTGTTAGTCAGTCACTAGTCAGGGCTAGTGGGAGCCTTTCTTGGGAAGAATTATAGGTATAAATGTGGAACACAGAGCCTCAGCCTGGTTTTATACCGCATAACCTTAACCTACCAAGGCAAATGAGATCAGGCTTGCCTGCGCCTACTATTTATTTGCAGAGTACTCCCATCATGAGCTGCATTCAGGGACCAAGCCCCTGCTGTGCTGGGAATGGTACAAGCATAGCTAATTGTATGTTTGCTATAAACACGGCTCTTACACAGTTGTTACACCTTCCATAAATACATTTCTAATAATCAGCAGACAATAGCATGGGCAAGCCAGAAGCATAACACAAAGCATAAGAATAAATTGCATTTAATTACAAGGAGAATCTAATTAAGCCTGATCTTCTTAGACCAGTGCTAGACTGGGAGTAACTTCATACACATTAATAGAGTTGTAACACATGTGACCCGTGGTATAATGACAATGACTACTCAAGGGTGGATTGTCAGATTGATGCACGGCATGACACTAACTCCGTTCCTTAATTTCAAAGGTGCAGAGTAGATAATTTCTATGCAGAACGTAAGGGCTCCAATCCTCTCTTTACCTTTGTGCCTTGGCTTTATATTTTTGGCCATTTGCAGCATTTGCTGACATTTTCCAGTCTGTTTGTTCTAATATTCATTGTCGATTATGTAGCCAGGAACAAGCCTCTTGGGGCAACAGCCGCAGTGTTTGCACTGGGGTCCCGTGGCCTCCTCGGATCGAACACCCTCCGTAGCCTCCCAGGGGGGTATTTTGTTCTCTGGGTTCAGAGAGACTTTCATGATGGTTTAATTTTGACTATTCCCACATGACTCACAAAAGGGGGAAAATAGGACACCGGGAAGGGGGAAATGTGGGGACATCGTGGGAATGCCAGACCAGCATCAGGCTTTGTAAAACCAAGCTGGATTTCGAAGCGATGCACCCTTGTATACAGGCGGGCTGGTTAGAAGCTGCTGATCCGTTCTGTAGCAACTTGTGGCACACCGCAGCCTTTGTAAGGCTGGCAAAGTCGAAGCAGCTAATCAATTCTGCTTTATTGTCCTAGCCACAGACCCTCGCCTGCAAAGCGCAGCGCCGTTTTTAATAGTGACATCTTGAGCGCCTTTCAGAGTCTGCTTGAAAGCAAATATAGGCCTTTTTATAGGTTATTTTAATGCACTAAACTACGGAGAGGAGGAAGAGAAGGGGGGAAAAAAATCCCTGGCACATACATCTCTGCAAAAGTTTCAGAGTCTGGAAGAATCTGATTCAGAAACAAAAGCCCTTTGAATCTCTCCCCTTCCCTGCTCCCCCATGCCTGGCTCCCCCTCCCCTTCCTTCCTTCACTTCTCCCTCCTCCTGCTGAGCAGTAACAGTGCCAACTTATCAGATACTTTTGGCTGCCAGCTTCCCAGATACTTTCCTTTGAATGTGACCTGGCAGCAGCTCGCTGCAACTTTTGAACTGCTATATATGTCATATGCTAAGAAGAAGAAGAAGCAGCTGAAGTATAATGACTACTGGAATACGCGATTCAAGACAAAGTCAAAATGCTTTCAGTGGGGAGCGCGAGGCAATTTATTTTAACTCCTAAGGCAACTTTGCTATCCGACGGGAAGGGGGGTGGGGAAGCAAGCAGGATAATCGTCATATTTTGTCTTCACCTGAGGGCTGCAAGTCCATCGCCAACATCCACAAATTGCACCTCCTGACAGCCCTGCGGTGCCCATAAGGGTGTGGGGTGAGCAGAGGGAGGGGGAACGAGGGCATGTGCCCGGCTGGCAGGGAGGCAGTCAGGGGGTACCACACGTCCCCAGCCCAGGGGAGAAAGGGGAAACTGAGGCAAACTGACTTGCGCTGCTGCAACAAGTCCGCAACAGAAGTAACATTAGGGATCAACCACCTGCGTTTCCACTTGCTGGGTCAGTGGGATCCCTCTGTTACATAAAGGAAGAAAAATTCCCAGCGATCCAAAATACGCATGAAAACGGGCAAGCGGCTGAGCCTCCCATGCCAGTTCTGGTTCAGGAAGCGACTGTTGTAGGTAGCAATGGTCATTCCAGGTTAATTGGACCTTTTTTCTTTTTCTTTTGAAATGGATGGATTTTGACACGTTGCTTTAAAATGACACAAACCAGTTCTGGAGGGAAGCATCTGATTTAAAAAAAACCCAAACCCCATCAACAAAACCCCCCTTCTTTCATTCAGGAGAAATAGTTTTGATTTTTGAAGCAAAATATATTTTCTTTTAGGAAGGCAGAAAAGAATGGAGAAGTTTACAATGCTGAGACACGGTTCAAAGCGGTATGGTTTATGAAAAAGGTGTTTCAAGTGATTGGGCATTTGTTTTTCAACTTTTGCCTGGAAGGAAATGTTTGAATTCCCAAGTTTTTTGTTTCAGGACAGAGTGGATGCAGTTTTCATAGTCTGTGGGGTATTCTGCACAGTGGAAAAGCTGGTTCTTGAACAGCTCTAGCTCTAATATGTTTAATTACTGCAACGCCAGAGCTCTTTCTGCATGTAGCTGCCAGTTGAGGCTGTTATTAAAGAAGGAGTAGGAATGCTGTGACTAGAGGAAGGTGCTTCAAGATATTCCCTCCAGCTCCCGGGTTGTATTGCTGCAGGAAGCCCCTGAGCGCTCTCTGCACCTCTGTGTACCCCTCCCTGAAACAGGTAGACTAGTAATTATTTGTTATAAAGTTTATTAGTGTCCTTGGCACATTTCAGCAGAGGCAGATTAAGACCACCTTGGCCCCAAGGAGTTTGCTGGTACACTGCCACCCTCGCTGGGGCTTGGCAGGAGACTTAATACAATAATTTCACAAAGCGCTTTGAGATCAGGGGATGAAAGCTGCTATAGAAGTGCAAAATATAATGATTAATTGCCTTTTCTTGGTGGGAAGTTGCTATCATCTCTTCACTTTCTATGACTGGCAAACCGGAGGGAGTATTTAACTTTTAAAAAAAACATCTTTACAAAGTAACAAATTAAGATGCAAATCTGGAGGGGTTTTTTCCCCTCTTCTTTTTTTCCTCTCTCTCTTTCTCTCTCTCTCTCTTTTTTTTTTTTTGCTAATTGGCAGAAAATTAATGACTGTGTTTCTGACTGAGCAGATGCTCCCGTCAAAAAAGGCAGATTTGGAATTTCTCTAACCCTCCTTTTAAAAACACATCAAGAAGGCAGTAGCATGTGGCAGGTCAGAAATTAAGCGAAGGTAACTGTACAGATTGTAAAGACACAAAGGAGGTTTTGTGTGTGCGTGTGTCTGAGTGAGTGAGTGGGGGGTGCTATTTTTTCCCCCATCGCTCCCTTTTGTTTTAACTTCCTTGCATCGGATTTTATGGGGGGGTTTGGTTTTTTTGTTGTGGCGTTTTTTGTTTTTTGTTTTTTTAAACCCATATTCCACTGCAGCTCATAATTAGCAGCCAGGCCTCTGGGACCTAATTAACCAATTCAATTAACAAAAAAAGCATACAAGTCACCCTGACATTTGTCAGCCATTAGGAGGGATGTCAGGCTGGCAGGTTCTACCGACACATTAATGATGATTAGCTCATTTGCAGCTCACTTTTACCCCAGGTGTCCACCTGGAGAGACTGGCACGAAACGCTCAGCAGACAGGGAGAGGGGCCGGGGCTGGGAAGAGCTTTACCGCAACTGCGGTGACCCTCAAAGGGAGTTTTGACCTTTTATTGAACGTATAATCAATAAGTTTTTTGCCTCAGTTAAGAGAAGCTGCTGTCCCCTCATCTGGCTCCTGCGCTTGCTAACCTTCAGAGGAGCACTCGCCCAAAGAGCTGGGGGACCGGTGCTTGCCCCAGGGGCTGAAAACCCTTGTTTTTCAACTCCTTCAGTGGGAGAGAGGCCTTTAGAAACATTTTCGTTGTCGATAGTGCTGTTTGCTTGCTTACCACAGCAGGGCTCCTTCACTTGGCTGGGGCTGTTTCTTAGTTCAAGCCAAGCTCTTTGTTCTCAGGATTGATTAACTACAGTACTCTATATAATATAGGCAGATATTTATATAGACGTCGCTTCCGTTCCTGCCTCTGATCTCCCTTAATTTAACTCCATTTCCCCAGCAGCTCTGATTTAATAATAAGTGGCTGAATGTTATGGAAATGAAACAGAGGGAAACAGGGGCAAAGACCGCTTACAGGATGGAGGGGCATTTGACCCTTTGGGGTTTTTATCTTTTTTTTTGCCAGCACCTGAGAGCAACTTTCCTTTCCCACCTGGGGTGGCTGACTTTGGGCCATCCGAGACCACTGGGGGCTCTTGCTGTCCAGGGGAGAGCCGGATTCGGCTCCCATCGAGGGCACTGCCCAGAAGTGCTCCCTTGGGCTTGGTGGAGCAAAGGCATCGCTGAGATTTGCTCCTGGGGGGATATTCATGGCGCTGGCCAACGTTCATGGGCAGCCCCCTTGACCCGTGGAGGCTGCGAGGGTATTTCGGGTGAGTGAAGCAGGGCACAGTGATGGGCTACACGGTGTGGGACCAGTTCCCCCGCACCAGACCTGCAGGGATGCTGCCAGCACCCTGCTTTGCCCTGCCCAGCTGTCCTGCCTTCGCCATCCTCCTCTGCCCCAGGCAGCCCAGTCCTGGCTGGGTGCTCGAGGTGTTGATCGACATAAAATGAGAACAAACAATGTGCCCAGGAGTCACCAGGAGCCTCCGCGGGGGCATTCACAGCTCCCACCTCATTGAGACCCATCTAACCATGCTTTTCCAGGAGGCCAGAGTGTATCAGTTTCCTTCTTGTTGCTTCTTATTCTCATCCATTGCACCGTTGGCCAGCCCCAGCCAAGAGCAGACCACAAACTGCTATCAAGGAGCGGATTTCTTTCTTGATTTTGGCATTTTGTGTTTTCTGACCACAGGGTGAACTCCTTGAATCCGGAGGCAGTGACGACAAAGTGCAAAACCCAGGTGCACCATCTCTGAGCAGGGGAGAAAGCCCAGCAAGCAGTTCAAAGGCAATTGGGTGCTTTCCTTAATTTCGATTAAATTCTAACTGCGCCTCCGCATTGACTAATCACTGAGGGACTAATTCAGCTCCCTCTGCAAAACAGGACCTGTATCAATAGCCAGAGTCAAACACTCCTTCCTGGAAATCTGCAGCGCACAATAGTAAATACAGAGAACTGGGACTATTCATGTATTAACAATGCAGCGGCAGCAGCCCTTTATTGTCACACACATTGTTAAACCCACAAAGAGCAACTGGTAGGTTAAATCTATTTTAGCTGGGAAAGCTTGACAAAAATCCTTGCCACCAAGCATTTGATACTGATCACAGTGTCACATCAGGGAACAGCAAGCTCAAAAGAACGAGTTATTTTTTTTATTTCTGAACTTTAGAGGCAACGGCCTCTCCTCTTCGCCAGCTCCCCAGGTCTTAGTCCTCTTGGTAGGAGGTGGGGTTTTTTTTAAATATTTTTCCTTCGTGCCACTCAACAAGAGCGAATTCGGGGGGGGACGGGGATGGGGGGACGGGGGGGGGGAGAAAAAAAAAGCAGGAAACACATAATGCTGTATTGAGGCAACACAGGTGGATGGGGAACGTGAGCACAAGCTTCTTTCTCAAGGGAAATCAAATCCAAACCTCGGGATGGCAGCAAAGGGTGCGGCTTGCGAGGCAGCGGGACGGCTCAGTGGCAAACAATCACAGCATAAATCAGCTATCCTCTCAGATAAAAACATCCAACCTAGAGCATGTCTCTGAAATATATACCTTGGAATTAACATGAAAGGCTCAACTCAGATGGATTTGTCTGAGTTACAAACATCACTATAACCTATTTATTTTTCCTTGGAGTTTTCTATGCAATAGGACTGGGTTTTTTCCCAGTAACACATCTCCATCTGAAATCATGCTAATTTTCACAGCCTCCCAGGCAGACTCCATGAAGGTCTCTGTTTAAAAAAAATCTGGGCCTTGAGGAGGACAAATCTACCATAAAGAAGATGGGAAAAATACCTTATACAGCACCGTTTGTCCCCATTGGAGGGGGTCACTGAATACTGCCAGGAAGGTATGGGATAAGAGGACATTAGTGCTGTCCAACTGGTGGAGTCTATCAGTTGTCTAGTAAGATATTCTTCTTCTTATTTAGATGATGGCAATGACGGACTCCCTAAAAAGGTAATTGACAGCTTCCAAAGTAGGATCCCATACTAATTTTATAACCCGTGCATTGTTTTTATAGGGAACTTGAAGATAGCTCTGCAAATGTAGATACCTTTCACGTAAAGGTGCCCCTCTTAAATTCTACAAGTGGACTTTTCCATTAGTAAGAATTACAAGTCACTGGGAGGATAAGGCCCAGGGCTCTCAGTACAAGGCTTCACCATTTTTTAGAACTCCCATGCCCCAGAGTAGTAGGATCAGTGGCAGATAGGAACTTACATATTTTATATTTGCTGGGAAGAATGGATGACGTTTGGTCCCTGCAAATCCTTTTATGAGTACATGGGTGAAGAGGGGCCTGGATTAAGGTCTTTGGATGTAAAAGGACCTTAGAAAATACCAATAGGCAGGATATTGAACTATCCATGAAAGGTCATCGTGGCTGGCATGCGGTGCAGGGAAACCTGGGATTAATGAATTTTACAAGCTAAAATAGACTTCTCATCCCAGAGCACTCAAAAGGATTTTTCAAGAAAAACAAACAAACAAACAAACAAAAACCCCCCCAAGATCTGCTTCAAAATCAGGGCTGCATTAATCCTAATGCATTAACCCCGAGACCTGCCCAAGCACCATCTTGCTAGATAATACTGCATTAACAGTCTCAGCCACCTTCTTTCCCACCTGCATCATTTCTGCTCATTGCATCGTGCCTGATAGGAACGTGTTGGGTCCTAGAGCAGTGTCCTTCCGTCTGTCACACCACCAGCACGGGGAGGCTGCAATGACAGCATGGCCCATCTCTGAGTCCCTAGGATCTCCCTGAAAAGGTGATCCTGTAACACATGTCAAACCACATACAGAAAGACAAAGTTGTCTGCTGATTTGCCACATCTCCTCCTCTTGGTTCACCCTGCTGTATTTATGCTCTGAGGAATTCCAGGATGACACCAAGCTCCAAATAAGCATTACCCACCTCAGCTCGAGTGCCAGGTGCCTTGGAGCTACCCCAGGGTCAAGGGAAAACAGCAACTGTGCCTCAATCACGCTGCCGGACACTGAAACTCGGATGTCGTCCCTACGCCGAGTTTCTCTGTGGTATCACCACTCTGCTGTGAACCTTATGGCTTAATTTTATGGATGAATGTTATGCCATTGAAAGTCAGCCAGACAGTGCGGAGAGGTTGTTTGCTCAGCCATAGCAGGAGTATCTGAAAACACTGACATCTTGTGACAGTTTGGAGTGAGATGACAACAGAAAAGAGCCAGAGAGCCTGTGGGGTGTCCATGCCTCTTTAAGGACTGGAGATTTTAAAAGAGGCTTTTACATATTATTGCTATTTTTCACATGTCTCCTGCACAACAGCCAGTTTGTGGACCCTGCTGCTGCCAGTGTGAGCAGGTCCGCATGGTCATTTAAGCACATTTAAGCCCTGAGTTTCTGCCCACCTTGCTGCCAATCCATACTGCTACCCTTCAAACGAAGGTGTGACAGTCTGAGGCTTGAGATAGTCTTCGAGCAGAGAAATCCCTCCGGAAAAAGGTTGAGCTCCCGTCTACACAAAGTGCGCATGAATCACAGCAAATCTCAGACAAACAGAGGAAAGGTGAGGGTCAGATTTCTTTAAGGCTCATGCTCAGCTGTAATGATGTGAATGCTCCTCTTCCGTCCCAGCGCAAAGTCAGATTGGCTTGCTCACCCCTGTTTGGCTATGAAATTGCTGGCCAGGGATGCATGTCAGGGCAAGGTGACAGGGAGATCAGGCAGGCTAAGGGGAGGGCACATGGGCTGCCTGATCCCCCAGCCCACAGCTGCCCTCAGTCCCCCGGCACCCACCCTGCAGCCCTGAACCCACACACGCCTTCCTGCACCCACGGCTGGACATGCTGCCAGGGCACCGGCCCCATAGCCCTGCTGTGGGGACAGTCCCCTTCCCACCTCCTCCCACCCTATACAGCCTCTTCTGACCCCACAGCTCCTTCCCTAGCTGGCAACGGCTCCCAGCAGCGCTGGAGCTTTCTGGGCACCCCATGCGCTTGGGCATGGGCACCTCCAGGAGCAGTGCAGATGACAAACCCCATGCCCAAAAGCTACACAAAGCGTGGCAGCAGCCCCACGTGCATAAAACATCTCTGTGTTGCAGAAAAATGGGTTTAGCCTCTTTAACACCACCAGTGCAGGAAACATCTGGCTGCCGCTGAAGAGAATATTTACCACTGGTGGTGCAGGGGTATGTGTTACTGCATCCTTGCCCAAATATTCATCACAGCTCAACGGGCCAATTGAGCAGCCACCCTCCAAACCGCTACAGAAGGAAAAGGTGCTTTTGGGAGAAGCCACACAAAGTCCCTGCACCTGGGCCAGGCAGTCAGCATCTCCAAGTGTTCACCTCGTGTTCAGGTCATTGCTCGTTCTTGGTATTTGAATTTTGAGGGATTATTTACTAAAAATAAGGATTTTTAAGCCACCGCCACTGCTACGCAAACAGAGGTGGCCCTTTCTCCCCCAGCCGGCTTTTTCTTCCACATGGGAGAAATTCAGTCTCAACAGATCTGGGGACTGCCAACCCCAAAGTTTTAAAGTACAGAATGAGGGGATTTGCTTTAGAATTATAAGATAAAAAAGGAAATTGAGGTGTTTATTTACTTAGCTATTTGCTTAGGTCTTTTGAGGAGTGAGTATCATGTTTTCAAACTTTACTGGCAACCACTGTGAGTCATTATTTTTTTGAAAAAAAAAAAGGTCAAGATTTTCATATATTCACATGACTCCCAGAGCTCACAATTTAAGGAAAATTATCCAAGACTCAAGATAAAGCAGTGAAAGCTGGTATTGTTGGGACTCAATTTGGAAGCTGTTTCTCAACTTACCTATATGGTAGAAAAGCAATAAAAATTATATGATTTTAAGACATTAATTATTCCCCACTTAGCAGCTATGTAAGTGTCATTAAAAATAGGAATCTTACCTAATTAGTTCAATTCCTCTTCATTTGCAGGAATATGTCATAAGGAGCATCAAATAAGTAGATGCTGAAAATTATGAGAAACAATGTAAAAGTCTTGCTGTGAAAACTTAAAATGAAAAAAGTTGCTATATTTTCGAAAAGAAATAGCTGTATTCTGGTTGAGAAACCAGTCAGCATTTTCCAACTACTTTTATTAAAGAGAAACTAGACTGTTGTCAAATTTCTTTCTTTGAAAGAACCTGAGGTGTTACGAATAGTCTGCTAAGCAGAGTCCAGGTAAGGCTGATGAACTGCTTTAACCAGCCTCTGTTTCCAAAATTAAAGTTCTGTGGGCAGAAGAGGTCGTCAGGGTGGCTTGCTTTTTCCTTATTGAAGTTGTGTTTGGGCTTCACAGATTTTAAAGCCAGAAGGGACTATTATGATTCCCTTGCCTGACCTCCTGCATAACACAGACTGCAGAACCTCACCCAATAATTTTCGCATCAAACCCATAACTTCCGTTTGATCTAGAGCATATCTTTTACATCAAGACTGGATATCTTCTTAAAGACTTCAAAAGTGATGGGGAATCTACCAAGCTCCTAGATAAGATAGTTTGAATTTGTCTAACTTCAGCTTTCAATCACTGGATCTCATTATGCCTTTTTCTGCTAGATTAAAGACCCTTCTTCCATCAGAAACCTCTTCCTCATGTAGGTACTTGAAGACCTTGAGAGGGTGATAAGAGAGGATGATATTTCTTGAATGGGTGAAGAGAATGTGTCATCTTAACAAAGATAAAAACTTATCCATGGATATCCTTTATTTTCCCCCCAGTTTAAAGCTAGTAAAAGGTGAAACCACTAGACTACTTTGGTGAGTAAAGATTACTCCCCAGAATAAGGGCTACAGCATCAGGCTCTGACTCACTCATTGTAAGGTGTATTACTGTGGATTTGAAAATATCTGTCAAGTAAATTGCACTTCATTTTGCCAGGTAGCAACGTTATATAGTAGGATGCACCATCTGCCCACATGATCAGAGACTGTGTTTTTAATGGGCATTTACAGTTTTAATCCACTCAGGAATGATTCATTTTGTAATTTTTTATTCCTTCCTTTCTAAACACAAGTACAAGAATAGCTTCACCTCAGGCTACGTCTGTTTTAGAAATGTTTACTACAGTCCCAGCAAAACCAGTCTATTTTTTGTGTGAATCTACATGAAGGGCTTATTTTTGCTGTAGGCTAACTGAAATTACATAGATATTTCTTAAAAAAAAAAACACAACAAAATGCAGCACCTCCATCCCCAAACAACTTCTTTCCTGGCCTTCTAAAAGAATCTTACTGTTGGAAAACAGGAGAGGGGAAATGAAGCAGAAGGAAGAATTATTTGCATGAGGGTCAGTGTCTCCTACTTCTCTTCACGGAAGCCCTTTCCCCACCCCCCTCCTTGGGCTGCTGACAAGAAGCTGCAGTAATCGTTTGGCCAAGGAGTTTACAGGAACACTACACTGCATTGCGTATTGTTTATCCAAGGGGGATATTGCCATGAAGTGTATTTAGCTGGAATGCCCCACAACTTTGTGTGGAGGAACAAAGGAGATTATTAATGATGAGTGGTAAGCCGTGTGCTCCTGGGATTCACATTATAAACTCTGTCCTGCATCTCTTTTGACAGGGCACACCACTCGCTTCCACACACTGATTGACTTGAAATGCCTGGAAACGTTACCCTGTTCAACACTGATATCATTGACTTTTCTTGATTTGTCCTTCTCATCTTCAGCTGTGTGCATCGCTGTCCTTTTTTTTTCCTCCTCATTTTCATTTCAGTTGGAATTGTGTTTGCATTTAGTATTGAGGATCACACGTGAACTCATCTCTGCCATGCACCTAGAAATCTCCATTTGTGGACCTGAATAGGTTACACTGCTGAAGGTGCAGCTGCTCTGGGTATACCAAACTGCAGAAGCTCTAACCACCCTGCATGGCTGCCGAAGAAATGCTGTCTGTGACGTTGCAATGTTCTCCCCTTCCCTGGCAGGGCACAAAGGCAGGGAGACTAAGCACCATGGCTGTGGTCAACTGGGCATCTGGGCCAGAGTTGGAGGCTCCTGAGCTCACGTCTGGTGCCCTTCCAGTGCCATATCTTTCCAAAGGGAATGTCATAGTGCAAGTTAGCAATGGCTTTAAGATCAAGGAAAAATTGGAGGGGTTTTTTATTTCATTAGATAAAAACTTGACAGCCAAAAGTGGTGACGAGCATAAGCCAGGGACTCTGCAGGATCAGATCCTCAAAACAGAAGATGGATATGACGACAAGAACGAGCCCTGCCCAGAGTAAATCCTTTTTTATGCTTGAAAACCCCCCTTTTTTTAACACCACGTTTCACTTCTTTTCATTGTGTGCATATGAGGGATAAAGATGGAAATAGCTAATGGTATTTTTGGCCCAGCTCAGTGATGTTTTGGATAAAGATCAAATTCTGGATGTTTCAGCAGAATTGGCTTTATCAACATTGTGAAGTGCTCCAGCCTCTCCTGTGGGTTTAGCCACAGGTTCGTTAGGCAGTGGAGGTCTGGCATTCAGCCAGCGTCATCCAAGGAACTGAAAGGATCGGAAGAAGCTGGAGGGTTACGTGAATACGGACAGGTCTGTTTTATTAAAGCAGGCAGGGAACACAGTTTACCTTTTGGAGCCAGCATCTGCCAATACAAACTAAACTTTCCAGTGCTCGCCTGGGAATTAGCCCACGGGACCCAGTTTCAAAAGCACTGTTGGATCAGGAGCTCAATGAACCCCAGCTCAGCCCTAGACTGCAAGTGTGGAGCAGAAGGGGCTGTTTGCTTCTTACACACTGCATGACCCTGCCTTCTCCATGTTGGCTGGCCACGTTGTACTGTACTCCAGTCACAAGTATGTTTAAACAGCTCTTTAGCCTGATTAAACATCACTGTCTTCGGTCATACCCAGGCTCTCTTAGGCAAGGATTATTAAACTGACTTTTTTTTTAAGCAAAGGCTTTTGTAAAGGTCAATTATCATCCCAAGGTGTTGCATCACCTCTCCATGGACACTGTGGCCTGTCTCCTCACACATACCTGACAGCTAATGTTGCTTAAAGAGAAGAAAATCCTATTTGAAAACAGGTTTCTTTGCACCTGCCAGACGGTGTTTTGTTGAATAGGTTTGTGTAAGTATGAGTGGTGCTCTTCTCTTTTTTCAAAGGAAAGATTTGCCATACACCCTGATGCCAAATGGCTGAGCGCACCTGTGGGGGTGCAGGGTACATATATAACATATCCTTACATTGCTTCCACTGCCACGATTTCTTAACAGGAAGGAAAACATAGATTTCCATTGGCAAGTAAACGCAGTCAATGTAGTTTTCTTCCCTTTGTGCTCCATAATTTCCCAGTCCCTACATTATTAATCTTCAGACCAAATCAAGGAGTCCTTACATCATACAATGCTCACCCAAAATTCAACATGCTATTCTGTGCAGATGGTTAGTCCACCCAGATCTTTATAACAACTGAGAGATCACCAGATATTGATTCTACTGGGTGATGCTTCCGTAGCTACCAGAAATTTGCATCATGACCTTCCATCATTAGAAATACTGAATTGGAACCAGGCTCAGTGGTAGCATTAGGACAGAACAATACACTGCATTAAAGAGCAGCCAGTATTCACATCATCTTCTAATTCATGCTTTTATTTAAACTTACATTTAAGGCCATCCCGCTGTTTTCATTCAACCCCATTCAGCAGCTACGCACCACAGAGCTGCTCACTCACTCACCTCGGTTGGGATGGGGGAGAGAATCGGAAGAGTAAAAGTGAGAAAACTCGTGGGTTGAGATAAAGACAGTTTAATAGGTAAAGCAAAAGCCACACACGCCAGCAAAGCAAGCCAAGGAATTCATTCACCACTTCCCATGGGCAGGCAGGTGTTCAGCCATCCCCAGGAAAGCAGGGCTCCATCACACGTAACAGTTACTTGGGAAGACAAACGCCATCATTCCATACGTCCCCCGCTTCCTTCTTCTTCCCCCAGCTTTATATGTTGAGCCTGATGTCATACGGTATGGAATATCCCTTTGGTCAGTTGGGGTCAGCTGTCCCGGCTGTGTCCTCTCCCAACTTCTTGCTCACCCCCAGCCCACTCGCTGGTGGGGTGGTGTGAGAGGCAGAAAAGGCCTTGACACTGTGTAAGCACTGCTCAGCAGTAGCTAAAACATCCCTGTGTTATCAACACTATTTTCAGCACAAATCCAAAACACAGCCCCATACTAGCTACTATGAAGAAAATTAACTCTACCCCAGCCAAAACCAGCACACCTGCATGTTTCCAACTCCTCATCTGGTTTCTTCCATGTTATTTACTAAGTCATTTCTCCATTGGGGCTGTCCTCCACTGTCATGGAAAAAGCATTCTCCGAGGTGACAGAGCTGTACAGACAGACAACTGAGAGAAGCCTTGAGTTTGAAAATTAAATGAAAAAACCTATGCACCAGAAAGGGGCCATTTTTTCTCTCCCTCTAGGCTAGTAGAACTGTTTGCCAATGAAATGGAATATTGAAACATTTTAGCCAAAATTCAAAATAATTTGTAACAAAAGTGTTATTCCTCCTGGGAACCATATTTAAGGTTTCTAGTATTTAAAAAAATGGTATCGCTACACTATCTTCTGGACTAGCTGATCTAGCAAAGGCCATGTACTTTACTCAGTCCTTTCTCTTTTCATTAAAAATGTGCAGATCTGAAGTATCAGGAACATAAATATATATTTTGCCTTCCCTTCTGCAGCAGGACTTCTTAGCGAGAAAACCACTGGCTTCTTGATCAAAACTTGAAAATGAGAGTAGGTGGAACAGCTGCTGCATGGTTTTTGAAAGCAGATGCAAGCTTACTGAACCCAAGCTCCAAGCTGAGCAAAAGCTATACAGTAGCTTCGTGTCCCAACAGAGATAGTGTCACCACCTCTGCACTCAGTTCTCATCTGCCTGCAAATTTCTTGGAGACAACCCATTATCACAGAGTTGGGACAAGGATGGAGATAGAGAAGATTTTTCCCCAGCTGTATAACATACATAGCATGAAACAAATGGAAATGATCAAAGACCACCCTGATGAGCAGAAGAAGGAAAGGGGCAACTACAGCTGGCTCCCCTGGGTTATCTTGTCATGCACCGTCAGCCAGTAGGCTGACATCGACCCCACCTGGGATGGGTCCCACCCTCAGGCAAGTGCTGCTTATCTCGGATGAGGCACAGCTCCAGAGAAAGCATATAGGAGCGCCTGGCAGGAAGCTGAGCTGCTGCTTGCAAAAGGCTTTGGAGTGCATCACTTCTGAGGATGAGGAGGTTTGGGGTCAGTGGTTGGGGGTTTAGGACTTCCCAGTGCAGACTTTGCTGAAATCATGCTGGATTGTATTCTGAGCTGGTGGTCTTGGACCCCGAGCTGAGATCTTGCCCCTAACTGGGCAAGGAAGGGGAGTTCTCCAGATTAGGTACTGTCACATGGTCTAATGAAGAGTATATTTTCTCTTTCTTCTGTTGGACTTGGTTGTTCTGTGGTTCCTACTATGCAGGAAAGCCTTGCTAAGGGCCTTACAGTAGAGTGGCCATGGTGCTCTCCACCCTGAGCTGGTGGCCTTTGTGAGACTGTAGCAGACCATTGCTGCCTACCAAAACCCCAGGAGGTATCAATGGAAGTGTAGAGCCACGCAATCATCTCTAATGCTTTAAATAATCAGCTTGGCAATCCCATTGCTATTGTCTGGGGCTCTGGTCTTCCCTCCCCTTGCACAGAGCAGCCCTGTGTTGATGAAAGCAACTGGTCTGCATGCGTCTGCACCAACAGAAGCCAGCAGGCTGGTTATGTCCAAGTTGAGTACAGTCTACCCCGCACCCCATTAGCACACTGCCGTCCTGGCTCAGCCCTTGTCCTTTCCAGTGGCTGGCTGTTGGCAGGGGTCCCCATCTGTGGTCCCCACTTCAGCTCAACACAGACCTGCTCCATCACACCCCTGATGGGGTTTACAGCTACAAAAATGGATAGAGAGCCAACAATAAGAAACACGGTGGCTTAATCAGTTCCCACTGGCACAGTAGCACCCTGAGCACAGCTAGGAAGGTGGCACATGGGTGACTGCCACAGCCTCTCTGTTCTCCCAAAAACTTCCTCCAAAGGGCCAGACTCCACACCAAATCCTGATCTTCCCCCTTGGAGGCATTCTGTTGCTCAGCTTGGTTTACCTGTACGTGAAATGCAATGAGCAGAAGTAGTGACACAATTCACAGACAAGCTGAGAGATCTCCTTAATGAATGTGCATGAAGGACCCAGGGTGGATAAATGTGAAATAACAAATAAATAAAACCATGCAGTCTCAGAGCGCTGCTAAAGGAAACCAAGCATGTGATGAAAACAGGATTTAATAGATCCTGACCAAACCTCCCTATGTTGCAGGCCTGTGAGCAAAATCCAGTCTGCCTCATGCCATGTGTGAGGAGACTTGGAGAGCCAATTAAAACTGTAAGCAAAGTCTTGAAATTTCAATTTTTCTTCTTTTTTTTTGAGCATGAGTTTTTTAGGATGTGTAATCCTAGGCACATCTGAGAGGTACAGCACGTGTGCTGCACTGCGGTTTGGTGATCTAGTACTGATATCCTGGGTGGTAACATAAAATATTCACAAAGACAAATGTGAGCTGAAGCTGCTACAGGCTCCCTCTACCAGCTGTGTGGGAAAAAAAAAATAAATAAAACAAAACCCACCCAGCTAAACTAAATGTGGCAAGCGAGCAGAAGTGCCTGAGCCTGTGCATATGTGAGTTAGTCTGTGTGCTTTAAGAGCCAAATTAGCCGGGTTTTGTGAACAATGTTCTCCTGACAAGTCAGGTGAATTTTATTCCTTGCTTTCAGCTGCTCCCATGAATTTTATGCAGCTCTCCAGAGACACTCAAGCTCAGAGAGCTCCTTCCAAAAATGTCGTCTTCACTCTGTTACATCCCTCTGCTTGTCAAACTTCCACTGCTCTAGTCCCTGTCTCTTTTAAATGGGCTTTTGCTCTTCATTTGTGTGTTTTAGTGAGTGTATGTAGCCCAAAGTTTTTCTTCCAGTCAGCCCTGAAACAGCCGTGGAGTTAAACTGCTTCCATTTGTCAAAAGGAGAGGGGCACAAAGATCTAGAAATTGACTGAAAGGAGAGAATAAACTTACAGAACGGCTCTGCGGGAGGCTGGTGCTACGGGTGTCTGTGGGATAAGATGTCCCTCCATGTCAGCATCCCTGGCAGTGCTTCTGCGGGATGGGGCATGATTTCCTATGATAGGTAGGGTTTGGACAACAGTGGAAGAACAAGGAGTAGTGAAGAGACGGTGTCGGTTTTGTTTTGGGGTTTTTTTTGTTGGTTTTGTTCCCCGTGACCTCATCACATATAGTGTTTGTGACCCAAAACAGAGGCTGAAGGAGCAGGGGTCTGCTTGGAGGGCCTGCTCTTTCCAGGAGCTGGTGGATGTGCATCTCTGATGATCGCAGGCATCGCAGTTGCTCAGGCTGGTCTTGGCTCTCAACACACTCGCCCCTCCAGGGCAGGTTTGTTTCCCACCGGTCTCTCCTGGCTTCACCCGTGATCCGTGGTGTGAATTAATGCCTCATGTAATGCTGGGGACACTCGCTGGCCCGGCCCGCGGGGGCCCAGTGTGACCCTGTGGTGGCAGGGGGCTGGTGGGTGCTCGTGACCCAGGGAGGATTTGAATGACTGACCCAGAGGCAAAAGGCTCACTATCCTGTTACTAATCCCATCATACAGCCAGATCCCCATCTCTTCCCCCTTGTTTTTTCCTTAAAGGGCATTTGCTGCACCAGCTGCCAGAATATCTCAATTGCATCATGTCAACAGATCCATCTCAGCCTGATATTTTATACTAGGAAAGGCTGGGCTTAACTCTTCCATTAAACAATTAAAGCCATGCGCACCAAACTCAAAACAGGCTCTGTTATAAGAGAACAATAAATATCAATGACTTGAGGCAAGTCTGGCTTTTATGATGTTTGATGACAACTGGTATCACTTACAAAAATTACATCATAAAGAAAAAGCAATGAAATTGCATGTCATCAGACAACATTAAATGTCAGAAGAAATATGTTTATCCTTTGTTTTCAGATCCAAATTCAGTTCTAACTTTTACATGAAATCTAAGGCCATTCTGATATTTATCAGGCACTGTTACAAAAAGTCCTGGGGTATTTTTGTTTGCTAACTCCCTCATTGCCAAGGGTGGTGTGTTGTTTATGTTCCCCTTCTTTCAAGCCAATTTGTGCCTAGTAGAGCATCCTCTGAGTTGAAACATCCCCTTCCTTTTTACCCCACCCACCTTATTTTTGTCTGTTCTCATCCTCTGGAGGAATCACGGCCTGCTAGCTTGTTGAAAACCTCAGGGTAATCAATGGCAATACTGAGCCTGGGGATGAGATTCATAGAGGTCTGGTATTAGCAATAAACCATGGGTTTATTGAAGATGTTTGGAGATGAAAACACTTTGTCTCCTGTTTTTTCCTAAGCTAAATAAAATTAGGACTGACTGGACCACTGCACAGCAGTTTTGTGGTTCAAACAAAACAAACCCTCCCTCTGGATGTGAACCTCAAGATCCTATATATAGCCAAGGATGTTAAAATAAATGGTATTATTAAGCAATGGTAGAATTTTCAGCTATTCTGAGTGCTTTAATATCTATTGCTATATACATTTAAAAAATAAACGCACACAGAGAAGCCTTAAAATACACGTCTTAGCCATGAGATCCTTTTGCTGGCCCAATTCTAACAATGCTTCCTTAGCTTTGCACAAAGTAATAGATGATGTGAGAAATCTGGCCCAGAGTTCATTACAACGTTTGTCAGGTTTCACTTTTGATAATTGAGACAAGTGTAAAAAAGTTACCATTTGGGGAGGAATAGGTGGAAGAAAGTAGAAATGGCACTCAGCAAGCGTCTGAGAGGATGCAAATGTCATTTCTCTTTGAAACAGCACCAAATAGCATTCAGCACATCTTACAGCAACCTACATCTCTACGGCATCTGAAAATGAGTTAGCTGTTTCAGCAGAAGTGCCTTGCTATTGCTTTCATTGTTTCCAATGTCCCCTGATGTCTAATGTAGCGGGAAAAAAACCTGCTCAAGTTTTTTGACTCAACCGTACTGGATGAATGTGTTCCTGATTCTCCTGTAGCCTATATGCAAAAGATGCAGTTGTCCACTGTACATCTCCAAGGTAAACTGTACCCTGAACTTCAGCGTCTCCTCAGACATCAGCCAGAACTCTGGATTTAACTATCTGGAAGATTGGGTAAACCCTGCTCCATATCTTCATTGTCAGTTAAGCCCAGTGAAGATTTCAGTGTTTTTCTTTTAGAATTCTGCTAGAAGGGGTCAGGGGAGTTGGTTTTGACTCTGGGGGATCTAAACCCAGACAATTAAACTATGCAAAAAGTGCATTTCTAGAACAATTTTGCAGTAAAAGTTTCAGTCAAGGTTTTACTTTTTGAGTTTTTGGTGCATCCCTGATGAGCCAAAAGAGGAGGGGGGGGAAATGTATTTTTTTTCTCCTGAATGGCACACAGACTGTCAGTTCATGGGAGCTGAATAATCATTGCTGGTTGTTAGGTCTCAGATTTTCTGACGATTTTAAAGCAAGACAGGGGCAGCTGCAGTTGTTTTACACTAAGGAATTTCAAAGAATCATCACATGCTTTTTCTTGTGGTTGAAATGCTTAAAATATTCCTGTTCCTAAAGTAAGCTGAATTTACACACATCTATATGTATATATAAACAAACACACACTAAGGCTCTAAGTCTGCTGGGGAAAAAAATTGTAGCAGTCGAAGTAGGAATACATCTAAGTTATTCTGGGGGTCTATGAAAGCATCAAAAAGTAAATACAACCTATAAAAAAAATAACAAAAATCAGGCATTCATAAGGACTGGAAGATATTCCGTTGGCTTTGCTCATTTGCATGTCAATGCCACAATGCCATGCCAGCGCAGAGCTGCTTCATAGCAGCACTGGCGTCTAAGCCCAAGGGAACAATGTAAGAGGTCATATCAGCACATTTGTAGGTTCACTGATTTCTTTTCAGTGTGCTCTGGAAAACAAAAAAAAAGTGGGGAGACAGGAGCTGTATCCTACGTGGTGATTTGTCGCTGACCTTTCAGGTCTTCAGCACAAGCATGGTGGCTGGTTTTCCAGCCCCACATGCTTTACGTTCATTGCACAACGTGGTGGAAGGAGAAACCCTTGAATTCCACTGTGGGCTCTGCTGTCGTAATACATTGCTGTAGCTTCACGGTTAGTGCAGCACCTATCTAGGTATGCTTTGACTGCCAGCTTTTCCATGCCTGAACTTAAAGGTCAGGATGTCTGTGGCTGAAATAGGAGCAGTCAGCTTTAATTATCACTCTGTCAACTTCTGTAAAGCCTTTTATCTGAATGTTCCAGGGCATTTTACGGATGTTAAGGGGCAAATTTGGCTCTGTTACACATGCATAGCTTCCTTCGGGGAAGCTCTGTTTGTGGCTCTGATTTGAACCAATTAATAAAGTTTCGTACTATCACATCAGCAAATGCTCTTAGGAGGAGCAGCCTCCAGCAGCTGTGTGACATGGAAAGCAAACCATATATGTAGGGTGAGAAATAGGAAAGATACTGAGTCTGCAGATGGGAAGGGTAAGCAAGCCTGACAAGAAGCTCCTGCTTCAGTAGTTACATAGGTGAAGTACTCTTCTGAAATGCTTGCTGCACCTGATTGATTTTACGCAGGGCTCCTATACCTTTCCTTGGCACTTGCCACTGGCTTATGATCACAGCCTTGATTTTTGTGGCTCATGCTCTCAGGTGGGTAGTGTTCCCTGCAGGCTTAACTCTGCACTACCGCCTTCATTAGATGGTTAATAATTTAGAAGTTGCAGCTCCAAGACTCAATTTTCTTTGTGGAGCTAGCTCCAAGTTGTCTCATCATGCTTAAGATGACTGCTTAAGCAAGTCCAGCTGTTGTCACAGGGTAAACACGAATAGCTACTCTGAATTAGCCTGCCCACTACAGCTACAATTAATTCTATTTATTAATTTTTAAATGCCTGGGAACTTATGCTAGGACCCCACCACGCTGTAGTACCAAAGCAACAACAGGAGACTGGTGGAGAAATCCAAAATCTCTAAAACTAAAAATAAATTCAGCACCTGGGGGATACCGGGAGGAAAAGTAAGAGCTGCCAATATATGCAGCATTTTTTGGCCTATCACCACAGGCCAGTCTTTGCTTGTCAACCATTGCTGGCAATAGGCAGAGAATGTGAGTGATTTTCATTAATTACCATTTCCCTGCCAATGTAGATAACCAGGACTTTCTTCCACCTCACTGATGTGCAGTATGACTTTTATTTCCTTTTTCTCAGTTACAAAACTTCAAATTATCTTTTTACCCAGGAACTTCCGTCAGGCCTTAAGCCTATAATTTTTTTCAGGATTGAAATTGTGTCTCATTGATTTCAGTTGTTTTACACTTGCATGAACCTTCTTGGACATTGAATGCTGAACAGCCTTTGTGTAGTTTCAGCTGTTCTTAGATGATGGTAAAACTTTCTCTGCACTGGATCTTTTTTTTTTTTTTTTGCATTTAGAGAGAGGCAGGGAATCCAGAACCCCAAACTTTCCTTCCTTTGCCTTGGCCATGGGCTATGTGTGCAGAAAGCTGGAATGAAAGGGGGCAAAACTACCCAGCTGGGGGAAATGATATTGTGTTTGTAAAGAGGCACAGTTTGTGGGATTAACTAAAGCTTTTTAGTAAACCAGCTAGAAAGCAGATATTGCTGTTAATCTATCTAACGTTTGGTAGTCACCCTTTCAGATAGTGACCTTTACCTTCCATGTTGTAGCCATGACTGTCTAAGTATATAAGCAAGGTCTACAAGGAGAGGCAAAACCATTTGGCTTAATATAAGGTAACTTCTTCCCTCCTTACTTAGGTCTTACAAGGTCTTGCTTGTGCTCTTAGACTAGCAGGACCACAATCATGCTAATCCTTTGTCATTAGCAAGACCTTAATTATTTTGTTCATGAGTTAGGAGGTGACTTTGAAGGCTACAGGGGTTTTGCTCAGATTTGCTCTATGATTCAGTGGTTTTGATTTCTTTCTCTCTTCTCAGAATATTTATTCATGGTTGAACAAATAATAGATTAGCAAGTTTGAGAAAAATGAAAGCTGATTTAAAACAATTCAAGACTGTTGATGTTTTCAGAACATTTTATTTAATGTTTTTGTTAACCTAAGCAATTGTATTTCCAGCACAAATGGCAAAAATGCTGGAGTCTTCCATAGAGATGAGCTCAGTCACTCCATCCCTTTCTGTGAGGCTAAGTTAATAGTTTTCCTTTCTTTAAAGGATAGCATCTGCTCTGCCCACTACCTTAAGGCTCACTTTCTGAATTAATCCCTGCAGTTCTGTGACTTAGATTCTGACTTACAGTACTCATTTCACCATCTGTGTTGGCATGGAAGATCAACCTGTGTTTCACACCTTTTTGCAATCTGTCACTGAAATCACCAAAGAATTTAGAACCAGACCATGGTTTATCTTAATGGTGGGAAGACAATGTTTAGAGAAAAGGGTTTTTTTTAATGAAAAAAAAATGTTATTCTCTAGCTCTCCATCAATTATTCTAAACATATCTAGTTTCTTCATATTTCTCAGAGGGTGTCAGTGGTCTAGTTTGATTCCTTTTCTTCTCTTAATCACCTGGGCATTAGCATTTATTAAAAAAAAAGTTAGTCTTGCAGATTGGATGGAATGGAAATACAATTTTTAAAACATAATAGCTTTGGCATGCTTCTGTCATGCTTCCTTCATATTATTCAAGGCAGTTCTTAAGTCGTTCTTAAGCTTTTATTGGGTTTGCCTATAGCTTTGTCCTTCTAGTCTGTTATTAAATAAAATCTGATTCATACGAGAAGCATTTATAGCCAAGTCATGACACCATGGAACATGTATGTAAGCTCCTGATGAACGTCCTACCTGATAAGGTGCCCAGATTGACCATTTCATACCCATTGAGGTCCAAAAGACTATTCCCATTCTTCACATTAGGCTCCTGTTTCTGAATCAGGGTCTGGTCGTCCCTTCAGGTCATTTTTGTAGGCAGATTGCATCTCTGCTCTCATCCCTTTATCCTACGGGAGTTGTATCTTCACTAATTCTGCCTTGGGACCCTGAAGCCTTTTGGTTTTTCTCGCCTTCAGGCTGTACCACAAAGAAAACTAGCCAGGCTTGTTCTTGTAACTCACTGTCAACATTTCTGAAAGTCTGTGGAGAACTCCGCTAATTGTGCTTACGTGTTTGCTTCCACATGATTATGTTCAGCTGTTTAGCTGAACTCTAGGAACTGTCAAGCCTCATTAACTAATCATACCTTCAGCGAAAAAATTGGGTCTGACAGCTTCATGGACATAAATGCCCTCTAGTGACTGGTGATCACTGTAAGGAGCTGTACTTTGTGTAAAGCCTGTGTATTCTTTGGTAAACGTCTTGTATGTCTGTCTTGAAGTGTTGCTTAGCTGGACCTTTGTCCACTTATGGTGCTGGTCTGTTATGGGAAACTTTAATGAAGTTTGTTTTTTGAGAAAACATTCACTCTTTATTATTTCCTTTTAGCTCCATACTTCTATTAAAGCTACTGTATGTGAGAAACCCCTCTGTCACTGCTGTGTTTGTTCAGCTTTTCCTTCCCTCTTTTTCCAGATAGCAGGAGCAGATAATAGCTGTCACTTTTCCCTGATAAACCTTGATGCCACATTTTCCCCTGGTCTGGAGTAGCCCACCTGCAACCAGTGTTACTTGGTCTAATTTTATTTCTCCACAGCTGGAGTAACTTTGCTCTCCCTAACGAGCAGAACTGGGAACAGGAGGATTGGGACTGCTTGGTTGTGTTCCAGCTCTCACTGTGAGATCACTTTTACGAGTAGATCTTTTATTTAAAAAAAAACCAAACAACAACTTGGATCCCCAATTCCTTGTTTCTGCTTCTGTTAGCCGGGGTTCAGGGATCCAAGGAGCACTGTCGCAGAGACAGTACAAGATGCCAGCTGCCTTGGGGACCCTCTGCCCTTTAGCTGGATAGTGCCAAGCCCTCTGGAGAAGACCCTAGGACTGCTGCTCATTGACCCATGGATGGATAGGTCTCTGCTCCCAATCCAGGCTCTCATTGGGGTAGACAAAGCCCATTGAAGTTGCACTTGACCGGTGCTTTGAATCTAGACCTCATCCAAGTTGTCATCAGATCAAGGGATGTCTTTCTGCCACTTGAATGGGAGATACAGGTCTTGTCCAGTGGCAAAAGGCATTAAGGCCACAAGCGGCATGATTTGTTGCAGACTTGAACACTTGCAGTGTTGCACTCCTCTCGGCTGGTGATCACCCAGGTTGGATCTGCTGTGGTTCCTACGAACTCTCTGCCTCATTCTGAGGTGGTTCACCTGACTCCTGGAAGTCCTCCTTCCCCCATTTGTTCATCCTTGTATTTGTGTCTGTACAGGCTTTCTGGGACTGCTGGCTCTTTGTTGCTGGCAGCCCAGCTGAGGTCCCACGCGTGCAGCCGCTGCTGATTTGCATGCGTGTGCATCACTGCCAACAAGCTGCCGCTCGGCCGCCTGCGCTGACCCTTCTTGGTTGGGTTTGGGTTTTGTTTCTTTTAATGCTGCTAATCCCCAAATCTTATGTAGGACGAATACAGGACAGCTAAAGAACGATTCTTTTTTTTGGCGAGGAAGCCTCGCAACCGTCTGTAGTCAGCATGTGAATGTTATCTGGAGAGGGGGAAAAAAGCAGCTGATATTGGCTACATCTTATGGTGACTGAAGGTTTCACATTAGTCTGGGCTGACTTGTTTGGGGCTCTTTTACACTAGGGTATTTGCAATATTTGCTATAGAAACATCTTTTGTGCGCTTTTATGCACGTGTATGTCTGTTTTCCATGTTACTCTTAGAAGGATTTCTCATTGCAATTCATATGCCTGTCACTTTTGGGTGTCATTGCCTCCTGCCATGCTAATTAAACCAAAAAGGGGAGGAGGGTAAATAGCCATACAAATGAAAAATACAGGCTTGCCATATTTGACAAAGGCACCGATGTTAAAACAGAGGTTTTCAACACTATGACTGCTTCCTTGTTACACGTAGCTAAGGGAAAATGCAACTAATGTGGTTTTTAGTGATTAAGTGGTTAATGATTTAATGAACTAAAAAAATCTCATTTGTTGCATCCCTTGGACTCAGAAAAAACCTCAAAGAGCTGATTTTCTGTGTACCTCAGTCCAATATTGCTACCTGCTGGGATATGAACACAATCTCTAAATAAATTGCAAGTGGCCTTGGGCAAATGGAAGAGTTTCGCTTTGATCTTGCTAGAGAGAATGAAGTCAAATGTTCAATCAATCAATCAAATTCATAACTTCTAGCTACAATCGGTCTGACAACAGCCTATTATTTATTTTTAAAATCATATATTTCATTATTGCAAAACACACAGTCTCTCGTGGGGGGAAAAGACTAAATTATTGATAACCCTTATATGTGACTGAGTTTGTTGTTTTTGACATGCTTGTCACTAACTATTGTCAGGAAGAATTTACTAAGATGTTTAGTCTGAAAAGTTGGCCGGGAATGTGTGTTGTGCCACATTTAAACTGGGTAGAGGAAACTTTAATAGCGTCTTTCTTCTTGAATTCCTAGTTGGTGAAGACAGCTGAAGGCAGACTGGGCTTTCTAGTGTGAAAACAATGCGTTAGAAGAAGCATCCTTTGTTTTAATTGCTGTAAACCAGATGATTCAGGCTCTGAAATTATCCCTGAGATGGGGATATGAAACTTTTAATTGATTTGTATATTTCTGGAAATAGCAATTCTCAGTCTGCAGAATACTTATGTAAACAGAAAAGGGAGAACAATTAACCCCACACCTCAAGAGTCTGTTTTCACTAGTGTTTGTCAAAAGCATCTGAAAAGTGGGTAAGAGAAGAGTGTATCAGAGAAGTCTGTAGGGAGACTTGCTTCTCATAGTCATCCTATTATACAAAAGCATTTATAGAGGTGTTATAATGAGTAAGTTCTTCCAAGCCAGCCGGAGTTTGTGAGGGAGCTGTGCAGACACCTAGATGCAGCTCCCACGTGGCTCAGGGGACCCCACGATTGACCTGTCGCCATGTGCCCAGTAATGGATAGACTTTTTGTAGGAGAGCCATGACCTTTTCACTCCCCTATTGCTATCTTTGTGACCCTTATGGGTCTTACATGTCTGTAAATAAAATACTTACTAGTACTCAAGAGACCTGGGTCCCTGGATATGTTTGAGAGCTCTTGCGGCAATACCTGAGCACCACGGGAAAGACAGAGGTGAAATCCTGGCCCTTTTGAAGTCAATGGATGTTTTTTATGATGGACTTTTTAAGGTCAGGATTTTGTCCGCCTGTGCCTTTAGTCATTACTGGGCAGAGCAAGGAACCAAGGTGAGTGCTATGACCCCAATCCAGCTAAGAGATCCACCAGCTTGTACCCTTTATGCAACATAAGGAAAACCAGCAACCATTGTAGAGGAACTGAGGAATGGTGAATCTAATCGCTATTAAAAACATCCACATGTATTTTATATATATACATACGTATACTTGGTGCACTCCTTGTCTGCACCTAAACATAAGTCATAAGTGAGGACGTAAGCATTTGTGTGATTAGCATGTAAAGCAGTCAGAGCCTTACAAAGATGCTGCATAATGTATCTCTGACAATACATAGGAGATACAGCTTCCACTGTACCCTGTATAAACAATTACTGAAATTACAGCTGTCTGAATTTTTTTCAAAACAGAAATTGTTATCAACTTTTGCCGTGCAGATTACCTGAACACAGAAAATTTAATTTGTTCCTTCTTGCTGATACAACTCTCAAACAGACTGAGGGAGGCAGCTTGCTAATACTGGCCTGGTTTTGCTGGAGGGAAAGGCAGGGATGCCTCCTCCAACCCTGCAGCCTGTATTCAAACCCAAAACCTTTAGGTCTGATGCTCTGTTCTTTGCTGTGGTGTGTTTTCATCAGCCTTAGCAGTGCAGGCTGAAATTATCCTTTCTAATCTGCAGCGCAGATCTCAGCCATCTTTTGGATCTGCTGCATATTCTGCACCCATTCCTCAAGGAGAAGTTTGGTGGAGAAAAACGGTGCAGGATATGCAGAAAACATCCAAATGGCAAATGAGACCTGTTGTTTTATGTGTAATTCCTGCACTTTGAAGTCATAGCTAAGTGAGGCCTAGATATTTAAATCTGTTCCTATTATTAGTTTTTAGCTCTGTATAATGAAGTCTGTATTTGTAACAGGAAATTTTTAGTTAAGTCTGGTTTTAAAGAAACCCCAAAACTACTTCTGAGGTTAAGGTGGGCTACTGAAATACTTACAGGTACTTCATTTCAAGTGGGACTTCAGGGTTAAATTCTGATTCATGGGCATAATGAAAGTAAAAATCTGCAGAAGCATCTAAAACTTTAGCATCACACGCAGCCATAGGGCTTGATAGAGAATTCTGAAGATTTTAATGGGAAGGCAATGTTATTACAAAATCAAAATGATTGGAAAAAACTTGCTTTCCTTCTACATGCTGGTCTTCTCTCTGGAGAGTCTAAACAAGCCATCTTATTTCAGCTTAGTACAACAGTGATCTAATTTTGTTTTGGTTTTGGCATGTCTTGATTCAAAATAAAGTATTTCAGGTCAGTGGAAGAAGAAATATCAAATGTTGCCATAATCCCCAAAATGTTGTTTTAGTCAGATATTGAAATTAAACATTTTACTACTTCTGACTGCATTTGTTCCCAAACAATTTGTTCCATGAGTTTTTTGATGATATTTCAACATCTTACATTGATTTCACAACGGTGGAGTATCCCATGGGTTAGAAGTTCCAAGAGAAGGTGAAGGAAAAGCTGAGCAAAAGGATTGATTTAACCAAATTTTAGTGATCTGAAAGTTGAGATTGTCTAGTGTCCCTCTGTAGGCACTGACAAAAAGAGGCGCTTCCAGGAGATGGTTTGTCCTGTGCTGAAGCAAAAAAAGGATGGTTTGTCCTTGTGCAAAAGGACAAGAAGCAATACTCAGTGGAAGTGAAGTTTTGGGCTGGATTTTGGGCTGGAAAAAGCCATTTTCACAGCAAGGATGTTCAACCTCCGGGACAGGGGCTGGGAAGTTTCCACCCTTGGAGATTTTCACTGAGCAAGTCCATGAGCAACCTGACCTGTTGAAGCTGGCCCTGCTGTGAGGAGAAGGTTGGACTACAGGCTTCCAGAGGTCCTGTCCAACCTAAATTATTCTGTAATACTAGAGCATGTCCTTATAGTTTTTCTCAGCAGACTTGAACCTTATCGTTTGTTTCAGCAGCCAGTCTGCATTGCCAAAATGGGATCCTGCCCCTGAGATTGCTACTGTAATGAGAGGTAACGGATTTATCTTAGCGTTTAGACCTTCAGTAGGTATAAAACACTCTTAAAAAACCACACCTCTTTTCTGAGCAAGGTAATTTGAAGTGTTATTTTACGACATTAAACTTTAAACCCAACATTCAGGTGATTTTTTTGAGAATATCAGGTGACAGCATTGAAAACTTTGGGTGATTGTTCACTTTGCAAGTAAAAGGGGGAGACAAAGGCCCTTGCAGGATGTGTTGCTTGGGAGATGGCTGAATTACTCAAGCAGAAGCAGCCCGCTCCAAGCACAGTACCTGGGGTGGCTCCTTGGCTGCTGGAGACACCCCAGTGCCACCACGGGCTGTCAGGGTAGTTATAGATAATTTGCTGCATTTTTGTGTATGAGTACCAGATCAGTGTTGGGCAAAAGAGTCTTGAGGTTCTCTTAACTTGGAAGAGCGCCCTGCATTTTAAAAACACAAATGGTCACATCTGGGGGCTTTAGCAAAAAGGATCCTTTAAAAAGTAAAATTTGTATTTTTGAAATCTTTCTTCATTTCCCAGTTTTAGCTGCTGCTGTTTCACAGTTTGTCAGAAGCAACAGTGCAAAAAGTCTCCCAGCCTTTCCAGGTCCCTCTGTTCAGACCTGTCAGAAACAACACCATAGATGCAACAGGCAGCCATTGCTGCAATGCTGCACCAATAAATCTGGGTGGCTTTTGGGAACTTCCCTTCCCAGTGCTTGCTTAGCAACTCTGATCATGAACTTGTACCATTTGTCTGGTTTATGTCACATATGATAGTTCTATTTGCACCTAGGCTTGGATCCAGACTGTGATTGTCTTTTAAGCCTCACACCAATTCACACTTGTTGCAAAGCCTGGAAAACTAAGCCTTTCCTGAGCTTTACTCCTGTGGCATCATTACACCGTGTAATTATAGACTGTAATGTTATTTTATTATGAAGGTTTAGCGAGATGAGCAGTTTGGGACACTTAATGCCTAACGTGCAGTTCAACTTGGCTTTGATTTCCGTTATGAGATTTATTATCACAGAGAATACATGTTCCACTTGACACTGCCATGTGCCCATCTAAGCTGAGTACACAGACTTTTTTAAGGCTAGGAAGGTTTATTTGTTCTTTGTAATGTTCGGGACTAAATTTTTGCATGGGAGGAATGTGTTGCCTAAATATACTCTGATCCTTCCAGGTGTAAGAGTGGGACAGAATAATTTGCTTGATTTCTGTCTTTCTCAACCACCTGAAAAATATTTCAAAGATCTTTCCTGCCCAGGTTTCCATTGGGCTATAAGTGACTATTGTCTGTTTTCAGAAGTTCACAGGTATATCAAAATGTACGACTGAATATCTCTTTCCTCTTAGCATACACACAGGCTCAGATCATTGTGGGAGGGCAGTGCCAGTGTTGTGTACTTTGCCAGATGCTTAGCTGCTGTGATAATGAGGGCTATTAAGGAAGCAGGGATATTAGATGCTGCAATCTATGATAGTGGGGGATTGTGCTTGATGACTCAGAAAGGTCTCCTCGGCTGCTGTGTTTCTGTGTTTAAGGGAGGTGGTGTTTGTTACCTGCCAAGCAGCCTCTGATTTACAATCTCAAAGCACTGCGAAGTGTCAACACCAAATTAATTTCTTTGTGTGTCGGTTGTGATCTCAGACAGTCCCTTCTGATACTTGGTGGTTGCAAAAGGGTGGTAAATCCAGCTCTGAGGTTGTTTTGGTTTTTTGGCTCAAGTGAACATCAGAGGAAATCCTTCCCTTTTCACTCAACTGTGCTACTGAGAAGAGCAGGGAAATGGCTCAGGTATGTAGCTAGAGCTGGTTAGAAGTGTTTTCAAAGGAAAACGGCACTTGTAAATGGGATTGTCCTGTAATTTCTCTTAACCAGGTATATTTTACTGTTAACTGTAATCATGTAATCTCCAGCAAGCCACATACCGTCTGTTTGCCAACTTACCCATTTGGAAATGAACATGCAGCTTGTAATTCTGCTGCTGCAGGTGGATCAGCCACGAGACCTCCAGAGCCAATAATTATCAATCAATTCTGTCTGAATTAAGATACCCTCTGCGCCAGTTCACAACAGGAGCAGATACTGAAAGTTAACTACACGTCCCTGCACAGAGGACCGTTTAACACAGGTACTTCGCACAGGGAAGGATCCTGTTGTCCTTATGCGTGTCAGAAATTTTTCATGGACTTCAGTAGCCCCGGAGTTTCAGCCATGGCTTTAAGTGCACTTAGCAAGGGATTGTTTATGAAGAGCTTCGATAGCACAGCATACCTATTGCCATTGGGTTTTGGGAATGTTACAACTGGACATTTTCCCAATGAACTGATACATGCTGCTGCCTTACCCTGTGTTGATTTGGTTTCCTGTTCTAATCATTTAATACAGCATTTCATGATCTTCCAAGTTGGAGTTCAAGGACACCTTTTTGCCCAGGCAAGCAATTGTGTATCTTACACATTTACCACATTCAGGCAGTTCTGAAGGAACCTGAAGTGCCATCTGACTCTTTGCTTCTGGATTTTGCATAGGAGAGGCTTCCCATTTGTATGTTGGCATTTTAACATACCAAAAAAGAGTGTCTCCAGCAAGCGGAAACCATACAAAGAGCCTGATACTGTCTCCAAGTGGAAAATGGAAGTAAACAAACCAGGCAGTGTAGGATGTCTCTGTTCCTTTCTCTGTCTAACTCTGTCCTTGAAGTGAAGGCTTTTCTGATTAAATTTCCTCAGGTTCTTGGGATGCTGCTCATCTGCATTTTGTGCTTTATCAGCATGTAATCATAGGCAATTATCTATTTACTCAAAAACATAATTATTGCTGCATTCAATGTTCACCCCTATAAAAGCCTGGCCACAACAAACTAGGGAAACAGAGCTTTATCCCTAAAGAGAAGCTAATTCATTCCAGGGGTGTAGTTGCAATGGGACTCTCCGACCTAACAAAGGGACAAAAACGAAGCAAGAAGAGGGTAATCACTACACATGGGCTGGAAGAAAGGCCCGCACGCCAGGTTTGGATGACAGCTGGTCCAGGCTAGCATAAAGCAGCGGGTGCTTCAGGGTGCGTGGGTTCCTGGCACAGCTCCAGCCATCCCTGCCTGTGAGAGCAGCACCGGTGCCGTAGGCGCAGGGTGTACCGGCATGGGCGGTGCTGGGCTCCTGCAGCAGCAGCAGCTCCGGAGTCTACCTGGTCAGAGCATCGCCAGATCCAGCACTGACCCTTACTCTGGTTTTCGATGCGCACATGAATGCAGGTGTAATATCCCACTCTGGTCCATGAAGCTCCCCAGGAACCCTGACTCTGCAGCACCGTTGCCTGTGCTGGTGCGTTTCCCGCTGACAGGCAGAAGACCTGGGGTTTTGCTGTGCTGCGGTGTTGCTTGGATCTGTCCTGCTACCAGGAAGAGCAGCATCTGAGTGCAGCACCACTCATGAATGTCCATCCTGATCCTGGCACTCAGCTGAGTGTCTATCCACCAATTTTAAATTCACTATATTGCTAGGGGACATGATTTCACAGGGGCAGTGGAAAAGATTTTAACTTCATGCTTGACTTTCCTGGAATGACACTGACAACAGCTGATGGCCAGTTTCTGTTGGTCTCATTGTGTTGTTTTAGTCTAACTTCTTAAAACATAAAGTGCTTATATTCCCATTTTTATCGTCATGGTAGCACAAACTGCATCTCATCTTCTGGATGTAAGACATGGTTATCTATAAATGCATGGGAGAGAGTGGATTATGCAAATATGCTTATTACTCTGTTATGGTGCTGGTAGTGGTTGGTTTATGGGGTTTTTTTTAATTTGAGCTCATTAACACTTGAGGCAACATGTTTTTTCCCTGCAGTCTCAAGACAAAATAATAGAAAAAAAAAATGTTGCCACCTCTATTTTGTCTGGGCTGAGGCATAAAAAAACCCAAGAGGCTGCAAACTGTTGACCAAGCCCTCTTAAATCCCCCCAGCTCCCCCCCCATCAGTCCTTGTTTTCTCACTCCTGAGCTGAAAGTATCAACCAGGAGCAAACGTACAATATTTTTGTAGTTGTTTCCATAGAAATTAGGCAGTTCTTCTGCTACACCTTAATTGCATATGTTGCAGATCATGTCATAAGTCATTCTGACAAAAAGGCCAGGGAACCTTAATATTTTTGTTTACAGTTTGTTAAGCAGATGGATTGTTCAGTGTAGAGATAAGACTACATTAAATATGATTGCATAAATAGAGGCTGTCACAGCTCAGTTCCTCTCGGGACTGCTCTGATTTGCTTGTTGGATGATTATAATGGGTTTTTAATTACACCTGTGAGCCAAGGTGTATATCAGAACTAAATTACAAAGCACCTTACAGTTGAGATTTTTCCAGTGTACAATGAACTGAAAACAGTTTTTTGTCCATAAGGACAAAGAAACTATTTTTCAATTATTAAAATTACAGAAGCTTTCTGGGCAAACATAGTGATAACACAAAAGATTAAGACAGACAAACTTTTTATTTGTTTATTTTTTATTATTTATTTATTTTGGAAGGTGCTTAGCAATTTCTCCCTAGCAAGCTTAACTCCTTCTGAGCACCTGACTGAGCCTCTGGTGTTTTTCATGCTCAGTGAAGTTTACAGCAGGTTATTTCATCTTGGTTTTGTTTCTAAGATTTTTTCTTAAGAAAGAAGGAGGCCAATCATGCCATTAAAAAACCCAAACAAAATAACCTACCCAAAACTAAAAAGCTTGTGTTTAAAAGAATGAGGACAAGTGATTTTCATCCTCGAAGCAAAAACATTTAAAATAGTTCAATCTTTTCTGAGTCATCTGCAGCTGTCCCTTAGGTTAAGAGGTACCTCTATCTACTATGAGGAGTTGGACAACTTGAATCATAAAAAAATGGCTATTTTGGTCATAAATGGATGCTCAGTGAAGTAACAGGAGCCCAATAATTCCATATAAACACATGATTGAGGTAATATTCAGAACAGACTCACTTAGTACAGGCTCTTAAATACGTTATTTCAAACATAAATGTCAGTCTGATCCAAGGCCTGCTGAGGCCAGTGGAAACAGGCCCAGTTTCAAAGTTTTGTTTTGATTACAGCTAGATCCAGTATCTTCTGAATTTACCTGAAACACGGGGTGAAGTTCTTGAAACCACTAATGTGAACTAGGCTTCCAGCTGCAGAAGGTTATTGAAATGTTTTCGAACATTTGATCCGTGTTATGGTGCCTTTTTTTGCCGAGAGCTGTTGTGCATTTCCGTCCATCGAAGCACACGGTTTGCTGCTGCCTTTGGGAACATCGGAAGACCAGGGAAAGCCAGAAGGGACACGCTTTGCAGGGCTGCCATTTGCTCCCAAAGTGCACAGAAGGAGGGTGATGGATTTGCTTGGAGACCCAGCTATTTAAGTCTTAACCCAGCAAAAGGCAGGTCTTAGTTACCCTGCAACTCCATTTTAGGCCTTGGCAGCTGCTGAATTCCAGAGCTTCATCAGGAGAGGCTAGGGAGGGCCCATAAAAGTTGTCTTGGAACACCCAGATGTGTTTGAAAAAGCTCTGTCTGCACTGAGAGATTTGCTCATTGGGTGATTAGAAGGTTCTGTTGCTTTTCTCTTGGTTTTAATAAGTTTTCCCAGTATCAAAGAGGATCAGTGAAGCCTTCATTGAGCTCCCACAATTGTTTTTCTCCTTCCAGCAGCGTTTCCAGGTGGCCCAGCATGCAGGGATGCTGCTGGTCATGGGAGTGACGCAAGACGCTGTACCCGGGAGCCCAGCTGCATTGCACCAAGCACTCGTGTCTTTGGGCTGCCAGTGTGAGGTGTAACAACTAACACATCTTGACTCCCTGGTTACTGTCAGGAAGAGTCATTTCACTGTGCAATTGAGTCTTTTGCTCTGTCTTTCAAAAGAAAGTCTTTGACTTATTGGGGGCTTTACTGAACTGGCTACAATATGTAATTATCTAGGTCTACACTTCTCCAAATAGCACAAGAGTAGGTGCTCCCACAATTTGTCTCCTAAATGCACAAGTCTGTCCCAACAAGATGCTTGTCTTCGTAGAGAGTAAAAAGACATATGTTTTTGCCAACTTGCTTACCACCTGGGTAATGCTGACCCCGACTGTTTGCCTCGTCAGCAGCTCAGAACTGTCTAGTGAAAAGAACAAGAAATTTCTTTTCCCCACGTGTTTTGAGAAGGGGAGGGGTTGTTTCTTTCTAAAATTTTGGGAAATTAAGAACTCTTTTATGAAGAAAGAAGGGTTGATGTCAAACAAAGGAATGGTCACCTATAGGTACCGTTGTTGGAAAGACATGCAGTCCAAGGACTTCCCTTTAGTCAGACACAGGAAGGAAAAAAGTGCAAAAAGCAAAGCAGATTGCCGTGCTCATCCTGCCTTGGCAAGCTTACCCACAGGGCAGCCTTCCCTTTTGAGTTTAATGCCCTTGGATGTGGACATGCACTAAGTGGGCAGTATCTGTATTTTTGCTCAGATATCTTTCAGAGGGTGAACTTGCTGTGTTTATGAAGGTATTACTTAATGGCCCAGGGGTGAATGGACCACTTGAGATAAGGCATATTTGAAGCAGCCTATAGGCATGTTGTTCATGAACCTTTATTTTTCCCTGAGTGGAATTAGAAAGGAATAAGCTGAATGTTGAAAGGCAGTGATGGAAAAGTAACACAAAAGCAAGGGGTAGGAGGAAAGGCAGGGCATAAGAGGATAAGAAGAGGTCAGTAGGTAGGAAGATGGAAGAAATGGAGATGAAAAGAAAAAGACAGATAGTCAGACAGCTAGCGCTAAGTGATCGGTACTAGGATGTGCTTCCAGAGGAGGCTTTATCAGCTGTTCTGCTCCAATTATGTGGAGAGCAACTGGCTGCAACTACTGGCTTGGACACTGTTTTCAGATACTGGTTTCACTCAACATAATTGTTAATGTTGGTTTGAATGAAGCACTTTCCAGTTTCATAGAGAAAAATGGCGTGTGATTCCACAGGGCTCTAATGGGATATTGAATGGTGGTGGTGTACATTGTAGCAGCTCTTGTTCAAGTGAAAATCAGAGGGTTCACTCACTTGGGGTGTCATCATGCCATGCTGAAGCTCCTTTTAGTACCAGGACAGAGGCTGGCAAAAAGAGATGCTAACTCTACTTCCAGGGTAACCTTCTCTATTGGAAATACCAAAATACTGGCTGAATCCTGTTTGATTTAGATGTGGCACGTTAGAGCTGGCATGGCTGCAAATGTCAATCTTTTTGGATTGGGGAGTAATACTGATTATTATACACAGTTCTTGCTAGGACCATGAACACAGGGTGCAGAAGGCGAGATCTGCAACAGATATGAATTTTCTATACATATACTTTTTCTATTCCATTAAACCAAGTAATTCTTTATCACTTGGTGAGTGTCTACCATTTCTTGCCGGGTGCTGACAGCTGGGACTCTTCCCAAACATTTTCCCCGTTGCTCTGCTGACTTTGGCCAGTGTGGGATGGCTTGGACAGCCCCTCCTAAGTGAACAGAGCAGGATGGCTAGTTTCTGACTTTTTTTATTTCTACAGAGGAAGCATCAGTGCAATAACTGAATAATTTCCCTAATGTTGCTGACTTAAAATGTACCCAGGTAGCATGTTTATCACAGTTAGTTTTCTTTGAGAAATCAAATCAACTTTGATCTCCAAACCCTCCATTTATTATCATTTGAGACCAGAAGGGCTGATTCATAAAAATGAAGGTACAACCATGTCCAAGAAGCTGGCCACGTCCTCTGCTTCTCCTCCCTTTCTGCGGCGTCTGAGCCTCCATTGCCACACGCCTTAAAGGCCTCCAAATGACAAGTGAGTACACTTGCAGTAAACAGAGACATACAGTATGGCTGTGGCAACTGTAGTACACAGCATTATAACAAGTAGCTCTCCAGTTGCTGTCAACCTTGACAAGTATCCTATTGAAATGCAGGTGCATCCTCCTTGCACAGAATGCAGCAAATGGTCCAGCCAGTGTCCGTTCCTCTGGCTCCAATGAGAATGAGGGGAAAGGGTGCACTTTTGATGATACATGAGATTCTCAGGTTTTCTGCGCCTTGGGGTAGGGCCATATCACGCAAGTGCTTTGCATGTTATTCTGTTATGAAATCTAATATTTGGCCTATCCTACCCACAGCCCAGCCAGGAAGATGCAGGGGTATCTGAGGCTATGATTTGTCCCCTTGTTTTTTAACTTTGTGGCAGTAAGTGGGATATGACCTCAGTCTTCCACAGAAGATGAAATTTTATAAGCTTTATAAGCTTAACAGGTGGAAGATGTTAATAAGTATTTCTGGCATTCTAATATCCTTCCACTTAAGCATTATTAATAAAATCTCCCTTCTTCCTTTAATCACCGGAGCTAGACATTTCTGAGCTTTGCCGTCATTTGAAAAGAAACAAACATGCAACAAATCACGCTTGACTAATTTTGTTAAATTCTACAGGAAAGCAAATGTGAAGTCAAGTCTCTAGAGGTCGAGTCTTTAGCAAGAAGAATTTATAAGTGGAGTACGTATCTATTTGTTCTCTGATTATTTGCTCTGCTGACAGTAGATGAAGAAAAGACGAAGCAGAAGATTTGTGCTAATTTAGAAAAATGTTTGAAAACGTTGGCCTTGCAAATCCAAATATATTAGCTAAATGTTATTGAATAATAATGAGAACAGGCGTGTATTGACCGAAGGACTTTGGAACTATGCAAAATTAATTTGTATTTATTTAACCCTGCCTTTCAATGGATCTTTGTTCATGTTTCTGCAGCTTGGATTTCCTTGCAAGAGCTGATCTCTTTTTATAGCACTTCTTTATTTTAGTAACCAGCCTAAGTGCCTTAGTTCCCTAACAAAGCTTGAACAAGAAACGAAGTAAATATACAAAGCAAAGGTTTGCTTCTCAGAGGTGCTATTGTTTGTACAATGGTAAAGCGTCGGCATCTCCGCTGAGGCCTGGGCCACCTCTTGCTGGATGTGCAGTAACCCCAAATCTTCCCAGACAAATGGCTGAAAGAAAAGAAGTCTGTTATCTCTGACTTGCAAGCGGTGAGCTGAAGTGGGGAGCAAGCAGGAGACCTGTCCAAGTCTCTAGTAGCAGTGATTTGGTCTTCCCCAAGCCGCAACCCCTTACCCCGAGCACATTTCCCTCCTCTCATTCTATATGAAGCTCTCAACCTGATGCCTTTTTCTTACAAAAAGATAAATGTTTCATCAAATTAAAATGAAGAAGGAAGAGAGTCATAGGGAAGAAGATCTGAGAAGGGCTTACAAGTAAAGGGTAGCTATTGAAAGTGAAAAATCAAGATCTCGCCCATCTTTGCTACGAAGATGACCTCCTTGTCCAGCCTGTGCCCACAAACACCATGCAGGAGGTGAGTGAGTTGACTGCATCATCTTCCTCACTCTTCCAGCACCCTGGGTGCCTTCCTGGTGTTTATGCACCCCTGTACAGCTATGCCCACAAGCACAGCAGTGGTCAGTCCTGCGTGGTACTGCTCTCTCCTGAAGGACCCATGTCTGAATGCCGTCCTCCTAGAAGCCAGTACGGAGCACAACCAGCTGCTGTTTTACAGACTGTGTGGCCACAAAGCTCCCCCTCTCCCCTTCTGCATCCAATATACAGGGCAGAAGGGCTAATTTTATCCCTGCACGTACCCTGTGGGAGAGCCTCAGGAGGCTGTTTAGTTCTTCTCCCTCACCGAGGTGGGATCAAGCATTCCTGGGCCTTTCCTGATGGACCTATTTCTGAGCTTCCTGCTACTCCAGGGGGCTGATGGCCCAAACTCAACTTGTCTTTACCTCCCCTGGGAACGCAGAGGGTTGTCACTCATCCTTCTTTTATAACAGCCATTCATATGTGGCAGATTTTGCCCTCTCTGCCTTTTTCTTTTGTGCTAGACAAGCAAACCCATGATTTTCTGCTTCTAGGCAGGGCTGGTGAGTTCCAGGCAATTTGTACACTGGTGTATCCTGAGCATGAGCAGGGTGTCTCTAACCTTAAGTGCTTCCACTTGCCACCTCTCCATCACTGCAGAGCCCATGTTCCCTGTGCGTCCTTCCTGTGCCCTCCAAGGAGCTTAGGATCCCCCCCATCCTTCCCATTTTGGGAAATGCTACCAAGGACTCTTGGACATGTCAGTGAAAATGTTTCCCAGGTGCCATACAGTTGAAAACCAGAGATTAGGCAACATTTGTCAAAATGAACAGAGAAGGCAGAATGTCATGTTCCTCTTCTTTACGGGCGTGGAAGTGTTAAAGGCTTTTAAGCTTTGCTGAAGACATGTTAAATTAAGTCCTCAGCATGTTCATAATGGTTGCACCATTGCCCTCACGTACATGCGTTATCTGGAGCAACTCCATACTTTTCAGAGGGCTTTGGGAAGTGTGAGAATGAAACAGACTCTTTTTAATCTCATTTATTTCCTCAGGCCATCTGGATTTAGTAAACACTCGAGATGTCTGACAGGACAAAGTTGAACCTTAGCACTGACAGGTTCATATGTGCATTAAGAGCCAGGACTGCCTGCACTCGGAGTGCTGGCTCCAGTGTTGGCTTGCTATGAAGCCTTAATAGCTTTTCTGCAGCTTATGCATCTTAAAGTAGGCCCAGCTATGACTTCTTGCCTCATGGGGTGTTGTGAATGTTTATTACTTATTGCTGAGAGCGGACTGCATTACTGAAAAAAAGCTAGTGGTCTTATTCAAGGCTCATTAAAATCTTGCAAATTTGGCTTATGCAAAGTCATCCTCGGGAATAACCCGTTGAAGTTGCTTTACACCTTCTTGTGTAAGAACTGCAGAACTGAGCCTTTAAAATGATTTTCAAATGAATCTGCTCTCAACATGGTAAGGAGAATCTTACAACTGGCTTCAGTGGAAGCACGGGATGTGGTCCAAAGTAAAAGAATCAGCGCTCTGGGAGTTTGAATGAAATCTAGTAACTATTAAATGAAAAGTACTTTTGTTTATCCATGCTGGCAAGCAGCCTGTCCGTAGTGGGAACACCAGTGCCCAAGTATGTTCTTTATCCATTTGGATTTATATGATGCTAAAATGGGAGCCTGGCCAAAGCGTGAGGTGCCCCTGCCACAAAAAGCAAGGACAAAATAGGAGCTTAGCTCATGAGCCGTGCATGAAATTCATCCGAAACACAGCTCCTAACTCCATGAAATCCCTCCCTTTGCAGCGGCATATAACCACAGCTCTGTGTGCATTGTCCCTATTTGTGCCTGTGCAGCACAGACTTCCACGAAAGATGCTTCTATGTTGCTGACCTCTGTGCCATCCTGAGAGTATGGTGGATGTATTCGGATATAAATTGTACCAAATGTGAGTTAGAGGCCTGGCTGTTTTATGCTCTCTTAGTTCTTAAAGTCCTTGCACAGAGGGGACTCTCAGGTGGTTTAGTCAGTTTAGCTCTTCTACTGCCCTGAAGTAGTACCAAGCATCCAGGCCACCGGCACTTGTATGACTCTACGCCTGCCTCTCTACTCACCGGTGTCAGGAAGGGGATGAGTAAACCATAAGTCATGTTTCTGCTGTTTAAAAGGAAAGGTTTTAACCTTGATTTATTTTGATGGGATGGTTGCAGAGGAAGGTTAAACTGTTACTCTTCCAGTATTGCCAAGCTCTTCGATGCTTATCCTTATCCATAGCCCTGCTGTGAGGCTTGCGTAGTCTTATTGAAATCTGTGTTGATGTTATGTGTCTATGAGAAGGGAATATTCCTCTTTATTGTTCCTGATTCAGAAAACTAAGGATGTATATATTCTACTTAGGCTTCATAATGTACTTTAACATTAGGCAGTGGAGTACGAAAGAGTTGTTAGATATGATGCCTTTTCCTGAGCTTTACACTCAAGATACTGGGTAAATTGGTAAAACTTGGTCTAATTGTTGTACGGATACAAAGCTGCTGGGAAGAATTTTGAGGAATCATTCCACTGAGCCACACCTTAAATATTTGCTTAATTTTTTTGTAAGCATCTTTATTTTATTATGAAACCCTCCACAGCTAAAACCTGTGTAAGACATTTTATTCGTCAAGCGTGTAATAATAGATGATACAGTGTAACACAATGTGACAATAAGACAATCTCTAGCTGTAACTTCATGGAGGAGTTTTTTAAATCACAGAGCAAATGCTCCCACCTACCACAGGGCATCTTGGTTGGCTGGTTCATGTCTTCCACTGGAGAGGAAGTGTATGATTTTACCCAAGCTGATAAATCTGAAACCCCGTTTCACACCACCTCAGTCTGAGGTTGAGCCTTTTGAATTTCACCCGTATGCAAAGTGATTGGGATGGAAGGTGTGGGGGGAAGAGGTTTTTAGCTAGTTAGAGCTTTATACTGTTCTTGGTATGATGCCTCCTGATGGGAAGCAGTCTAATAAAGCTTCCATTTTCAAGTTGAGATAAAAGCATTACCTATCCAATAGATCTGTGTGTAGACACTAATGCCTCTCTGCTTTGTTTTCACGTATTATATGTACAACTGGCATTAATTGTTGCATTTTTCTTATGTTTTTCCAGTATGTTTTTAATCTCTGCAGGCTGTATTGATTTTTTTCCTGTGTTGCTTCTGCACTTGCCACCAGGACCTCCTTGTAGATAAGGTGTTTCAATTCAGTGTGTGATATTTCTTGGGAAAACACTCTAAAACACTTTTTTTTTTAATGTGTTTTTTTCTTCTCTCCCCCCTTTTGCGATGTATTAAAAGGAAGATGCTGGAAAAGAATTCAGAGCACAAAGCAGGGACTTGCAATGCCCTTTCTCTTTCAGCAAACTCTTTTATTCTGCTGTGAGGAATGAAACGCTTCTGTTACAGCAAACACAGACTTGTGTTTTACAGCAAAAGCTCTTTAAAAGGTTATACACAAACTGTACACAGGGTTGAGCTTGGTAGCAAGAGTGTTTCTGTGTTGCTAATATTGAGAAGAAGAGACCACTTATTCTGAAGTCACAGTTGTTACAGAAGGACACTTCTTTTTAGTGCTTCTGTCATCTCTTTAATTCAGATCTGAGGGGATTCTGTCTGGAGAGCAAAGAGTTAAGGCGAAATGTTAGGCTGCCACAGAATTAGGCTTCAGGGCTAAGAAGAGGGTGTCCTTGGCCATTCCTCTTGCATGATGGATGATGACAGGGAATAACAAAGTTTGACATGGGGTGGGCAAATTCAGTGACTGCAGATAGATAAATCACAATATTTTCTAGGTTGTTAAGGCTTATGATGCATTCCTTTAAAAAAATAAATAACGGAATTCTTCATTATCTCAGCATGTACAAACACCAGACATGGAACAGTCTGAAAATACTGGGGAGGTGGATTCAGCTACCATCTCCAGGCAAGCAGTGCTGCCAGACATGACTTGCAGTATACCGTGATCACCAATGTTGTGCAGACGTGATTTACGTCCCTGTCACTCACCTCCCACCATCCCACCATGCCAGGCAATCCGACTGGTTTTGCCAGAAGGCAGCTTTACTTCCCAGCATGCTGCCTACCTGCTGCCAGCCTCCACCTATGCCCTCACCTCCCTAACCATAAGCGCAGCTATTGAAACTTGATATGAGCACGATTAACGTTGGCACAGCAACCTCCTACCTTTAAGTGCATCTAAATTTGTGCCATCAACTCTAGCCACAAACCGACCCTGGCAGTGAAGACGGGACAGAAGGGCAGAGGCATTCCTGTCCCTCCATCCTGGCTTTGGCAGGCAGCTGCTGTGGCAGCGCTGGTCCAGGGGAACGGGAGCCACAGTGACAGGTCCTGGTGAATCCAAACCGCTGTCAACCCCTCTTCAATTACTCATAAGTGGAGTGCTTTCTCTTACTTTGGGAGGCAGGATGTTTTTCTGCCCCATGCACTCCGCTGGCTGCGCTGGACACACAGCGTTGCTGCACTCCTTTTCCAGTGTGGACCGCATGAGCCTGCTGCCCTGCCTGCTGCCCGGAGAGTATCCTGCTGGTTCCTGGATATGGCATAAACACGCTAACCCACATTTAGCAGTTAGTAAATGGCGCTCGGAGCATCATGCTGGGCATTTCCCACTGCCTGTGTGTATGATGTGCGAGCTGGCAGCGTCATCTGCCTCGGCCACGCATCATTACCTGGGCCCTTCCGATCCACCACTGCTCATTAAGTACCTTTCTTTATCACAGCAATGTCCACTTGTGCATCCCCAAAAGTGTCAGGGACCCTCCCAGCTGATGCTGCTGGGGTGATGACACACACACAAAACCAGTGCACACCAGGGATGATTTTGGCAGATTGCTAGCTGCTAGTTCAGCTCTTGGGAATGGAGGACAGGGAAACACAAGCTCCTCTTGCTACCTGGTGCACTTAGGACTCAAACCTGTTTTTCTCCTCTGTCCCCCCCCTTCTTTATGCCCTGTGTTTGGGTGGGTTTGGCTGCTTACAGGCCCCCGACAACAAGTGGTGGGGGTGATTGCACTGCGTCCCTCACTCTTCCCAGTACTTAGGTGGTGAGCTCGCTGCTCTGACTGGGATCTCACAGCAAGCTGGAGGCAGAAGCAACTCCCCTCCAAAGCTCAGGGTTCAAAGCCAGACCAGTGTCTCCCCCAGTTCTTTATTGCCTGGGAAGCCCTATCTCAGCTGTGCCCCATGTGCCATCAGCCTGGGATGCTCCAGCACCCAGCCTTCCCAGAAGAGGTGGAGGAGATGAACATCCCATCGAGCATCAGGAGAAGGGAAAGTGCAGCAGCCTGAGCATCTCCCAGCACGTGCAGTGAAAGAAAATGCCACGAGTAGGTCAAAGAGTCTAGGCTCTGTTGTCACAGGCTGTACCTCAGGCAAAACACAGCTGAAGGGAAAATCAGAAACCTTCCAACCCAGTTAACTTGGATCTTAAGCAGAGTGAGCAATTCTACAGCAGAACAATCCATTTCCATCTGATGTCCCTAAATACAACAGTGATCAATTTTAAAAAGAATTTAATATTAAAAATTCAGCCACCTTAATCAGAAATAAGCTCTGATTCAACACAGATGTACAAAAAAATGTTTTGAATTTTAGGTCTACACCCCAGCCCCAGAGAGCTAAATGCTGAATAGTCACTGCTCTAAAATGCATGCTGTCTCTTGGAAAGTTCTGCAAAAGGTGAAATGTGCTGTGGTTTGTTTTGCTTCCAGACTGATCTAACTAACTGTTCTAACTTTCAAAGAAACTGTGTAGGAGTCTGACATTTAAAAGAGGGGGAAAAAAGAAGGGGGGGGAGGGAAGTCGAATTTTCCCAGAGATTTTGAAAAGATTTTTTTTTCTCCCCCCTCCCCTGAAGGAGAGTGCGACTCGAGCACCGCTGGGCTGGCGTTTGCTCCCGGAGGGCAGAATATCGCTCAGTGTGTTTCCCAGTGGTGCAGAAGAGAAGCGTGTGTAGATGGGTGTGCTGATGTCAGGTTTGCTTCGCTGGGTAGTTCAGTGGGAGGAAATCATTCAAGAGATCAGCTCTACCTGCATCGTGAGCTACCGCAGTTAACAATAAGAAATACTTGCAAAGGTTTTTATGGGCCGTGGGACATTTAAAGCTGGAAAATACCGAGTGTGCTACAGACTGGTCATCCGCCCAGGAGCCAGTCAAATCTTTACTCTCCTTAATCAATATAACCAGGAATTTACCAGACTAAACTGGGATGCATTTTCAGTGTTTTGTTCCGCCTCTGCGGTAGGCAGAATTTCCATGCATGCATGCATATATAGACCTATAATAGAATCATATATAATATATACTGCTCTGATATATGCAAGTATTGTCCCTATGTGTTTATATATTTCTTCTATATTTTGAGATACGTTGTGGATGCAAATCAGCTGTTTGGAAGCCCAAGAAAAAATTTTCCACAGCTTACATTGAAGCCACAAAGAGGTGTCCCTGCTGCGTTTTTAGCTTGGTGTGAGCTTTCTGAAATGTAGCACAAGCCAGGACAAAACCTATTTTTTCCTTGGGAAACCATCACTAGGCAATACAGATTCTTAGAGAAGGTTTTTTTCCCTGCCATACTGACACACACACACTCACATAAGTGATCTGGACTTAGACGTATAAAAACTCCTAAGGTCTAAAGATTTGACGAACAAATGGCAAAATTCCCTGAATCCCGCTGAGCGGGTGTCCGTGGGTTATTTGGTACGGCTTTGCTCCCAGGGCCCTTGCAGATGCTAACAGAAGCTGAGGGTCCACGCTGAGTGCTAGAATGATGCTGTTACGATTGGGAAGAATTTAGCTCTCAGAAGTTGAAATAAATGCCTTGTTTAGGCTGCACATGGTGGATGTTACTTAGGCTCGTGGTAGTTAGATGTGGAAATAACCTATTAGGTTAAGTCCTCTCCCTTGCCAGCGTCGGATGTGGACTCTGGTCCTGCAAAACCTTATTCACACAAATTGCTCTTACTTATGTGATGCTTCCCACTGAAGTAAAAACAAACTCTGATGTTATTCCTTCCTCTGAGCTTCCCTCTACATCCTGCCTCTTTTGTTTCTAACAGAGGTTAGGAATGCAGGCTGTTCAGGATCGGGAGTTTCAGCAGCAAGGCTGTTAAACTGTAAATAGTGCCATATCAGTGAGATGAGAGACAATGAAATATATTTCCAGGGGTTTCAGTAAAAAATGTACCACTAAAAGAGTATTAATTGATGTAACTATCTGCAGAACTTCTTTTTTAACTAAGTTAATACATTGGAATTATTGGACAAATGCGAATCAAAATCTCTCTTCTTCAAGTAATTATGATTTTAAGCTTTTTCTTTCATGCAAAAAATCTATGAATCTCCTGGTTTCTTTTTTGCTTTTTTTATAGTAAGATGAGCTAAGAACACTTAACAAAAATTTTAAAAGAAACTGAATTTATATGAAGTAAAAGAAAATATGTTGTGTAAAAAAAGACAGTAACAGGATGTCTCTTCATTCCTTTTTTGAAGAGGTTGTCTCTTGGAAATTTTAAGGGTATATTTTATTAAAATTATTTCAGTACTTACATCTTACATATTCCAGTTGTATTTTAAAATATTTTGTATTATCTTAGTGGCCTATTCTCAGTTCTGAAGGATGACAGTCTTTCAGTGCTGCGTGTTTTTAATGTTGGGATTTCTTACATCTGGTTTATAGTTTAAAAAAAATAATGTGTGAACTGATTTGCACCAAATTCCCTCATAACAGCAAGAGTTTATAGTAAAAAGGGATTGTGAAAGTGAGGGGGAAGTAGGAAAGAATTAAAAATAATGGCAGAATAATTCTTGTAATCACTCAGGATAGGATAAGCATGAAATGCAGCTATAATATGAATGATAATCTGAAGGGGGAAGTAACAGCTGAAAGACTGAAAGAATTTCAATTAAAATATACTAAGCTTAACTGATTGTGCAGATAAAGCAGACCGATACAGCAATGACGGACACTACATAAATGCCAATTCAGATTCCCAGAGCACAGCAAACAGTTTAATTAAAAATGAATTTCAATACAATTATTGTCTTAGCCTGACAAACAACTACAACAGAAAGTCATATTTCATCGTACGAGCTCCCGACGCATGAAGCATTTCATTGTAGGGTATTTATGAACCCTGGTTTTGTTTCAGACCTCATAATGGACAGTTGAAACACACAGCAATGAATATATCCTTGTATCGGTCCTTTGTTCTGGAATTTTATCTAAAGATATAGTTACGAGGAAGGCAGTGGCATCAGACGGGAGACCCCCCTTTGGCGCAGGAGGCTGAGCGCGTTTCGGTTATGTTTCAGTGCCCTCTCGTGGCTCGCACGCCGCGGGGACACGGGGGACAGGCGGCCCCACGCGGGGACACTGCCACCCAGGGATGCCCCCACGCAGCACCCCTCGGGTGGGCACCCCTCCCACCCCACGTCACCTTCCCGTGCTTTCGGCAGGGCCGGTCACATCAGCACCCTACAGCAACCCCGCGTGGGCATCGCCACCATCCCCGTGGGGTCACACAGGCTGGCGGGGGTCAGCCATCACCCCACATAGGTCCCCGTGCCCCGAGTCACACCCCAGAGGGGCCAGGGCCACCCACACTGAGGGGGACGAGCCTCGCCGTCACCTGCTCCGGGAGGAAGCGGGGACCGTCATCGTGGTCTGTGGGGGATGCTCGCCGTTGACCCCGTTTCTGGAGTGGGTCTGGTCAGTCTGGTCTCTCGCCGGGTGATGACTCACGCTCTTGTCATGTACCCGGGCATCAAAGGATGCCGCAGCCCCAGCGGTACCTACCTGCGTGGGGTTTCTGTAACAGCCAGGGGTTATGGACTGTATGATGGCCACTTCAATACTACATCGTGCATTTCAGACTTCCCCCGTGGTTTATACGTACATGCCATTTAAAACATCTTTCCTGACTGTTTTGTTCTTCTAACATTTCTTTTCACCAGCTTCTTCTGTCTGCCCCTTCCTTTCCTCCCAAACCACTAGCACCTCTCACAAACTGCGGTGCTCAGCGCTGATGTGAGGGGCTGCAGGCTGAGGAACAGGCAGGTTACGGGGAGATGCCGAGGGAGCATCCCACGCACGTCACTGTCCACAACTTTCTTTCAGTAATTAAGTTTCTTGCTCCCTCCTAGTCCCAAAACCTGCTGCCGGTCATGCTGATTTGTACCAAACCATGTGGTACACATGCTCTGACACAGAAAAACCCATCTAATTCTGAATCGAAGTCACTTCTCTGAGCCTGGTTAGGAGTCAAGCTGTGACCATTACATTCAGATCACTTATGACACAAACTAGATTTAAACACATATCTCAAGAAGCAGAAAACCTGTGTCTTCTGACTTTACTACAGTTTTAGATGATGGTAAAAGTCAAAACCACCACCATAATTACCCATCTATTTCTCATCATGTTTTCTGTAGTGCCTATCACCATAAAAGCTAGGATATGATATTTGAAAGTTAAATAAATGATGTGAAACTTAGATCTCTGTTTCAGCGAGGCATTTTTTACAGCATCAGAACTGAGTGCAAGCTGTAAGTCTTGTCTGCGCACCGTGTCTTTTATTGCTTCCTTGCTTGTACGGTGCAGCTTGGGAATTTTAAGACAGAGGAGGGTGCGTAAATTGCACAGCTCTATATTGCAGGTGAAACTGGTCCCTGCTGTAACACTGCTGAAGGTAGGGGAGCTGTAAATGAGAAGGACTTTTGCTCAATGTTTAGTATAACCGTTTCACTGAGCGATGCGTTGCCCAGCGCCTGGAGCCTCGTGTGGAGAAAGAGATAGCAGGCGGAGAATGCTTGTTGGTTTTTAGAAAAATTTAAGTGAGCAAGAGTCGTCCTTCCTTCCTCTGTTTTTCAGGTCTCAGTGAGACTGTGTAGACATCACTTTTCATTTTGAGGGACACAGCAAATCAAAGCCAAACCAGGTCTGGGTAGAGTTTTTCCTCTGTTACTGGTGTCCTCCAAAGGTGTGGGAATTTCACCGGTAAGATGATGTTGCATCACTGGTTTTATCTTCCGCTGATACTGAACTGATGTTCCTGGTGTTGGGAGGTTTCTTATAAAGGTGTTCTTGGAAAGAGGAGGAGGAGAGGTACTGGGACTCTATGCCTGTGCTGGCTCTTACTGGTTAGGGATTATAAACTGTCGGTGGAACTGAGGCAGGGCTGGAGGCATCCTTAGGTGGTACCCTGACAACAGCAGTGACTTGCAGGTAGCTGCCACTTCTGCCTACTTCTCGGAGGCGAAAATCCCATTCCTCACAGGGCAACTGAGGGAGAGGTCCCCAGTCCTGCACTTGTGACCCCCACCCACCTCTGCTCTCCTGTGATGCTCGGTGAGAAGGTTCAGGTGACTCCACACAAGCAGGTGCCAGGCTCACTACTTACACTGCTAGTCATCACCTACGGAAAGGGGTGATCTCCTTTCCTCCCTGTCCCTTACGTTGGTATTATGCAGGGTCAGCATGGGCCAGGTTTTCACTAAGAGGGAGTCAGCAGAGTTTTCACCTCGGGATGCAGGAACCAAGATTTTGGGTTAAGGTCATGAGCAAAGCCCTGCCAGCATCTTCATCATGTTCCTCTCTGTCAGAAGCATAAAACTGCATGACTGGTTTGCTCATGGAGACGGAACCTCGAGGGAGCTGCTGGTGAGTTTGGTTGGTCTTTGAAGAGGGCAGAGGGGAGCAGATGCGGCCACAGGAACAGGCAAAATTTCTAACGGGACAATCCAACAAGCCTGGCCGGACAGCTCTGTTGCATCCATTAATAATAATAATACTGGGCACACATAGTTCTCAATCCTGTACTTTGTGAATCATAAAAGAGGGGGAGATACCCTTTCATGTACGTACTAGGATACCTTCTTGTCAGACCTCAATATTTAAAATACCTCTAGTGTTGAGTCTGAAGTGGATGTGGCTGGAGAGAGGAGTTACTTCTCTGCTTTGTGAATAAAATCCCAAAGGACCAAGGGATAAAAGATGCTGAGCACCCATTTCAATAGGTCTTCCCAGTGCAGACCAGGCAAACTTGCAGGTCATGACACTCAAATGTTCCCAGTGGTGGGAAGAGCAGAGGCACTTTGTGGCCGCAGCCTGTTCCTGTGGCTGTAAGTTGAGGTGCAGATGCACTGTTGCTCTGCCAGTCCCCGAGCAGCTCGCTTCGCACAGATCAAGCCTGTGAGAGAGAGTTTCTTTATTTGCCCAGATTGGAGTGAAGTCTGTTGCCATGACCTTGCTTTTCTGTGACTCCTATTCTAGTGAGCCTGATCTTGTTGCTCACTGACATTTCCTTCAATGCAACTATTATTTACTGAACGAGAGGTGAATGCTCAGAAATGTTTTTGGAAGCCAGCGGCAAAGGCCAGGTTAATGGTTACGTGTGTGCTAACACAGACTCTGACCCACACGGCACAGCCAGCGCGGTGGAGAGCGTCGCTATCATCGGCTCACACAGCGCAGGATGGCACAACACAGAGACTACCTAGAGCAGTGCCGTCTCCTCGCTTTGCCTCATCTCTCATTAGCAGCAGCCTCTACAGCAAGAGACACTTCTTTCGAAACTTGAAAAGTGAGCGTGAACGCTGTTCAAAAGCCTGCTTGTTAGAAGACTAGAAACGAGTGGCAGCCTGAGCTGGAGAGATATAGAAGACTTAAAATACATATATATGAATCATATATGCCAGCCTATAAGCCAGGGTGTATAGAAACTGACCTTTCTGTTTCATCACCGCAGAGTAAACAAACTGCATAATTTGCTCCATCCCACAAGTACTTGTCCCCTCTCTGCTGTCTGTCCCCGTGTCACGTGCTGCAGCTGCGTTTGGCAGCTTTGCTCCCTCCCTATTCCTTCTATTCCTTCTCCTTCAGCCAGCACCCACTCTTCTATCTATCTTCACCATTTCTTCACCAAAAACATGGCCCAGTTCATTTGGGTGCAGGGATGAGTCCTAATTAGTTGGGCTGAGGCAGTATAGATGGAAAACATAGGAGTACCTTGTGGGAGGGCAGCCAAAACAGTCCCAGTATGTCTGTCTTAGATGCAGGGATATAGGTGGCAGGATGCTTATCTGAAAGGGAGGGGTTCCTGCTATTGATGGAGGGAAATGAAGCCATGTCTGAGTAGAGAGATGAATGTAAAGGTCTACCTCTCAAAATGCATGAGAATGGAGCACTCAGACCTGGGCTAATACATGTTCAAGTACTCAGCTTTGAGTTCAGACTCAATGTCACCACATTTTCACAGTCTCGTCTGAGGATGTATATGCTGTGGCTTGAAGAAAGTCCTCAAGAGTAAACACGTTTTTACATCTGCTGGCTAAATTGCACAAAAGGTAATGTTCTCCAAGCTGAAGATCTGCATTTAGTTTGTCCTTGAGGTAGGCAATCTTCATCATAAAACGTGTGTTCTTCACTTACAGAAGCAAAAAATTATTCTACATTAAGTTGATGCATAAAACAAGCTAAGAAAGCCCCCTCCTGTGGGTACAGCAGCCTGCTAGAACTCCTGGGTAAGGAGCACTAGATATCTATTACTTCATGGAGGCTGGTAAAAATTTACTTAATATTTTTACCCCAGACAACAGTTTTGCTAACCTCTCTCCCTTTTGAAAATGAACATTTTTCATGTAAATATTTTTCAAAAGTATATAGAAACAGTGTGGTAAAAGGCTACAAAGATGATTAGGGGACTAGAACATCTTTCTTATGAGGAAAGGCTGAGGGACTTGTGTCTTTTTAGTCTGGAGAAGAGAAGACTGAGGGAGGATCTTATCAATGCTTATAAATACTTCAGGGGTGGGTGCCAGGAGGATGGGGCCAGTCTTTTTTTGGTGGTGCCCAATGAGAGGACAAGAGGTAACGGGCAAAAACTTGATCATAGGAAGTTCCATCTAAACATCAGGAGGAACTTCTTTACTTTGAGAGTGGCAGCACACTGGACCAGGCTGCCCAGAGAGGTTGTGGAGTCTCCTTCTCTGGAGATATTCAAAACTCACCTGGATGCATTCCTGTGGAACCTGCTCTAGGTGAACCTGCTCTGGTGGGGGGGTTGGATTAGATGATCTCCAGAGGTCCCTTCCAACCCCTACCATTCTGTGATTCTGTGATTCTGTGAGCAGGGAAATGTAAGAGGAGCACGTGAGACTGGCACTGCTGGAACTGAGACCTGCCATAAAATACCAACTCTGCAGCCTGATATCCTTCTGCTCTCTAGAGAGTTTTCACACTGAAAGACTTCAAAGTTCCCCTGTGTACAAATGAATTTGATATCTGCTGAGCTTCACACACATACTTCATACATAATGACAACATACAGTCCATCTCAAGGGATTTAGCTAGGAACCCTGTCCCCCTAAACATGCCTACGAGTGGGTGCATGCACTGGAGACACGCACCTCAGTGGTGCCTCTGAGCACCAGCCCCATGGTGCCTTTTGCGGTCGAACTCTGAAGGGCCCAGGTACCACTCGGTATAGCTGACTTGACTTCAATGTAACGCTGAGATCTAGTCATAAAACAGGAGTATGAGCTCTTTATTTGTTCTTCACTGCTGATTTCAGGCATTCACTGAGGGATAACCATCCTTCTCGCACATCCCAGAAGCTGATGGGCAGTTATTTTATCAGCCTTTTCCTCATTTTCCAAAAGACATTTTTTCCTATAAGTTTCCAGATAAAAGTGAAACCATGACCGCTGAGAATTACAGATTATAGAAAGGTCAGCCTGCAAGAACACTCTCACCTGCATGCCCTGAATCCTATGCAAAGTATTTTCTAAGCCTAAAGAGCAGGAAGAAAGGTAAAGACTCACTCTAATGGAAATTTCAAACATGTACTAAACCACCAGGTGTTAAGGGAGCTTTAGGTGATGGGATTGGGGAAAGGCATCATTTGTGGGGAAGTTATGTCATAACTGCAGAAATCATCCCTGACCCTTCCTTTGCGCTGAAGCCCAGCATTGCAGGGAGATCAGCGCTGGAAGGGGCTGTGCTGGGAGACTGCGGCATCTCCACCATGCAAGGTCTCTGAGAGCCAGATAGAGGAGTTTCTGGCAGCGCTAAAGCAGGGGACAGATTGACGAAGATCGTGTGAATTTGTGTGTTTCTTTGCTGATTTCTGACAGACTGGGTTGTTGGATGATTCAGCTGTGAGCAAACCTCTGTCTCCTCCCCATTGTAACTTCAAATTACCTTCACTTCTCCTCTCTCCCTTCCTGCGCTGCTCATTTGGATGGAGGTTAGGTGACCGGCATCCTTTATTCATGAAAGAAGCTCCATAATATATGTACGTTCGTTCTATGTTCGTGGGGTTAATTTAATTTTGGCAAAATGTGCAGTGAAGCCACCCTGAAGACAGAAATCCTCCATTTTCCTTCCCAGAAATAGACTGTGTCATTCACACTGTAGAATCACTGTCCCGCAGGCTTGCCTCCTGCCTCGCCTCGAACGGCATGGGGTATTTCAGCTGCTGTTACAGTCCTTGGCCTTGCTGAGACCGGCATAACGGTGCCAGCCCAGTGGTACACATTACAGCTTCCCTTACCTCCTCCCAGCTATAAATTTGCTTGGGAGAACCAAATTTATCTCTGGGGAACCACAGAGAATTGCAAGTTGGTGTCTCACATCCTCCCCTTCTCGCTGCCCAGCTGTAAGTCATGGGCAGAGGACTAGCTGGCTTCAATACAAAATAAAAAGGTCATTTAAAAACCAGTTAGCCATTCCTCTTATAGCGGGAACTGTCCCCTGTTTAATTGTGAAACTTAACACCATCAGAAAATTCCTGTTTATCCCACTTGAGCTATTACGCAACTTCTCAGAAAGAAACCACATTCGCCACTGGGGGATAATAAGTCTTATTTATAGAGTAGCCCATGCATGAAATCCTCTGGGCAACTAACAAAATATAGTCTGGCTTTAAAAAAAAAAAAAGTCTGAAAAAACATCTCCTTGTTGTCCAATAAATGCCAAGAGGGGTGAAATATTTTCTTAATGTTTTTAGACCAAACGTGGTCAGCAGTAAATGAGTGTCAAAGAGATTTTTAACAGACATTTTCTGGAGTCACATTGCTATCCTCCTCCAAACAGTTGGTAGCTGTGTGGGATGATCAAAAAACCAAGAGAGAATGTAGGTGACTATGTCTTGACCCTCAGCTCACCAGAGCACCCATTCTGCCTCTAAGCTTTCATCTAAAACTACCGAAAAAACCTAATATGGAGGTGGCTGTGTTGAATACCAAATGACATTAATTTTACACTCAGATGTGGCAAATTAGGAGAAAAAGCCTTCTGTTTAAAATATTTCCTGGTGAAGCCTCAAGGTCCCATCCCAAGGGAGGATATTTTGGCTTGTCCCTCCAACCCACGTGAGCAAGGCAGTCTCCAGCTCCAGAGGGGCTGAAGCCACGAGGGGACCTGAGGGCTGCCATGACACCCTTGAAGATCTGCTGGTCCCCTGTGTGAAGGGTGGGTGTCACTGAGCATTAACCAGGCACAGCACCGGGGAAAAAGCGTGAAGAAGGACAATAATATCCGTCCCCTTTCCCCCTGGCTGGAATATGTGTGAAGTCCAGGGAGGAGACTGGGGACCAGCGCCAGGGTTGGTCTCCATGCTGAGGCTCTCACCCGTACTTGCTTTTTAAGAAGAGTAAGAGCAAATGCAGGATGCTATTGAAAACTAGATGATAATTTATGCAGGTACAATATATCTCTTAATATCTTCCTTCCAACTACATTTCCTGTATGTTGCAGCTTTTATTTTAATTATTGCATTCCAAATTACTTGCCTTTCAGTCAGCAAGACTGAAAGATCTTGAAAGACCCCAGAAGTAATTTATGAGCAATTATCTGATTTTCATTTTTAGCGGTCTGTACTGTTCCGATTTCTGTCACCTTGGAATATTCTTCGCCACAGTCTAGATAATTTAACTAATAGGAGGGACACCCGTTTTAAAAGGGGGCTTTCTAATGACAGGCCCTGCTGAGCCTGCTGACACTGGTGTGGGTAGCTGGAATTATTATGGTGATTCTCAGCATTTTCATTAATCTCTTCTGCATTCTCTGGGGTTTCTGAGCTCAAACTTGTAACAATTTTTATTCTCTTTCCTTAGGGTCTTTTTTCCTATTGTGAGAGTCTATTAAATAAGGTAAAAGTAGTTCACAAAACTACAAATGAAGATGGTGACAACAGGCTTAAGGCATCTATAAGCAGTGCAATGAGTGTGTGCTGGAGAGGTGAATTCCCTCTTTCCCATACCCTCCACCTGAAAATCAGGGTCCAGCAGGGAAAGACAGGGTCATTTTTGGATGCTGAGCCACTCCTCCCTCAGGATTATGGGGTTGCTGAGGATTGCTCTTCTGGCTCCACAGGGAGGGGATGGCCACCAGCAGGTCACTGCACAGAGGTCCCATGGCCACGTCCTCGTGTGTGGCTTGTGACATGGTCTGACAACAACCATGCTTACCCCTGGGCTCCTCAGAGGCAGAGGAAGGCGATGGAATGGCAGTGCGTGGGAAGAGGGGAATGAAACACACGCAAAGCGCCGTGTGAAGGCACGTCAGCTGTGGTTCCTCCAGCTGGTAGGATGCAATGCAGAGCACATACCTTCCCTCTGTGCTTGCCCAGGCATGGTTGAAGTGTCCTCCAACATGTGTGGGAGAGCAGGGCACGATAGAGACTGCGGTGTGGGTTTGCACAGCCAAGTGACCATCCATTTTCCCCTCTCTCTCTCTGTCCACAAGCAAAGGAAATTGTCCGGTTCAACTGCATTTGACCAGCCCTGAGAGGACAGGGAGCTCATGGAAGAGCTGGTGGAACCAAAGCTTTTGCATTCTTGAAGCACAAGGACTCCAAAGGGTTCCCTCATGGATACAGAGCCCCATGGAGGCAGCTGGACCCAAATATCTCTTGTCATCACACCACCGGCTGGGGAAAATGGTGCCCAGAGCTCTTGCAGACCAAATTAACCCTAGGAGCAGAGATGTCCTGGCAAAATGAGCATTTCCTCACTCTGTTCACTATCAGAAATTGTCTGTTTTCATCCCCCTTGGGTCCAATTTGCCTGTTGAAACTGTTGGCACTTCAGAAGACAAGAAAATCCTACTATTTGCCTGTACAGCATCAACTGCAGGAGGCCTCATTTTTGTGTGGAGTGTTTGGGTGCTACCACAATCCAAATCACGAATGCCATTTTTGTGTTTACCTTCTCTTCCCTTTGATCTTTTCCACACTCTGATTGCTGATAGATTCAGCTAGCTTAGAAACAAATACTTATTGCAGCTATGCTCTTCCATAAATAGCAATTGTATACTTTTAATCAGAACAACTTTTTTTTTTTTTTTTAAAGCACGTATCTGAAAGCTAAAGGGAAGAAAAGCAAAACCATTTAGAAAGGCACAGGATGTGGGCATGTGCATGTGTCCCAGTCCTCTGCACTACAGTGTGCAGAGCTGAGCACAAAAATGATTGCTGTTCTTGGCAAACATCAGAGTCTTTAGACATTTAAACATTCATCATGCAGAGGAAGAAAAGGCATGGCAGCTACCACTTAGCTGAGAGGTTTTGTTTTATTTCTCTCTCTCTTCCTCTTGAATGCACTTAGAGGGGATGGCTCAGAGGATTCAAACTTCCTTGCTTGCTTGTGGGGAAAAAAAATCATCCCTGCTTTGAGAACCCAACTTCTCTACCCAAGCGGGAAGTCACAGATATAGCACATCAGTGGGTAAGAGAAATGCTTGCCTTGCCCCTACCCCGACACATCAGAAGTGAAACCTAGGTCAAGTCTTTTCATGTGTTGCTCATAGCTTCTTTAAAATAGTGTTTCCACTGATGCACACCAACGTGATGAATATTTTTCATGTATTATTAATGCGTTTCTTTGTACCATGTTCCAAAAAAAAAAAAGTTTTGATTTATTCCACACCTTAAACCCAATGTGACAAACTAGTGAGATGGCAGCGGGCTGTCTCTTTCTTTCTCCAAGATTTGAAAACTGAACTTAAAAGTCTGGAATTATACTCAGATGCATTCCACTCTTGTAATATTAACATTTTTTTTATTACCTGAACTATTTTCCCTGTCTCCCTTGACTCCCACAGCAGGGACTCTCATATTATTTCCTGCAGTGTTCCACCCCCACTTTCAGAGACCTGGATTTGAGGAGCTGCCCTACCGTTTATCAAAGCTTTTCCCTTGGTCATCAGAGAGAGTCTTGTCTGGTTTGGGCTCTATGAAATTGTCTGCTTCTACTTTTTTCCTTGCTTTTTCTTCCTCTTCTTTGTATCAAGTTATCTGTTCACAGCTGAGTAATCTCAGTAGAACTGAGGGGATGGAGATCTTCTTGCCTCACGTCAAAGATACAGAACCTTTTTCAGCTGAGCCAGGGATTGGCGATACGGACAGGTATTTATAAGCGCACACACAAAGTAGGTATGAGGTGTCCTCTGTGGCAATTCCTGTGCAATATTGTATTGATCATATACACCTCTGACCTTTTTTTCTGCCCTCTAACCGTACAGTTCACCTCCACCAAGACTAACTACTTCCAGCCTTCTTTACTGCTCAGTGCCTCTCAAGCAGCAACCATCTTTCTGGGAAAAACAAACCAAAACCAAACCAAAACAACAACAAAAAAACCCCCACCAATCAGAAAAGGGAAGTCTTTGTTTCTTTTCTTCAACCTGCGGGGTTTTGTCCCAAACCAGAGCTGTAAAATTTATAATATCCATTCTTAGATGAGCTGACATGTTTAAAGCTCAATAGATTGTAAAACGGGTTAAACCATCACCATATTTATCCCCCAGAGACTTGGGAATCATTTGTTTGAGAAGAGAGCAAAAACTCATTTTTAAGCCCAAGATAGGTTGTGAGATAATAGACTTTAAATTGTCAGTGTAGTTGAACACAGAAAAATCACAGACCATTTCCCAGTGAAATCACTGATACTGAATGTGTAGACGGACTCTATCATCAACAGATATTTTAAGTATACAGTGTAAATATAGGTGAGCCAACTGCAGACTGGTGTGATAGGACTCTAAGCAAATGTTTTGGTTGTAATTGCTTGGCAGTTAAATTCTTTGTGTTTTTTCAACTGTCCTGTTCATGCTTTTTTTTCTCATAACATAAAGCCTTTATCCTGCCTGCACTTTACTTCTTAAGCTCTTTAAAAACATTTCTCTCTGCAATCCTTTTTGTAGTGCAGTGAGTTCACACATCGAGAAATTTGTTGGTTGTTCCTGATTTCTGTTCATTTTCGTGACGATCCTCTGAGTAGGAGCCTCTCAGAATAGAAATGAGTCTTCCCTTCCTGAGAGTTTGGAAATCATCTAGTCCAAATCAGCATCTATTATAAAGATGCTGACACCAGTGTTGTGGATGGTTATTATTTATTTATGTTGTCATGACTGGGTAATGGAGTTCTCTCACCTGATATTAATAGAAATACCTTTTTACAGCAACATTATATATATGAGCACAGATGATGGGGACATTTTAAACCTCATGAATCAGTTCCATGAATATTTGCTTGAACAGAAATCTGAAGCTACTTTCTCTGTATTTGTTTTTCAGTTATTGGGGGGACAAAATATATTTTTTTTCCCAACACCATTGCCACATTTTCCTTAAAAAGAAAAAAAGAGAGACAGAAAGAGAGAGAAAAGTCCTCTTCTGCTGTGTTTCTATGTTGCAGCCCTCTCTGAGTGTATGCACTTGTGGGGGAGCTAATCACTTTCTGTGGCTACTCCAGCTGACAACTGCAATGACAAAAACATTGATGTTTGCATGAGATCCTGAGCTACGCGCAGAAAGCAAATTTTGGCTGCTAAAGTGAATGTAAGGAAACAAAATCTCATTCTGAGAGTAACACTTGACAATCTGCTAATCAGGCAGTGAAAGGAAAGCCATATGAGCTCTATACACGAAACCAAGATTTACCAGCCTGGCTTAATTCACCCTTACCAGAGGGCTGTAGGGGAGTGTTTTGCTAACGGTTACAGAACACAAAAGCTGTAAGGTATTAATACACGTCTTGTAAACAGAAAAAGTGGGCAAATCTATAGAATAAATTATACATAATTTTCCCCCACCTCTTTTGCCTGCCAGCATAACTATGCCCATACTGTGCTGAAAAAAGGGTTTTCACGGATTTGTGATGTTAACTGTTGAATCTATATTTATGAGTTTCCATGATGTTTCTGTAATAATAAGATTATTAACGTCTTTTTTACTTAGTATGAGGCACTAAGGCAATCAATGCGTGAAACTCACCTGCCTGTAACAGTAGCTGGTTCATTAGCAGGGACTGCTGTAGAGTGTTGTAAACATTAAGGAATATGCATTTATTTTTAGCAGGCACTCGATATTGTCTGCAAATCCAGCATGGGAAAGGGGAATGGAATTTATAAGCATCTCATTGGCAAAGAATGCTTTCCAGAATGGCATCATTCAAACATTTATACCTTTTCTTTCTAGTCCCGCACCCTAAGGTGCTGGTGAAAACACATGAATAACCCAAGTCTTAAGGCAGATCCAGAGATGAGTTGTTGGTCAAACTGGTCCTCCATTTTGAGTGTTGTCCCCTGAGTGTGGTTCTACCAAGAGCTGTGCCCGTATAATATTTTGTCTAGTTCCCATTTTCACAATCAGGTCATGAGAATATCATGTGGGTCTCTTTCAAAAGCCTCATGCCATCTTCAGAGACACCTTGCTCATGTTGAATTTTGCTCTGTCCTTAGCATCTCTTTTTCTTTCAAGTTAGACCAGGATAGATGGGGAGGCATTCCTCGACGTGACTGGCAGAACCTGGATCTTGCACCCCTTTGAGAATCCCCAAATTTGGTGACACCCAGATCCTTTGGTGGGGATTTGCTGGCCTCACCACTGATGTACGGTCAAAGAGGCTGACTTCAGCACTCAGATCAAACCTCGTGACTGCGAGGAATAGTTGCACACTGACGGCATGGTGCTGAATACGTCGTTTTGACTCGAACAGAGTGTGAACACATTCAGCTCTTAACTTTATTTAATCAGATTGGAAGTCTCCTTGCTCAACCGAAGAGCTCGCAACAGCATGTGAAAGTGACAGCTAGGGAAAGTGCCATCATTAGGAGTTTTTCCTAATGTCTATGGCTCTCCATCAGCAGGCAGACATGCTAAAGCGATGCACACAGCATTTTCAAATTAATATAAAGTGTATATGAGTGGCCTTTGTAAGTTTGCTGTCTATTCAGGGAAAGCTCAAACTGAGGATCTGACCTGAATTTGGAATTGAGTGGTCCTTTCAGTTAAGTAAAAGCTCATTTTTCATGACAAGAAACCATTTATTAGGTGAACCAAAAACCCCATAAGCAGACAGTTTTAGGATTTCAAAGTGCCTTCATACAGGTTCTAGGAAACAACTTGCAAAACATGCAGAAATTTATACGGAGATGTTTAATAAATCAAAGAGACACTTACAACAATGAACATCACTCAGTTTAGGTGATTAGTTCTTTACAGTCATTAGGATTGGAGACCAGAGTGTGTGGACTAGTCTCTTTTTATAGATGATTGATGGGATGAGAGAGATCAGAAACAATATTGTAGACAACAGATGAACAGAGAATATTAAAAAAGCAATGGGGGGAGGATTGAAGCCCTGCTGAAAGATTAAAGAATAGAAAGAAGTACAAATGAGCAAATCAATTATTGTGTGAAGATTTCTAGGATGTTGTTTAATTCATATTGGCCTGTTCTATATTTAGTTTCCTCACAGTTTCTTTTTTTATTGATGTTTCTTTTAGTTCCCTCTCTGGAATCTGATTCTAAGATGCATCATTGAATGATCCTTTGAGGGAAAATGTTACAAAATGAGACCCAATCTAGCAAACATTTTCTGACATGAGCCGTCTTGCTTTAACTAAGCAAAATTCAATGACGCTGTTTCGGAGTACAAAAATCCCTCAAAGAAGCAAAAAGTTTGCAAATGTGGAGCTGTGGAGCGGGTACATCTGCTTGGGGAGGGAAGGGCAGAGAAGGAAAGGGAAGGGGTAACTTCACACAGGCTTTTTCCTTCCCCAGGAATTTATTTTAGCACTGAGTATACGGGACAGGTTGCTGGCAGGATGGTCCCGAAGACATGCAGAGCGAAGGGGTTTTATGTGCAGTGCCTGTCTGTCAGACCTCGCTGGACGTGACACCAGGAGTTGGGCAGCTCTCCCATGGGAAACTCAGCTTCAGGAGCAGCTTCAGGGGCCAGGGCAGCTTGGTTTTCTAGCTTGTCCTCCTGCCTGGAGCCTCCTCTCCAGCATCCTGTACATGGTGTGAAAGCTCCGTCCCTCATGGGGGTCATTTGCTTTAACTTTTTGGGTCCCACTCAATTAGGTGCACAAGTGAGAGCACTAGCATGGGCAAGAACAATATATGACAGGTTTCCTCTGGGAGCTGGAGAGGTGAACTGGAGCTGTTGCCTTCCCTCAGCCATTCCTTGAGCTATCCCAGCAAGAAGGGCAGCTTCGGGGCAATGCATGGGGAGCAGCGAGAAGAGGAGCCCAGAGGAGAGGGACCGGCGTGCAGGTGCTGCAGCAGAGCTGTGTGCTGTGTGGTGAGGGCTGTGCACGGAGGGTGTTAGAGGACAGGAGAGGATGTCTGGGAATGGGTCTCAGGGTGGAGAAACCGTTGTGCTTATGGGAGGCACCATGGGAAAGGGAAAAGAGGAAATAAATACACATTTAAAAAATGGTGTACTCTAAGCACAGACCACAGACTTTAAAATAACGTAACCATATTGCTTTGCTGGCTTCAGGATGTCATTACAGAGCCAAGATCAGGCTGTTCAGGAATCATTTCCACTTTGGAGCATGTTTGAATTAAGTTTAACAATAAATTATTCAGTTTTGCAATGCCTGGCTTAGGGATGATTATAACATGACTGTAATTACTTTTAATGTAAACACTGATACATGCTGCCACCCAAACCAGAACCTCAACATTCAAAATTAGCAGTGAAAAGTTAGGTATCTGTCTAAACATACTGTATGTGCTGCGTTCCACACAAAATGTCAATGTCTTCCCAGAAAGTTCTTTTTAACAACAACCAAAAGGATTCACCAATATCCTTTTTGTGAAGCATTTCATAGGAGCATGGTGACTCTTAACCTCTTCTCTGCTTTTTGGGAGACTATGATGCTTCACAGGAAGATTGCCATCCAGGAGGTCCATGTTACTACTGAGGGTTAGGGGAGGAGGAACTTGACTACTGCTGCTGTGAAACATTGTGATAGTAGCCTCATACCAAAATTTCCCAACCTTAAAAATACTCAGTTTTTGGTTTAGGACTCCAAAGCAGGAAAACCATGCTGACATTCCAGTGAGCTGATACAATTGTTGGCTATGAATGAGGGCTGCTCCCCGGACAGTGTCTGTGTTTCCCTTTATGAACCCCAGAGGCTGACATTTCACGGTGCTGGTGTCCATTCCCAGTCTGGCTCTTCAGACGCTGTGCTGGTGGTGTAGGCGCAGAGACCCTCTGGGCTGCAAGCATCTTGCTCCCATCACTTTCACCGGGTCTGGCTCCGGGTACCCACCATCGATGTAACTTTAAAGCCTGCAAGATGACTGGTTTGACCGCAATGAGAAGGAAAGTGGAGAGTGGAAAAGGGAACAAAGATATTTGGGAGCAGCTTAGTCAAAAAAGGGCCCATTAAAGATGACTGGAGGGAAGCAAGCAAATAGTGGTGAACGCAGTGAACAAGAGAGAGGAACAGTGGCTGGGGTTTTCAAAGGAAGGTAAGGGGGAATTCAGTGGGAGCGGGACACAAAATCCCTTCGGATCTGCTCGCAATTCCAGTGACTAATTTACAAGCTATTAGCCCTGCAGTTATCGATCCGGAGCTCACATTTAGCATTGCTGCTCAAGCGACAGCTTTCTTATCCCAGACAGTCTTATAAAAACCATAATCAATTTTACTTGTGGTTGCCACTGCTACATGGAGAAAAGTGCAAACAGTGCTGTGCTGCTTCTCTCATAAGTTTCAGACACTTAAATTAAAAAACCACTTGTTCGACTTCAACTATGTAAAAAATGAGCTTGAATACTGGATCAGTGTCCATAGAAAAATTGCTTCTCAGAAGGAAAATCCAGGGTCAAAATATAGATCCAAGATGATGGATCAAAAAGAGGAATTGTAACCTGGGGAAGCTGGGCTTGAAATGAAATCAATGTCTTTATGCTCAACCAAATTGGCCCTGCTCATCACGCTAGGCCAGCCAAGTTAAACACGAAGCCAAGATAAACATGGCATAAGTACTAGAGCTGTTACACTTTTCATCACCTCCATGTGTGAGAACCAAGGAGGTAAGGCAGGGACTACAACCATGTGCTGCTTCAGTTGTGCATCCATTCAGCCGGCTGTTCAGATGGCTAACTCTGTCAATGTGTAGTGATGAACACATTAGTAAATATATGAAAATTGAAAATCTTCTGTGTATTCTAATTCAGAGTGCTGCACAAGAAAAAGTAAATACCTAAAGAGAGTAAAGTAGGTGTATAGTTCTTACTCAAGGAAGATTTGTTGGCTCTATCAGAACTGCATAGCAGTACTGATAACATCTGTGCATCATTGCACCTGAAATTATTTGTGTCTGTTATTTTAGTCATTTAGACAATTCATTGAATAACATACTAAATTATTCTGCCAAAGAATTCCCAGATATTTAGTGTATGTGTTACTGTATGACCTCCTGTTGGATTCCCCTCCTGGAAACAGATGATATCACACTGAACAATGTGTGACTTCTCTTTAAGGTAACAGCACTCTGGTGAATAAAGAAGAAAAAAAAATCATAAAAAAAATTACAGTAATTTTTTTTAAAGACATATTTTGGAGGCACATTTTTTTTAAATCCAAGTGTTTCCTAGTTTGTGCTTGCCTCTAAATGCATGCAAAATAGCATGGGGGTCAGACTTCATTACAGTTTTTCTTCATCAGGAAAAAAGTAGTTGCCATAATGTTCATTATATTCAGCTTGTTTGGGGATTGTAAAAATACATTAGTAACGAGAGTGGTGTCATCTACACTGCAGTGTGAGAGGAAACAAGACATGGATACTGGCTGAAGTGGCACCGAGATGTGTGACAACTCCTGCAAGACTGCAGAAGCTTTTCATGGAGGAGCTCCAGGGCTGCAGCCATTACAGCTTTGCAGCCCTGGGTGCCCGGTGGGGTCTGTGCCTTTCTCAGAGTACAGAAAGGAGGTGGAGATTCCCTGGAAGCCCATGCACCTCTGTAACCCCTTTTTGTCTCCTGTCCTTTCCGGGCAGCTCATGAGCCCGTGGGCCAAGGACCACCTCAAACTGGGCCATTGAATGCAGCCCACAGCAGCTGGTCTGTGCCACCGTACTACAAGGACCGCCTTTCAGGAGGCAGAGGCTCCTACTGTCCATTAACTTGCAAGCTGCTATTTAGTGTGTTTTGGAGGTGCCTGGCTCTGACCAGCTCAGGGTAGGTCCTTGCACCTCTATGCAAGCTGCTGCCCAGTGCCCTGCCAAGCCCAGCCACCCCTCTGTGCTGCGGCTCCTCACCCCCCAGGGAAGAAAATCCTGGTGGGTGCAGTGCTGGGTCCTACTGTCAGGGTCCTTCAGGTCCAGCAGCATCACCTGGGCTTGGTGGTTACAGCATCTTCTTTCCTTCCTACGTTCTTATTACTGCCATCAGGTTAAAAACCAAATGCTGTATCTTTCAGAAAACCCACCTTTTCCCCCGAAGCAGCAGGATGGCACTGTCAGCTCTTGCCAGCTCTCCCCTGACTCTGCCCCCACCTCTAACTCCCCCATCAGACATCACCTTATAGAGGCATGGCTTGTACATGTTCCCTTGGACTAACATTCCCTGCTCTCCACTTGGTCTGGAGAAGGACCAGAGAGCATGTGGGGCAGGCGCTTGGTAACCGGGGAAGAGAGACTACATTAGCTTTATCTTTGCAGTGTAAAAACGTCTCTGTTTTAGGATGGCTGGACAGAATTCGGCCCTTGGGATTTATAGCCTAGGCAGGTTAAGTGAGAGCTGTGCACATTAAATGCAGACTTTGAGGTAGGCTGTTGCATCTTTCCTAAAATGATGTTACCCTACGGTCAGATTTTGTTTGTTTTTAATACTCTATAAATTTACTACAGGAGCTTTGATGCATGTTTTTCAGCTTGAAAGCAAAACTGTCTTCCTTTGTCCACCACTTTACAATTTTAATGCTTTTAGCAGGCGGCTCCAAGACACAAAAATGGGCTCAGAGAGCTGCACAGCTAACAAGAATATCCGGAGCTGTTATAGGAAAGATTTAAAAGAACACCCAAGAGGACAGAAGGGGACAGAAAACCTTTTGGCTAGGGCATACACCGGTCTCTGACTGCAGACAGGAACAAAGCTCCACCATGGCAGGTTGTTCTTCAAGGGCTCAGTGGTGTTTATGCACCTTCAGAGAAAGAGTCTGGTATTAAATCAGCGTCCGAGAGAGGTTGCTGGTCCTGGTGTGTACCGCTGGAGTGGGATTGCCTCTCTCCCAAACTATCTAAGCCTCTTCTTGCACTAGCTTTGAGCTTGCATAAAGCCTTTGAAGAGCTACTTCTGGGTTATAGAGGCAGGGGTGAGGGAAGAGCCCTTTTGCACATCCAGCAGAACTTTCTGCTGCCTGCACTTACTCTGGTTTTTGTTTGTTTGTTTGTCTTTAAAATTTTACTGTGCTTTTGATCTGAGCCCAAGAATTGAAACCATCACTGGGAATGTGCTGCTAGAGAGAATTATGAAACAAAATGCAACCGCAACATTTTAAATGTTGATTTAAGTGGTGTCTAGACCTCATGCTGGCTTTCTGCACCAAGATGAATTTCACAAAGACAATACCCCTCCTCCCTTGCCCAGATTTTGTATTAAAAGTCAATTCCCTATGCTCTGACTCAACTCCAGTCCTTCTGTATAAAGAGGAATAATAGGGCTTCTGCTTTCTTATTTTTATTTGACATGTGAAAAAGACTTGTATTTAATGGAAGTGGAGGGAACACTATAAAGGAAGCACAAACATGTATAGGGCTTTTGAGATATTACGTTAATTAAAGAAAGCCACAAAATGGTAGCAGTGGAAAAGGCCAAAGTTAAAGCATCCATCTGTGCATAGTCCATGCATTGCTATTGGGTCTGAAGAAAGATTTCCTGACCCTCAAAGAGACTGGCTTATGCTCTTGTGGGCACGGTGCTGATGGCTGATGCAGGCAAGTATTTCTAGAATCGCTGGTTTTATTAAAGTTGAATAGTAAATGTTTTTGGTTTGCTTTTACCTTTGGAACTTTCTCTCTTCACTCACAGCTGTGATGATTTATTTGTTCTGATGTTAATAACTAGATCTTCAGGTAGTGTATCTAACACCGTAATAATCCACACACACCAGACACACATAGCACAGAATACTCTTCATTCGTGTTGGAGGATGGAGAAGAGTTATCAGACAGGAAGGACTTGAAATGCTTTCCAGGATCGGAATTCAAGTGTTGTGCACAGTGGCAGAAAAATGTCCATGGGAATTATTTTTTCAGTGGAAATTCCCATTTTAGGGGAAAAGAAAAAGGACAAAGTAATGTTTCTGCTGTTTATTTTGGCAACCAAAACTACTCAAGCATTGTAGAGTACAATATTTGGTAGTAATTCCGAATAAATCATTGAGACGACAGTCTTTCAGGTTATTATTTTCCTTCTTTTATACTAGACATCACAGCCAAGATGGGGCACCTCTTGTGCCTAGAGATACTCATTAATATAGGAAAAAATACTGAGCCAGGACAGTTTAATATCTAAAAAAGCAATACGCAGTGAAAGAAGAGAAGTTACTACCCACACTCTTCAGGTGGGAATGAAAGAACATTGAGAGTAAATATTTGTTCAAGGCAGTATAGACGGCTCTGATCCGTGACTCTGATGACTTAAAACATTTGTTTTCATATGCTTATTCTCAATTTAAGAGGATTTGATGGTTCTTAACTAATTTGTTCTCCATATTTATTGTTTGAAGACACCTAGACTGTCATAGAGAAGTGCTTCATGTCTGATGAGCAAGCCATCATCACTAAGATGGGCTTGGAGAAGTAGGGAATGGGTCCATTCCCAAAAAAGTACATCTGCACCCGAATCCTGCACCACCTTTGAAGCCTTTTGCTGTGCAGAGCAATATACTCTATGCACTCCCATGCCCTGAATGGGCATCCTTCCTGATGGGCAAGGAAAGCAAGATGGTACATGTGGGCTCACAAAATTTAAGAATTAAAATGGCTCCAAATCTTCTTTTCAGTTTCTTGAAGCTCCTTACTGACAAGGCATTTCCACACATAGGAGAGAGGAAGAAGGAGTTTCACTTCTTTAAACTTTACTCCATATTCTAAAATCAGCAGAAGTTGCAAGCTGGTTTGCCTTTCCATAGGGTCTGACATGAGGACCACTTTGCCACGGACAGAGGGGCTGAATGAAATGGATCCATAGAACATTCTCACTGGTCAGAATTCTCCTGGGAACAAAGAGAGACCAGCAACCCTGCCACTTGTGTCTTATTCTGTAGATTTATGTGGCACAAAAAGATATGAGCATTATGCTAGCCCTCGGCACATGGCGAGATTTCACTCAGCAGCTTGAAAAGGTAAATTAAGTGTTAAATAGCACCCAGGATAACAGGGTAAGATGACTATGTGCCATGTAATGTTTTTTACATATCATGAGCTGCGCACAAGGGCATATCTAAATAAAATGCATAGGAAATAACATCACGCAAATATGATCTACATTTTTTCTTGATCAAAGAGGCTGAGGGAAAAAATAATTAAAAAGTAAAAGCCTTATGCAATGAGATTTAAAAGAAAACTTTGGAGGCTGACAAGATGCATCTGGCACAACTTCAAAGTCCATCAAAGTACATATAATCAATGTTTGTCAATAGCAGTTTTGCATCCTTTAATTTATCTTTCATGGATATAAAGCATGATGTTATTAGGATCCAGTCCATACCTTAATTCTGTTTGAGATTTGATGAATCAGGGCTCTATTAAAATTCAGTGCAAATCAGCTTACTCAAGGACACATTACATAAAGTCGTGCGTTATCTAACTCCTTTTATCTTGCTGTCTTTATAACTAGTTGAAGAATCTGGAATCTCTTAAACTTGTATGTGTGGCCACCAACATACTAAATCTCAAACACGTTTTGCTTGTAGGCACCCGCTTAAATTATGCACGTGTGGCATAATTAGCATACCTAAATTCTTTGTGTATTTTTTGATGTATGAAATCTCCTTTAGGATGTTCAGGCTCCAAAGTGAGGAACCATCAGAAATAAGGTTCCCTGACATCCAAATTTCAGCACTTGTCACTGCGTCTGCACTCAAGTGCTCACATCTTATCTTTTTCACTAGAAAGTCGCATTCAGGTTGAAAAATAATGAGGCCCTTGCAATTTCACTGTCTTCTTCCTCATATTTCAACATGTGGACACCCCTCCCATCCATTTTATTTACTGTACACTATTCAGGTCCTCCTGAGAAGACAACCGTATTCATTTTCCTCCTGGTGTTGTGTAATGTGCTCAGCACTATCCTATTTAACTGTTTTATAACCATAGAGAAAACATATTGCTAGGGACTTCTTTGTGAATTTGGGCTGTGATGTGGAAACACTGTATTTCTATCACCCTTTTCCTTCTTCCTACTCAGGCTCTAAACCGTCTGGGAGAAAGAATATGTCTTTTCACTTGTTTTCGTAACATGAAGCACAAAGAAGATCTGATCAGTGAAAGTTTGTCAGCATTTCCGCAATAGAGGGGTTTTTACTCTTGCAATAATATTGTGATTTCCTCAGTTCCTACTGTTGTCACAAATGCTTCAGCTTCTGGAGACTGGGGGTTACTCAAGAATTTAAATTTTTATTAAAAAAAAGATTCCAGGTTCTCACATTTGTGGAAAAATGCTTGAGAACGTGAACCTTGATGTCTGAAATTTAGAAAATCATAAGAAGCACACTTTCATGTATTTAAAAAATCCTTTATTTTATAACTAAATTCACTATTTTTTCGGGTGGAAGGGAGAGAGGTTAAGTCTGATTCATACTTTTTTTCAATTTACAATAATAGTTGAAAAATAGCTCTAATAGAAGGAAAATACTTTTTTCATTGTTAATTTATAGTATTCCCATCTTTGATACTTACTGACTTGAAATATTTACCAGCGGTCAATGCAGTGATTATCTGGACAGGATGCACTTATTTGATCAGGGAAATCTGTTGAACATTAAACAATATTTGAAGCATGGTTAATTATTTGCACTGAATTATCTCACCCTCGAATGATTGCGACTTGTCTGGAAAAACGTAGGCAAGAAGAAAAAGCTAATTTCAAGAAAAAACGAGCGTAAGGATGGTTAACAGTGCTTTGACCCTTCAAGTTCTTCCACTGGTCATTCTCCTAGGGAACAGCTGGTTGTGTGTGAGTATGTTTTTATATTACTTTTCTTGCCATGTGCCAGCTCTGCTCCTCGCTGAGCCCTTCCTGGGCAGCTGGAGCATGTAGCTGAGTATCCGCATTTCAGGACACTGAGGTGCCCAAGTAAACGCTGCATAAGAGGGAAGCCCCATGGTTTTTTGGAGCAGGTATCTCCAATGACAAGGAATGGCCCATCGGGGTGCGCTCGGCGGCCACCCCGCTCCCCGGGGTGTGCGGTGGGGAGTGCGGTCACTCCCGCAGCCCTGGGCGCTGAGCAATGCTCCAAACTACTGGGCTGCAGCATGGGCTGCTCAGCCTCATGCTGAAGAGACTAGATATCAAGATTAAAGAGGTCAGGGGTATGCGCTGGCTTGGCAGTTCTGCAAGGTCTTTCGTCAAAGGTAAAATTTACCCCAGCCATATGTTTTGGATGGCTGAATTATCATTGCTACTAACGTGGAAGAAAGGTTAGCGGCAAAATTTCAATACAGCTAGAGATGGCCAGAGCCCTGCGCTGGCAGAGCTTGATATACTTTCCCAAATCTATTCATCTCCTCTTTGAAGAAGACTGAAAGAATGGCTTGCAACCAAAGCAAAGTTAAAAGTCAGTTTTAAAAACATTTCTTTTGTCCCTCCAAGCACTGCAACCAAGTAGATTTTCTTATGAAAGAATTTGAGGTTCTTTCAAACCTCTGCTTTCTTAATGACAGTTCCTGTGCATGCAGGTTCGTATTTACTGAAATGCGTTGCAAAATTTCAGATGTTGACATGTTTAAGTTGAGTCCTTCGGGAAAAATATATGGTAAGGGGGTTTAATGGGTTATAGATCTTCTTTAAGAGCTCCATGAATTTACGATCAGTGATTTTCACAACACAATAGGGTATTTAATAATTAGTGTATCATCAGGACTATCTATCCGCTGACGGCAGTGGATACGGCATACTTGATGCACCGGTACACGTAGCAGCTTACTGGGGGGATCAATTCTAGGGTAGTTCAATGCCAGTTTTACAGACATTGTGGGAACCCAATCTAATATATATAAGCTCATAGTGAATCGGTTGTGTTAATTCACACTCAGTGAGGAAGATGTAGGTGCAGTCTTAGACAACACAAAGTCTTGCACAGATTTTTCCTAGCTAGTCCTAAGTGTTAGATTGATTCATTAGTTTTGACAATCCTAATCTGACTTTGCTCTAAATATTGCTGTGGAAAATGTAGTGTATATCTCCCCCCGCCCCTGAAAATTCATTAACATTGCTAAAATGCAAAAGCAATTCTGCTGTCACTGAAAAGCAGCACGACAGAATATTCAGCAGGCTAGTTTTTAATAAAACATGTTTTTTCTTCATAATTAATATAACAAGGTTTTCTGGCTTAGCACTTGGCATGGATCCCAGAAAAAAAAGAGGGGAATGAGTCGCCGTGACGTGACCACTGCATGACAAACATGTTATGAAAGGACGTTTTTGCCTTAATGATTTGGTCCAAAGAAAAAGTTACACCAAAATAGTTTGAATGAAAAAAAAAAATAGACTTTGCTGAAACTGTGAAAAACATCCTTAAATTTCTATTTTGATACTTTCCCAGAACTATCTATCTTCATCATTCTCGTTTTTGTTCAAATCTGGTTTTAGGAGCTTTTGAAATTAACACTCTGATTAATAAATGTTATTAGTGAAATATAGCGGAAGTCAAATGCAGATTTAGACAGTAGCTCATATCAAGTCAATCAAAATAGAACAGGAAAGCACTCAGACATTCATGGATCTGGCGGGTTTGGAGCAGGATGCTAAGGCAAATATTTCCATTCGGTTCTTTCATATTACCTGAAACGAAACTGATTTCACCCGCATGAATCCAAACTATTTCCATAAAAGGCAGGAAGCTGCATGATTGGTGCAAGTGAGAACAAAATTTCGTCCTTTATTTTAGCATATATGATGCAACTGCACCAAAGATTGTCTTCAGACATGACATGTTTTCTCAGGTTGGGGTTTTGGGGTTTTTTTGCTTTTAATTACACTATGTCCTCACTGATACACACATCAGCATTGTATGAACAGGAGCTTTTAGAGAAATCAATATGCTTTTGCTCAGCAAGATACTGTAGCAGAATTATGCCTGCCATAAGGTGTTGCATTGTTAAGTATTCCTTACTTTGCCAAAAATAAATCCAAAGAGCTCTGCTGCAGCAGGTTTTATCAACATTCAGACACAGCAATTCAGCTGCCTATCACCCTCCCTGACTTGGGCTTGTACTGAAGCAACTTTTCTGAAATACACACAGATTTAAATGGTATGCTTAAACGTTGTGCTGAGTCGGGCTAGAGAAATCCGCAACAGGACGAGACCAATTTCAGTCCCACAACACTCCGGTGAAGGAGCTGCTCGTACACCAGGCTGCAGCTCCCATTTAACAACAGTCTAAAGTGCTTCAGCACATGCTTGCAGGGAAAAAAAGGTGATTTTTAAATCAACAGATGTTCAGATCAGGCTTTTTTCCTCGTATCAGTGTTCCCTCCAAACTCAACACCCCTGGCAGCAGAGAGGAAGGAATGCAGGAGTCACAGAAGCAGAAGTGGCTCTTCACTGAATATTTTGGAACTGCAAAAAACTGATGTGTGCTTAGATGTGATGGAAAGTGTTTTGAAGTCACTAGCCGTGCCCAGTCCAATAACCAAGTGCACTCAGTAGCGGAAAGGGAAGGATTAAAGTATCACATTAATATCAAACAATTGCAAAGAAAACTTATCATGGGTGCCTATCTCCTAGCCGGCCCACGGATAGGAAGCTTTTACCAGCGGTACAGGTCTTTCCTTGCCTCAGGTGCTTAGAGACCGACATTTTAGGGTGTCCCAAAATGAACTCTGTCTGACGTCTTTTTCTACCCCCCAATGGATCTATTCCTGTATTAAATTCCCACTTCTGCTCCCCTCAGCCTCTCTCCAGTGCTGCACCACTCACGCGAGGGCTTTATGCTCCATTGCGTCGCGAACCGATCACTGCAAAGAGAAGTGAATACTGTCAAGCCCGTCTCGATTTGTGGCCCGTCAGGTGTAATGCCCTTCTGCAGCGCTCACCTAAATTTGCCCGATGCAGCAGGAAAGCAACAAAGCCTTGGGAGAGCCCCCAGCTAATTGTGCACCGCGCTCTCAGAGAGGGAAGCGTTCCTCGCTGACCCCTGAAGGCAATCAGCTTATGCCCTGAAGCGTGCAGGTTGATATCCCATGTAACTAAAGGGACTTAATGACTTTGCATAAGCTTTAAGTCTAGCAGTATAACCTGCATTCCCAGCACCGGCTGCAAAAGCGTTTGATAGTGCAGCACACTCGTGTTAGTGTGAGAAGGCTGGCTCCTGCAGCCCCCTTGAAACAGATTCTGTAGCTTCCCCTTGCTGTGGCATCTAAGGCTGACCCCGTTTTCCACCTGGGAGCACAAGCACACCTCATCCACAGGTGAGCAACTTTAAAAACACCCAGCTGCTACCAGGCCATCTCTCACAGTGCAAAGATTAACTTGGAATCTTTGATCTCTTGGAAAACAGGAGCAGGTAACTCCTGTGCAGAGAACCAAGCTGGTTTCAGCAGCACCTCCGAGGGCTGTTGCTTTTTCCTGGATCCCCGTGGTTTCTGAATCAGGTGCTACCATGGGAAAGGTTCACAACTGAATAATCAGCCAAACAAAGACTTTAAATGTAAACTTCTCTGGGTACCCAGGGACCAGTCGATAAGGAACATGTCATTTACTCTGAGGCACACGTTGCCGTTCAGCGTGGAGGCAGGAGATGTCTTGCGAGCAGCGAGGTGAAGAACTCAGAGGTTTTGGTGGAATCCTTTCAGAGAATGGTTTCCCAGGCTAAAAATACACCATGTGTTGCATGTGTGCTCCAGATGATAATATGCCCTGCTTTCATTATACTGCAACCATGGCCTTGGCTGAGAAATACAATGTCATTGCTGGAAAAGCCACTTTCCCTTGAAGTTCAAAGACTGCCACTACCCAAGATGGTTGCAGGCAAAAATCTGGCCGATTGTAAGAGCATCAGAACTGTCGATTCCCTCCTCCTTTGGCGAGAAGCCCAGACAAAGATTCCCACTGAGAGCTGTCAGCGGGATCAAGGGGTTCACTACGAAAGGCAGTAGTTGTGTCTGCCCTCATGGCTCCTTCATGCCTTATGTCAGTCGTGGATGGAAGTTGATCAAATATCCAACCTCATTCTCCAGTTCATCCCCATCCCACCTCCTTCTCAGCTGCAAAGCCATGACTGCACAGAAGAACAAATGAAAAGGGTAATATTTGTTTTTCTGCCGCGAAGGCCACTTCGTTGTAAGTTGCAGGAGAATTTGCACGACTTCGTGCAATAAAGTGAATAGGCCAGTTCCTACCAATGCAGTTTGATGTTTGAACCCCTGTAGTGCTTTGTTGCAAAGTGTGTGTATGTGTAGAGGTAGTTTTCATCCCTCTTGCTAGTCATACATGCCAACTTGAGTAGCTACACTGTTTTCTCTGGAATGACTTCTGTTTTGCACACATGTAAATTCACAGCCTAACCCTGGGTTGTTGCCTTTGTGCTGTCTGTTTCTCCACCTGCTTTTGTGTTTTAATTATTCATTTTGATTGTAATAAGGGGTAGCAAATGTACCCAAGACAAAATAAACAGTTCAACTGCAGAATGCCCTTGGCAGCTGTAAGTAATTTCCCGTGAATTTGGGGTCAAATCTTCCTGGCTTTATTCAGAAAGAATCACCAGAGATTAACTGGACATTTTTGTCTGAGAAAGAGCCGTAGGATTCTGTCCTGAGACCAAGAAAGCTCATGGTTCTGGCATTACTGTTTGAAATCTATTATGTTTCATTAGTCTCTCTTTCTTGAGGAGTTGAAATGGAAAAATGGAGAGTATCATGTATTTGCAGCGTTTAACCTTGGTACAAAGCCTAATTAGCAAAGTTTGGATAGTTCTTTCAGGAAAGGAAGCTTTAGTGAAGTGCTAATCATTGCAATGATGACGACAGACAACAAAGGTCAGGTGAAATTAGGATATTTTGAATTTCAGCCATTTTTCCACCATTTTTTCTAGAAGCCCTATAAATGTAATCAGCTCCATGCTCAGCAATGCACTGGTACCCATATAAGATGTCTCCCTCAGGTTTTTTTTTGCAGGGTTTCTTTTTTATGAGCCTAAAGTAATAAAATTTAAAATTGCTCTCTGCGAATTCTTCCAGCTTCGTCCCCCATCTCTGCGGACCTGCTGCAGACAGGATCCAGAGATTTTATTCCCTCTTGAGAGAGAGCACACAAAGTATCGGTGTCGAGCTGCAGCAAGGAGACTGTTTGGTGAAACCAGCCCCACAGCCTAATTTCTTCCCCCCCCCTTTTGTTTGAATCCTGCTCCTGGCTGGGCTCAGTATCGCACCTCGTCGGAAAGACAAGATCCTCCTCTGCTGGCCACCAGCAATACGGCACGGCAGGCAGGATGCCCTGCCTTCACTGTCCCTGCCCGCACCCCCGCCTGGACCCCCCACTCTGCAGTAACCAACCTCTGCTGCCCTCCTAACAGCCGCCTTCTGCATCCCACATCCCGCATCCTGCATCCCGCATCCCCTCATGGCACAGAGGAAAGGGCGAGCTCAAGCGGGCAGGAGAGAGGAGGCGAGCGCTTCTCCCTCCTCTCCTGCGCACCGCCATGGAAAGCTTCATGCAAGGAGCCAAAAGGCTAAAATTTGGGCTGGCGAGGGTGAAAATACTTCAAAACCAGTGTGGTCCAGTGAGTGGTCCAGCAGACCTCAGAGGGGAGGAGAAAAGTCTCCATGCCCAGAGGTCAGATTTGCCTGGGGTTTTGTCCCCTGTGGCTCTGCTGCTGCAGCTTGTGACAGGCGCATGATGGGGAAAAGCTCCAGGACAAAACGGGACACCAGAGCCTTATAGTAAAGATTGGGCTTAACTGGACTCTCTGTGGCGGGTGCTCCAGGAGCTTTTGTTCCCAATAACATTTGTACTGTGGCAGCAGGTAGATGCTTTCATCCAAAAGCAGGAATCAAAATTTGGGACTCAGCCACACTAGAGTACAAGCCACTGCCTGCTCTGAAGGATGTTACTGGAAACCTGCACATTTTCTAGGGCACCAGTTTGTTGCAAGAGGCAGTTTAGGGTAGCCGCCCTTTTGCAGTCAGCTCTGCCCATGGAGGAGTGCTTGGGCAGGAGGGGTAGGTGGGTCATCTGGAAAAGAAAGTAGTGTAGCAAAGTGCTACGTCTCTCGTCTTCTTTTCTTGGTGTGTGAGCCATCCCCTTGGGTGTTGTCAGGCTATCATCTCTGCTCCACAGCTGGAGGAAACTGAGGCACAGAAAAGCATGATGCAGTCTCGTCCTGCACCTTGCTCAGCCTGGGCTGAAACCCTCTGGCATTCCCATGCGGTGCCAAGGGCTGCCCCAAGTGCAGGGGCAACCTCACTGAAGTCACACCCTTCTGCCCCCAAAGGCTTTCCAACCCCATCCGGCAAACAGCACAACAGGGCACCGCGGAGAGCTGGGGGGGGAGAGGAAATGTTTCTCGCTTCATCCTGCTCCCGTTGCTGCTTCCTTGTTCTTTGTTTCATCTATTCCTCCAAAAGAAAGGAGTACACTTGCAGGGTTTGTTTTGGTCTGTGTTTATGGATGAACGCTACCACTAATTGTAAATGGAGCAATTAGACCTTTTCTTTCTACAGTCTCCATTGCATCCAGGGTCTGGCAAAGGATCTGACGAACCCCGTACCTGCCCTCAAGAAACATATACACCAAGGGCAGAGCTTTTACAGCCTTCTCATTTACCGTCATCTCTGCTCTCATTCAAGAGGGGCAATTGTGTGAGTGTGTGTGTCTTTCCAGCTGCAAAGGATTTAGTTCTGTATGTGTGTGGCTCACTTAAGTGCACCTGGAAAGAGGCTCCGCTGAGCTGTTCAGGGGACATCGCTCTCATTAAAGTCATCGGGAAAGGGAGCGCTGGAGTGTCTGTTCTCCCTGGCTCAAACACAAGAGGGACGCAAACGTGCCTGAAGCAAAAACTCATTTATATATTCCAGATAATATTCGCAAATGTGGATTCTGAGCTTTTTTGTCCTGTTTCTTATTCATTGCTTCTGATTCATTCGTTCTTAGTCATAATCAGTGTTAGCTGAGACTGCCTTCCTTCTATATACTGTTCCTATATAACGCACAACTAAACAGGGCTTATATTTACAGTTAATTGTATCTGCAGCAATCTGTAGGTGCACATAATAATCGTGTGTGTATGTATGCTGTCTTTATTACATGTGTTAAATTGTTTAGAAATACATTTTCTTCTCACAAATCATGTGAGGGATGAAGAATAGCAGCTCCAACTCTCCTTCTTTACACCCGCTGTTAGCATGTTTATTCTCGTTACAGGCAGGTAATCCTGTCCGCAGCTGGGATTTAGAGCAAGAGGGAAAGCGAGCTGAAATCTTCACGCGGGGGATGCGTCCCAGTGTGGAGTCAGTGCATCTCCTTTCAGACAAGCCTCACTCACCCTCTTCAAAGGCTGAGAGCTGTTTTCCTTTTTCTGTTCCCTTTTGTCGCTTGCCCTTGATCATGAGCCAAACAGGAAAGGCTGGAGCCCCACGTTGGAGGTCGGACACATGGCATTTCCTCACGGGAAGTGCCAGAAATGTTCTCCATCCAGAGGTTGTCGACAGCCTTCCAGCTCGGAGGTCCAGATCCCACCGGCTGCACCAGGTGCAGGCTCCAGGGCTGTGCCACGCTGCCCGACCTCCTCTCTGCCCTGCCCGAGCATGTCCCAGTCTCTGGCTTTGGCAGCCGGCTGGAGCGTGGCCTCTGTCCGTATCTCAGAGGAGTTAGACAAATAGTCAGTGCGTGGTCACTCGATAAGCAAAAAGGCAATTTAACTCGTTCAGGACAGGTTTTTCCCAAAGCACAGCAGCCCTGCGGCTTGGGCTGGATGCTCAGAAAAGCCAGAGCTCCCGCCCAGGTTGTTGGGAGCAGTGGGCTTTTTAAGACATTTTGATAACCTTTTGAAAGAGCTCTTAAAATCCAGCCCAGTTAGCTCCAAAGTGAGTAACGAGCTTGTCTGGATGTTCAGCACTGGGGCAAACAGAAACTTTGTGCCATGAACCAATCTCCATGCTCGCTTTTTTCCCCAGAAACTGATTCTCTTCCCTTTTTTATGTCATGCAGGCTTCCCATTTCTTCTTCCTGGCCGACCTCCTAAACGGTAAGTGGTTTCCATTTCTTCATTTTAACTTCTGCATACAAAACTGAGAGGCTGGTGAGCTGGTCCATCAAGAGCTTTTGCTAGTGCCCGGCGCTGAGTTTTATTAACTTTCTGCACAGCTTTGCTGAGCTTAAAATCAAGCCTGTGATCAAGTAGAGAGTCTGTTTGACTTTGGACAAGTAATATGGTGAGCAATTTCAGACCTCCACATGTGCTCTGTGTCAGTGCAGGAGACAACACTGCATCGGGTCCCAGCCAGGAGCGCGTCTGGCACACCGGAGCCCGAAACAGTGGTACAGCAGCAGTACCAATTTGCGGTTGAACAAAGGGTACTTCTAGACCACACCTGCAACTCACAGCTCTGTTCCAAGCCAGAACTTTTCTGCCACTCTGTGGCCTCACGTGCTCAACACAGCTTTGGGGACCCATGGGTGACACAGTGGGTCACGGGTTGGAAGAGAAGTCATGGTGCTGGGCTGCAAACCTCACAGTAGATAAGTAGAGAGTCTATCTGTGCATGCAAATTGAAGGTCAAATAAATGAAGGCTAACTTTCCCTTGCAGCACACAACTAACCGTGGAACTTATTTCCACAAGGTTTTACGCAGAGTGCAAGAAAGTTCAAAAAGTGTTTACAAGCTCATGCAAGTAAAAATCACTGAAAGCTGTGTAGCATTAAGATATTGATAAGAGAAAAGCTGTGATGAATGTTGTGTGAGGATCTGTAGATACTATGTGAGGATTTTTACATCCTTTTGCAGCCTACTTGGTCCACATAAAGGATTATGGTTTTATTGCTGAGTTTAGTATTTTTGCGGGTAAGCCCTGCTCCTCCTTTTCTTGATTTCAGTGGCTCTTAGATCTGAATTTATAGTTTATAGCTAATAAAGTATTAAATTAATTTTGCTCCTTTTTCTGCAAAAAAAGAATGTGGCTTTTACTATGCACTCATCATTCAGCCACATTCCTCTTCATTCCAGCACTGTTTTGGCTTCCAGGTCAAACCTGCGAGTCCAGCAGCCTTGTAGCTCATACAGCACTGCTTCTTTCCCCAAATCAATGTTGCTCTTCTAATACGATGTGTGTGGAAAACAAATTTCCAAATCATTTGTGCATCTAAGCTCAGTATTTAGCTTCTGCAAGTATTTGACCATGGAGTCGTGCACCTGGCTTCAGGCTTTAAGCACAAGTCTTGTGCAAACCGGCTGATTTGCTTTTCAGTGGTGGAGCTTTCACAATTTCTTAATTCATTCCCTCTCCCTATGCTTTACGGTCCTTACCTCGGTCCCTCCACTGTCCCTGTAATCTCCCACTCCCCATCCTCCTGCAAGTCCCCACTCCTTCAGCCGTCATCGGCCACCTTCGCCCAGCGCCCATCCCTCTAAGGAAAAGGCACTGCAAAACTGCTTTTAAGTAACTGCCATAAAGCTATTTGAAAGGCCTGCTGCTCCCCCTTCTTTTGCTATTTCTTTCTGAAGCCGCAGATACTCCCAGCCACAGCCCGCGTGGAAGGGAGGAAATACCGTGAGGTCTCGTCTCTGCAGAATTCAATGGAGGACATGTCATTATTTAAAATACAGTCAGGATTTCAGCCTCATAAAAATAACACTACATTATTCTCAGAGCTGCAGACAAAAACTATTTAGAAAGGTGGCAGGAAGACTCATCCTGCTTAAATTAGGCCAGATTTCAGTCAATCCCCAGAGGTTCAGAGAGCTTGAATAAACGCTGGGTACTTTCTGGCGCACTTGATGTGTGTTGGCAATAGACTTTAACTTTGCACATCACTCATCTTGACAACTGCAGTCCAACAAAGTTACCTTGCAATTCAGGTCACTCGATGGCATCCTAATGCATCACTTTCCCACTCAGAACATTAGTCATGACTCGATCCAGTGAAGGTTTTGAAAACAGTGTGACTGCCGGTGTTGGGATATCTGTTCTCTCCATAGCAGAGAGCTCGAGTAAGCTAATGAACAAGGGGATATTGATCAGAATCCATCGCTTGATTGACAGCTCTTGGCAATGTGAAAAACTGCAGATGAAAGCTTGAGCAGTTTAAAAGATCACCCAGACCGCAAAGATGATTTGAAGCTTTAAAAGTCAATCTCTGCCTATCAATTATGGGGGGATTTTTTTGTACTACACAGAGGAAAGTTATTCTTTGAAAATTTGCATGCAGGATGTCTAATTTAATTTCATGTAATAGTCACATTTCAGTGACAAATGTCAGATCACTGCTTTTTTTAAGCATGTTAAGGTTTTCCAGCACTTACAAAGAATGAACACTCTGATTTAGTAATATGTTTAAATCAACCAGTGTATCAGACTTTGTGCGTTAATTATGTGCTCAGATAAAAAAAAGTGTTGTTTTTGCTTACTAAACCTATGGCTTGTTATGAATAATTAAAAAAATGGAAAGGGAGCACTTCTTAAATAAGAAATGTGGAAGCCAAATAGTTATTTAGTGTTGGAGGAATGATAAATAAGAAGACATCTTTTAGTGTGATTCATGCACCCAAGTCAGGGCTTTCTGTTCTTTGTTTTTCACCGCATCATGCAGCTGGGGAGGACATGGAGTAGCTGGGAGATGGGAAGCATCACTCACATGGCCTGGAGGAGCTACTTCTCTTCCACAGTTTTGTAAAGAGGGATGGCAATGGAGAAAGCAGGGATGCTGGTGATTTCTCAGATCAGCTGCACTCTCAATTCACCTTGGTTGGTCTCCCGGCCAGGCAGCTCAGCTCACCGACTCCCACTATTCACACAGGGGGCCAGGGTACCCAAAAGGGTTTGCTGATGTTTTCCGAGCCCTTTCCACATGCGCCCTTAACTCCACAGCTTGGTCGTAAAGTTTCACTTACTGGTAATTGCCAGCCCATGAGGGGGTTGCTCGGTCCCGCCCGCTCGACTTCAGCCTTGGCCACCCAAAAGTGCCCTCCTTAAGGGCTGCCAGATGCCAGCCTGGCCTCAGGTGTGCATTAGCCTGTCCCAAAACTGCCCAGGGGTCATCTGCCCCATCAGTGCAAAGAGGGGTTTGTGCTCTTCCACCTCTCAGAGCCACCAGAAGCGAATGTCCTGCAAAATGTGAACTGCATTTTTGGCCAACTTGGGGTTTACTGCAGAGATGCACTTAAAATAGTCCATAATGGGTCAACAAGTAATTTCGTAAGTGTTGTCAATAAACAACTAATCTGTTGCTAAGAAATTATGCCAATGTAACAAAATGAAGTGACAGTATTGTCATTTCTTAACACCATACTTGCACTGAGCAGTTGGTTTAAAAATCATGGTAGATGCTTCTACAGCGGCTTAGCTGTTTGTGCTCATTCGGAGCACTTGTTTTTCCTCTGTCGACTCAAGAGAGTCCTCACCAGCCTCTGTAAAGCATGCTGGGCGTGTTTGCAGTCTGTTTTTGGCAGCCGTAACTCCCCTGTTCATCCTTCATAACTTTAAACAGGTATATCTTTTCCATACAAAGAGCTACCCCATCCCTCAGAATACTTCTTAAAGCATCTGTGGAATAAAAGCCAATGTTCCCCACTAAGATTTTGAAAATAAACAGGGGAAACAAAATCAGACTCCTTCAGACAATTCCCTCAAACTCAAGTCCGCTTGCAAAATCTCCCCTCCGACAAAGTGAGCTTGCAGGCTGCATTTCAGGCAAAACCCTCTTCTTGTTTTTCTTCCTTAACTACATCACATTAAATTTAATTTTGTTCACTGTAGACAATGTCCTTATCTTCCAGTGAGATCCTTCTGTTCCTCAGCAAGGCACACACTTCTGCAACACTTGCACACCGTCGAGACTCAGCTCCTCTGGAAATAATGAGCTGAGGAAAAGGAGTCTTGACTTGACATAGCAATAAATGAGGTGAAACTTTCCTCTTTTTTTTTTTTTTTGGTGAGAAATGAGAGTTGGCATGTAGGAAAAAAAGAAGAAAAAAAGATGGTTCTATTTTAATATGAAATATGAAACACCCATTGTAGAAAAGTGGAATTTCTATATTTTTTTTTCAGAAGCAAAGAAAGAATAAAGGTAAAGGCTGCAAGTGAATGAATGAGGAGAGAAAACTAAGATAATGCAGTTGATAATCAGTTCAAGGCAGAGCATTATCCATGGGGCCATCGGTCCAGCCCTAGGAGAGAGCTTTTTAAAATGTCTCTGTGCGTAGCTTAGCTTTGCTCATTACCATAGCTTGTCTTTGAAACACTGCAGTGGCTTCCACCAGCAGCAGCCATACCTGTGCAAGGAGCTGCCAGCCCACTTTAATCAAGTGACCCCCCAAATGCAGGCTGGCAAAGCTGCAGGTCCCACCGGCGCTGGGCTCCCCGGGAGGATGCCGGCTGCTGGGAGGCTGCAGGCTCTGCTGAGGCAAGGACGGGCTTTGCAGCATGTCTGCTGAGCCGGGCCTCGATCCTAGAGAGGGGTTTTGTGGACGGGGAGCTACATATGTGTGCAGGTGCCTTGGGCCGTCGCTCCCCTCCGATTTCCCTCGAAATGGGTTTCTGTGCCCCCCCACATGCCAGTGAAGGTCTTGCCTCGTGCTGCAGCAGCGGTGATGCTGGTGATCAAAGCAGGTGGAGAAAGAAAACCCCTTCTGGTAGGAATCCAAATCTCCTTTTCTCACTGTGCTGGCAACAGCCATCAGCATCTCCCCTGGCTGTGGTGCCGCACAGGGGGCTCGTGCCCATGCCTGCAGAGCCCCCCGCCTGTGTCCCCTCCACGGTGTCCCGGCTGCCACCGCAGGAGCCGGCTGGGCATCCGGGGCCCCAGCGCCCTCCAGGAGCAGCAGCAAGAGCAGAGCTGGGGCCAGCGGTGCCGAGGGGTGCCCATACTGGGTGCTGGGTGAGCTCTGCCCACTCCAAGGAAGAGATGAATGGCACCTTCGGTCCTCAAGGCGATGCAAGCTCTAGACCCACTGACACCCCAAACAAGCTGAAGGAGAAAAGGACTGTCCATCCCAGGGAATAACTTCTTTTATACCTTCTCTCCTTCTAGCAGTTTTAATGCCTTTGTTTGTCTACCCTCTTTTCACCTCTCCCTACAGACGAGGCTGATGACTACGAGTACTACGATGAGTACACACAACCAGAGCAGAACCCCTTCCTCCAGCAGCAGCCCTCGGAGGACCCTGACTGGTTTGAGGCATTTTTTGGCTACAGTGATACTAGAAAAGGTACCTCTGAGAGGTGGGCAGGGAGGTGAGGAAGGGGTAAAATCCCAACCCTGCACTTGCAGCATGAGCGTGGCAGGCCTCGGCTGCCAGCCTGCTCTCGAAATGCCTGCATCAAAGGGATGAGTTAGGAGGATTGTTTGCAGTGTTCTCCTTTGTATTTCTCTTGTAAGGCGCCTGTGTTTTATCTCCGGGTTTCACAGGATGGATTCTGATCATGCAGAACATTTCTGATTGCTACTACAAAAAACCACAGGCTTATTTGTCTATAGACACTGTAATTGCTGTTTTCATGGGATATATGTTCTGTATTTATGCTGGGAATCAAATGTAGAGCAGGTTTCCTTTTTTTTTCTTTTTTCTCAATTGCAAGTTTTTTTCTTTTCCTTTCTTTTTCTGTTTTGCTAAACTTCTGGAGAGCAAGAAAGGATCCGTGAGATTGCTCAGGGAACACAAAAAGAGAGACAGGGAAGTTGCCTGTGTTATCCCCCAGCACAAAGAAAGCAGAGCTGGTGTGTGGCTGTCCCCAACACCAATTGATCCTGGCAGCCTGGAGTGGAGTGGAGAGGCTGAGCATGGTGTAAGGAGCAGCACTCAGGTGACTCTCAGCAGGTGCCTGCTCCCTTGCAGCAATAGCCACCCAGGGGTATTATACAGTACAGTGGTGGTGGATGGCTTTTCCAGAGGAGATTTAGTGCCATGCTGCAACCAGGGCAATGCCAAATACAGACCCCTCCACAGTAAGTGCATGAAGGCAGGTGCCCAGGGCCAGCTCTGGCTCTTAAGGCACCTGATTCTGCCGCTGCCATAGAGGCAAACCTGGCCCTGAGCAAAGGAAGGGACTTGCCCCATTACAGCTCCATCGTAGACATGGCAAAGGGAGCTGAGGAGCTCCAGACCCAAAGCCGCGAGCTGTTAGAGCTTGCAATAAGCTCTGCGGCAATTCGTAGCTGCTCCTGCGGCTGATGAGCTGATGCATAAATGCGGTACCTGTTACAAGGGATGCTGTGGCCAGAAAGGCAGCTTTCTGCAGTCGGAAAATGCGAGAAGAAAAACCAGGTGTTGGAGGTGGAGAAGCTGAAAGTTAAACTAAAAGATCTCCATCTTTACCCTAGCAGACCCATGCTCCTCCAACCCCTGCAAGAACAACGGTAGGTGTGAAAACAAAGGAAGCAGCTTCAGCTGTCTCTGCCCCAAGCCATATGCTGGGACTACGTGCGAGAAAGGTAATCGCTCTGTTGTTAACTTACACTCCTTATTTTGGCAACTAATGTTACTGTTACAGCTCTGTCAATGAAAGCAAACACAGGGCTTTATAAACCCATTGTTTGCTGGGGTGGGGGTTTTGACAGCCCACTGCAGTCCTGTTTGTAGGTGTCACACTTAGCCCTTGTTCAGACCAAAGTCTGTCTAAAGTGGTATCCGGTAAAACAGACTTCAGGTGTGCAGAAAGTGGTCTTCTACCCGGTGGGCAGTGGTGAGCTGCTCGTCGGTCCTGCAGATTTTTTGCCACAGATACTGTGGACAAGAAGGGAAATGCCACATCCACACCAGCCAGATGAAAGCCTCCTCGAGGCGTTGGGAGAAAACATGTCTTCCCATGATCTCCACAAGGGCACGGCTCTTGTGCACACACAGACACTGATGAAGAACCTCATGTCTCTGTTTTCTACAGTGGAGGACATGTGTCTGGAGAAGAGGTGCCGTGGGGGAGACTGCCTGATCACTTTAACTCCACCTTATTTCCAGTGCAGCTGCAATCATCCCTACAAACTCCCTGACTGCCAACAAGGTGAGCACAGCCCCATCAGAAAAGGCTCCCGCTTAGCGGGGCACTGAGTGAATTGCAGCGGGGACTGCATGGCGAGGTCACCTCACGTGCAGCCCATCGCAGAGGGTAGTCCTGCCCTGGTCACCCAGCCTGAGTCTGCTATGGCTGCCATCCGTGGGGCTGGTCAGTGGTGAGTCATGCTGGATTTACAGGGTGGTGGTTCACTCACTGGCGAGACCCCCGGTGATAGTATTTTTCAAGAGTTCATAAAAACTTGAAGCCATCAGACTAAGTGGGACCTCTCCCCAGTTTCCGTCGGGCATGCGAGTGGCTGTATAGCGTTCAGCCGAGTGACAAGGCTGTTCTGCGTTTTCCACGTTGACAGGATCTTCACCATGCAGACCAAACCCGTGCAAAAATGGAGGTATCTGCATACGGCACAGAATCAGATCGAAATTCACCTGCAAGTGCCCCAAACCTTTCAGAGGGAGATTCTGTGAGATCGGTAGGTCACAGCTCAAGGGGAGAGGGTAGAGGCGAAGCCTCCAGACAGCCAAGGACTGGCTTCACCCTGCAGTCGGACTGATTGATGCCGTCATCGCACCAAGTACCTGACTGCACCCGGGGCACCAGCCTCCTCGGGGAGAGTGATGGAGGAAGAGTCTGCCTTCTGCAGCCACCATCAGCAAAGGGGCTCAAAACAGTTCCCATACTGATGTTTTCTAAGTGTGCTTCAGCAAGGTCCCACTGGTATATAATGAGCAAACACACATTTCCCAGAGGTTGCACGTGTCCCATGGAGAAGTAATGTTGGGCTTTCCTTAAACACCTGAAAGCTGATGTAGTGAAGATTCATGTCTAGTTGCCTGTGACTCCCCGGGCTGGGATACGTTGATGGGTCGCCAAGAGCATGGGATTACTCCACCCTGCATGGAGAGCCTTCTGCCTCTGCAGCACCACCACAGTCACCGCACCCCACACATGTTTCCAAGGAGAAGGATTTGTTCCTTTCCCTTTTAAAAGTTGATTGCACTTCAAACTTCATATGCCACATTGCAGGTGACTTTTCTTCCACCTCGCCTACAGATTAGGTTCACAATCCCACAACCTTCCTTTTGGCACATCCATTGCCCTAGCATGATAGTAGCTCTGTGCCCACTTCTGTCTAATCCTGCTGATACAATTTCTTGCCCAGGCCACTGACGGAGAGATTCTGCTTTGGCATTACGACACCTCTTAGCTGCTAGGTCTACCACGCAAAGAGGTTTCAGGCACTTGAATTTAGTCAAACTTCAAGCTGGACGGATGTTGGGGCATTACTCTTATTTCTGGCCTCCGTAGGATAAGGGATATCTTTACATGACCCAGCAGGTCGTTCTGATCCTCCATAAAATGAATGTAGGGCAAGGAAAGGGAGGAAGAGGAACCACTTTGCACAAGGAACAACACAAAAGTCATTTTCATATTAGCATTGTCTTCCTATAGGACTGGATGATTGTTATGAAGAGGCCTCCTCTATGTACAGAGGAAGAGTGAACCAAGCAGTGAACGGCAAGACCTGCCTGCACTGGAATTCCCACATCCTCTTGAACAACCCTATTAATGCCTTTATGGAGGATGCTGACTCTTATGGCATCGGTGAACATAACTTCTGCAGGTAATATTTTGAAGAAGCAGCTGTAGAGGTCTATATCAAAGGGAGCACTGAGGACAAATTGCTCATTAATTTGGCAAACTGATAGTGTTAAGATCTCACATCTTTCTAGACACTGCCTGTCTATAAAATACCAGGATGTTAGAGGTGCATTCCCTAAGTCACTGTACTGATGTGAATTTTCCATAAGCAGCCCTCATTTCCCTGAATCAGTCCCTCATTTTTCTTTGGGTTAAGATAGATATGGGGATAGTAAAATGGCAGAAGCCCCACTCCCTTATCTCAGGCATCTTCTTTGTCAAATCTTATGAAAGAGTATCTTTGAAGTTTGGCTCTCATATGGGAGCATGAGGCTGCTCTCCCAAGAATCCTCTGCTCCTTCGTTGGTTTCATGGAGGTTTCCTCATTCCCATTGCCTGATGCTCTCAACTGTTCCCTTCAGGAATCCGGATGAGGATGAAAAACCCTGGTGCTACATCAGAAAAAATCACAAAGTGGAATGGGACTTTTGTGATGTTTCACCTTGCTCAGGAACAGGTAAAGAATTAGAAGTGAACTCTTTGGCAGCGTGTTGGTGGTCCAGAGGAGCAGGTGACCCCCTGTTACTTAACTCCTCCAGTCTGATATTATCTCTGCATTATACATCCGCTGTCTCTTCCAATGCAGCTGAAGAGAGTCCATGGCCAACAGACAGCCCAACAGACCCACCTGGATCAAATGAATTATTCAAAACATGTGGACAACCAGAAATTCAAAGGACACTCAAGAGGATCTATGGTGGAGCTAAGACTACAGCTGGCAAACACCCCTGGATGGCATCTCTGCAGATAAAGACTTCAAAAAGGAGCAGTCATTTCTGTGGTGGAGTGCTAATTAAAGCATGCTGGGTTCTTACTGCTGGGCACTGTATTGAGTAGGTGCATGTCCTATGCCTAGAGCAGATAAACGTATAAAAATCTGCATGATTATTAAAGACAGTTTGGAATCCAAATTATTTGCAATTCAAACGATTGCTGGGGATCAAACTGAAAGGCAAACATATATGTGAAAAAATGAACACATACATGAAAATATACATATACTTAAAATTGGTGCTTGCTGGAATAACAAATTAGACTTACCCCCCACTCACCTAAAATGAGCTAAAATAGTTGTGTGAGAGGAAAAGAGGAGGAATGTAACAAAGTTTTGCAATTTATGAAAGAAGGACTTCATGAAAACCTCAGGGGATATTGGGAGACCATAATCAACATCACATATTGCATCATAATTAAGATCTCCAGAACAGCCAAAATATGCTTTTCACATTCATTTTTTATGTGTCAGCTACCTTAGAATGTGACATTTCCTTCAACATTTTTGTTGAACAGGTTGGATACTACTACCCTTGAAAGTAGTAAATTACACACTGGAGATCATTCCAGCACAGATGATTTTAAGTATGCCCAGACAATGGCAAGCAATTGTACTCCCATGGCTCCATGAGGTACCACTCATGATCACAGCCACAATAATAGACTCCGTGCACACTGCTACTCTGCCCCAAAAAGCAAAGAAATGAGTATTCATGTAGCTTTAAATCATTTTATTTCATGACTGCAACAAGTTAGGAGCACATGTATTGTCTAACACCACCGCTTCCCTGACTAAGCCCTCCTATAGCAGTCTTAGGAAATCTTCTGGCCATGCTCTAAAAGAGGAAGCAATATCTTGAATTCCAGATACTAAAGGTGCAGGTTTTCACCACTGGTAGACAATGTCCGCATGTAATTTACTCCTTTTTTTTGCAGACAACCAGCAGAAAATCTCCAAGTAGCCCTTGGAAAGCAAGACCTCAAGAAGAGAGAGCATCAAGAGCAAGTATTTGATGTGGAGAAGATCATCATGCATTACAAATACAGAGAGAAGAACGGTGTCCCACACAATGATATTGGTAAATTCCTTTTATTGAATATTCATGTGGCTCACCTCCAACCTCAGTTGTTTGAAACACCTCTCTCCAACTAAATTCAGTGTAAAATTCCCATTGAGAATATACTCTGGAAATAATTAGGCCAAATTGTGGTTTAGACCCATTTGAATCTTTGGGATGTGAATTGTGATGGGCAGGCAGAAGTCACTGGCGGGGGGAGGTAAAAAAATAGGGGCAGGTCCAGCACGTAGTGCAAACAGCACGCCAGGTATATGCAGCTTTGCAGAAGGTCGGGTTACAGACTGATAATGATGGCTAGGGATTAAAATTAGCTACAAATACTTTTTGTTGTTGCTTATCTTCTCTCCAGCACTACTTAAATTGAAGCCAGTTGATGGTCACTGTGCAGTGGAAACAAAGTATGTGAAAACAGCATGTCTGCCTAACTTCTTCTTTCCCGTTGGGACTGACTGCTTCATTTCTGGATGGGGCGCGACAGAGACAGGTATTTATGGGCTAGCTGGATTTCAGTGGGTACTTCCGTGGCAAGGTGGGCTGGTACTTCCAGTAGCAATTGCCAGACCCAAGCGTGGACCTAGGCAGTTAGTAAAACCAAGACATGGAATTCAAAACTAAGGACGCTAAAGCCTGCTGTGGAAATTACTCATTAGCAGAAATCTCCAACTGCTAGACCAACCAAACCTTTCAGAGTTCTGAAAAAATCCCTGATGCATTTTTTTTTGTTTGCCATCTGACACACCATGTTACGATTTCATTTGGAGCCAGCAATAGAAGCAAGAAGGTATCAAGAGAGAGGCTATTGTATAGTTTGTGTGTTTCAAGACAGGACCAAGAAAGATGGGAACTTTCACATGGTTTTCCAGCCCATTGGGTCAGATAACACTTTTCAGAAGCAGCATCTGGATCTTCAGATGCGCTGAAAAATAAAAAAAAAAATCCAAAGCTTTTCAAGTTCAACCAGCTCTATCCAAAACCTTTCTTGCCCGCGGTAAATCCTAAGGGGAGAAATTACTATGCTTAAAAAAAGATAATGGCAATTTTCTGAAAAATGCATTTTCTCATGTTCTGATTGATGTGTTGCTGTAAAGCAGCAGAAGGAAAATGTGTCACTGAGGCTGCAGTAGGTGTCCTAGTGCTTTGTGACTGATACAGCCTGATAGGATACATAGGACCAAATTCTTCCTTCTGATGTAACTCTCATTGAAGTCCACAAGAGACAAGCGTGTTCATTTGATCAGAATGCACCAACAGAATTTAATGGACATTTTTTAAAAGTTCCAAATAAAAAGCCTCTCTTAAAAAGGGTACGGGGAAATTTTTTTTTTCCCAACAAAGAATATCAAGTACCCTGTACATGTTCAAACTAGATGGCTCCTTCTTTGAGCAGAGCTATTATTAGCATTTCAGGAAATCACTGCAGAATGGAATATTTCCTGAAACTCAAGCAGAACTAAACTTATAAACCACCTTTAATTATCTACAGATGTAGAGCTTTGAAACTCTGGCTATTGCCTTTAGATGTCAAGTTATGTCTTTAGATTCATTATAATTAATCATTGCCCTTAAATATTGTATGATTTTCAGTTTTCATCTGTTTCATTAGCCTGTGTGTTAAAACATCTAATGGCACCAGTCTGAGAAGTGCTGAGCAGCTCGAAGTCCCATTGGGACCCGTGGGAGCTGCAGATAACCAGCACCTTTGAAAAGCAGAATTACATGGGTAGAGCTGATCGGAGCCAAATTCTGAATACCTGACTTTGCTTTTGTTCAGGCAACAATTCGGTGTCCTGAGTGAAGCTTCCAGGTTCCAACTCTAACCCTTATCATTTCAGACAGATACTTCTTTTCTTCCCACGCTAACCCATGCACCCCCCCTGCTCTTCCCCTTTCCCATCCAAATGGCAAGCAAGCTCCTATTTCGAGCAAAGACAACATGTAACAGGATTGGGAGGAAGGTGACTCCTTTTTTTTGGTGCACATCCTGTAGATGAAATATCCCGTCAGCTGTTAGATGCCAATGTCAAGCTGATTTCGCAGAGGAAATGCAATGCACCCAGAGCATATGATCACATACTGGATGAAAGCATGTTTTGTGCAGGAAATCTTCAGAGACTCGGAGCTGATTCTTGTCAGGTCTGTTGCTTTTTGTGTATTTGAACACTAATTTTTTGTGTAAATAGTCAGGCTGTGCAGGGTAATAGCTTTGGCAGGGTGCTGCATATGTATCTGTTTCTCCCATCAGTGTATTTCAACAGCCATAGTCTTTCTTCAGTACAGTTTGAGATGTATATCCCCAGAGCTAATGTTGTCACTGCCAGCCACAGGCAGATCTGTGGAATATAGAGACTAGCCTGGAAAGTTTGGCTTCAGAGGCAGTTTGTCATAATAACCTGAAAACTTGCCTTTTTTCTCTCAATTTTATTATGGCCTCTGCCATGAGCACCAATTCTAATCTGATTTTCACTATCAGAGCTAAGACTTGCAAGGAAAGTCAGGATTGATATTTCTTTTCATTACAGCTAGTGAAAATGTGAAACAAGTTCCTATTTATACTGTTGTAAGAGAGAGAAGAGTTTGAGCAATGCTTCCTGAGGTGTAAACTACCCCTGCAAGCATACTTGGCAATAGAAATCACCAATAAAAAAAAAAGAGACTAACCAGCTCAGAATAACATTATTTTGAGGGGTGTGGGAGAAATCAAGTGTTTTCTTTTAGTCAAGGATCACATCTTCATCTTTCTGAGCTCAGGCTCTGAATCCCTGGTTATTTCATGCCTGGGAAATTTCATGTGACCTTGTCAGATATACATCACAGACCTGAAAAAACAAAAACTTACATCCAAAAAGTTTGGTATCATTTGACCTGGTTCCAGAACTGCAAGCCTACTCAGGAACTGAGTAGCATCTGATGGTACATCTGACAGGAAAAAAACATCATTACAGCTTCAAAGTCTTATGATGGGAGAGAAGCATTCTTATTTTGGTTAACATTCTGCTTCTTGTTTTGAACATGTGTGCTTTTTCTCAGGGAGACTCTGGAGGCCCATTAACTTGTGTTGAAAATGGCTCCTACTACGTATATGGCCTTGTGAGCTGGGGCGATAAGTGCGGGTTAAAAAACAAGCCAGGAGTTTATACCCAGGTGACAACATTTGTCAGTTGGATTAAATCCAAAATTCGGTCTGAGTCAAGGTCACTTCATTAGGAGACAGCTTTGGAATGACAAATGGTAAGCTTGAGATATTTACGTATTTTTTTCATTTCCCCAAATGCCTCCTCTTCAATCAAAAATGTTATTGATATTTCTTCATGGCCTACATGGGGCATCCTTCATCACCATTTTGAAAATAGCCTTAGAGCATTTGCTAGAATGTCAGTGACAGTTTTCCTGTTGGGGTCTATGAAATAAGCCCACATTTTGTAGGCAAAACAGATCAGAAAGTAAAGCAACTGCAGTTCTTCCCCAAATCAATCAGAGCCGCAGTTGCCAATGTTTCCAGTTTTGCTTTTGAAGCCCTGAAAATTCTGTAGGCTCAGCTACTGCCACCCTTTCCTTCTTCCCCTCATGCCCCTGGCTAAGGTGTGTTTTTTCTGCGCTTTTCAGACCCTGACACCTAAAAGCTATTGGTGTGTGCTCCTAAAGCCAGTGCCGTTTTTCACATACATAAAAATTATCATGTGCCTATGTTTGCAAGACTGTGGCCATTGGAATTATCCGGGGAGGGAGGATCAGGGAGGACAATTCTTTTTAAAAGCACTTCTGTAGGGCAAATAACCACAAATTCCATCAGTGATGCATTCTAGATTGAAAAAGCAAAAAAAATTTCACTATTAGAATTATCCACTTTATTCCTGATTAGAGGATAATTACTTATTATGCTCCAGATCTACAATGGTATATATAGGCTTAACTTCAATTCATACCACTGAGACATAGGGGATATTAAATGCCATTAAAAACTGTGTCTAAGGCTATTGGATAATTCTTGGCTTTTCACAATTTTGCAAGTCAAATTGTGTATTCTTTTGCCCAATGATTCTGCAACCCTATACAGAAATTTGAAAAACAGGGGATTGGTATTAAATCAGGATATAAAGAATAGACAAGTTTGTGAAGAGTCAATTCGTTAAAGTAGCAATGTCCCTTTCATCTGAATTCCAGGGTTTACAACCTTCTCTAAGCAGCTACCTAATCTATCAATAGCTACCCCTACTGCCATAATTTCTAACAAAATAATCCTGATTTTTTGGTTCAGAAGATTTGAAAAAGACTGAGGAACTCATTGTGATCTGAATACATCCTGTTAATCAAGAACAAATTCTCTGATGTCCGCTAAAAGGCATGCCCTTGGTTAGTCAGTGATAACTTTGCTTCCACTGGCCTTTGTCTTGTTCATCTGTTAAGCCACCTGAATCATGCTTTTGTATTCTCTTAGGTCAATGGTGCCAGTAATCCAGAAATACAAAAAATCTCCAAAGATTACAAGTATGGAACAAGATTCATCTGATTTATTCATTACAAATTATTTTATATTCTACCAATCACATTCATTCATCTGTAGTATAAAGCTGACCCTACCAGTCACCTAGTACTAATTTCATTTACAGCTTTAAATAAATATCAGACTCTGTAATACATACAGTGATAAAATATCCACACAAAAATAGAAAGATGTTATAGATTGCAATGTTTAGGTTGCTTTTTAAAACAAAAAGTTCTTAGACGGCATCTATTGTGCTTCCCAGACAACTGGAAAACCTACAGAATTTGCAGGACAAGATGAATACCTATTTGTGTTATGTCATGTTTCTGTTTACTTCTGATACTGTTGCATTTTCCTTCTCTTGACTTGCAGAATTTCTGAAGCATCAGGGTTGACTGTGACCTGCTGAGATCCTTCCGTCTCCGATTGGTCCTGTTAAATCAAACCCAGCTAAATTGTGAGGACAGCCAGTGGACAGGAGAAGGTTTTAACAATTACTCTATAAAAATATTTGTATATTAAAAATTACCTCAACTGGCAAACAAATGAGCAAAATCTGAATCACTGCTCTGCACTGAGCAAATCTCTACAATGGAAAAGTGCAAAAACCAGAGCCATTCATGTAAGATAGATACTACACATATTGAAGGACTGAATGTGCTCAAGTCCTAGTTTCTAATTTGAGCCCTAAATAAAGAGCAAACCAGGTGGATTGCACACCTGTAGATTTCCCTGGGATCATCAGATCATTATCATATGTAGGATTTAAGAAGACATTGCCTGCAGTTCCCACTGCCTGCATTCCTCAACCACAGTTACAATTTATTTCCTGAGTAACTTTTCAGATGGGAATGTAAATCATGGATATGCCCTGTTTCTCTTGGGCAGGTTTATTGTTTGACTTGTTGCCAAAGTTAAAACTTAAATGAAACAAGTATTTAAAGTGCAGAACTTCTCTTTTATTGTAACTTAGTGCTTCTTAGCTGTAGGGTCTATAAAGTCCCTGTATGGACTTCTGCTCTCTTGTGCTGGGACACTGCAGATTGGGATTCACCTCTGTGGAGGCAGAGAGAAGGAAAAGCCGAAAGATCCCAGCTTGTAATTTCTTGCACCTTGGGCTGACAGAGATGGAAGAGGCTGGAGCATTCCCCCTTTGCAAAAAGCCTCTCACAGTATTGGGGAACCTCCCACAGCACACATTATGCTGTTAGGAGTCTACACTGAGCCTGCCAATATAGTTGCCAGTGGAGATTACACAGCAACACAGATGTGACTTGCTGAAATTAGGAAAAGAGAGGGGGAGCTGTACCGGGTGTCCCTTCCACCTCTACTTCTGCTTTCCATGGAGGTACCAGGACACTTGGAGATCTGACAACATCCACAAGTTAAGGGAAACACATCCCATTGTATAAGTAAATCCTATCCCATGGCACTTCCTAGTCCCTACAGGAATTCCTCAGCCATGACAGTGTTGAATTCTCAAGAGGTTCCTTCAAATTAAGGTATACACAAAGCCACAAAGCTTCGTGAGAGAAGTATATATATTCTGTTCAAATAATGGGGAGAACTGTAGACTCCAGGGAGCACTCAAAAGCATTAAATAGGATGTGTGCCTGTCTGCATTCTAGATAGCAGAGCTGTTGGGATTCGTGAGAAGAATGGTTTACTCTACTTACAACTCCAGATCCATACTGAGCAGAAGCACCCTGCAATCCCATTTCCCGAATGTACGCCAACTCAGCAGCTCTTCTTGCCATTTCAACTTTGTGAGAACCTGGGGGAGTCCAGCCAATGCCTCTGAGCCAGTTCAAGTCAGACTTGTATTTTACCTGAGAGAATGAAACATACACCAGTGTGTATTATTTTGTTTGGCTCTAATCAAACCACATGCCCTGGTTATTCAAGAAAGACCATATAAAGAGCAACAGAGTTGATAATAAACAAATTATTCATTTTCAGCAAACAGACTGTAGTTCTTTCAAGAACGTGATTTTGTTGATAGGTAAGGTCTGCAAAGCACATTGCCACAGACAGATCCTAGCACTTGGGAGTACAATGTCGCTCAGCTATACTTACATCACTCTGCAGCTTGTAGGCCTGCTTTGCATGTTTCACATTTAGCTGCTCAGGATCACAAGTGTATTGGTGCAAAGGCTGCCTGTAATTAACATTACTTGCAAGCTGCTGGCTTCTCTTAGCATGGAGGAATCCTGGCTGGTTGAGGTGACTCTGGAACTGTACCCTGTTTTGGGCATATCCACTCCTGTATTGGTTGTCACTCTGGAGCTTCCCCACTCTGAGGACATGCCTGATTTTGGGATCATCATTTGCACTGAGGAATCCAATCTGCTGGCCTCTGTCTCTCAGGAAGGCTTCTTTGTATTTGTACTGCAGGAAGTGCATAGGAAAATCTCATTTTCACATTCAGACTACGTTCAAATTCTGTTATGAAATAACTTACCCTCCCCTAGATATCAATAATGCTTCCTGTAGTGCACAAAGACCAAGGGTTTGTTTGATATCAAACTACATCTCCTAATCTATCAATACACTTTGGAAGAATGCCCTTTGTGCTAATTTTTAAAGGAGCAGAAAGACTTAGGGAGCCCAAAATACTCATCTCTCAAAAGCAATCAGACGTCCTTTTATTGTTGCACTCTTGGGCACACCCAATACACAGCTCAAGCAATGAAGCTCCTCCATCTTCAGCTTTCTTGCCAACTGTGGTCTTCTGTGTTCAAAGGTGACCCACTTTATTCTAGACCATGCTTTAACTATTCATAGCCTAGTACCTATTTTATTTAACTACATCATAATATGCTTCCTTCCCAAGAACAACTCTTTGAAGTGAAACAGAGCAGCCTGGTATTGGACGTTATTAATGGGAGCCTTTAGTTGGAAATCTTTGCACTCAACCAGCATTTGGTTTCACTGGGTCACCAATTTTCCAAACCAGAACAAGGTTCACTTACATCAGAATTCACCCATTTTTACAGGGTGGGGGTGGCATGGGAAGAGGGTTGGGAAGTGTTTGAAACAGAACAATTCTTACATCACTAGCAATCTCTCTTGAAGCCTTTGCTGTCTGGAATGGGATGGCGTCAATCCTAAAATCATAGCCAGATGCCCTTGTCTGTTCCCAAGATGTTTTATACAATTTCTGCGTTGAAAAGAAAAGAACAAAACAGTCATTTCCCCCTGCAGTTTCTTAAACGCAGTCCCATAACTGCAATAATAAATGTTTTATCCTACTGGGTTTATTTGTATCAAGAGTCATCAGTACCATCTCCAAGGTTTTTATCCAGTTCTATAGCACTTCAACTTCTTTTCTATCCACCACAATGATAAAATGCCTCATCTGAAAAGCACCACCAGGGTTTCCTTTTGTACTTGAATGTGGTTGTTTTTGATGTGATTTAATTTCTATTAGAAACTGTGATGCATCAGTCACATCAATATTGCATTGATATTGCCCTTATTCTCTCTTTTGATGCATCCATTTGCAATGTCTTGGGTTTCGTGGCATCGTAATTTCAATACCAGTTATTTCAAGCTTTTCAAATGATCCCTGCCTCTATCCCCAGCCACATGTGGCTTCATTAACTCATATGGAATAACAGTCGGTTCTAACATATTTAATGTGACTTTGAGGATGTGAAATACATCCACATCCTGAAGAGAAATTGCTCTAGATTTGGTTCTTCTTCCGTTAGTAGCTTTCTTAAAATAGCTTCCAGTCTGCAAGTCCTGCTGACACTTTTGGCTGTCCCTTTCTGATTTTATTAATTTGCTTTCTGTAAGTCTGATTCATCCTTTCTGGGGTTTGTGACCATATGAAAACAAGCACAAAATCCACTTCACATTTCAAAAGATATTCTTCTGTTTCATTGGTGAATTTAGTGCTAGGTGATGCTTAATTTGAAGGTAAATTGAGATGCCAGAAATCCTGCAAGACAACCTAGGTAGAAGCAATGCAAGCATTACTATACACCCTGCTGACAGGTCTAGGGCTGACCTTTCATTTGTGTGCAATCACCCCTTTGTCTTTTTACCTTCTCCTCTATCACTTCAAAGAATGTAAATCTTATTTGTTTCTTTCACCTATAGAGCACCTATCACCAAACAAGGAACTCAAAGCTTCTTACAAACTGAGGCCACTCTGACCCTACAGTTAAAGACAGCAGCTATTTAATCAGTGAACAGTAGATTAGGAGTAGAGTGAGTGCTTCTGTCTGGGACAATGTGGAAACAAAATCCCTTTAAACCAATTCCAGTCACTGATTCAGCTGCATCCAGGTTGATGACAACTGTGCCTAAGGGATCACTTCGACACGAGTGTTGCAGCTTCATGAAGGTAGATGATACAGTCAAGGAAAGAAGATTCTCCATCCTCTCCCACCCAAACATAAGTAAAAAGTTTTAGATTTGTAACTAACCATACCTATACTGAAGGACTGAAGTCCTTAATAATAGCTTCCTGCCCTAGAAAGCAGAACCAATTCTCAAAAGAAAAATCAACAGACTTTTCCTGATCCCTCCAGCCCAAAGCTAGCAACACGTTGGCTGTCCACAGCCTCTGGCTTTTTCAGTTTTGGTCAGGCTCAGACAACCTGGTTTCTACATATACATAGAAGTTTTTCATTCCCAAGCAAGTTTATTTTCCTTAATGACAGTTACCAAGTCAACTCCCCAAAGTAAAAGGCTTACTTACATCACTGATGTAAAGTGCATTCTGGCGGGCTCGGATAAAATCTGGATGATCAGGAGGCAGGGTGTACCTGTGCCTGGCTTCAGAGTCTCCAGCCTTGTACAGTCTCTGTGGAATCAATAGTCATTGAATGCAACTGAAGCAATGTCAAAATCAATTCTTCTATGCATTGTAGTACAACAAAAGTTAAGATCACTTATAGTAAAATGAAACCTACATCACTGCAATGGAGGTAGCTGTTCTTAGCATGGATCAAGTCTGGAGAGTCAACCACGGCAGTGAACTTAAAACTTTCTGGCTTCTGACGGTACTTTATCTGAGACGGAGGAGGCAACAAAAACAAACAAAGAAAAAAAAACACAGGATATTTCTGTTAATGATACATCACAAGTGTGTGATAACTGGAGTAAAACATAAAAGCTACATTCCTGAAGCCACACTATTAAAAACATACTGTTCTGCTTTAGTCTCAGTTGCTCTTTCAGCTAGGGAATGGGGATGCCACTGCATCATTGCTGTGGTGCCCAGGCACCAAACTTCTTTTTTTGTGTGTGTGCAAGAAGGACTTCCCACTGAAAATTCACATACAAAAAGCTTTCAAACACTGTACTTTGGACAGCTCATATTTTTTCTCCATTAATGATTGATACCGAGCAGGCAAATGCCTCTTCAGTGTGGTTGTCAATGCTGTATCTTTCTATATCACTTCTATAACCACCTGCTTAGAATTTCATAATGGAGTTTACTGCATTTATTTATTGCTACACGTTTTGTTTATACTCCTGTGTTTTATTCGGAATGGAAAATATTCAGCAGGTGTCACACAGTGGACTTGCATCTCCCGTATTGCTTCTTGGTAACTTACACCTTGTATAAACAGGCTCCCACATCAAAAGGAAATGATAAGCTACATTCGTAAGTGTCATGTAACGAGGAGCCTTGATGGTAAACAATTCCTACAGATGTGCTATCCCATGAAAGATTTATCAGTTACCTCACTGATGAGCTCTCCAGCCTTCTTTACACTTTCTATCTGCGGAGATCTCAGAGCCATCCAACCAACTCCTTTCATGAAGTTCAGGTCTGATTTATAGCGATGCTGTTAAAAATGAAAATCGTTAGCTATCAGTTTTGTATCTACAACTATTAAGGTTTTTTAAAAAGACTCTGTGATTCATATTAACATTTTGAGGTTTTTCATTTGCCATGCACATATCACATCGTAAAGTCAAACTGTTTGCATTTGTTCATTCCACCAGGAATTAAATAATGTATCATATGCAAGTTACAAGAGAAGGCCCCATGAGTGAATTAGTATGACTCAAAGCAGTGAGTAATAACCTGTTTGTACTGGGCGTAAAAGAACCCCTTTTGAAATAATTTTCTGAGGTGAGTTCAAGTCAGGAATACTAATTATTTTATCTGGTGCATGCTTCCTCATTAACCCCATTTCTAGGAGGACACATTACTCTTTCTTTACTCACATTAAAGGCTTGCTCTACCTCCTAATCCAGTAAAGAAAACAAGGCAGACCAATAAAAAGTGAAAGCCAGTAAAGTACCCACAATCCCAACAATTCTGACTTCTCCTTCAGAGTGACAGTGGCTTACTGTGTGACTTTAATCCAATTATCCATTTTTTCAGGTTTTTTCTTTTTTTCCCTATATGCAAAAGGACATAATAGCCAGCTAGCTCAAGCATGTTGTACATTACTCTACTAGATAGTGAGGGTGTCAGACAAAACCACCTTCATCATTTCTCTGGATTCCTAACCTGTGGGGTCTAAAGGCAAAGAGCCAAATGCTGAGGTTCTTAGTCATCTTCTATCCTGTCCCTTTGTAGGCAAGCTCTGAAGTACATGCTGTTAGGATCTAAGGACTAAGTCCCTGGAAATGCCACTTTCCTATCATGTGAGCCACCATCACACATCAGTAAATAGTAAAAAAAACTGCCTTCCTGGATCTAACTACCTGTATGTCATCTGTTAGCCATTACAGGAGAAGGCAGGAATGGGAGTTGGAAAGGCAAAGAACCGCATCTAGCAACAGCTTCTATACCATCCCAAGAATATCCCAAAAAAGTTTTGGCAATGAAGAGTACATTTGGGATACCAGATAGCAAGTACACTGAGTAAGAAAGAAGGATACAAGCTCTCCAGTGCTTTGATTGCCATTGTGAGTTTCATAACTGGAATATCCGTTAATATCTGCTCATCAGTTCTGACTAAATCCAACAAATATCCCATCACTTTGTCTCGCAATAAAATCCTGAGCTCAATCTTGCTCCTACTCATACATAAGTTTGAAATGGTCTTTCTAAAAGCACTGCCCAACGTCAACACACAATTTGTGCCAGTCACTCAAAGGCTTTTTACTGCTGAAGGAAAGTCTTTACCTCACTCTGTAGCATGTGGGCTCTTTTGGCCCATTTCATCTTCATGTCTTCTGGGAGTGCTGTAAATTCATGGAGCCTCTTTCTATACTCTTGATCACTCGCTAAGGCCTGGGCTTTCCTGGCATGGACAAGATTCACCATGTCCATGGGCAGATGGTACTGAGACCACACTTCTTGGGATCCCTTCTTATACTCCTGTTCACTCTGTAATTTGGCAGCATGCAAGCAATGCAGCAACCTGGTGTCATCCAGAACACTTTTGGCACCAATGTGCTTTCCTCTCTCCATCACAAAGTTGTGTTTATATTGGTACTAAAAATAAAAAAGGGTAGAAGTGAGAAAGTGCTAAACTTAGACTGGCTACTCTAGCTAATTAACTTAGGATAAGTCACTGAAACATCTATGCTGTCTGTAAAAACAGCCAACATATGCAGCACCAGAAAGTAATTATATGAATCTCTCATTGCTCTCAAATTTAAATACCGCAGTAGTTGCAACATTTAAGTTAAGCGCATCTCAATATATTCTCTGAATATGCCCAAAGCATTTTGTCTTTTATTATCTCTCATAGAATTTTATTCCCATCACTAGGAATGAGAACATAAGAGAAACAAACAAAGACAGAAGAAAAAAATCTATACAAAAGAGAAACATCATGCACTCTGTAGCCTTCAGATTTGCTAATGCCACCCAGCTATTTTAAAGAGTAAATTCAGTTTTCCTGGATCAATAACTATGTTGAGAAGCCTAAGATGGTGGTCTGAGCACAAGAATAAGCACCAGCAACCCCTCATTCTCATCGTAGCTGGGACTATGACTCTCCCTATGATCTTGCATTTATCGTCTCTGTGAAATAGTGATGATGATGATAATGATTATTTATACAGCATCAACAGGGTGCTTGGAACTTTAAAGGGAAGGCCTGGGCCCTGAAGAGTTCATAATGTAGTTGAAATGGGATAATAACACTTATCTACCACACAAGAGAGTTGTGGGGATTAAATTACAGTAGCTAATGTTTATAAAGTGCTTCCAAGATGAAGGGCCAAATTCAGATCTGTTGTAAGTGGATGTAATTCTATTATGGACTTGTACCCTTTAGAGCAGATCTGAGGCTGTAACCAAAAGCACTCTGCAAAATATGGTTAAGTATACATTATAAATTACAGCTAGAAATAGTTGCTTCATAAAACAAATACACATGAAATATATTCATATTTTATCACATTAGAGATAAAATATGCAACTAAATACTAGACAAAATGAAGACTTTTTTTACTAAATTTAGTTTAATTGTCAGTTTTTCTTAGATTTATTAAATTACTTGTGAGGAAGAGATGAACTTAGGCTTTCTGAGAAATTGATACCACCATGTTTGAGAGTTTTGCAAACAACTATCCAAATGAGAGGATATTTTTAAGAGCAAGAAGATTTGTTTCCTCTATTTCAGAAATTAAAAGGACATGTATTTACAGGAGCATCCACTAATTTTCACTTCCTAACCAGACAGGCAGGTCCTGATTTTCAGAGATTCAAAGAACGCTCAGCTTCTTCTGACTTCATTTCAATTCAGGAGCACTAAGCACTTCCACAAGTCAGCTGAAAGCTGGGTGGACAGAATTAGTAGGCACTTTATTGTATGAGGAGCTGAAAGCCTGGAAAGGAGCCGGATCCCTCGGATTTGTCTGTCTGCAAATACTTTAATTCACTAGCTATTTCCCACTGGAAGATGTTTAACTGAGCTTGGTTCCCGATTAGCAGTGATTCTTCCTCTTCTTTTTTTTTTTTAATTCTCACAAAGAATCTCATTCATAAGTAATGTATTCTGTCTCACACTTGTCTCACATGGTTATGGAGTTGCTTTAATTCAGTAAAATCTGCTTTAGACATTGTTTTACATGAAGTTAACAGAAATTAGGCAAGAAGGAAGGTTGAATCATTCAACTCACATCACTGGCAATTTCTCTGGAGGCCCTGGCAGCCTGGAATGGGAGTGCTTCCATTGTCAGCTTGTAGCCTTGAGCACGCAGATTATGCCAAGATTCCCTGTATTTTGCCTAAAGTAGGAAAGGCACATGTAGATTGCTGTTTCACTTTTAAATGCACAAAGGAACAAACAAAGGAACCTTCTTTCATTTGTTATTCTGCGTTACAGTCTCATTCTTCATAATCAAAGGATTTTTTTAAATTATCTTTTGGAATTCCTACTAACTCAGACAAAACATGTCTCGTTCTTTATGTAGATTTAATTTACTCACAATTGTATACATACTAATGGAGATAGATATCATTATAATCAAATCAGGGAAAGCATAAATAGAATAGATCTAAAAAGTCCTCTACTTATCCATCTTCCTCGCCGCTGCACAATTCATCCTCCATCCCAAGTAAGTATAAGACATACAGAACAAATTCTTACATCACTGAGGTTGGCTGCATTTATTCTTGCCCGTGTAAACTCAGGCAGACCCAGTGTTGGTGTATAGTGATGCTGACTGTCCTCTCCTGCCGCTTTATACATGCGCTAGGAAAGAGATCAAAATAGACAATTGCAATTAATTTTCTCTATAGTTTCAATAACATAACAGCAGGACTTAAGTTGTTTATGATTATGACAACTATAGTCAGGCAGCACAAAAACCAGCTAAGAATGTACCATTGCAATTGCATGGGGTTTTTTTTCTGGGCATAAAAAACTTTTACATTAATTTTTATACACACATCGTGATGCCAACCCACTACATTCTTAGCCTTGCACTGATGTGTTCCCAGCAGGCCAAAAGTGGATCTAAGAACATTAAGGGCGCCATGAATGTGTGTTAAATAAAAGGGCAGGCATTTCTGGTAAACTGGCCATATTTTCTAGCTTGGATTTTTCCTCATGTTATTACAGATTATTTTGATAATTTGCCTATGGGTTTTGTCTTGTTTTTCAAAAATGAGAAAAAAGATTATTTTTTTAGGAGCCCTCTAAAGTGGACCATGCTATGCAAATGAGCTCCCTCAAGAACACCCCGCAGAACTGATCTTTTCAGGGTTTGTTTCATGTAAAAAAACCCCTGATAACTGGACTCTATTGTATGGGTACTATTTAAGATTTTTAAAAGCTATTAAATCAAAAATGGTATTAAATGTTTGGAAATAATGAAGCGTGATCTAACTGTGAAAAAGCACAAATCAGTGATGCTTGCTTTCCTTTTGATGCATTTTGCTTTCAGAACTCTTTCCCACTCTTCCATCCCTAGCTCGCTGCATTTTGAAAAGCATATTTTCTGATTCACGTTAGGAGAGCCTACCTCATTAGCAATCATATTGCTGAATTTTGCATGAAGGAGGCCAGGAGAGTCTGTCACCGATGTGTACTTGAAGGAATGTGGCTGCTGACGATATTTAGTCTGAGTTCACACACAAAGAAAAATGAACAGAATAACTAAATTGTCTTGTCAGATAAGGGACTTTTTTCCCAGTACCAGTGGTCTAGTATTGCTTCCTGTGCTTAAAACTCTACTTTGTAAAGGGTATGTGTCTATTACCTGTTAGACTAATTTACCTTTTGCTACTCTGAATTTGATGCATTCCAGTCTCACTGGGGAAATGAAAAGTAAGTAAGGAATAAGGTGTTAAAAAAAAAAAGTGTAAAAAGTGCTGATACGCTGAATACAGTAATGAGGTTATTCCACTCTTGGTGTCATTAACCCTGGCTAGTGGAATTACAGTAAAGGCAATCCAATCCAGAGAGAAGGTCTGCACAAGCCCGCTGAACTTTTTTGTGAGAAAAATGAGGTTCCACCTGGCCTGTGGTCCTATGTCAGAACTGTGAACAAAATAACTACAAGATCACTGCAAGCAGGGATCCATTCACGAGAACACAACTAGGAAGAACACTCTTATTTTTCTCAGTTTCACATCTATGTGAATATGGGAAATAGATCCAAGATTTGAAACTAGGAGAGACTGTAAGACAGAGGAGATAAAAATCCAGTTACAGAGGGGTAAAAATAATAGCACACAAAAGCAACAAGTGAAAAACAGACTAAGACTGTAAAGCAGGAGCAGAGCTGAGGACAGTGTAATGTATTGGGCGCTCCACAGGTCAGTCTAATTTTTGAGAAACAGTACAAGGTACTTATTAGAGATATGCACAGCCTTATTTTTAGTTTAAAAAGCCCATTTTAACGAAAATAACTAACATAAAATAACAACTTCCTGGGTCTGAATCACAGGAGAAAAAATTGGCAAAAACAGTTAACAAAGTCTGCAAAACCTTGAACTCCATCAGGTTCACCCGTCTGCAGTTAGGACATGAATGGAATGATCAAACACAAGGGGAGGGAGCCTAGCATTATCCAGTGAGTCACTTTGCCAGCCCAGTTTAATAGAAAGACATCTGACAAACTCTTGTTTGTAGTGGAGAAATCAAAACCCTCTTTTGTTACCTCGCTGATGAGTTCAGAAGCTTTCTTCTTTCCTTCAATCTCTAGGGCCCCTGGAGTAATACATCCAACTCCTCGCATAAAGTTCATGTATAAAGATCGGTATAAATTCTAAGGAAAACCAAGCAGAAGTAATTACAAGTTTACATTTGAGATGCCCTATATTTATTCATCCAAAAATACACAATAATGGTATTCAAATAAATCCATTATAGTTAGTATCTACCAGAGAGAGTCATATACATTACCCTGCATTCTTGTGTTTATATATGTGTCCGTGTGCATACAGCACTGACAGATCTACAGTACAGGTGCACGATTCTTAGGAGTACCAAGCCTCATGAACACCAAACGATACCTGGGCTCCTAACTTCCATTTGTAACCTTGAAAAAACTTTTCCTAGATACATGTATTTTCTTCATATACAATACATAAATCACAGCTACATACTATTTATTTATAAATATCAATAAAATAAGATCAGTTTAGAAAAGTGTATGAAAATATTTTTAAATAAAAGCTGGTAACTTCTTAATAAGTGGAAATGCAGACAAAATAGCCTTGCTTTTAAACAGTTCTGAATGGTCATAATATAAGTAGGGAACACTAAGGAAAAATAGCACTAAGCCACTGTACAGACTTTCTTAAAATATTTTCCAGACCACCAAACCTAGCAGTGATTTATTGTAAATATTACTTTTCCAGAAGTTATCAATAAGTTACTGGTAGATACATTACAATAAATATTATTTCATTTGATGATGAGAAGAATGAGGTATTTTCTGCTTTAAAAGAGCTATAAAGACCAAACAACTAGTAATGCACAGATTTGCCTACCTGATGGATATGTGGAAACTGCTACTGCTTACTGAGGGAAGAACTAGCTTTAGTTAATGAGGTGTTTTCGTTCAGCCATCCACTTATAATGGAAATGGAAAAGAACCAGCTCCTCTTCCATCCATGTCTGTCCGGTGCTAATCTCTAGACTCAAAGGCATCACGGTGTTGTGTATAGGAAATATCCATTGTGAGTCAGAAGGGAAGAGAGGACAATCCTAGAGCTTGGTCCTCACCCCTTGCCAGCTATTAGCACCAGCTAGTAAGAGAGTTAAATTCTGCACTCTGAGACATGTTGCTGGCAACCAGCATTTCACTCCCAATTCCGAAGAGAGACATGGATGGAAACCTGCCTCAGAATCTCTTATTACATGTGTTTTCACCCGAGTTAAGGCAGCACTACTGGCATCTGATGTTTAAGCTTTTTTGAATACAGTCTGCCATCTTTAAGACTGTTGGCTGAAAGTGTTAAACTGATATACAGCAGCATTTTGGGGCCAGACTTGTTTTTAAGATACAGCCCCTCCTGAGGTCTCCAGAGGCAATGTAGTCTATTAAAAGCCCTTTGCTCAGGGCTATGCCTACAGATACAGCCTAACCTTGAATTTGTAACTCATTATCCAGTTAATTTTACTCAAGATTACGTAGGGAGCTAAACCCATCCTTCTCAGAATTTCAATGGTTATGTCTTGGTCCAGAGTTTACAAGTCTCTTACAAATCAGATGTTTAACAATAGGTATCTTTCTTGCGGAAGTACACATGAATTTCACCCAGGTGCAACCCAACTCAAATACCAGTTGGTAAACACTTTGCATGTTAGCAAGACCTTAAAAAGAGTATTTCACCAACATTGCAATCATCCCCACTTGCAAACACTTCTCTGCCCAATCACCAAAGACTACTATACTTCATCTCTCAGTATGGTGTGATCACACATATTGTACAACTGCCCAATAAGATAAATATCTCATTCCTGAACATAATCAAGGGGGAATAGCCATTGTTTATCCTTCAGCTGCTGCTCAAATACATACCATCAGCTGTCATGATTTGGAACAGAACTATCTTGCATCAGACCCAAAAGGGAAATATAGCTGGAATGTTTTGCAATTACCTCGCTCTGTAGTTTGTATGCATTCTTGGCACACCGCAATCTCACATCATCAGTCAAAGAAGTGTAGTGGTGTAGCAGCTGTCTGTATTCTTGTTCACTGACCAAAGCCTGGGCTTTCCTGGCATGTACCAAGTTTATCATATCCAGTGGCAGGTGGAAGTGAGTCTTTGTATCCTCAAAACCTTGCTTATATTTCACCTATCAAATTAAAAACAGATCACATAGATATCACAACATGGTAATAAGAATTCAGGTTTTGATCAGAAGAGACATTCTCCGTATTTCTTCCAATTTCCAGTATAAAGTATTCTTTTTAAAAGTAAGTTCCCTAACTTATTTAACTATACTGTGAATGACCAATACTTAGAATATGTGGCAGCCTATTCTTCATCAAAATAGTAGCCGTCTACATTATATTCAATTAAGCTATACTTTTTACTTTAGTAAAAACTGGATACACATTGAATCTATAAAATTACCAAACTGATAAATGAATTCTTAATTCACTGCATTTCTAGAAAGCACAGCAAAGAGCTGAAGCTACTGCCTGAGGATAAAATGCAAAAAGTTATATTTATATTAGAATTAGTACAAATCCTCACTCAAAATATTTGTTGGTCTCTATTCATTTGGCCAGTTTCATTTCACAGTTTTAAATGTTGTTTTTAATGTTGGATTTTTTTTCATTTCTTGTCTCTGTCCAGGAAAAGAAAGCCATAGAAAACTTCAAAGAATTTTTTTCACATGACATTTCCCTATCAGATTATGCAAATTCGAGATTTTCAGGCTGTTCATCCAGATAATGAACACCCAGAGTTATTGATGATCATCAAACTGACTTAGAGTAACCTGACAGATGGATGAATTCTTCATACACTTACTGTTACCTGTAAAACTAAGCGTACCATCACACAAGAAAGAATCCCAGTATGAGCCCAGCACTCACTGAAATCCATGAACACTCTCCCATCTATAGCCACAATCAGGCTCACTATGGACAGTTTTGGTAAGAAGATAAATAGTTCTTAGATTATTTATGTGCTTAAAGTCAGACAAATATTTCACTGCTTTCTGGATCAAGCCACAGTGTTCAAAACGCACTGAACGGTTACAATTCTTATAGACAATGAACAAATTATATAATTCTTAGCATATCCCAAGACCAAGTGGGAACCATTCTGCAACCAAAAAAGTTCAACTTGAAATTCCATAAACTCTTTCATCATTCAGTTTTTCAGGAAAACAGTAAATTGAAAATCATCACTGAATAACTTTGTATCTCTACCAAATTTAATTTACTTCCATACAAAGACCACTACTAAGTCTCAGTTAGACCTGCCTCTGAGTGATACTTTTACAGAGTAAAATATTCTATGCTAGGCAACAGTGGTATGCAGCAGGGGATTGTGCAAGAATGCACAGTCTTCTTTTACTGTCAAATTAATGTTACTGGAAATAATGTAAAAAAATGGTAAGAATATGATGATTATATCACAATATCTGGAAAGTGGGAGATAAAGCCCTGAGTTTTACATAGCGAGTTATTCCACAGCTAGTCCACAGCTAAATGCATCTTCCATGAGGAACTACTGGTAGTTAGGAAACCAATTCCAAAATGCCCACATCTTCTTTCTTGTACTTACATCACTCTGTAGTGATGCTGCATGGATGGAATGAGCAATATGAATATCACCATCCAGGCCACATGAGCCAACCATCTGTCCTTTCATTTTCTGAAATGCCTCCTTATATTTGTGCTAAAAAGGAATTAAGAACAGAAATGTGAATAAAGGTGAAGAGAAGTAAGTATTAGTCAGATTGTTAAAACCTGAATAAAGGGTTTTCATATTACAGAAAAAGAGCTATGGACAATAAATTCTGGCCATACTCAATATGATAATAAATCTGAATGAACCTTTAGTGGATGATAGGAAGACGTCACCTGTGCAAACATTTTCATATTTTACCTTATTTAGAGAAAAACACAAAAAAATACACCAACGAACACTTACAAATAGCTTGGGTTAGTTATCTGTTATTACACAGGTGGTGGAAGACAAGAACTTGGTGCAGGTGCTCAGAATCAACCTCTACAAAGCCTCTCTCCATCAGGTCTCTAGCAAAGTCAGAAAAACTAGTCTCCTACACTTAAACTGTGTATCTCTACAACATGTAAAGGACACACAAGACAAACCCTGAAGGGCAGAACTTCCTTAATAAGCTCTCTCTTCCAAAGCTTGCCTAGCTAACGGTGGCTGACAGCTCCTGAGCAATCCCCATGATTGCCCAGTCACTACAGCAGGTAAGTTGGTCAACTTTGGTAATGGGTGTTTGCTTTAGCAAACCTTCCTTTGCTTAGTTACCAATAACACTTCATTGTGTCTGCACCTCCAAAAGCACAACTAACTAGACCAAGGCCAGATGTCTCTCAGATGCAGAGTTGGCTGGACATGCTGTTTCCATCAAGAGTCACTCAGCAGAGCAGAAACAGTCTGGAGTGACTGACATATCCCACTGGACAATATCAGCAGTAAGTTCACATACATCACTTATGATTTCACCCGAAGCCTTTGCTGCCCGGAAGGGAATGGCATCTAGTTTCAGTTGATAGCCACCATCTTTCATCTTTCTCCAGGACTCCTTATAGCGAATCTAGGAAATATGGAACAGGAATAAAGCAGAGTTGCTGTTCAGAGGGTTGACACTCCAGCATTATTACTATACTAGCAATGTTACCACATTAGTTTCATTCTATTCTAACAGAAAGGGCTAACATAAACGAAACTATCAATACACAATAGGAATAATCACATGACAAATGTCCATTATAAAAATGTATTTGTCTGTTCATTCTTAATCTTTCTCACTTAGGAGAAGTTTGATAAGAAATTTGATTTCTCATATTACTTCAGAAACTTTTACACCATAGAATGATCATATACTGGGGAAAAGAAAGAAATTTAGTATGATTTCCTGTGTAGGACAAACAGCAAAGCACTATTAACTTTTAAACTTTCCTTTAAAATATTAAAGGTCAGATTTATACCTCACTGATATTCATAGCATTTAATTTGGCCTGAAGGATTTCAGGAAGATCTGTTGTCGGTGTATACTGATGCTTTACACTCTCTCCATGCTCCTTGTACAGCCTCTGCAAACAGAGATGAATTTCAGTAGCGAGTACTCACTACACATTCAATCACTAGTTCAGACAAAAACATTAACAAATAGGTTTATGGAAAGCAAAGACTACAGAAAAGTGACAGCAGTATTAATAAATTCAGGCAGTTGTATCAGCCAAAATGTATTCAAAAAGCTTTGGGAGTCTGATACACCTATCAGCTAGAGTATGCTAGAGAGGAACTCCTTGAAGTTTTGAGTGTATAAATCAATGTGTATGGAAAAGCAGATATTTGAATATTAATTTGATAAGACTTCCAACATATGTGACTAAAGAGAGGGAAAATAAACAGCATTTATTACGGATGTGCAGCCACAAGTCTACCACCAACACTTTGAAATTCCACAGAAATCTGGGGAGTTGAAGTTCGCCAAACACATCTTTCCAAAGTTGTTCATTTTTAGCAGATAAATATGATGGCAATTATCTGTGTAATTACTCCAAATTTATTTCCAGAGCTAGTTGCAAGGGGGTACTCAACAGTCAATGGCAAGAGATTAAAAAAACCTCAGAAGGTGACTGATCCCATTGTAAAACAGGTGTCTGTGTGGGCTAGTCATATCAATCGTTGGAGGAAGAATATAGGGTTTGCCCAGGACTAGCTAACTTTCGGATGTCTGCAGACAGATAAGAGAAGTTCTATGCAGTTAACTGGAACTTCCCCTATAATGGCTATGCAGACTTCACCTCTTTCACGTTAATTTTCTTTCCTAGTTTAGTTTCCTCTTACATTAACACCATAATTTTCAGATGAGTACAGATAGCCACCATTTTTTTGGCCTTAGATGTGACTCATGTCTTGACTACCCAACTTGCCTTTCCCAAGCTGTTATTTCTGTGTGATAGTTTGAGACCCTCTAGGTTAGAATGAACCTCTCCATTTCACCCTGCTGCCACTTTCTTTAGCAAGTAGGCCCACTTGTCTTGCAGCTCCGTAAGAGGAAAATCAATGAGAAATCCATGTGTGAAGAAATAGAGCAGCAGACTGATTTTGACTGTGGCTCAGTGGAACAAAATGACTTATATTTATCCTGCCTGAGATGTAAGCCTTTTGGATCTTATTAATTAAACCAAAGGCATAGACACTATAAGTATTACAATAGCATGTGTTTTACATAAAGTCTTTCATCTTCTTCTTCACTTTATAAATATCTATTTTCACAATAAAACATCCTCTCATGTTTGAAACTTGTCTTTTTTGAGTGACTTTTGCTTATTATTCACTTCTGTATTATCCCAGTTAAGTCGACAATATTTTTAAATCGCTCTTCTATTAAAAATAAACATGTTTAAACACCAAACAGCCTCAATTCTTCCCTTTAAGGTTTCCCTTCCTGGATTTCTCTCTCAGCAGGATGACAGCTTGAAAGAATTTATTTTTGCTTCCTTGTCATGCTGCCTTACATTTTGTTTCCAAAGAATATGCAGAAACTGAAATTTGAAAGATCTGTTTGAAAAGGGGAAAGAACCCCAAATGTGTTCTTCCTCAAGGAATCTCAAAAGGTCAAAAGTCTCTAAAGGTCAGAGGTCAGTCTTAGTCCTAAATTTTACTTCTGAAAAAAAATTGGACAGAAAGCCCTTTTTACGCAAAACTCCCATTCACTTCAGTGGGATCTCTATGATTTCTCATTCCAAGTTAGAAACATGTTTTTCATGAGATGCACCACACCAGAACACAGAAGTTTCATGATTCCCAAGGATAATCTCAGAGAAAGAAAGAGAGAGAAAGCCAGTGCTTCAATCAGGTCGTTCAAAGAGGATACCACTCTTATAATCATAATGTATATACATTATAACTTACATCCACAGCCTGGTTATAACTAATTCTAGCCTGGATCATCTCAGGAGTGTCTTTAATACTGGTAAACTTCAAAGCATATGGATGCTGACGGTACTTCTTCTGTTGAGCAGAAAAAGATCAAAGCTGTGAATTTTGTGCTGCTCTTTCATGCTATTTGAAAGAGAAAAATCATAGGTTGCTGGAGATTAGAGTGAATTTGTGAACATAATTATTATTCCTCTTTCCTCATCTTTATGTCCTAGGTACTTTCAGATTAATATTTGTTTCAATTTAACAATAACCTTTTGCCGATTAACATTAAAGTATTTCTCCCTAAATACAAGGAAAACATTTCAAAATCAGATTCTGACTACCTAAATACTCCAGTACTCAGGATTTTAAAATCTTTTTCAGATTACTTCAAAAACAGTATGACTGATTATATTTTTTATTTATAGTTTCTTTAAGCAAGAAATTCTATACAATTGTAGTGTGTTAATAATGGCAACCATTGAACTGATTGTTTCAGGGTTTAGGTTTCCTCCTAACACCTGTAGCAAATCTGTGCAGCCATTAACATTGTGCCTAATTGTTATCATATATCTTCTAGATAATATTAATTCTGCTTGCTTGAAAGGACCCATAGTAGCTTCTCAGAGATCTTGTTATATACACATAATTAAGATGAAGCCTGTTTGATAGCAAAATGACACTTTTTCCACATGGCCAGGTCAATAAAAGCTTCCCTTCCTGCATGAGTTGTCCTATACCCATCAATACTCTTAACTCTTCTTCAAATAGTGTCTACTAAGGTTTCCCAATGCCTGTGATGAACTCCCAAGTCAACAAGCATGTTCATGGCTCTTCTGGAAATTGTTTATATCTCAGCGTTCGAGACTAAAGACATATCATTCTCCTTTAAATTGAGCTGTGATCCACAGAAGTTTATTTGAGGCAACATCTTGATTCTTTGGGGACTCAAAACACTGATGTAAAACACATCAACTCTTTTAAGGTATTACAAGCTTATGAGCAGTGTTTTAGTTTCAGAAAGAAATCCCTTAAAAATGAGCAATCTTACTAAGTTTAACTGGAGACAAAAGTGGTTTACGCTTTGTCCTGAATAGCTGTAGAGACAAATAAGGGTTGACCAGAACATGTCTACATAAAATTCCTAGAAATTATATTCTGGCAATTGCTTTTTAGCAGTATTACAAGGGCTAGTCACTGTATGCATATGAGAAGGGAGGAGGCTCATAGCCACCTAAGATTATTTAGTACTCACAAAAAGGTTAAGATGAACAACCTAGCAGGTCAAATTTCTGCATGGCAGTTTTCACTACTATAACATCAAAATGGTATACCTATAGAAATTCACAGTTACTATTCCAGCTGGCATTGCTGTACTAGCTTTTATATAGCTACCTTGCTTTATACTAGCTGAGGATCTAGTTTACTGTGTCTAAAAAACCCATCCTTCTTCACTGTAGATGATTACATACAAAAAAAATAGTGTTAGAAATCAGGCAGACATGAAAGGATGACCACATTTTTCTGAGATGCTACACCAGTGATATGCTGCTATTCTCATTGAGTGAATGGACAGATGATTCCTGCATCACCAGTGGTTACCTAAAAAATCACAGGATTCAGTCTCCTACTGCAGCAGATTTGGCCAGTAGGCCTCCCTCTGAAATAACAGAAACAGAACACTATGAACCTTCTAACCATTTCCACCACAACCTTCTTTGAAGGCTTCATGGGACTGGCACAAAGGATTCTAGAGTTCGCCTTTTCCTTTAAGTGATATTGGTTATAGGGAGAAATAAGGATGAAAACTACTTGGTCCTATAGATAGCTACAGACAGAGATATCTATGTGAATTTCAATAGCTAACGTGACTATATATGAAAAAAGAGCAAGAAGAAATATGTATTTGTTACAGAACAAGGTTCTGGGTCCAATGACTGCATCTTTTCATCATCTCTCCTGTTTTGCTTCATTAAAAAGGTAGGCTAGTGGGTAGCAATTGAGCACTGTTTGATTGCCATTATTATTCATAATATCATTTGTCACCGACTTTGTTTTTGCAAAGGCTATATGGACTCCTACTGGTGTGTGTTTGGTATCTGGTTTCCCTCTAATTACCAGTCCTATCCCTGGTTTTGAGGGCTTTCATGTGGTATGCCTTTTTCTTTCCCCTTTGAGTGGAAATTATTTTAATTTTATACAGACATTTTGCACACATTATGCAGCAAATTCAGTTACATGCTGTCATAAAATCTCACCTCACTAATGAGTTCTCCTGCCTTCTTAGCCTGCTCCACATTTAATGACCCAGTGGCTATCCATCCAGCTCCTTTCATCCAGTTCAAATCTGCTCTGTATCGGTTCTGACAAAGAAAAGAAAAAAGTCCTAATGTTGGTGCTCATACACTGAAAATGCCATTAAAGGATTCAGACATATCAGGAACAACAACCAAGTCAAATCAGTGCCTGCTTTTGTTTTATTCACTGTTGCACAGTTGCAAAGAAAGCAAAAAAATTACAGAATGAAATAGAACTATCAGGACTCACCAGCACTTGTGCAATATGCTTTGCAAGGTAATTTTTAGAAGTGGTCTATACCTTACTGTCATTTGTAATTTTTACTCTAACATGGCAAAAACTTTAGGTTTGTTGTACATAGTGCACTGTTTAAAAGATCATTAATGATTTGCAATGATAAGAAAACGATACTTAGCATTTCCCAGCCCCTGTCCTTTTGTTATACTGGAGGGAAAGCATTTTGTTTTGGTTTTTCCATGTGTCTTTAAGGATGAAGAGTACAGAAGTACTTCTCGCTTTCCTCACAAAATCTCTCCTACCAACAGTCTACTGAATTCCAAAAGCTTATAAGCTGGGTTTCTCAAAGAAGCCAGAAGTGTTTCAGCACCTATACCTCACCAAGACCTGTACACATATCTTAGTCTCCTTTAAAAGTTCTGACTTAAAACCTCAGAATGGGAAGTCTGACTTACAGTAACCATTTACAGTATCAGACAGTTCATCTGATGGTTATAGTTGAGCATGTGGTCTCCATATGGAATTTTATCACCAATTTTATCACCATAAATTATTTAACCTCCCTGCACATTAGGTATAAAAAATAATTGTACATCATATATGAATCCTAGTGTTTTATTAACATTTGAAGTAGGCTTTGAAGAAGTCATGCTCATAAACAGGATTATAACTCCCCTCAAAAATACTACACACCTTAAATGTATCTCTTGAGCAAATAAGTGGTTAATATTTACTCTTTTAATATTAACTATTTAATAGTTTAATAGTTTAAAAATTAGGTGCATAAATATGTCATGGCTTTAAAAGCATAAACATACGAAGAAACTCAGCCCTGAGTGTCTGAAGGGGTTGAATGAAAGAGTACTGAAATACCTTAAGCTCTGGACTTACATCACTTTGCAATCCATAGGCCCACTTGGCCCATGCCACTTTCATGTCAGTAGGCAGGGCTGTGTAGTGATGGGGAGCTGTCTTGTATCCTCTATCTGTGGCCAAATTCTGAGCCTTTTTGGCATGGACAAGGTTAACCATATCCATAGAGACCTGGAACTGATTCTTTGTGTCCTCAAATGCCTTCTTGTACTCCAGATCACTCTGCAACTTTGACATTTGAAGGGAGTGAGCCATCTGCGAATCTTCCTCCACAGCTTTTACTCCAATCAACTTACCCTTCATCTTCTCATAACCTTCTTTATATTTAATCTGTGAAGAAAAAAATAGACCATGAGTAAATGATCTAAGCTGCCAAACTGACAGCTCCGCTAGTAGTAAAGCAATGGTCTATCAGTGTTGTGACATGCTTGGTCCTCGATACAAGCAAGAAGTCTGTTTGCAAAAGAGAACTGGAATTTTCTGGCCAGGCATAGGTGTCTTAAGTTACGATGTTTCACAGGAGATTTCCACTTCATTTTGAGTTCTAAAATTCACCCTCTGGTCAAAATGAGAACATGAAAACACAGTCAGCATGTGGGGAAAAACTCTGAATTGCTCAGAGCAAACTTTCTGACTAATTATGGAATGCCAATCACCCAGACAACTCCTCCATTGCTCCATAGCATGAATCGAGTGAGGGTGGCTCAGGGCACTGAGACATATGTGACACATCCCCAACACTTTGGTAGCAACCTGGGCTGTCAGCTGTTCTAAGAATAAAGAAGGCTGATGGAGTCCATACTCACATCACTTGCCAGATCCCTCTTTGCCTTAGCTGTCAAGAATGACAAAGCATCCAGACGAAGCACAAATCCTTTTTCCTTCTGTTTCTCCCAGCTACTCTTGTACAGTTTCTAAAAAGATGACAATAATACAGTCTTTTTATTACTAACAATATATTCTATTTGTTTTATAGTCACAGTGAAAGCTCTCAAGTAACACCAGACCAGTGTACACTCCATGCCCAGCAACCATATGTCTAAGGATCAGATCCTGGTGTCTTCGCTTACATACTGGAACTGTGGATACTGTATCCCCATTATCTCACTGGTTCCAGTGAAACTGTCCATGTGCCACTCATCTGTAAGCATGTTGAAAATATACAGCTTCAAACTCTAAAAGTCACTCGTCTTCAGGACAGCAGATGTGACTAGTATTTAATTAAGAGCAAGTAATTAAATTTAGATATAAAGTTTTTACATTTAAAATATGTGGACCTTCTCAGAGAAAGAACCTAACTTTTATCTACAGAACAAACATTTCAGCAGGAGCTGTAACTATTCACAGGAGTGAGGAAATCCAAACCTCTGCCTCACACAGTACCTCACTGATATTGGCAGCATTTGCTTTGGCCAGTGTGAATACAGGATCATCTTTGCTGATGGTGTACTGATGAAGAAACTGCTCTTTTCCTGACCTGTAGGCAACCTGTCCACAAAAAGCAAAGCATGGTTAACAAGCAGTAGTCCGTGTTTAATGTTGAAGGAATTCTGATTAAAACACCCCAAATATTCAAGGATTTGTTAGGGTTATTTTATTTGGTGAGTTAGTCCTTAGCATCATGACTTTTGTTGCCAAATCTGAATTTAAAAGCTGACCAACAGAGTCAGGTTGACCAAATTACTCATGGTTACATTTCAGGGAAACAGTAAAACAACATACATGTCAGGATACTTTAATTTTCTTTCCTAAAGTTAGCTACTTAACTGGCTATAAAGCTGACATTAATTCATACTCAGTATAAAATGTATGCAAGAATATATTTCATCCAATATTGAACTGCAGCTACTTTTTAGGTGGAATGAAAGTTTTTAATAGGACACAGAAGTAGTGAATGTTAGGCATGAAATGAAGAAAACAAAGCAATTGAATCTGCAGAGAAAATTTGTGACTTAAATGTGATTGCTGGCATAATAGTCCAGTGAGGACTAAAATTCCAACTTTAAATGAAAATATCAAGGACCTTTTATGATCCAAGTAGCAATCATCTCCATTTTATGTCCCAGGGCAACATCAACAGAGAAGTGAACTGCTCTGTTTCAGAAGCCCATAAAGCTGTTGGAGGAGCTCTTGAAAAGCTATGAAAAGATGTCCCATTTCACAAAGTGTTACATTTCTTACATCTCAGGAAAAAAAAAGTCCCTACTATAAAGCTATAAATCCATGGTTACTATTCTGACTGCAATACACATACAGAAAGGCAGCATTGTCCAGTACGTGGGAGATAAGTAACAGGAATCAGGAGACCAGCGTTCTCTGATTCAATCTGGTGTCATCTCTGAGACACGCAACACTCATCCAAGTAAGTGTCAGGTTTTTACTGATGCAAAGAGGCAAAAAAAGGAAACATGGTAGCTGCTGAAAAAGATCAACCAAGAAGCAATAATGCTTCATTCACGTAACAACTGAGAAGCTGACATTATCTTCAGTTCAAGGCACAACATATTAAAAGTAGTAATAAAAAAAACCTTAGCAAGTCACTGCTGTTTCAAAATTAGTTGGTCAGCAATTTTAACAACAGGTTCCCCTTCTTTTGGAAACTTAAAAGTGAGTTGCTGTCAGCTAAGTCCTGCCAAGGAGTTCTGAAATACCATCTGCCAGGGTCACCCAGCCCCAAGGAAGAATAGGGAGCATTCTGAAGGCACACAGTTTGGGAAAATATGCCTATTTTATCATGTTACTAAAAGTACCTTAATGGCAACAGCTGAAGAACAGGTGGTCTAGTAAGGCTGATATAGCTTTAAGTAGTCTGACAGGACCCTCAGTGGAGAGAAACACAGAACCTCGGGTGGATGTATATCAGTGTTTGTGCTAATGTCTACCTTGCTTTGACGCACTGCCTGAGAATCAGCTGGGAATACTGTGTTTTCCCTCCAGCTTGCTTCCTCACTTTTACTACTGCATGGATAACCAATTTTCGTGCAGATGACATTAATGTTTCAGGAATACTCAGGTATCCTTTCATGAACACATTTCAGCCATACTTGAATCCAGCCTGCACCACCCACAGGTTTGTCGTCAAGACTGTCTTGCAGAGGCATCCCCCTCTCTCTGTCTCTCTCTGGCCTTTGATGTAATTTATGAGAAGCCTCACTTGCATATTTCCATTCCCATTGGGGTTTGATTTTTGTTGTTGTTGTTCTAGTTCAGAGAATTCAATGAGAGAATTCATCAAATAAACAAATAAAACCCCTTAGAAATAAATCTCAAGAAATTTCATATATTGAAAGGTTTCATGACTAGGTTCTCTTCCACCACCATCTATCTCAATGTACATATCTCAGGAATGACCATATTATGAGTAAGCTACTTGCAAAGAGACAAATTCTGTCAAGGACTCACATCACTTTGCAGTTCCTGGCTTTTCTTGGCATGCTTGATCTGAGAACTGTCAGCCACACTGGTGAACTTCAGAGCATCAGCCTTCTGTCTGTATTTTTTCTACATGAAATTAAAACAGGTTACACAGAAGTTTCTACAATATTTACCTTCCCCAAAAAACGTAGTTCTTTCAAAAAGTACATGACTTATAGAGCCAAAAGACAGTACAAGGAAACACAGCACCCTATTTCAAGACCACAGTATGATAGGGGAGACCAAGCAAACACTTCTTGTATACTTTAGTCCAATTCTTATTCAACAGTTCAAACACTTCTTGTATACTTTAGTCCAATTCTTATTCTAACAGTTCAACCATGAAGTGGGGCATTCCACCTAGGAAGGGTGTAAATGCATTTTTTCATTATCTAGCATTTCAGGAGAGAAATCCTTCAGTTTGAACTGATGGGTGAACAGATCAGTTTACACTTTGTCTCTGCTAGGGGAACACAAAACAGAAGTTAAACAAGCGTGCAGCACTTCAAAGAGGTGCTCCTCACTTTATTTTAGGAACCTGGAAGGGAGGGAGACAAAACAGCATGTTTTGTCACATTGTATGGAACACAATATAGTGACATTCTGCAAAGAAATGACAAAATGCCAGGCTCTGTACGGTAACAGAGATCTCTAAAATAATATCCACCAGTCTCCAGTTGAAGTGACTGTCAGCCATCTCTTGGCCTTACACAGCACTGGAATGAAAAGGCAGATTATTATGGATTAAAAGTTTGCGGAAGTGAATATTACTACAGCATACCACAGCAACAGATGTCAGTCTATCTCTAGTAAGACACTGGATCTGAGAATAGCTTCTCTTTTGTTTCTAAGATGTATTTTTTCCCCTTGCTGGAGCAGTGAGAGGATGTCAGAGACCCAAGGTATCAGAGAGTGTGATTTCCAGTAACTAGCTGGCTTGTTTTCCTTCCTCCAGCACTAAGTGGGATTTTATCCTTCTCGTCAAACTTCCCCTAATTTATTCCTCTATCTGTCCTCTAGTTTTCCTAGCACTAGTGAGACAACTCAAGCATAGCTAAGCAGCTGAGGAAGTGTACTTCCATAAGGTTAATGGCAGTGTGAAACCATGAATTAACCACGGGAAAGCAATGAAAAACAGCACAAGCTGAAGTTGCCAGTAAACTCACAGCCCTTATTTGGCGAAGAGCAAGGCAATTTCCAAACATGGCTAACAAATATCTAATTCAGCATTGTTCCTTAAAACTCTATGCACTTCATGTAGCATGTACCATAGAAATTTCTGATTCCTTTCAATGCTACTCTGCAAAATGGGCAGGTGAATGAAAAGAGGTGGAAGCACAGTTATAGGAACTTCTGCTTCACAAGCTTGACAGAAATCAATAATCGTATGATTGGAACACATATTTTTAACCTCTAACCCAGGATTTCCTAAACTGTATAATATCTAAACAATGTCCATCAGTTCCTCCATTTCTCAGATTTTCTGTATTAGGAATTCCTTACCTATTCCACATAATGTAGTTGAATAAGTGTGCAGAAGCCTTTGAATAAGCATCAGACAAAAGCCTGACCCCTTTGCTTACCTCACTGACCAAATCTCCTGCCTTTTTGGCTTGTTGTATATTAAGACTTCCTTCTGTGATACATCCAGCTCCTTTCATCCACATCAGATCTGCCCTATATTGAAGCTGCAGAGAAAAATGACATTTATTGGCATGGGAAACACAGGTACAATGTTTGCATGTGAACATGTGCACACTTTCCAGTTTCAAAGACATTTTGAAGACATCTTAAAAAGTCATAGTGCAAATCAAACAGCATCCATATGAAATGAGAAATAATGTCAAACTGAAAGAGTCTATAAACACTCATACTGCTTGTAACAGTTAAGCTGAGTATGTATCATCTTACATCACTCTGAAGACCATAGGCCTTCTTTGCCCATTTGGTCTTCATATCTTCAGGAACCACTGTGTATTCATGGAGTCTCTTTCTATAATCTAGGTCACTAGCAAGCGCCTGGGCCTTCTTAGCATGTCTCAGGTTTATCATATCCATAGGCAGATGGAAATGGGTCTTACTCTCCTCAAAATCTTTTTTGTAGGCAATCTAGAAATAGAAGGAATGAAAATAAGTTGTCTGTATCAGTGTGTTGCAAAGCCAAAACGATCTTACATCTCCACTCTTGTTTGGGTCCTTATGCAGATTAGGCAAAAAACCACACGTAGAAATCACTTCCTATGAGGGATGAACAAAACAGATGGAAGGATGAATTTTGCAGACTCTAGAGACATCTTCTCTATGACAGTACATCTTTTGAACATACTTTTATCTGCTTGAAAGTTTTACGCAGAAGTGTTTATATTGGGGTTTTAACAGGATGTTATTTTCAAGCCCCAAAATAAGGATACCATCATCCCAAAATTCCCTATGAGAACAAAAATGCTGTGCAATCATTGCAGATTAACAGACTGAGGAAGAAAACCAGTTTTTGTTAAACGCTTCCAAGAATTTCTAGTGAAAGCAGTAACAGTGGTAGATCGCATATTGTTGCCGAAAGATTAATAATTATGAAAAACACCTTTTGAGTAAAAGAAATAAACAATTTACCTCACTACTCATCTTGGCCACCTGCAGAGAGTGCAAAAGTCTTGAATCTTTGGTTCCAATTGCTTTTCCTTTAGTTTTTTCATATTCTTCTTTATATTTAATCTGTGAAGAAAGTAGTTTAAGTCAAAGAACGTTTCCCATTACCCAAGAGATGATAAGCAGTATAGTTTTCACTGGCGATTTGGATGGTCAAAATTTACAAGGGCTTAGTCTGATTCTCACTTTGCCACTTCAGATTTCCCAGATTTTCTCAAAGGTCGAGGTTGGTTTCATTTATGTTGTCTTTAACCTCATTCTTTAAGGCTCACTCCTCTCAGGTGGATATGCTTATAAACTTAAAGTCTTCTGATTAGCTAAATTATCAGGTTCTTAAAGCAGAAGATAAGAAATCAGTCACGTAAAAACCAAGCAAGGAATTCAAGATTTGATCTTTTTAATGAGGTGGGATTTTGGAATCACAATCATTGCTGAACACTTCCCAGCTGCAGGAAAAGTTTCCTCCTTTTCTGCCTCTCCACAGGTTAAGTATCATGAGATAAGTTGTTTAAAAAGAGTTCGTTTGGAAAATTTTTTATATACATGTGTTTACGTTAAAGAAGCAGACTAAACAAATATGCATTCTCTTTGCAGTGGATGATAAGAGCATTTTTGAAGCTAGAAACATTTAAAACCACTGAATTTAACAATGGCTCAATCCTCCCATAGTAATTTTGCAAATTTTGCTTCCTTCTGTACACTTGTATTTAATAAAATAATTTTCAGATAGTGAAATTTCATAGCAGAGTCTGAGAAAGTTTCCAACTGTTCATCAGCCATTGAGAAATATGAACAGCCAAATGCAGGACTTACTTAAAAATCCAGATGAAGCGAGCTAAGCTTTATTTCCCTGTGCTATAGCAGCTTACATAAAGAAGAATTCCTAGGTAATTAAATATCACATACATCACTGGCAAGATCCCTTGAAGCTTTGGCAGCAAGTAAAGGCAGAGAATCAAGTTTCATTTCAAAGCCCCGGCCCTTACTCTTCTCCCAGCCTTCTTTGTACTTAATCTGAGAAAGACAAGACAGCAACGTGTCACTAACACATAAACACACAAGATCCTCAAATGAACATTAAAATTACTAAGAGCAAAACAGAAGTATAAATATGCTCAGCCCACAAACTGGAACCTTCTTAAGTCACAGTTCATTATCATTTTGAGCTAATTAATTGGCCAGGATTGAGTCAAGAATTTTATTCTTGGAATAAAATCCCAGAACATGCACCAATAGCTCTCAATTTTAGACAGGTGTTGGGGAGGGAAGGTTTTTCAAAAGCGCCTGTGGTTATGTATATGTACGCAAATACTGTAGGTCAATAGGAGCTGATCTAAAGGGCGGAACAGCTGGTGCTCAGAATCAGACATCACACTACTCATTTCAGGATTTTTCTTGTCCCCCTGCCAAACTAGAGCTAGTCAGATCCCATGCACTGAATGCCTATTTGTAGCCGCAGTTCTTTGTGTGAGCTGCTGGAAAGCATCTTTCAGTTTGGCTCCATTCAAAAGGAACCGAACTCATGTGCTCTCAGACCACCCCACAACTTGAAGCAAAGCTCAGTGAAGCAACCCTTATGATCAGGAGATTTGCTTCAAAAGCACACTCATGAGCCACACTATATCACAAATGTAGATGAAATCCATGAGAATCGCATGCTTAACTTCTGAAAGTTAATGGAAGTTAAAGTACTAGATGTTTAAGCTCTTTTTCAAGGTTCCACTTGAAATTCCGTTAGAGCAGGATCAAGTATGCCTTCATGCATACTAGGCATGCACCTAATGAAGTATCCAGGAAGCCCTGATTTCTGGATTTGGCTTTTTGTATGGTTATATTTTACCAGTATCTAACAATGAGCATGCATCCCAACACATTACAGTCACAAAGAGTGTTGCTCCACAACACTCCACCAATGCAACTCAAATAAAACTTAGGGGAAGAACACAACATATGAATATCCCAGGAAAAACTTGCAGTAATGCCCACTCAAAACCATGAAAAATTATGAAACTTGCTAAAAAATAACAGTCACACCAGTAGTAAGTCTGGAGTTTTTTTCTGGTTTTGTGTATATTTATCCTGTTGGGCTTTTTTCCCTCCAAAACTATCTACAAAAATGGAGGCCTGAAAAATACTTTAAAAATTAAATAAAAATTAAACTTTTCCTGCAAGTGCTTGATTTGAACACCCAGGTCTCTAAGTAAATCACAATATATTGTCATGAATTATGAATGGCAGCAACAATGGGCTTGATCCAAGTTCACTGAAGTCACTGTGTTTCTTTCTGTTTACTTCAGTGAGTTTTGAGTTGTGCAAATGTTGATTCTTTCAACAAATACCACTTCAGAAGCAGTTCATCTTGTGAAGTGAACATTGATTTACTAAACAAATTCAAGTCATCTGAAAAGGTCTTGAAAAAAAAGTCTAGCAGTTTCACTGTACTTGAGACTGTATCCCTATCTATTCTGGTTACCATATCTCATGCTGTTTAGTAAAGACCAATGATAAACGCTAAATACTTCCAGAAACAGTGTCATCATCTCTACATTCATTTCTGTCTATTAATGGCAGCATGAATACTAATATTTCCACATTGCTTGGCTTACCTCACTGTATAACTCAGCATTGGCTTTTGCCTTGACTAGCTGAGGTACATCCTGAGGTAGAGTGTAATTTGCTTTTGTCTTCTCGTACTGGGCTCGGTAGTTCAACTGCCATATATTGAAAAAGTCAACAACAAACTCAGTTATTTTTAACGCACTAAAAAATATGACCGTTACACTGATTGACTGCTGTTGAATTTCAGGCTATTAGTGCCGTATGTTATAGAGACACATAGGTATGGCTGACATAAATATGAGGGCAATAAGGCAATCATAACTTTTACCTCAGTACTAGGAAGTAGAATAATTATTCTATAAACAGAATAGTTACTCATTGTTTAAAAGTCGAAAATATCTGATTAAAAAACCCATGCATTAATAAATACACAGAAGGTAAATCCCTAAAAAAGCATACTAATACAAATCTTAAAAATAGAGGAAAATATTAAATCTACTGGTTAAAACAATAAAAACAGTTAAGTGCAACAAATGCTATGCAATGAAATTATCTCATAATTCTGATAAACAAAGATGGCTAATGATGACAAAACTTACATCACTGAGCTGCTGTGCATTTATTTTGGCTTGAGCGATTTGTGGAGTGCTGGCAACAGAGCTGTACTTCAGCTTGTCTATGCTTTGCCTGTAGTTAACCTAATTTAAAATAAAATTAAAAAAAGATTTAATAAAGGAAGAAATGTTCAAACTGGAAAATGAGAGATTGTGTAGACAAAGTTTCGTTAGCTAATACTCTTGATAAATCATTATTTAAACCATAATAAACAGAGATGAGAAAAAACGCCAGGATCTCTTGGATGAGATCTGAGTTAAGGGTCTGAAAATTTCCTAGTCTGAAGTCACAGTTTTTATTCCACTTTGAAAATGAACTTCACCCCTTCTCCTCAAAACCACAAATTCTTAAAAAGATGCAGTTTCAGCTGGTTCCCAAAGCATTCCTATCAAACTGATATCCTTAACCATCACTCAGACTATTTTTATCTTTATCAGACTGTCTCTATAAAGGAACATTGTAACTGTCTATTAAGAGGTCTGCCCACTGTAATGCTGTGCAGAGCAAATGAACTCTCTTACATTTTGTTTTTACTGAGTTTTAATGTAATAATTAACCACGGAATTTCCCTGTGTGGTAAGAGTTTTGTGTGGACGATTAGAGAAGAAAAATACATATTTATGGTACTAGAAATAATCATTTTAATGTCAGCAATTGATAGGATTAGAGCCCACTAAATTCTAAAAATATTAACATGGTAGCAGGAATAATAAGCTATAAAATAAATAACTTAAATCCCCAAATTATGCAAGATAAAAAATCGTGGAGAAGCTTTCTTTCAAACATGTTGCTGCCAAAGGACTCAGTGCTACACTGCAGGACACAATTATTATTCTCTGTAGGCCTTAATCAATATTCACTGTAGTTAATCACGACTTTGCAAACATTGCAAATCACATTGCTTAAAACTAGTTTCTTAAGAAAATTTTTTTCCAATAAAGTGGAGGATATTTCTAGAGACCTTGAGTTACTGAAACCATTTTAATGAGAACATTCTTATCTCAGGTAAACTTCTTATCTCATGTAAACTTCGTTCTTTCTGCCATAATGACAAAAACTAGGAAAAAAGGCCTGAATTATCTCACAGGTCCAAAGTGATCAAGGTACTTAAAACAGTTCATTTACTTCTTTACAGAGACAGAGAGAATTTTACGTCCAGAGAAAGGGATGATTTCTTTTTAACTGAAACTGTGTATTTATTGCTACTTGTGATTGCTTAGTGTGTGAGAGTTGTATTCTTAAAGAGTTCAAAGTAAGCATGTTGGTTATCAGTGACCAGATGACCCTGAGACTGTTTCGAACTACTGGATGATGATCATGAGTACTGCAACTGAGTCTCTGTGGCCAATTGATTTACGTGCTTTAAAACCAGATGCTGACTATGAATTGTAGAGCCACAGGTAGTGCTGAAATGTTTAGAGTGGGTAGAACTACTTTGTACATTTTGGACATGAATTCATGCTTACTTTGAACTCTTTAAGAATACAACTGTCTCACACAATAAGCAATCAAATAGTGAACTGCTTTTTTAAAGCTTTTTCAAAAACAAAGCTGAAATTACTGCTTAAGAGGCAATAGTGCATCTTACAGTTGAAGTATATCATGTACTTCCTCAAAAACATCAGGGTTCTCAATTCTACCTCTTCATGTCACCATCTTTTTCTTGGAAGAGGTATTTAGGCCCAGATAAATCTCATATAATGTTAATGGCCTCTCTAAGGCATCTTGCCCCTGGTTTCTTGCAATTTCAATGGAAAAACAGGTTATATACATCTTAGGTAGTCAGAAATGCCCTAAGGAGGTGCTGCTCTTTTCCTGTTGATTCTGTTAAGTAACGCCTGGTGACTGTGCTCCTAACCAAGGCAGAGGTTAAGTTCCCAATGGTAGATGAGATCAATCAAGCCTTTAATGCTTGTGAGAGGTGAAAGTATGGTATCCTCTACAGTCTAACGTCCTCCATTTACCTGTAGAACACATATAACCACAGCAGTACACAAATTTCTTCACATTGTTCCATCAGTAACTCAACCCCAAGCACAGAGGGAACCTCTCTCGCACAGACCAGAGGCATAAGGAAGGTTATGTGACCACTTTCAAAGGTGAACACCTATCTTCAAGGAATTCACAAAGGATGAGAAGCCTGTTTAAGTCTCCCTGTCCTTTCAGTGCTTGATGCTGCTGTTGAAGCTGCCCAGGAGGGTGAGACATTTTGCAACACAGACTAGGGATGGGGCAGAACTCATTCATTCCACATCACTGTACAATCTGTGCTGAACTGAAGCCAATGACAGGAGGTGGCAGCACTTTCTACTCCTCTGAGCCCTCTTAACTCCCTGCACTTTTTTGCTTTAACTTTGTTATCACTAGCTGTTTGCTCCATGATTAAATCATCATTTGACACATGCAATCTATCACAATTTCTCCTACAGAGAGATGATGAGCCATGCAAGTCATAGAAAAAAAAACCCATAAAATTATTTACATCTTTCAAAGGGACCAACTTCCTTGTTGTCTGATATGAAGGAGTGAGAGTAGCTGGGTAATTGTAGTCAACACCATCATGTTTGTAATCAGATTTATAGGCTATCTGAAATACAGGGAGAACAAAAAAAAAGTCATTTTTTTTTTTAAGCTGTCATTTGTTTGAATAATTATCAGTGAAGAGGAAAGGAGAAACAATAATATTAATATTAAATGCAGGAAACAAAGTAAGTTCAATGTCATGAGTGACAAAGAAAATGAAATTATTTGCATAGTTTAACCACTAATTGATTCTTTTTCAGCTCCTCAATTAATCCAATGCCAACAGTGGGAGCATTAACTTAACTTCCACCTATGACACATCTCTTTTATCTTTCTGCTTAGTTCTCAAGCTTCTTACACACTTGTAAATAATGTACTTGAAGGAATGGTATGTAGTGAAATAGCTTCTTGACTAACCCAGTAAATTAAATTGGAATCCAGAAATCTTCATTAAAGACTGTTTTTTCAGCAAAGGTCTGACCCTGGGGGTGGTAGCAAGCAACCTTCAGCATCCTACTGATGTCAAAGAAAACTGAAGGAGCTCAATATGTTGCCAGATCACTGAATTTTCTTATTTTAACTTCTTCCACACAGGGAGCTATAAATCAGTACAAAAGGGTTTCCAGAATTTCCCGTCTTCTCAAAATATCTTTCAGATCCCCAGTACAATATGATCTAAAGTTTTCTATCAATTTAATTCTGGAAAAATTTCAAGACAAGAAAGCAACAACCATAGAAGTGTGATTAAAAAAGACTTACATTGCTTGCCAAGCTGCCAACTTTCATGGCATGTAGCATTCGCTTGTCCATGCCGATACCTACATAATGACCTTTCATCTGGTTCTGGTAGGTTTCTTTGTATTTTAGCTGTACAAAAAAAGCAAAAATACTCTGAGAACATATATTTAGTTTTTCTATGAGTTTCCTTATGTTACAGCAGTAAGACAAATTATTACAGCTGTGGTCTACTAGTGTCGCACCACTACAGAAACTTATGAGTACACAACCACCTTGGCACTTTAAAAAAGAAAAACTAAAACCCTCTGCGAGTTTCCTGTTTTACAAGATGTCATTTACATATTCTTCAGATCACGTGGATGCCACATAAAGGAGATGCCTCCGCATTCTATTGCTGCACATTATTTCATTAGAAATAAATATTAGAACAAAGTTACAGGGAAGCAATATTTGTACATTAACAAACAAACAGATAATCATCTACCAAAACTGGACTGTTTTAGTACAGCTTTCACCAAGCCCAAAGTAGGAAATTCAACAAGATAAATTAACCACTCTACCATCTCATCTGTATGGCAAAAGTTTTACTTTTCCTGGATTTCAGAGAATGGTAGCAAGCAGTATAAAGCAAAATTATACTTCAGTATCATGAGATAGAAGCAGTGTAATTATTAATATTGATTACTTTCACACAGTAAACATGTTTCTCTCTGATATTAACTCTGGTAAAGTATCTTCTGCCAGTCAGGAAATGGATATACACAATGAAATAAGTAATAATTATGATACATAGCAGTAACAACTGACAGCTACTTGTCTAGATTAGCAGTCCATTGTAAGTAACTTCTCTTCCATATATCATAATTGTTCTTTTTATAATCCTATATAAAATAAGCCCCAGTTATCCATCAGGACAGACTAGGATAGGTGCTGTACAGACATGGGTTAAAATCAGTTATAATCAAATTCCCAGCACACGCTTATCTGAAACACACACACGGATGACTTGTGATGCCAGCAGCTACCAAGTTAAGCAAGCCACACATGAGGTACTGAAAACTTACATCACTGGTGTATTTTGACATCTTGCTCACATTCTTGAATTGTGGAGTATCACAGTAATTCATGCTGTAGCCTCTGTTGTTTTCAAGATCCTTCTTATACTCCACCTTAGTGACAAAAATGCACAAGGGAAAGCTATGGTAAAACCTTAAACTGCTCTGTCAAGTTCCTTCACATGTTTTTTATTAGCCAGACCCACTGTTCAGAGATTTTGATACATGGCTTTCATCAGATGGCATATGATGAAAATTAGTATAAAGATGATTTTGATATACTCAGTTCTCGTTTCAGAGGCAAAAGAAATGCAATCAATTTCATCCATTTGGACCTCAGCAAAGTGTATGAGACAGTGCCATGAAGAAAATTATTAACAAAACAAGTATCTATGAAGGAATTTTAAGGTGAGTGTGGAGAAAATTAAAGCAGAAAAAGCAATGGGTGTTTTTCAACAGGATGGATTGAACAGGGGGAAGCTTACTGGCAGAATTCTTCAGAGTAAGTTTAAATACAGAACTGGTTTAATATTTTCATTAAGTACCTTTTCTCTGAAGTAGGAATGCTGCAGTTGATATTAAAGGGGGTAATAGAAACGGGACTAAGTTAAGCAATGTAGAGGTTAATATACGTAGGGAGTAGTCATAAAAATTTCAGCTATAACAGCTCATCACCTGGAAAGGCTAAGAAGGAGAAAACTGTTCGTATGTAGGCTGACCACAAAAAGACGGCAAGATGCCAAAGTAACACAGCCATGAAAAAGGCAAATGCAGTCCAAAGCAGGAGCAAGAGACTTTTGAGCAGGCACCGGAAAGTGCGCGTGCTATGTACCAGGTTTCAGCAAGACCTCATCAAGAACTTATGTACTCTTACAGTCATTCCTGTTTAAGGAACATGCACTCGGCCTGTAACAGCTGCAGTGAAAGACTGTGAGAGATGAGAATTTGGCTTGCTTAGTCTAGGAAAACAAAGGCAGAGAGAAGAAAATTATATCCATTTGTAAACATCTGAGAAAGCTAATCATGCAGGGAGAAGAACTTTTTAAACTAAAAGGCAATATTGGCACATAGTAATAAAGTGGACAGGAATAAATGTAGGCTAGAAATTAGAAGAAGAGGATTACATGATAATGTGCTGAAACAGCAGGAGCCAGGAATCATTGGCCCAGGAGGCCCCTTCCAGTCCTACTTCCAGGGGTTTTTCATTATTGAAGCTTTTACACTTTGACATCTCAAGAGTATATGTTTTTAAACTGCCATGGGAAGCTCTAGAAACTCACATTTATTAATAGCTTTATAGCTGATATGACACTATAAATAAATTAATAATTCAGAATCTACTGAGAATTCCCTAGCAATCTTCCCTTGCCAAGTGGAAGAAGAATGCATTATCAGTAACTCACAGTCTTTCACATAATGGAAGAAAACAAAAACCTGCATTAATAGAATGGTACAAATTTTGGCTCTGTTGGTGTTATTTTTTAATTATCTGTAGAACCTTCTTTGAAACACTCTAAGGTACACAACCAAGTCATCCTAAAGCATTTATGATTATAACTTCACAGTATATTAACAGCACAATTCAGGGGTTTTTTTTTAGATTTCTATTCCTTACGTGGCCAGAATTAGAATTACTCTTCTGGGATTAATTTCCCATACTTTCATACAGATCATTGGAAGTGCCAGATAACAGCACCTGAAGGTCTGTTCTTGCACCATTCCCTCTAGTTACTGTGCTACACACAGATCATTTTTGTTACATATGGGGCAATAAGAACAACAGATTTTTATATTTGTAGTCCTTACCCATCAGACACAAATGTTTGTATGAGCTGCTCTCAAACTTGTTGACAGATCGATTCAACCCCTTACCTCACTGACAAGCTTGTTAACACTTTGGGCTTGTTTAAGGACTAAGTTGTTTTCAGCCGTTAGGGAGTGAAAGTGAGCTGCACCTTTCATCTTGGAAAGATCTTTCTTGTATTTTATCTGAAAAGAAGTAGGGAAAATTATAAAATAGATGTTTACCTTTTCACCATTGCTAGTTAGACTGGCTTCATGAGTCGGGATAAGTTTTTTCCTATTCTTGTTTTGATAAGCAAATAGAACTTGCTAAGTTGAAACACTACAAGTTGTTACTTCCTGAAATAAACAACATATAAAATCACAGCCCTAACAATCCCTGTCAAGCCACTTCACTAGACAGCATTTTTTTTTAACCCATTTTTTACATAGATTGAACAGCAATGGTTGTTGTTCATAGCTTGAACAGGTAACTAGCATATTCTTGGCTAGTGACTGGTTGGAGCTTGTGTGCTCTTCTATTACTGAAATTAATTCTTAGTACTTCAATTTTAGACTTCTAGTCAGAGAATTAAAGATAGTCATGAAATGCTCTGATGCTTTTTTTGAGAAAGCTATATTTTTTTGTATTCATAATGTTTTAAGACAATTATATTTCTCTACCAAATCAATATTGAAACAAGAAATCTGTTAATTTAATTTAGACATCAGGTTATTGACTTAAATTGAGCTAGGATGGGTGAAGAGATATAATATTTATATTGGCCTTTGCCAAACTTTGTCCAGAAAAAAACATTTAAAAAAAAAATTTAGAAGTGCAAAATGTTTGGGTTTTTTATTTTCCAAGTCTGCACACAGTTTATCAGGCTTTAAAGATGTGAAGCAGCTTGATAAGTACTCTAGTGTGCAAATACTACTGCCATGAACCAACCCTTCTCCTCACTCCAAGTATTACAAATTAGTAAGGAAACTACTGACCATTATCATTTTTAAAACCTATGAAACTGTCATCTTTATCTGGAAAGGTTAAACATTTCATGTTTAAACAGGGGATTACTGAGTTTGTCATCAAAATAGGGACTGGTCACAGAAGGTTTCAGGTTTTTTATATTCTCTCAGTCATAAGCTCAAGTAACAGAATATGACTGATCCTTTCACTCTAGTTTACTGCTGGAGTAACATCTGTTAGCTCCCCAGAAAACAGACTGAGCCCATCAGCTCAGATAGCTCCGTGGAGGATGGGTGTCCACACTACAAAGGTTGTCACTCACAGGAACCCTTCACAGCAGCCACGGGGTAGTGACCTACAGACTGACACATTTTTTGTTACTACTAGAAATGCTCTCCTCAAATAGGACTGAGCCTCTTTAATCAATGGGCTGCATGCAAGAATCGCACATTACCTTTTTTGCTGATTCTTTAGCTTACCACCCAAAGCTAAAAATCCCCAGCCTAGAAATAAGCTCAGTCTTGTGAATTGACAGTGTCATACTCCATGGTTTCTTTTCCTCCATATGACTTTCTTTGTGCTAGAGGCATGATACATCAAAATATCAAAACCAGTTCAGCTCATTCATCCTCCATTTATTCACTACTGGGAATACCACAGTAGTCCACAGGATGATTAATGCAGTTGAAGGTTTCATTAATAATACAGATGCAGATTTGCCAGGAGGGTTAACCTAGCAGTAGGGATCCCCATTAGTTGCTACATCCATCTCCTCCCTCATGCAAGTTGGAGCTGTGTCCCCTTCTATTAATGGATATTATTAATCCCCTGAGCCATCCAGTTCCCAGCAATGCAGGAAATGTCACTGTTGTTTACTTCTCAAGTGTAATTTTAGCATTCTTCTCCCAGGCACTGCTCTGACAAACTGCTGTTTTTAATTGTTTATGAATTGTATTGATTCAGGTTTCATACTTACATCACTTGCCAATTCATTTGCTTTCTTGGCATTTTGATAAGCTGGAGTGATCATAGCAGGAAAGCTTCCTTTCCCTCTGCGTTCTTCATACTCATCCATATAATTCTGAAGAAAATTCAGAGTGTTTAATCATCATACATGAGCAGGTGGGGCCATGGGTGATTTCACAAAGCCCCATAGTCCTTGTTAGTAGGAAAGTTCATTCCTTCATTTTATTATTTTCTTTTATGAAAAAGATAATAAAATGACCAACTCTAAGAATAAAATCACCCATTAAATTAACTGTGCCTGAAAAACTACTTGTGTTGCATTGCAAGAGAAATTTAGGTACCAATTAGCTGTGGTCAAGACAGCATTCAAGTATACAATGATATACATCCTTCTAATCTCACCTCAGTTCTTCCAGAGATGATATCTGCTAGCCTCTGTCGTTGTCAATATATGTTTCCCTGGAAAACTATAAAAATATCTAATGGTTCGGGCAGCCAGGAGATTTGCTTAAACTTTCCAAGTTTAGCATAGGATGAGCCTTCCTCTGTGACTTGACAGAAGTTTCTTGATCTCTCCATGGCCATTTCTCACATCATATCTGACCAAAAATAATATTTCTCTAGTGCAGTGATATATTTTGAAGAGGGATTCATTAATGCAGCAGAAATATCTAGATATTAAAGTGGTAAACTCCTTAGGGAACAAAATCACAAAATTCTATTTGCTTGGTTGAAAAAAACAATTGTTGTGGAATTAATACTCTTAAATCTATCTATAGATAAGTTTATGTGTAAATGTTTGACTATCTGAAAAACCTTTTGATAGTTTAATAACAAAATACTGGAGCTTTTTTCATAATATTAATACACTATCACCATCCCAAAGCTTTCTATGGCAAGATCTGGGGAGAACATGGTAAGTATACAAACAAGTAAGATATAGTGTAATGTGTCTTCTCTGTAATATTTTGTAAATCCTTTGTAGTAAAGAGCCAGTTTAAGTGAAAAAAGAATGTGTGGCATGTCAAGAATGTCACGGAGAGCACAGATAGAAAGAACTATATTTGGGGTATCTCCCTTGTGACTTCTCAATGCAAAACAATCCATTGTAGGTCATTTTGTGCACCACCAATGTCACATGATAAGATAGGTCATATCATAAGTTTGTGAACAATATTATGTCATTATAGTTATTGCATCTAAATTTTTCTATAAACAGGCACAGAAAATAAAAAATATCCTTGACTAATCAGCTGAGTTAATTTTTTAAAATGTCCTTCATGAGTCTGAATTCTTCAGACTAACTTACCATTTTCTTTTTCTTCTAACTTTCTCAAATACATTTTTATATTATTTCTAATATTGCTCATACTACAAAACAGTATTTCCAAAGTTCCAGATAATTAATTTTAGCCACTTCTAAGATTTTTAAACATGAACAAAACAGGTGTTCAGCACACAGGAATTTTACAGTGAGATTCCTTAAATTGTCTCATGTTTTATATATATTTGTATGCTGTAGCCTCATGGTCTTGACAATTAGAAATCTAATCCCTTTACCCATGTTAAGTCACACTTCATTCAGAAAGATCCATTAATTTCAGTGGCTCTGTTTTATTTGAATAGAAATATCAGAATCCAATCTAGGAAGATTAAAACTCAAATTAAATTTGAAGTCCGTGACTGAAGTTTCAAAGATACATTCAAAGAAAAAAACCTTAATTAATTCTAAAGATAGCAGCATTCCAATGCTTGAAAACGCAATTAGCGCTTTTTCAAATTCATTTTATTTGTTTACTCTTACTAAAACTTGTAGTTCAAAAACCAGAAATTAATTGAAGGTTTCATTGCTACATTTTCTAAACTCGTATTCTTCAAGGATGGTTAGCTTTGCACACATTACAAGATATAGATCTGGACAGAAGAAGTGAAGAAATGTAAAACTCCCATATGTCTTAGGACAACATATTCCCTCTTCCTTCATATCTCCAAATAAATGGGTCTCATGAGGAGCTAGGATGAAAAAGCTAAGACTAACCATACAGTTTTGTTTATACAAAAACACTATTCAATTCCTTTCAAATTCTCTTTAGCTGTATTCAGTTCTATTTAGCTGCACTATTTCCCTAACTTAATTGTAATAGAACTTCGAGTGCATTTTGGGAGACCACAAAAATAATTGCATTCCCTTAAAAATTAAATAAAAGCAAAACGAATGCCACATACCAAAACAGAACTGAAGCCTATTTGAGTCCACAAATGCAGAAGCTTACAATACCACTTGTGTAGAAGAGCTGAAATCTAAGAGATCATGTATGATCTTCAGTGCCACTTGCACTATTTAGAGCTGCAAAGCTCCTAAGATTTCTAAAAATACTGGCAGGGAAAAGATGCTTAACTATCTACTAACTTTTTACCATTTCACAGCCCTTTCATGTTTTCTCCTACCTGAATTTACATTTTCTTTCTCATGGAATGGCAAGTTTCCACAAGTAAATACATTTCAGTGTGATACTTAACAACACCACAATAGAAATGTATAGTGCATACATGTACACAGATAAAATTTGCCAAGGTAAGGCTTACCTTCTGGAATAACCCTACCATAAGTATCATGCAGTGACAGTGCATGCACCTTGCAGCTTCATCTTGTATTTGCCAATGCCAAATACATTACACATTCAGAGCATGGTGCTGTTGCACACCATCTTTTTCTTTGAGACCTTGCTTTCTCATACAGGAAAGCAAAGTGAAAATAGGTCTCACTGCAGTTTCTAAAGTCTTGAGCAATCAGCAATAGTAATGATCAACATCAGCATGGGTCTCTCTCGAATGTTGCATACCTGGCCATATTGACCTACATTTTCTCTTGCAAAAGTAACATCTGTTCCAGCTGTATGGCTGGCTTTTCCCTTGATCTCTTTTTCATATCTTTGATGATACTTTACCTAACAGGAAAAAAGAAAAGGAAAAGAATCATCCAGATGAATTTAGTCTGGTACACAGATGCTGCATAATAAATAATCAGTGACATGCACATGTTGACAATAAAAGATTGTCAAAATTCCCATTGCCACCAATCTACAGTAAAATCAAATATGCCACCTGAAGATATAAAAACAAAAATAGTGGTGTACTTTTTGATAATGCACTGGGAACATGGGACTTGCTATTTCAACCCAGACCATTAGTTCAGCATGTTCAGTACCCTCTGCTTGTCAGTGGGTAACCCCTGATGCTCCAGCAGGTTAAAAAAATAGAGCTAATTGTAATGTAAATTCATAGTTACCACTGAGCACTTTTTTTACCACAGGGTCAGCTGAACACCATTAATAAATGGGCTTGTTTCTGAAAGATGCTGATCTCCCCAGTGATCAAGGGAATTTTAGGCAATCAACCTTCAACTTTAGACCAAGATTTACACTACCTTTGCTGAAGTCAAAGTAATGCCTATAACCTGATGCTGCCCTTTAATCACCATGTGTGTTTGCTGACACAAATGAGGGTTTTCCATAGATCAAAGGCAAACAAAAACATTTAAATGTTTTAGAGTCAGTTGCTTTTGCCTTCAGAATTACAGATCTCTTCTTATTTTCCTCAATGGTTCTTAACAATGTTTTAAATTCACTTCCATTTAGTTAGTACAATGTTATCTTCTCCAACAAAAAGAGCTTTCCTTTCAGTCTCCAATGACAAAATACCATTAACTGTACATCTTGAAGCAATACTAATGCCCTGTTACCATGCTTTTTACAGAATACAGGGGTGTTGTGGTTTTGTTATGTTAGGAGAGGAAAAGGAAGCCAATAAAGATCAGTACACCAAGGAGTTTAAAAAAACCCCAAAACAACAGTAAGGAGAGTAAAATGAGTGGAATAGAAAGCTATATTTTATAAATCTATATCTATGTCAAATGTATGCATGTGTTTGTGTGTGTGTATGTGTGTATATATACTTTATATATATAATTGCTATTGAAGAAGCTGCTTTCATAAAAGCCTCATCCTGCAACAGCACAAAGGAATGAATAGAAGAATGAACTGTAAGGACCCACTGGGAGCATGGAAAGTCATGGCAAAGCAGGGCTCTGCAAACACAGCCCTCCCCTGATACAAGGTCACCCAGAAATATTGTGGCTGTGTATATCAGAGCTGTACTTCAGTCCCTCTAACTCATACTGGGTTGGGCAGAATAAAATCAAAGGCCTCCAGCTGCCTCCTTATTGTCTTCCTTCTCAGTTGTATGAAGCAGGAGGCTGGGTAAAGGGGACGCTTTTGCCCACAAAAATCCACAGTGTAGATTCACAAATAAAACACCTAATTTTCTCTTTGTGCATTAAACTCAACTTTGTCTCTGCAAAAGACAATCACTTGAAAATCTGTGTATGAAGTGCACTGCTAACATAACTCTAAAATGCCCACAGAATTTCTGCAGGTAAACATTTTAATCCAAAATTTGTGTGAGAATTAATTCTTTTCTTGCCAAAAAGAGACTTTGGTTTGGACACTTACATCACTGGCTAATTCATTCGCTCTCTTGGCTATTTGATAAGCTGGAGTCATCATAGCAGGAAAGCTGCCTTTCCCTTTCCGTTCTTCAAAGTCTTCTGTGTATTTCAACTGTAAAAAGTCAAGACAATCCAGGAGCAATTAGATTAAATGTATCTTACTTACACACATAATCAGTTCTTAAAGTTGCAAAGTCAGGTGTTCAATGGCTGTCATGTGCCAAAAGGAAGACGAACCATGAAGTCTGAATCTACCTCCTCTGTGTGTATGCTTTATAATGTAGCTTTTAACCACGTGATGATGTATCTTCTGCAGGACCTCTGTTTCTCATTCAGGGTATAGGATGGATCACAGCTGTTTGAAGAAAATACTAAAGTTGTCTGCACAATGCCGGCTCTATTAATATTAGAGTCAGGTAGCTTCTTTCTTTATTTTGCATGGCAGCCAGTTGCTGTATATAGAACAGACTAGTTCTCTGCCTTCAGTTGTGACAGCCAGCTGGTTCCTAAAATAGTCTAGAACTGAATATAGTCTTTATTACTGGAAGTGTTATATCCTTAATGGCAAAATGTATCAAAAATATTTTAAGGTAATACACATTTCAACAGTCTGCCTTTCAAATACTGATTTTTTACTGTTCTTTATGTTCATATTTTTAAGTGATTTATAAATGTCCTAAGAGCCACTTGCAGAGTCAAAAACAGGTCAACCTATTTTGTTTCACTTACATCACTTGAAAGCTGTCCTCCAACCTTTGCATGAAGTATATCTGGAGTGTCCACAACAGAGGTGAACTTTGAGAGTCTCTCTTCATGTCCCCGCTTGTATTCTACCTGAGGGAGAAAACAATTAAAATACATATTACAAACAATAAGCAGTAAATACGCATTTTCTTCTAGAAGGCTTCAAGACAAAATGAGCAACAGCAGTCATGACACTCCTCACTGTACAGTCAAGCTATCAGTATATTTAAGGCCCGATTTCCTTAAAGTGAAAGCCAGATGCAGACAGAAATGGACCCAGATAATCAAATTTTCAAATTACACTAGATTTATGTGAGCCATACATTTGATTAAAATATTATGAGAATAGTCATTAATGGCCCAAAACACTAAGATCATACTGCAACGACAACGCAGACAGTGTTTGCAGAAAACAATTCAATACTTTAAAATCATTTCTACAGGATTTACTTTTACTTGGCCGTTTTCAGTTGAATTGTTATTTTTATAAATAAGCAATTTTCTGTGCATATATTTAAAGTAGCTTGTATATTAATTAAATGCAATATTACAGTATTTTTATTCAATATTACAGTATTTAACTTCAAATAATAAAAAAGCTAAAAAGTCAGATGTAAATAAATAGATTAATGAAGCCATAAAGTGAAAATAAAGGTAATGAATTAAATAAACATTTTATAGTGAGTCACAATCTCTTTCAGGTTCTGATGAATTACAGCAAAAGTTGCTACATCTTTCAGGAAATATCTACATTGCCATTTATCCTATATGATTGGTCCTCTTAAGCCAAGTAGTTTGTTAACCCTGTTTTCTGCATCATGTTAAAGTTTTCTCACTTTGTAGAATTAACAGTACAACAAATATTCATCATAGAACCTAATGTCTACAGTGAATGGCCTAAACCCAGGATTCTCCAAATTCAGAAGTCTAACATACAATTAAAAAACCTGCAACTTACATTACTGCTTAGTTGGGTGGCTCTCTTAGCAACCTGATAACCTGGAGTGATCATAGCAGGAAAGCTGCCTTTGCCTCTCCGCGGCTCATATTCTTCTGTATATTGAAACTAGAAAATGAACATTTTTTGTTGTTACAGAAGAACCCACTGTAGTTTAATGTGATTCCTCTTGTAATGCCTGCTTCCTAAAGGCATGTATCACTTTATTTAAAAGTAAACAAATTAAAGAGCTTATACCTTATAAGTTTGTTAGGTAGAAATATTTCCTACATACAACGGAAAACATTCCCCATTCATAGCAATTATCCACTGTTAATTGGCTATGTTGACTGAGTCACTAACCCATTCTATGGGCATAGACAATCAGTCACAATTCAAAAATGGTTTTCATCAGTCATGGAAATACAGTCAATGAAAGCTCTACTCTATGGAAAATAAGACACGTTTTCATCATGAGTTCTGCTCTACTGAAGGAAACACCACAGCCTGCTAGATCAGGATATAATCAAGGTCACCTCAGATAACGTTGGTCAGTAGTTGAAGTGCTTTTCAATTACATAAATATATAAATGTATGATTTCCAGGATGGGCAATAGCATTGTTATGTGACTTTAATCACTTTCATGGTTAAATATTGTTATTGACAGAAGTAAACATGTCAGTCTCTCCTTTGGTAACATCTTACCAAAGACTGGCTTTGATGGACTGGTAAGTCTTCAGAATATGACAGCCCATGAAAATAAAGCTATTCCAAACATCAGTCCACTTACATCACTCAGAGTCTTCTGTGCCTGTGTTACCCTGACCACCTCAGGGTCTGGGATGGTTCCCGAGTACCATGATTTTCCCTCCTCATAGGCAGCATAGTAAGCATTCTGAAAAAAAAAAAATTAAATAACTGCCAATCTTTGTTTTAATACACAAAGAGCTGATTTGACAGGAAAAAAGGAAACACAAACAATGCTGTGGAAGTGAAATTTACTGTCTGCAGATGTACAGCACAAGGCCTACACTCCACATACCTTCAGAATACCATGGCAGAGCTTGTATAACAAGAACTGACATCAAGATGTCAGGATCTAGGATCCTGGAGTGAGACTCAAATAATTCCCCCTGGGAATCAGACCACTTGTTGTGAAGCCTCAATGTCAGTAGAAAGAAGACACATTGAGTATGGCTGTACATGCAGCAGTCCAAACAGTTAGCTGTATAGATACATTCTTCCTTCCTCATTTTCTGATTCTTGCACCCTAAGCTATAATCAAGCTATGCTGCCTTGAAAAGTTTAGCCAAATGAGAAGAAATGGCTTTCTTCAGCATTGAAATGCTGTGAGTAAAACCCTAACAATCAGGACTGCCAAGGCCAATCCTTGGTTTTCTGCATGCTAGTGGCTTGGAGACTTGAAGGATATTTCTTACCTGGGTGGCCAGTTGTTGGGCTTTATAGGCAGCTTCAATTTCTGTGGATCTTACATCCCATTGAAAGACTGATTTGAATTGTTCACCCTCTTCTTGATATTTTACCTAAAAAAAAATGTACTTGGTATTAGTAGTTTGTTCATACAGACTAACACATCCCCCTCTTAGGAGAAGAACAAGAAGGGAGACAAACAAGGTGAGCACAATCTCTTAGTCCACAGTGATATGGAGTCTGCATGAACTGCAGCAACAAAAGGAGATGAATGCAAGGCAAAACAACAAAAAGAGTGCAATTCCCACCATAACAAATCCACTTCAGTGCCTGCTAGTTTTAAACGAGTGTAAAGGAAGACTACTTCCAAAACCACCTCTGTCCCTACTAGGTGACCTTTCTTCTTCTTGTCTCTCACACGCTGACACCATCAGACAGGCGTATGTTAGGGAAATTGGATCAGGGAATTAGTATGTAGGCTTTTGCTGTGTTAGCTTTCAGCTATATCAGTCTCTTCATCCGCCTCACTGCAAAAATCATCAATACCAACACAAGAGAAGCAGAGGAGCAATGTGACTGCACAGAACTAATTCTCTGGGTGGCAGCATCAACACGACTCGGTTTAAGATGATTTACTCTAGTCATAATGTTTACCTGTGTCTGTGCGTTAGATCTCCAATTGCTACAAACCAGCCCAGTTTTCAGTGCCAACTAATAATTTTGCCCTGAAGACACATTTATATATGATATGAATGCAGAAACCAAGGGACTATGACAAGCACACCTGATTCATCAAATCTCCACAGCCCACAAGAAAATACCAACCACCTTCTGAGAGCCTGCAAAACTCTCCATCCTTTCCTCCTTCTCCCTTTTTAGACCAACACCACTTACAACCTGCTTATGTACGAAAAGGCCACATAGCCTGTAGCTCTGTGTCATATAAAGACTACATAAGTACTTGCTCCATGCCACCCAATCTTGGAAAAGGAGTCTCCATGAAAGAGAAGATTGGGTTTAGCCCTAAGGTCAAAACTCTACTCTCTAATCCACACCCAGATTCCACCAAAGTTTTTTTTGCTGTTATTGGAGCTGCACATCTGTAAAGGAGCAGCATATTAAACCTGAAATCTGGCATGAAGTTGTGAAAGAATAATTTTGTCTTTCGGTAATACTTTTTGGGGAACTAATCTATGAAGATTGAAATACCCAAGAATTTTTAAGCAGAACACATCAATACAGCATTAGATGAAAGAACTATTACCTGGTGATAATATTTTACTCTCCTATTTCCCTGCACAGTGGCCATGAAGTATCATGACTGTGTAAATGTAAATGAATACTTTATTTAGTCCCAGGTCATCATTTTCCTACTGTTTATTTTATCATGACAGCACACAGAAATACTACAGCTCTCTTAGACAACTCACTTTACAGATGCAAAAAACAACAGTCCCTGTCCTGAAGAGTGCAAAATCTAAGCTGGCTGGACAGAAAAATCACTGAGCATGTGTACCATTATCCCCCTTTTATAAATTAAGTACAGAGGTACAGAGAGATGAATAGAAATTCTGTGTCGAGGGAGGGAGCTTAATTTTTATCTCTGCATTCGAATCAATGTCTCAACATAAGACTTATGTGAGAACATTATGTTAGGATTGAAGAAACGTTACATTTTTTGCATAAGAAATAATCTTACCTAAAAAACACCAACAAACTACAGTAGCAATCGAAATGTTTTCTCAAGTTAACATTATTTCATACATTTACCCATGAAATATTTCTACAGAAGTACTCCCTTTAAGTAAGTACTGCAGAATCAGCTTCTTTACTAGCCTTAGCAATTTTCTTTCTGGAGCAGAACCTCATTATGTGATTGAAAAGGACAGAAGGTGCTTTAGGTGTAAAAAACAAGGGAAAGCAATCTTTGAGCTATAATCTGTCTGGCGTGTATATTCACATGCACTGGAAGTATCAGAGTCTCATATCACTACCTAAAAACAGAAATAGAACCTGCAGTAATCCCAAACTCATTCCTGACCAGATCCGTCATACGCAGTTTAAAGTAAGTGTGCTAGTCACTGCTGAAATAGTTACTGCAAATCCTGATGCATAAGAATACTGTGCAAGAATGATAAAGAAAAGATAGGTGTCTGATAAAGGCTATTAAATGTACATCAACTTTGTACAGCTAATACAGAACGTCAGAATGAATGTAGTATGCTATAATCTAAGAAATACAACTTCTTTCTTTTATTTTAATGATAGCTAATCACATTGAAACACATTGGGTTGCTTAGTGTAGTCATGCAATGACTAGTACTATTTTAGAGTATGAAAACACATGACATTCAAGAAAATAGTATTTCACATGGAAGTGAGATAGTTATCAATTATTGGCTGTTTCTGTGTTACTCATTCCATTAAACTCTTAGAAATGCAAGTTTGAAACAAATGTATCTGGAGGAAAACAATGCAAGACAGAAAAGAATGGCATTTGAAAAGAAGACTTTGAGCATCCCTAGAGGTTTGCCGGGGTACAGCAGTCTTTTAGAGGATAGATGCAGTTAAAAGGGCATAGAAAGCTAGTCCATCCTTCACGTTTTAGCAAAACATTTTCAGCAAAAGCATGCAAAGCTCCCTGGACTTTGTGTTTTCTCACAAAAGGGAAATATCATCTCAGGTTTGTCAGAAATACTTGACAAAGTATTTATGAGGACTTTTGCCTACATCCTACTTAGACAGAATTTATTCTTTTGTTTTGTGCCCTTTAGTATCAGTCACAGAAGAGCTCATAAAGCAAGTAGGTCATTCTTGTTTCAAATGGCTGTGTAAAACCCCCTGATTTAGTTACTAAATTTACATAGCTTGGGTAGTATCTCGTGCAGTTTATGCAAAAAGTGCTTCCATGTAGATTATCAGATATGGCAGGTGAGAAACTGCTATCCATTTTTCTTTCTGAAAGTAGGAGTAAATTCAGATCTAACCTTTCTTTCTTACGAATGAATGCATTTTTAAAATTATGATTCAAACCCAGGCTGAGATCTTACTGCTCTAAAAGAACACAGGAGGGTAAGTAAAGAACACATATCGATATTACGTAAAGAATACATCTCTAAAACAAGACACAAATATGATATCAAAATGCAAAACAAAGCTAAATACATTTGGCCCTCAAGCTTCTTACCTCACTTACCACTTCCGACAGTTTCTTTGCATTTATATTTATTGGTGTCTCAAATACACTTGTGAACGCATTGTTTTTTGGATTATGTCTAAAAATGGAAAGTGTAAAAGGATATTAAGAATGTACCAGAGAGCCCACCAGAAAGGTTCTTTCTGAGTACTCAAAAACACAATACCAGCCTCCACCCCTCTATACATAACTTTCCCCCCACTCATACACAGATCTCAGATTACATTCAAGTTATTATTGTATGGAGTATGTGCCTAGAGCAAAATTAATTTTAATGATAGTCATATCAATGCTGTGTTTCTAATAACAAAAGAGAATAATAGAATAAAAAACAACTGTCATCTCTCCTTTTTCTGCTGACAAATTTGACAGGAATTGATCATTATAAAATAAAAACGTCCTAGAACAAACCAACTCCAGAATCTGCATTTTATACACTTTCCTGATGATTAGCTCAACCTTGTTAACTCTTAACCACTGATTTGGAAAGCACTGAATTTTATGGTTGGGTTTATTTTCTTTCCACAATACTGAAATGGAACTTAATTTGGTATCTTTTAACACACTGGACAAATGAAGAAGCTTTATATACAGTAACAGGAGTTTCCCATGATTTGTGATTCATGTAAATCCAAAGATATGCAAGAAGACACTAACAATACGTAGTTTAACATCATACATGGGACCAGGCTGAGTCCAAACAGTAATCTTCCATTACATTAAAATGACTTGGCATTTTAAACCTTTGCTTTAAAAAAAAAAAGAAAAGGAAACACACTTACGCTTGACAGTAAGGCTTTTTCTCATGGCTAACAAAGTTGTTTACTGTTAACATCATCTTGCATACTTCACAGTGAAAACAGGCTTTATGCCATGTCTGGAAATACCACAAAACAGAAACCAAACAGACATGATTTGTATTTAATTATTATTCGGTTGAGTTTTAAATCTCAGTATTGATACTTAACACGCATTTCATGAATTTGAAGAATTCTTTTTCAAATATATGCCTATTATTAACTCATTACAGTTCTGAACCCAGTTATGAGTAAAGAATTTTTGGAACCAAGAGATTTGCACTGTGTTAAAAGTGCCAATCTATACATTTATTATAGTCCAAAATAGTAAAGAAAGACAACTGACCTGATCTATGCAGTTAATCTTCTCAGCAGGGTAAACCCCATAGCCACATCTAGCACACGGCTGCACATTCATCTTGAAATCCACAGAGTGAAAAGTATATAGGTTTATACAAAAGGTTCAAAGAGTATGAAAGTGACTTTTTGGCCTGTGCAAAGCACACTCTAGACACTCCAGTCAAGGCCTTTTGCTGTGGTCAATGGCTCCCATTAAAGCTCTGAATTGAAGTCTGTTGCTCCGTCTGCTGACCTTCTGTTTCAAAGTCAGCTGCAGGCTGGCTTTTAAAGCTGCCAGTTAGTAAGAGTGGTTATTTTGGCAACTGTGTCAGTGTGTAAGGGAGGGTAGCAATATCTTTCTCTAAATAGAAGAATGAACTCACAGAAACGAATCATGTCCATGTGAACGTTAGTGTCTGATCATTTAGTATTTCAGTTTTGCTGTAAAGCCAGTTATCATAAGCCCAGGATGAAAAGTATATACAGCAGCAGCAGGAATTTATCACAGTCTCTCTTCACTCTGATATACAGCAAGTGACCTCATGGGGGACTACTCTGTGTTTAGGAACAGCCTCATATTAGAAGGAGGTATCACGATTGACACAGGCCAGAGATGGGTTTGGAGCTTCATGGCCCTTCGTTGGCTCTAGAAGAGGTACATTGCCATTGTCCCAGCCAAGTCATTATTTTTTTCCCTTGGTGACAGCTCAGTTTCACCTTGTATGTTATGGGCAGCAGAGCAGAGCACACTCATTTCTCATGTCTTTCTGTTTCATCAACTTATCATTCCATCTCCAGGTGCAGGAGGACGCACAGTGAAATGGGCAGAGCCTCTTATGTCAAAGAGTTCTAAACATGATGGGTACAAATCCAAACATCTGTCTTCTACAGGAAAAACTTCAGAAAGGAACCATTTACTTTTTAATAGAATGAACAAAGCAGCTATTTAACTGCGTTCACAAAGAGTAGGCTGGCATAGATAACAATATAAAAATTCCTTGGTCAAATAACGATAAGGAATTGTTATGCCTGGTCTTAGCATTCAAGCAAGTTATTAGGGTTGTGAAGACTACTCTGAACAAAAGAAGCTATTAAATTCTACCGGCTACAAATGGTCAGGATTTAAGATTTACATCTCACCTAATCATAATACCTCCAGCTGCAGGGCTCCATAACCCTGGGACACAGCTAAGAGTTATCTCAAGCCAAGTAAAAGTCTACTTAGTTGTCCATGCATCTGCATCACTTCCCGTGCCTGCAGCAGTCCTGGGATATTGCTAAGCACTTTTCTGTAAATTACAAACAATTCAATCAAAATAATTTCTGGCTAAACCTTCTGGGTATGCTTAGAGAGCCTCCTATTCATCTCTCTATGGACATACGCAGTTCCGCTTAACTTATTATTACTACGTTTACTGAATGCTGACAACATACTGGCACAACGTACTGTCAGCAACTGGTGTGCTGAAAATAGAGCCTCTAATCTGAAGAGCAATGGGTATGGCACAAAGTCCTGAAAACACTTGAACCCTTTCAAAGTAAGTAATTAATATCAGTATATAAAGAGACATATTTTCATTTTAAAAAAATGTTCATAGAACATAACTTCCTGTATTAAAATAACTGTTGAGTTACCTCATGTTATTCTTTTTGGGATCAGAAGCGATTTTATGTTGACCAAGTTACATCACAATAATATTTACCACGCTCACACCTGTGAAACAAAATAATTTGGAAGTCTTCCAGTTCCCTTCTCACACAGCTTTTCATCTTGTCCCAGATTGCCATTCTGTTTATGAAAGTGACCTATATTAGGGTCACAGTGGCCAGGCTGTCCCCTCCTTATTTAGCACTGGGCACATTACCAGCTGCTGCATCTTTGTGTTCATCTACTCCAAAAGTAGATATTCTGTATATTTTCTGGATAGTCCTAGTTGTCTTCATGCTATCTGAATCCATACCAGAGTTCTTGTCTCACACTTTGGCAAGAAAAAAGATGCATAACCTGCTCCTGTCCCAGCACAGACAATACATTGCTTAAGACACTCCTGAAATGAGTTCTGGGAGGTGCTGAAAGCAGGACACCCCTGTATCACACAAAAACATAAAGACTTGGCAACTACAGAACAAATCATTCATCCAGGAGTCACCTGAACACCGATGATCTGGACAGGACTCCAGCCTGGAGCATCAGTGTTTACAGCCCACTGTGCAACTTATGCACTGTGCAACCAGAGAGCATACTAGAGGTCCCTGAGAAGAATGAGACCACGTGTTCCTTCCAAGAGGCCTGTCAGACAGCTAGAAGCCTTTTATTTCACAGATAAAACTTACTTCATGTCAAGATATACAAAGCCTGTTTGTTTCTTTTTACAGTGACACGTATTATCAGTTTGGCTGGAAGTCAGTAAATACATGTTCCAAGTTATCCTGCTTCTCCCAAGTTACAGCATGTTCAAGAAGAGAGACACAGTAAGCAACAATGCCCGATACAGCTAATGTCTTTCCCAGCCACGCTACTTCCCTCACATCCATTGTGCACTAGTTCTGCTGGAGTATATTGAAGATTTCTCCATTTCCGAGCACCTCAAAACTGTCCTGTTGCATGGTCTGTTCTTCAACACTCTGGATTAAAACTGAGTTGCTAACAGAAAAGAGTTCATTGAAAAACAAGCATTGTATGGTCTCATTACAAAGTATGCACTGCATTTTGATCATGTAAGGAATTAAATCACAAAACCAGTGCAAGTTTGTTATCTTGACAAATCTTAGCAAGATATTTTCTCTCAGTTAAAAGCTCATTGTGGCTTTTTTCCTCCTTTAGTAAGGCCTCATAAAGGCTCTTTGATATCAATGAAAATCTTAAAAGGCTTTACTTAACAGTAGAACCTTAATCAATGTGGTTTAAAAGTACTGCAGTTACGTGTAAAGAACAAGGAGTCAGTACCTTGAAAGTGCAAATTAGTAGGAAGAAACATTGTTACCTCTCCAACCTCCTTAAATTCATTGAATTAACTGCATAGAAAACTTGGAGCATGCCTGCATCCTGAATCTGAATCTAAAAACCACACATTAGTTAGACAAAGTAACCTCCTAACAGATATTCAAGTCAGGGCCGCCTTCTCTGTCACTCCTGAATAGGGGCTGTGCCCTTCCAGCCACATGAATAGTGGGAAGCCAGACACCATGAATTATGGCAACCCTATCTTTCCTCTGCTTGCAAAAAAAAGGGTGCTGTTTCACCACTCAAACTGGGGGTGTTACCCACTGTTAAAAGCTGCCTGCAAAAGCTCAAATACTAGCCCAGCCTCATCATAACCTTCTCTGAACCATGTGGTTAATTAGTTAGCTGGGCTCAGGGCCTTTCGTCTCATATAGTCTCTCTATGCTAATCAAATTTAGCATAGTAGCAAATCCAGCTTGCAAAAACATCAAAAGAAAGCTAGAAAAGATTTATCAACACCAGGATCTCCCAAGACTTGAAGAAAAACCTCTAAGGGACTGTCTTCCAAACTTGCATAGTAGCTTTTTACATTTTTTCTGGTTTGGAAACCAACAACTGCCTACATTTCATGACTAAAAGGATTTGTGCTTACATTTTCCCTTTGTTGCCAGCGTCGGGAAAACTTGAGAGTGTGAGGAGTTTGTAAATGCTTCTAATAGAGCAAGAGAAAGTGAGAGAGGGAGTAGAGAGAAATGGAAAAAAGAACCAACAGGCCAAGAAGGCATCACCATTACAGAGCAGAGAAAGAACTGGTGAGGACGTACTACAATTTAAGCTGAAAGCTTGAAGAAATGCGTGCAAAGCATGCACAGCACAGCCCACGTGCATACAATGAGACCTCCAGTGTCCAAATATTCCTACTTATCATGTATCATAACCTAAAAATGACCCAAGTTTAAAACTTGTAAAACATGGCATGTGCAACAGATCATCCCTGCCTGATTGCAGAGAAATCCCACCAAAATACATACACCAAGCTGACTGAGATTCTACTGAATTTCATAAAGTTGTGGTGTTCCAAATCACACCACACAGCCCCCATATTCCCCGCAGCATACCAAAACCGTCCATCCTTTCTTGCAAAATATACAAAATGCTAGTAACTGTCATTTAGGAGGGAACACCTCCTGAGTTGCTCAAATCCTCCATCCTGAAAGTATCCCCACACCTGCCTCCCAGGTCTCAGCAAAGCCCCATCCTTGTTTTCACAGATGTTGTGACACAGAACACAGAACACAGTTATTATTCCAGACAGGTATTATTTAGTTGCCTCAAGCCTTCTAGTTTGTACCTGCCATCTACCTTTCAATTTCCCAAAGGCATGCTCCATTGTCATCCTGCAGCTGCTTACATGATAGTTAAATACTTATTTTCTGCAATGCAAATATCCAGCCAAAGGCTTCATTGTTAATGTTTTTAGGGAGTAGAGTGAGTCTCCAGGGATAAGAAAAGGAATGCTGACGCTATAGGTATCACATTGCTGGCTCTTCGCCCTGCCCAGTAATGCATACGGCCAGCTGTGCAATATTATACATGACAAATTTTTCCCTTCCTGACCCTTCCCCAGGTAGCAATCACTCCATGCCCTGAAGCAAGATACTTCCTTCTATTTCTACGATCTTTTTAATTTCTCCCTTACTCATTACTGAAAACAAGCAAGATTTTCTGAAAAATGTAGCACCTTATACTGCATTAAAACTGGTTAATCTAACATGTAGTTAAGAAAGGTATTGCACCACACTGAGGAATCAACCTTTCTCTTTGTGAATGCCAGCAACCAACATGAAAAGAAAATAGAAACAGGGGTTTCATCAACAGTTTGAATCAGAAATTCCCCTTACACAATACATAGAAGACTAAACTCTCTAAAATTGGCAAGCAGTACCAGGTACAAGACCACTTTTTCAATAGCAATACAATGACTTTTAGAAAAAAGCCGTTTCTAGGTCTGCTAATTCTGCTGTGAGGGCCAGGTGGCAATGGATAAACATTTTCGTCAAGATGTAGAAGGTCACAGCTGGCAAATGGCTTCTGGATTTCCTAGGTAACCCCCATACTTATCATCAGGAGACCCCGTTTGGATGTTCTGAAGTTCAGGTGCCACCGCCAGTCATTGCTGGTGATGGCACAGTCTCCCTCATCTCCTCCTCTCCATGCATTTACTTGAAGATCTATGCATTTCCAGTGTCTCTGTTGTCCATAATGATCCATTATGGATTTGGAAGTGGTGCTGTCTTCTTGAATAGAAGCAGCTAACAGATGGCAGAAAGGAACTATGGGATTCTGTTAGTTTGATTTTCAGGAGAAAACTTTGTCTACGTATCCAACCAGGAGCTACAGGCATAATCCCACGAAGCAGAGACCAGCCCCAGCAGCAGCATGCAGACACACGGCAAGAGCCACCACGACGTTCAGATGCTCCTCCATCATATCGAAGCAGTGACCTGTCGTGAAGCAAAAGGCTGTTTGTTACCATGCCTGTGTTTTGTGCCAATTATGAGGCAGTTACACTGAAAAATGTTGCTTTGATGTAAATCTCTTCAGGTAGTGAATGTTAAACACCACACACTGCTGGGTAGGTGTATGATTTTGCAGGATTGGAGCCCGCATCCAGGAGTAATTAGCAAGACTGTGCCAATCTTCAGTCCATGTGCTGGACTGCTGGGCCTGATGCAACAGCTACACAGTAGGATATCGTAATTAGCAGAGATGCGACACACTGAATAATTGGAAAGATAAGGAAATGCCCCTGAAGTTTATATGAAGGAAAAAATTTCCTTAGATCTAGACAATCTCGTGTCACCAGGAAACTTAATGCTCTTATTTCACAGGGGTGTGACAGAGCACAGCTATAAAAAAGCGGGTATTTCCTTTCTGCTGTGATGGAGCCGTCATTACCAGAGAAGCGAAGAAGGCCCGGGGGCAGCGCCCGAGCAGCTCTGCCAGGGGAGCCGGCTGGGGAGCGGGGCGGGAGGGCCCCTAGCTGCCCCCAGCCCCAGACAACCCCGCACCCGCCCCACCGCCGCCGCGCTGGGCGAAGGCAGAGGCCGACGCCCCACCGCCCCGGCGGAGGGGCACGCACTCCTCCCGTAGCGGGCGGAAGGCGCGGCCCCGCCGGGTCAGGCCCGGGCCAGCGGAGCCCGCCCCGCCCCGCTGCCGGCCGGTGCGGATCCACCCCGCCGCTGCCGCTTTCGCTTTCGTTTCTGCCTCGCCGGAGCCCAGCGCCAAGGCAAGCCCCGGCCCCTTCCCAGCCCCCTGCCCCTCCGCGTCCCGCCGGCCGCCCTCCCTGCTCGTCTCAGGGAGCCCGCTCCGCTCCCCTGCGCCCCCGACCGCCGCCTTCCCGCCTCCCGCCTTCCCTCAGCTCAGCCGGCCGCCGCCTTCCCGCGCCTTCCCCTCAGCTCAGCCGGCGCTGCCTTCCCGCTCCTCCCCCTCGCCTGTCCCCTCTGTCCCCAGCCTGTCCCCTCTGGCTGGCAGCCCCGGGCCCGGGCCGCTGCTCGCTACTCTTACCTGACGCCCAGGGGCAGAGGGGTGGAAGGAAGCGGCTGTCCCTCAGCACTAGACACTTGGGCCGTTCAGGTGGCTGCACTGGCGGCACAACCAGTTCCTGAGAGAGGGCAGAAGTACTTGCGGGGGGGTTGCAATGTGTGTAGTTGGTAGCGTTGGTGTTGCTGCTTTCCTCCACTCACGGCTGCGCCTTCCTTGGTGTGGGGCTGCTTCCCCGGGGCGGCCCCCCATGCTCCTCCTCGGCTGCCTCACTGCCCACCTCCAGCCTGCCTGCTCTTCAATTCTTATTTTTTAAAAGATGACTAACAAATGTGTTTGTCTGTCCAAGCCGAACCTAGACCCCAGCTTTCTGGAACTGCTGTTACTGTCAGGGACCTGAAAAGCTCAGTCAGTGTCCCGGACCCCGGCTGGGGCAGGGCTGGTGGCCATGTAGCCGCAGGGCCCGGCTAGAGGCCTCTGAGCTGCTGCAAGGTCAGCAGGGTGGTTTTCAAACTACATGTAAACATGTACTCTTCTGAGTAAATGCATTATAAAAGCAAGTTTAATCTACCTAAATATGGGGAAGGGGCAGGAATCGCTGCTACTTTTCCTCGTGAAAACCTGGAGCCGGAGTTGAACAAGGTGGCGCAGCGCATCCCACCACAAGTGAAAGTGGGGGTCCCACAAGGCCATCTCTGCTGCTCTTCTCACCCCATGCTAAGCTGGTGCAGATCATTGCGCTATCAGAAAAATGACTCCCTTCTTCTTGTAGTTTTCTGCTGGCTTAATGGTCTAAATAAATTTCCTGAGTGGGCAACTGAGTGCATGGAAGAAGAGAGAGACACCATTTTTTCATCAGGAAAAAGTCATTAGATCAGCTCAGCCTTGTCTAGTGGTGCCCTGTGTCACTTTTGAGATGAGTGAAGATGTTCCAAGCTTACACTGGAGTAACAAAAAAAAAAACCTGGCTGAAATAGAGCAATTTGTGTAAGAAGCTGCTTTAAGTAATGAAAATACTTTTTAATTTCCAAGAAGCACTTCACAACTGTACACGTGTATTAATCAATCATATTGATTATGAGAAGAATATCAAATTCATATTAAGTGTTGACAGACAAAATGGAGAAATGAAAATCTAAGATCCCATCCATGGAAGATAATACAGGATTTTTTCTCTTATGCACATTTGACTGTGTATATGCACATGAAAACAGAGGAGCTCTCTGGGTGTCTTTGTACTGGATAGGATTGCAGTTACAAATATTTTGATGTTAGTTGTCCTCGCTTTCTTCCCAACATACTTCTTTCCAGACCGTGAAAAATTTCCTGGGAATTAGTTGTAAGATCTTTCACCATAAAATTATTTTTACTTTTGTTCTTATCTGCATTTTTGAGAGTGGTATTAGACAAGTCACTTTTGGTAACTGCTACAAGGTAATACAGATGCCTGAGCATGTGCAATGTCATGTTAATTCAGGGCCAGAAATCTATAGCCACTCTTACTTGATGAAGTATTATACAGTATAACTGACTAACAACCTCACACATATATGGTTTAACTGGTTTATAGAAGTATTTCTAAAATTACAGTGTTCATTGAGGGACACTTACATTCTTGTACTTTTATTTGTAGATGTGGGGAGATCAGCATGTTGATCACTCTACTGAAGAGGGAGGTGATGAAGATCGTGGTGATGTAGTTGATGCAAAGCCAGACAGAAGTAGCAGATTCTCACTTTTTGGGAAGTAAGTTACTGCTTTTATTCCTGTTACTGTTTTAGTAGTTGTCATACTACCCTTCTAATAGGATTTTGGTGTTCCGTTTGCCATGTCCGCAATGTCATAGATGGTCTGGATAGGGAGATGGTTTATGTTGTGTAAGTTTAATGTATCTGGTCTGTACCTTAAAGCATCCCTCTATAGTATCTCCCTATAGAGAGACCTATAGTATCTCCCATAAGCTTTATTCGGTAGTCAAGAGACCACTAAGTTCATTTAGCATCAATTACAGTCCCTCATCTTAAACATTGCCCTTCGGTGGAGCTGGGAATTAAACATGCCATTAATTATCTATTTTACTGCATTCAGCTCAGCTAATCTTCTGCATCATTGGAATCCCCTGCTGACTATTTAAGTTAGTTTAAAGCCTGGATATGCCATCTAGGTTGTAGCACAAAGAAGCCTCACTGAGTCTAGAGATGTAACCCATTACAGTATAAATTAAAAGCCTTTCATTTTAAAACATAGTAGTCTCACTGAAGCATAAGCTTACTTTCGTGAAACGTATAGGAAGCAAGAACTATGTATTGCTTGTCTGTACTCCTGAAAATACTAGATAAATGTGATTGACAATGCAAAAGATGAAAAATGAACATGCAAAATTTACAAATACTATTGAATATCAGCAAATGGCTACTTCACATCATGAACTTCATGGATTTAGACAGATTTTATTAGAGGTGTTTATTACAAAGACTTGTATTTACAGAGAGGTTTTGATTTTTTTTTACTATTGGACATTCACATGCAAGTGAACAGTACAATTCAGAGAAAGTACATAGAGAATATAACTTTATTTTTGCTGCTTATTATATGAGTCTAATGGGGGTAACAAATCTGTGAGAGAGGTGAAGATGCTTTAGTCTTAGAAGACTTGATGTGCTGTTAAGAAAATCACTTTACTTTCTCTGTCTCATTTCATCATTCCTCAGATATGTTTTATGGTATGTATGTGTATTATTAATTTTAACAGAATCACGCCATGCAAAATAGAAAATGTAACACTTGTTTCTAAATCTTGCCAAACATTTTTCAAAGGTTTCTTTTAAACTTTATAAAATGTGTGTTTTAATATCTGAATCTGTCTTCTTTATAAGAGGTGATATGCTAATACTATTATTAAATTATGCAACTCAAAGTTAATAATTCCTGAAGGAAAGACAATAATCAGCATTTCTGTTACTTTTTTTCCTATAAGAATTTTTTCAAATAATTTGGCTGTGCATCTGTTTGAGGCATTCATCTTTTGGGAACTCCTTGAAGATAGAATTTGAAACTTTTTGTTTAGAAGTAAAAAATCTCTCAGATTAAATATGAGGTAATTGAGAAGGTTCACCTTAAATTTTGTAGAGAAAAAAATAAGTCTGAGAAATCTGTCAAAGTTTCTTGAAGAAGGTGATGATTGCCTAAAGAGGAATGAGCTGGTTGATGGGGAAGATCTTAAAAATCCCAGCACAGTGACAAAGTCTTTGTCTTATAGAAGCTAAAACTCTTTGGCCTGAAGGAAGATAGGAGAGGAATGTGAAAGGATAAAGGAAGATGGGATATGATCTAAAATCGTGACTGTAATGGAGGAGAAAGTGAATAGAGAATGATCATTCCTTGTGCCTCACAGGAAATCTAGGGGACATCCAATGAAAAGTTCATGCAGTAGGTTTAAAACAACCAGTAAGATGTAATTGTCACATAATGCAGAATGCAATTGTAGAACTTAAAGTCACAGGATATGTAGATTTCAAGATTTTAGATAAGTTCAGAAGCGATTAGATGTATTTGTGGAAGAAAAAATCCAGTGGGAATATTGATCTTAAAATCCTCGATGCAAGGTGTTCCTAAGTCAGGTTTCTGTGAGAATATGGGCATGGGCAGCAAACAGGAGGAGCTGGAAGCCATTGTGCAGCAGGACAGCTATGACTTAGTCACCATCACAGAAACATGGTGGGATGACTCGAATGACTGGAGTGCTGCAATGGATGGATATAAGCTCTTCAGGAGGGATAGGCAAGGAAAGAGAGGTGGTGGGGTGGCTCTGTATGTTAGGGAGTGTTTTGATTGTATAGAGCTCAACGATTGTGATGACAAGGTCAAGTGCTTATGGGTAAGGATGAGGGGGAAGGCAAACAAGGCAGATATCCTGCTGGGTGTCTGTTATAAACCACCCGACCAGGACGAAGAGGCAGATGAAGCATTCTACAAGCAACTGGCAGAAGTCTTACAATCACAAGCCCGTGTTCTTGTGGGGGACTTCAACTTCCCGTACATCTGCTGGAAATATAACACAGCCGAGAGGAAACAGTCCAGGAGGTTCCTGAAGCGTGTGGAAGATAACTTCCTGACACAGCTGGTAAGTGAGCCGACCAGGGGAGGTGCCCTGCTTGACCTGCTGTTTACAAACAGAGAAGGACTGGTGGGAGAAAGTGATGGTCAGAGGCCGTCTTGGGCTTAGTGACCATGAAATGATAAAGTTCTCAATTCTTGATGAAGTAAGGAGGAGGGTCAGCAAAACCACTACCATGGACTTCCGGAGGGCAGACTTCGGCCTGTTCAGGACACAGGTCGAGAGGGTCGCTTGGGAGACGGTCCTGAAGGGCAAAGGGGTCCAGGAAGGCTGGATGTTCTTCAGGAAGGAAATCTTAAAGGCACAGGAGCAGGCCGTCCCCATGTGTCGTAAGAAGAGCTGGCGGGGAAGACGACCGGTCTGACTGAACGGGGAGCTTTTGCTGGGACTCAGGAAAAAAAGGAGAGTTTATCACCTTTGGAAGAAGGGGCAGGCAACTGAAGAAGAGTACAAGGATCTTGTTAGGTCATGCAGAGAGGGAATTAGAAAGGCAAAAGCCCAACTAGAGCTCAATCTGGCCACGGTCATAAGGGATAACAAAAAATGTTTTTTCAAATACATTAACAACAAAAAGAGAGCCAAGAAGAATCTCCATCCTTTACTAGATACAAGGGGGAACATTGTCATGAAGGATGAGGAAAAGACTGAGGTACTTAATGCCTTCCTTGCCTCAGTCTTTAATAGCCAGACCAGGTATCCTCAGGGTATTCAGCTCCCTGAGCTGGAAGACAAGGATGGAGAGCAAAATAAACTCCCCGTGATCCAGGAGGAAGCAGTTAATGACCTGCTGTGCCACCTGGACACTCACAGGTCTATGGGACCTGATGGCATCCACCCAAGAGTACTGAGGGAGCTGGTGGAGGAGCTTGCCAAGCCACCCTCCATCATTTATCAACAGTCCTAGTTAACGGGGGAGGTCCCGGACGACTGGAGGATTACCAATGTGACGTCATCTACAAGAAGGGCCGGAAGGAGGATCCAGGGAAGTACAGGCCTGTCAGCCTGACCTTGGTGTCAGGGAAGATTATGGAGAGGTTCATCTTGAGAGCGCTCACAGGGCACGTGCAGGACACCCAAGGGATCAGGCCCAGCCAGCACGGGTTCATGAGAGGCAGGTCCTGCTTGACCAACCTGATCTCCTTCTATGACCAGGTGACCCATCTAGTGGATGAGGGAAAGGCTGTGGATGTTGTCTACCTGGACTTTAGTAAAGCCTTTGACACTGTCTCCCACAGTATTCTCCTGGAGAAGCTGGCGGCTCGTGGCTTAGACAGGTGCACTCTTTGCTGGATAAAAAACTGGCTGGACAGCCAAGCCCAGAGAGTTGTGGTGAATTGAGTTAAATCCAGTTGGCAGCCGGTCACAAGTGGTGTTCCCCAGGGCTCGGTACTGGGGCTGGTCTTGTTTAATATCTTTATCAATGATCTGGATGAGGGGATAGAGTGCACCCTCAGCAAGTTTGCAGACGACACCAAGCTGGGCGGGAGTGTTGATCTGCTGGAGGGTTGGAAGGCTCCGCAGAGGGATCTGGACAGGCTGGATCGATGGGCTGAGGCCAATTGTATGAGGTTCAACAAGGCCAAGTGCCGAGTCCTGCACTTGGGTCACAACAACCCCATGCAACGCTACAGGCTGAGGGAAGAGTGTCTGGAATGCTGCCTGGTGGAAAACGACCTGGGGGTGTTGGTTGACAGCCGGCTGAAGATGAGCCAGCAGTGTGCCCAGGTGGCCAAGAAGGCCAACAGCATCCTGGCCTGTATCAGAAATAGTGTGGCCAGCAGGAATAGGGAGAGGATTGTGCCCCTGTATTCGGCACTGGTGAGGCCGCACCTCGAATCCTGTGTTCAGTTTTGGGCCCCTCACTACAAGAAGGACATTGAGGTGCTGGAGCATGTCCAGAGAAGGGCAATGAAGCTGGTGAGGGGTCTGGAGCACAAGTCTTATGAGGAGCGGCTGAGGAAGCTGGGGTTGTTCAGCCTGGAGAAGAGGAGGCTGGGGGGAGACCTTATCGCTCTCTACAATTACCTGAAAGGGGGTTGTGGTGAGGTGGGTGTTGGTCTCTTCTCCCAAGCAACTAGTGACAGGACAAGAGGAAATGGCCTCAAGTTGCGCCAGGGGAGGTTTAGGCTGGATATTAGGAAAAATTTATTTCCTGAGAGAGTGGTGAAGCATTGGAACAGGCTGCCCAGGGAAGTGGTAGAGTCACCCTCACTGGAGGTGTTCAAAGAACGTGTGGACGTGGCATTGTGGGACATGGTTTAGTGGGCATGGTGGTGTTGGGTTGATGGTTGGACTTGATGATCTTAAAGGTCTTTTCCAACCTTAATGATTCTGTGATTCTATATTCTGTATCCAATTTCTTTTGTTTGTTTTCTTAAAACTCATTACTTAGTCAGTACCAGATACTAGGTTAGATGTACTTTTAGTTGGAACCAGCATGGCTCTGTGTCTTGATTGCCAAGGCTTCATTTTGGCAACATGAAATTAATACCTGTAAAATAAGATGTCTAGAAAGCTTTAGACTGACTACCATTTTGTTGTCCCTTGTTTTGTTTTAGCAACCCAGTTTTTACCAGCTGTGCACTATTTTCAATGAAATTCTACATTGTATTTCATTTATTATTGCTTAAAATACATAAGCTCAACAGGAAAGCTGTTGAGCTGTACCTTGTATTGTTAAATAAGCACATTAATTTTAATTTAAGAGAACAGAGCAGTGAGAAACTGAAGTCAAAGCCGTGCAGAAGGACCAGCTATTTCCAGTAGCTTCACACCTCCAATTCACCATTCTCTGGCTGTGACTGGAGATTTATCTAGCAAGAGCAGTAAGTAGAAATAAGTGAAAATCTTATTCACTACAGCATATTTCTCTCTGAGAAGTCTGTGAGCCTGCTTTACCATGGACACCATGAGGCTCAGAACAAGCCATGGAGTGGGCAGGTTCTTCTGGCTGCACCACAGCTTAGGGGAATTATCTTCTACGTATTTCCTTTTCTTTGAAAAAGTGATAGTACTTAGTGTTGGTGGGGAAAAGAGTTGAAAGAAATAAGTTTTGAATTAACATCTGACAGTGGTGTTTGGTTTAGGGGGTCTCTTAGCCACTAGATGGCAGGAGGATATCAATTTTGTTTATTGCAAAACCACAAAAATTAGGGAGCATTGCAGCTGAGCAAAAAGTTATGTTTCAGAAAGCAGGAATAGCAGGATACACTCTGGCAAGCCTGCATGCAACACAATTTTAAAACATGGTTAAACAAAGATTGAGCTAAGGATTTCAAATGTGTTTTTTAATTCTTTATGTGCTAGTTAGAAACAAAGAGATTTTTTCCCATAGAAATTTTTCTTTTCTATGTTGTACGTGCTTCTGTTACACTTTTGAGGCTTTAAAAGTAGTCTCACTTCTCCACAGGATGATTTAATATCTTCATTTGTTATCTTTTGTCTTTTATTGGGGAACTCTGTTAGGGAGATTGATAGCAGCAAACCTATTTTAGCATGCAGGAAACATAATGTAACATGAAACAGAACAAAACTGTGGTTCCACTGTATTAAGTAGAGCTAAGATTTCTCTTACTCCTAATGAAAGTTGGTTTTTTTTGAAAAAGCTGCATCTGAAAATTCCCGAGGCTTGGTAGACTCTCACTTGTGCTGTCAGTAATCGTGGCTGTTTGTGGGCTTCAGTGAAGAAGCATAATGCAGAAGAGGGTGGTTGTTAGTAGTATCTAGGTACCAGTTTTATTCTAATTTAATTCTATAGAACCATTTGTCCTCTGTTTACTTTTATCTACTCCAGCCCTACTGTCTTGTTTTACAGTCAATATTCTCCTTCTCATCTGGAAATGAAAAACATAATTTAAATACATATTTAGGAATTCTTACAAATACCTAGCTACAATTGAAACTGTGTGATTCTGTAGTGCCCTTAATGCAGAAACATGAAATATATTGTAAGGAAATCCCACTGAGGAATTTGAGAGGTTTGTAGAGTACACTGACGTGTAGTCACCAAGAGTACTTCAACTGTTTAACACTGCAAACCCAAAATATCTGTAAGGTATTTATTTCCGCCAAATCAAGCCACTATAAAGTTTGAGACTTTTAATTTTAATGAAACATCAGTGTGTATCTTGCCTTCTATAGTTCAATAGTTATGACAGTTACATAGTTATGATATCTACCAGGTAAACTAGTATTTAGATCAAAAAGATTCATGGATATATAGGTTCTCTTTTCATTTGTACAGTGTTTATTTGGGTTACAGGGCATCAAAGTGGGGAAACACAGATGTTACCAAAGCTGTCTATTTTAACTTCATGACCCTTGTCTCAGTATAGCCATATTTCTCAAAAGAAATAGCCTTGTCATTCAGAGAATAAATATTCATTTTTGCGATTCAGCCTCAGCTGAACCTCAACTTTGGCACTGTAACAGGTATGGAAAGTTTTCTTTATTTCAGCTTTGCTCTTCTGTTGTTCTTCTGTCTTTTGGGGAGTTGTTTTCCATCCACTTTTGATTACCAACAGCTTATTTTTATTTGGTTTGTAAGAAGCTGCTTTGCAGGTAAGAACTTTATGAAGAACAATTTCACAGCAATGCAGATGCATATGTTTTCCAGAGTTGCCCATTTTGTATTTTTTGGGCCTGATCTTAGAAATTAATTGCTTGCTTTGTAGAAAAAGTACTACTGCTAGCACCGTATGCTTATGAAGAAACTATATTGGCCTCCACTGCATGAATGTCAGCTGTTCCTGCCTTGAAATTAATGTGTTCAAATCCAGATGATGCCTTGAATGATACCTCATCTTTTTTATCATAACTTTTAGAGTTTTAAAATTAAAAATGCAGTTCTGTTACAGGTTTTTCAGTGACAGAGTATTACAGACCTTTCAAAAATAAATATTGCTAAGAAAAGTATCTCTTTTATCCTTAGACAGAATAAAAATAGCAAGTTACTCTAAAACAAATAACAGGTGGTGAATTGTTATCTGAAGTTATGCTCTGGGCTGCAACTCAGAGGTCTGAACTGAACTGTTGGTTCAGCCTCATGCTTCCTTTATGTGTCTAAGCAAATCTCTGTGCACCTTAGTCTATCCTGTAAAAGGGTGATGGTCTTTCCTTTGACTATCCTAACTCCAAAGTCTAGCACAATATAGCTTTAATTTTGTCTGGATTTTGTGGGTTCTGCTTTGCACAAGCTAAATATCAGTATTTTCCCCCAAAGTGCTGAACATAAAATTTCAGAAGCAATAGGTTCTGGCATCTATAGTCTGTTAAAGTTAATCCCTAGAAAGACAATAAAGAGATTTTAACATAGATCAACAGGGATGTTTCATTTTCATTCCTCTCTTTTAAGCCAGAGGTGGTTTTTATTTTTTGTTATTGCAGTTTTTGTTAGATCTGGAACTCAACTTCTGGAGAACACTGAGGGAGTATTGAACAATTAGTGAAAATTGTGGTCAGTGCTTGTACTTTCCCTTGGATGCTTACTAGATGTACTGTATAGGAAATGCCCAAGTATCTTGAAATAGTATCTAGTCTAAAGTGTAACAACTCATTAATTCACAGTCAATATTTGTTTCCAGTCTCCTTAGAGACTTTATCTTGTGAAGCACAGCAAACACTGGGTTATCCATGAACTGTATCTGTAGCAATCACAACACTGAGTCAAGTATCCTAATTACTTTTTAGTGTAGTAATTTATTTCCTTCATTACAACAAACTCTGGGCTATCATCATACAAAATTTGGAGGAAAGCTATTATGTAGTGTCATTTTTAAGCTTTAAAAGGAATCAAAAACAAATTAAGCCAAATTTATAAGAAACCAAAACTATTTAAGGGTGAATATATAGGAAATAGTTCTATGAATTAGAATACAAAGAGGTTTTGTAAACTGTGTGTGTTAATTTGCATTATTTTCTTAGAAATATTCATTGTGTAAATATTGTACTAATGATGGATCAGGATTTGAGAGAAGGAAGAAAGATGTATTACAAAGTGAAGTCTGCTGTCCCACCTCCATCTCAAGATATGCTGTATTTTCCTACACTCTTACACAGGAACAATGATAGAATCAGAGCGATGGGAGTGTGTTTTCCACTTGTCAGCAAAGGTAGATCAGGCCTGCATGACCTCAGCTTGCAGGGTGATAGCTATGAGGGTTTGAATAGCCCCATAGAAAAGTCCAGCGTGACCCACTGCTGACACATGCGAATCTTTGGGCCTGAACGCAGAGAGCAACCTGTTTCACTCTCCAATGTAGCCCTGAGCATGGTGGGCTCCTAGCATTAGCAAAGAAGATTAGACTTGCTCTTGAGGACAAGCTGAAGCTGTTTTCAGATGCAGTGTGGAGTACCATTTGATGAAGAGCCAAGGTACTGTAGAATGTTATTTATCTCCTTCCTTCTCTGCCACCTGTTTGGAAATCTCATGAATGAATGCCCTAAACCAGTTAACCAGTTCAGTTTCAGTGCTTATATCAAGCTAATTATAACTCTACTGGCATTTTGCAATTGCTAATCCTAGCCAGAGTGTTCTCTGAGAAATAATTGGGGGGGGGGGGGGGTTTGCTTTATTTTGAGTCATTTTCCAAGCAGTCCATATAGCAATATATATACCTGTTAATTGCTCTTAGGATCTATGATAGATAAGAGAGGCTTCATCTTTTTTTCCACATAATTGGCAGTTGCCTATGTACATTACGCTACCTAGGATATGATCATGCAAGATTTCAATTTCCAGAACACCCATGGAAGGTATGTATGTGCAGGTTTTCTAGAGATGAGCAGAAAGCCTTTCAGCAAGCAATATTCTTTATTTGTAAAATTTTACCTTTTGAATGTTATTTGAATATTACATTGCATACAGTATTATGAGGCCTGCACAGCAGATACCACACAGCTAATTAGGAAGCTGAAGATGAATTACAAATTGATGGTTGAGGGTTTAGAACTTACCTTGTTTTGGTCCTCTCTGCTGCAGGCATTACACCACAAAATTGTCATGTAGGCTATAAATGATACTTAAAATAATAAGTGCACAAAGACTAGGATACTGCTACCTTTTTCTTTTTTTTTCCTCTTGTCTTTTTTTAACTGTTGCAAAATGTGGACAAAGTGTAGCTAGCTTAGCCCCAGTGCGTTTCGTCTGCTTCATTTGTATGTAATAAATAAAATTGCAGCCATGGTTTTGATTTGAATTATGCTAAGGCCATCACTAACACATAGTTAAAAGGAGAAGAAGACATATTTAGATGTAACTATCAGAATTCCAAAGATATATATAATATACAAAGTATGCCAGAAGTTGTAGTCTGAGGCTTGCTTTTTCAAACAGCTCAACTCCTTTCATTACACAGTGAGTTTCCAGTTGTCCTGGACTGGGTTTCTCTGTTTTCCAAGTTCTTAGAGAAGACTCGCCCTCCTAACTGGAGAAGGGTCTGAAACTAAAATGGGACAAGAAAGCTACAAGAGTAGCTCAGGGTCTGAAAAATGTCTTTTAATGAGGGATTTTAAATGTATTTAGTTTCTCTAACTAAAGTTGAAAGATAATTTGCTTGTACTATACAAATATATAGTGTACTATACAAATATATAGGTGATATCAGAAGATAAGATGCACTTTTTGTAAGCAAAGAATTCATAAATGGATCCAATGGATCCATAAATGGATCTTTTAAAAAAAGGTTGGGTATAAATCTAAAAGGTGTTCTGCAGAATAAACAGAAGCTGCAGGTTTGTAGAAACTACTGAATAAGGGTTTGTAGCTTGCTTCGCAAGAGATCAAATGAAAAGTGTGCTCACACTCAGGTGAGTCAGCTACTGCAATTAGCATGTTGCAGCTCACTAGTTGATTTTGTTCATCTCTGTTGCAGTTGTGAAGCTTTGTGGTAGGTGAGGCCTTATTGTAAGTCAAGCTAATACACTCTAGATTGTGGTTGCAAAGGAACATAGAAATAGCCATTGCTGTAGTTCAGCTAAGTAGCTGCAATTCGGTAAGCTGTGATACCTTGACTGTTAAGCCAAGGTCCCAGAGGCCTTTAGGGCTATAATATACTTTGGGGAAATGCCATATTCTGTGGACTGCAACCCTGTCTTTTTTGCGGTTGACGTTAAATAATCATGTGCAGGCACTAGCAGGTTTGTCTGCTCAGGGAAGCTAATGTGCAGTAACCAAAGATAGGAATTTGTTTCTGGACTGAGATCTACTGTAAACCTCCATAGTGGACAGTAAGAATGCTTTTGTTTCAAGCGTTCTTTTCCAGGAGGCATGTGGCAGTAAGCTACCTTACACACTCTGGACCTAAACATTGTACAGATGTACAAAATAGTGGATTTTAAATTAATTCTCTAGTTCACTGTACACTACTATCCCTCTGGAAAGAAGCCATGAGATCTGCAATTGTTTTATGAAATAAGTTTGTTGAGGCTCCATTTTGTAATGGAAAAACTAAGACCAAGAGATACGGAGTTACTCTCCCAAAGTTTTTCTGTAGCAGAAGCAGGATTCACACTCAGTTCTCCATCCAGAGCACAACTAAGTGGCTCTTAGAGGATAACAGAATATATCCCCCAGTTGAGCATTTGGTTTGTTTAATAGTTTCCATCAAGTTAACTGAGCAAAGCATAGCTAGCATATAATCTTAATAAATATTATGGCTTGTTTTCTACAATTGGAGGTGATACAGCATGCTACAAGAAACTTAGGGAAATACCAGGATGTCTTTAAAAAAATTAAAGCATTTTATTTTGTGAATTTTCTGCAAAATCTGTAACTACTGCTACATACATAATAGTAAGAACAAAAGTAGGTTTTTAATATGATACTGTTTTATTGGATGAATGAACTCAGTCCTGTCTTGGGCAAAGAATTTGTTAATGATCGCTTAGGTCCCTCCCAGCTCTATTATTATAAGTTCAAGGAAATAATCCCATTGTTTACCTAACTCTTTTTGTTCAAGACTACTACAGCAATATTTTCCTTTCAAAATTAGTGTGTTTACAGTTATAAGGAGGGCTTGGGACAAGGGTTTCCAAAGAAACAAGAGGTACTGTCTCCATTAGCTTCCTAGTTTCAGGTTTATTCAAGCAAAAGGCTCTGCCTCTGGTGACTTTTAAACTGGCTTTGTTTAGTCAGCTGACAGTCTAATTCCAAAGGTGTCCTTAAGAAGTCATGAACTAATTGGCAGTTCAAAAAGAAACTGGAGGCTAAATAATTACTATGGCCCTGATCTTGAAAACAGTTACAAACAGGCAGTATTTTACTGCCTGACTAGACCTGTTGCTTTTAGTAGGCCTGCTCCCAGGAGGAAAGCGGGATGTGTTCATTAGGGACTGTGGTGTTCGAGTAAGCACACTTGCCATTTCCCTTTATTCCAGCCCTTCCCAAAAATGACTTTCAAGGTTTAGGCACTTCAGCAGAGTAGTATATGAAGATGCAAGTATATGAAGGCCAGACTTTATATGTCATTGATAAATATGAACCTGAGACACCAATATTATCAGTTTGGCATGTTTCACTGTAATTTAAAATTTCTTTAACAGACAAAACAAGGCCATAAGAGGGAACAGAATTCTAGGACCATTTGACTGGTTTTTGTGTTTTAATGTTCTGGGGGTTTTCTGGTATTATGGTGTTCATGTTTGCTATTCTAAATTGCAGCTGTCAGTTTTCATCCCTTTTGTGTAAGACATCTCCTTGACATAGTAAGCAATACAGGTGAAATAATGTTTAGATGCTTTTTGGGGAACTTTTATGCTCTATTTTGTAGGACCACTTTTCTTCTCTCTTCTAAATGAAGACTTTCTATTATCTTGAAAAGATTCTGACTTTAATATTAGGAAATTTTTTATTAGGAATTTTTTAAATTTTCTTTTGACATTTATCTGGAGCATATTTAAAGGTAGCCTTCTAAGGACTGTTTATTTTGTTGGTGCTAGTCTATCAAAGTCAGTAGTCATTTGCAGTGTAATACAGTTTTAGTATTTGGTCTAGTCCTTGTGGTTAATGCTTAGTCCTTATCCCATATAATTTATGCTTTCTGATTTTTAACAGTAAAGGAATATTCATTTTTATAAATGACAATTCAAGTAGTGGCACATTCTTCTTGTCCAGAAATGTTGCTGCTCTGCCAACCTGATGCAATATTAATGGGAAAAGGCAACAGGATAATCTACTATTTGCATGCAGCTCTGAATCTGCGTGACACTTTACCAAAACGGATCTGACAAAGAACAAAGAGTCTGCCTTAAAGAACTTAAGATCTAAAATGCTCTAGTCAAGTTTAACAAGTGTCTTTTGCTTGTTAGTGCCAATAGGTTTCAAGAGAAAAAAAATTCAAAGAGGTAAGAGCGTACAGTAATTGAGGTGTACTAAATATGGTGAAATTAGACTGGATAAAAGTATTAAAGCTGGATAAAAGTATTAAAGCTGGCAGTTTGGAGAGAAGGTTATGTAGGAGTAAGACATATTAATGCATGATCATCAGAAAGCATCAGACATATGAATAGACCACTAATTATTGAGACTAAGGTAGAAACATAGAACAAAATATTGAACCTTGATTTGTCTAATTTATGAATTCTGTTTCCTGTTCACTTCTTTTGGAAGAATAAATCTGAACTGGTCTCCAGCACACTCAGCTTTACTATGCATAGCTTGGTGATGCTTTGTGAATTCAAACGCATTCCTCTTTGCATTGTCATTGTTTCCTGTCTATCCTTTAACTACATATTAAAAAAAAAAAAAATCCACTACACAGTTTTTCCCCAGGAGAGGAAATCTAGCATTTGTGATGACCAGTAGCCACAAACATCATTTATACTGTGCATCGAATAATGGAAGGAGTGGGGGGTTTTGGACAGAAGGAGCAGCATAGAGCCAGACAACTGCATAAAATTAAATCAGCAATATAGGCTATGTAAGTTTCTTCAGAGGTCTTAAAACTAATGATATTCCTTATCAAGTAAAGCCCAAATTTGTTGGACTTTATAGAGCAAGAGTAGAACAGAGTTCTCTCTTTTGTGTGTGTGTACTTCTAATAGAAATGAATGTAATCAGTTTAGCCTTTTCCACCCACCTCTGAATGTCAACTTCCTTAAATTGAATAGTATCGTAATTGTAGATTTTTTTTTAATCTGCTTACATTTTTCAGTACAGCAACAAAAGTCCCTAACTTTCCTGGGAGAGAAGGGGACTATAGCTGTTTTCAAAGCCCAGATATCCCTCTGTAATATCATTTTTTAAATTCATTTTGAATAACACATTAATTTCCTCTTAGAAAAGCAAACAAACAGGAAAAAACCAAACAGGAAACTCCTCCTATCCTGTGATTGGGAAGTGATGATCAGGAAATTTGTCTTTATTCATCTAATACTCTGCCTGTAAGTCTATTTAAGTGACCGTTCTTTTCCAGGAGAGCTGTTTCTTTTGTATGCTAAGTATCACATTGCTTTCACGACCAAGCAGCTCATGTTTTCAGAAGAGCAGAAGAGCTCTATTGTCTGTCAGTTACTATCAGTCTCTTTTTAATCACTGTTAATGTTGAGGTTTAGTAAATGGGTTGCTGTAACAGTTTCTACCCTAGAGATTCCACTTTCATCTTAATGTTTCCCTTTCATCCACTCTTCTCTTGAGAACTTTCCCTGCATTATGCTGATACTGTTCCAAGGGGAGTCCATATAGTTACAGCAGACCAGCTTTATTAGAGCAGGAGGTTTTTTTACAGTCACTGGCCTTTACACCTTGCACAACGGTAGCAATGCCAGACTACACAGCTGACATTAATTATGTAATGTGATGGAAAGTGAAGACCCTCCCCATAGAAACACATCCCACTACACTTGAAGTTAAGCAGCTGGTTCTCACTGCAACACTTGTTGCTCTGGAGGGCTGGCAGACCTGAGCCCAAGAGCTTGGCTGCAGCAGATGGGAGAGATGATGAGAGACTGCAGCGCTTAGGGAAGCCATTCTTCTGCATGTGGATTCTTAGTATGTTGGTATGTCATACTAATATACAATAGCAAAAAAAGTGCAGGAAGATGCCAGTAGAAAGGAAGCCAAAGGAGAGGAGATCTCACCTGCTAAGAAACACTGCTTTCAGTAAAATTCTTACTGAAAATAATTTTTAGGTATAGTTAAATGTTAACAGTGATATTTTTATCCTTAAACCTTGATATGCGTACATACTGAAATCATAATTTACCCAAAGTGTAACAGAAAAGAAAGTTTGTTGTTATAAGTAGCAGTCCTTTAGACAATCAAGTTCACTACTGGTGCAAGTGATGTGTCTCCATTGTCTTTGACAGAATTTTAGAATTTTCTTACCACTCATGGTGATAAGAAATTTGGCCTTTACTATTCAAAAGTTCAATAATGAAATGATGTATGGGTAACTTTAATTTTCTATTTGAAAAGTGAGAATTTGATAATAATGATTTTCCCAGGGTTGACACTGATTGAGTCTAGACTTGATGAAATCACAGACCCAGCCATACCGTTGTCAAGCCTAAGGCCTGGATTTGGAGGCACAGTAAGGGTGAAAACATGCAAGCTGTATGAGGATGCCAGAATGGAGTTTCAGTTTTGCTGAACTCTTGACCGAAGGGAGAGAATATGACATATGTGAGAGCATTGATAGGAAGAATATTTCTGTTTAAGGGAAAGATCAGTGCCCACTAGCGGAGTGAGGAGTTGTAATTAAAACCTAAAGATAGAGTAAACAGTCATAAAAGTCAAGTTTCTATTTAGTCTGGGCAAGTTTGAATCCCAAAGGAGGGAAGTTAAAGACATTGGGTGTCAGAGAAGCAAAATGAAATAAAACTGAGGGCAAATAGTTTAAAACATTTTATAACAGCACATAACTAACCTGTGGAAACCCTTTCAGAAAATACGGTGATTAGAAAGCTTAGTAAGAACGGCAGTAAACATTTATGTTAACATGTGTCCAGTTCAAAGCTTAGAAAATAAAAATTTATCTGGAAAGCTTTATGCTTTCACTCATAAGCCAGCCTGTCACTGACAGGGCATTTCCCTTAAGGACTGATTATTACATGTTTTGTTACTTTATTAGTCACTATTACAAGGTCTGATTGAGCTTGTTGAAAGTGGAGAGTTGGGCCTTATACTGTCAGTTTAGTCCACTCAGGCAATTCCCGTATGGCACTATGTTGGCACAGAAAACAGAATCTTCAAAAAACAATTTCTCTCTGGACTGCAGGCCCAGGGTATGTATACACCTGAATCTTTGCTTCCTTATTTGTTCAGTTTGGACAGATACCAAAAGATTTCTGGAACTTTTTGTTGTCTGCCAGTAAAGAAATCATAGGCGTAACCCCACAAAGAATGCTGTGGTTACTTAGTATCTTGTTAGCCTGTTCAGCTTGGAAGGAATCATTAGAACAAAACCATACTATCCTCTGTAAAGGAATGGGGAAATGATGGAGTTATGTGTGCTACCGTGCTGACGAGGCTTGTCTGTGACATTTGGTGTTGACCGGCATAGAGCTTCTGGTGTACTTTTGGGAATACCAGCAGTAGCTACATCTCTTAAACTCCCAAGTATTCCTGTGTGAATGAGTGCAAACTATTGAACTCAGAAGTGAAGTGGTTTCAGAGAAGTTGTGTGGCTAGGTTACTATGCCACTTAACCCCAGCTGCCATTTTCAGTGAGGCTTCTTGTGCGGTAACGTGGCTACGTGACTTCTAGACTAGAATGAGATCACTTCCAGCATTTTAGGAGAGCAGACAGTGCAAACATGATACCGTACTGCTCATGTGGCTCTGTCCCGAGTATTCACAACTGTTCGTGTTCACATAAACAGAAATTTGTGTAAAATCCCCTTGAAAATATCCTATGGTGTGTAACAGCCACTGTTAGTCATACAGCTTTTTCAGGAAGTCAGTGAAGCCAGATAAATCTGTAGAAACTTGAATCCAGTGTGGACTGAGGAAACTAGCCTCTTCATTGACCTGAGTGGTTATTTGTTGTTTTGAAATTTCTTTTTACATCTTTGCCAGAGAGCTGTCTAGTGATGTAGGACCAGGGGGAATTTTAGACTAAAATAAAAATCCAAGATCTCTTTGAAAGTCAAATGTAATATTAACATCATACAGCTGTGGATAATTCTTTAAAATGGTTAAGATCTTTTCTTGAGGAAAAGCATATTTAATTATTGCTCCCAGAGCCCTCAAGAAGCAGTATGCAAGGAGAATACCAATACTTGCCATTTGCCAGAAAAAACTGTACTTCCAGAGTATCAGACAAAATCCTCAAGTAGGTATAATTCAGTATCTTGTTTTGTAGTCTCTAAGAGAAGTCTAAGAGAGGAGATGATATTAGGATGGTCCCATGTAAAAAGAGTACAGGGAAAGCCTGCCAGGTGCAGCTATTTAATTTGGCCCTTTATAACAGAACATGAGGACACTCAAAGGTAGGAAGAAGCTGTTTTAAAATTGAATTGCAGTAGCATTTAAACACAATGCATCATCTAGAGAAGGTTTGTTATAGTTTCCAATTAGTCTTGTCCTTTAATAATAAAAAAGAGGACATTTGAATCTAAAAGACAACAATTGTTAAATCAGGAAGGTAAGAAAGTAGATTACCTAAACAACATTTAATCAATTTGCAGCAGTCTCATGTCTACAGGCTATTACTGAAGCAAATAGCTTAGTAATTCTTTAGAAAGATGTCAGAGTGAGAATAGTGAAAGTACTTAAATTAATTGAGATTATGGGGAAAATCTAATTTTTTTAAAAACAAACTGTATTATACAGTTATTTGTGCTGTGAAAGTAGGTTACATTTTCCTCTCAGACATCAGCAATAAATACTGTTGGAAGCAGGATGCTGGACCAAATAAGTAAGAGAGGTGCTGATAACTTCTGCCCTTTCCTGAGCATTGTTTCTAACTGGGTTTGCTCCAAAGCTTGTTTATAGTTCTGAGGTTGAATCAGACCCTTTATAGGCTCTCACTGGCTTCAGTTCTGCTTGAGGAGATCTTACCAACATCTGAAGCCACCTGCTTGGCCCAAAAAGTCCACCTCTAAAAGCAAGTACTGCTGAGTTCCTCATGCTTACACTTCAGGTGTGAATGCTAGTTGTAATTGATTTTTTCTTAATACTACTTAGAATAAAATGGTGACTAATGTCTGTGCTATCCCTTTGCATCTCTTTCTAATCCAATCTAAGACTCCTGCACATAGCAGAAAGGTCAGTACACAGTCATATTAACAGAGAACATATATAGCTCATCTTGTTTTGGTGGGGTTTTTTTTAAGTGAGGTTCAGGTGTTGATGATTACACTAAAATGTGCTTATTTTTTTGCATAGGTTCAGACTACTGTTTCGCAGACCAAATTAACACATGACCTGTTCACATCTGTAACATTTATCAGTAGAAACTACCTACTGTTCAGTCTTAATCTTCAGAGAATTCAGGGATGATGGTGAATCAGTAAATAAATCCTGTCACGCCATTGGGTAAACTGCGTATCTTCTTGTGCTTGGAATAGTTATTAAGGGAGATCTGTCTGTCCTTACATGAATTATTTATAGTAAAAGTAAAATATGTCCAGAACCATACTTTTTGAAAGGTTACTGCCAGCCTGACTTTATGTTTAGGCCATTTGTTTTATCTGTGGGTCAGGATCTGCGTATACTACTGTTGGCTGCAGTTCACTCTAGAGTCTTTTTACCATCATGAGAATCCAATCGCATACAATAATCACTTCATGGAAATCACAAGATCTTTATGCCTCGATCTGAAATACGAAAGAATAAAACAAACATTTGAGAAGAAAAAACATTGGGTAGGGCTGCCCGAATCGTTTGAATTAAGATAAATAGGCACACAGTATGTGACTGGCCACTAACAATAATTTCATTTGGTTCACGTAGAAAAAAGAAGAATGGAGAAGAAGAACAGCCAAAGTCCTCTCTCAGTAATCAGTACCGAATTGTTACACCCACATTCCAGTATAATATGGACTACAAGAAAGTTGGCAAATGTATTATTATAAACAACAAAAATTTTGAAGACAAAACAGGTAATGTTCTTCCTTTGATGATACTCATTACAGACTTTAGAATTTTGATGATACTCATTACAGACTTTAGAATTTTTATATGTTCATTAATCAATAAGCATTTTATTTTTAGAACATGGAATTTTAATTAATATATTTATCTTTTTTGAAAAATAGTTGTTCATACAATTTATTCCTGTTCTTTAATATTTATATTAGAGCGGCTCTTTGTAGCTTCTTAGCAGGATATGTTTCAAAGAGCATGTCACCTTGCTCTACCAACTTCAAACTAAACCTTTGTCCCAGAGTTTAAGGCTGTGTTATTAAAATTCGAACTTTGGCATCTGCAGCCCATGTTATAACTTCTCTGTCCCTGAGCTACAGCTATGAGCTACAAAAGCTAATAGCTGTAGCTGTGCTCTGTTCACACTCCTGCATGTAACTTTTCAGACCATGTATGGTTTCAGAGCAGACAGATACTTGTGTTATAGTCAGCTTTATAGGTCTTTTCCTACACGCTTGGCAAACACATTAAATGAAGTGTTTACTCCAAAGAATTTACATCACTTTCTTTTACGTGGGTATAATAGGGACTCTTTTCAACAGTTTTTCCTTGCCGTGTTACACTGCATAACCAAAAGGAGATAGAATCATCCACAGAGGTCCTATGTTGCAAGGTGCTGGATGCATGCCAACGTTTTTCAAGATAAGATAGGTGTTACTGTTGAACCTTGCATTATTTTGCATTAAAACAGATCTCACAATTTGTTCTCAATGCTGAGAATGCTCTTAGAGGATTGTTTTAAAATCACGTCACCATGACATTGTTTATGTTTAATTATAAATCTAAAAATTTACCTCTGCGCATGTGAATTATTTTGAATTATGTAATGTGCAATCAACCATATTCTTTGTTTTCTGGCAGGAATGGGTACACGCAATGGCACTGATAAAGATGCTGGAGATCTAGCTAAGAGTTTTAAAAACTTAGGTTTTGAGGTTTCCGTATACAATGACCAAAGCCGTGATCATATGGAAAAATTACTGAAGCAAGGTAAAAATTTAGAATCATAGAATAATTTAGAGTGGAAAAGACCTCTGGAAGTCACCGAATCTCCCCCCTGCTCAAAACAGGTCAAATTAGAACAGATTGCTTAGGCCCCACTACATGCAATTTTGTGTATAGGAGGATTCTGTTTCTGAATGGATTAGGCGTAATTCCCCACCTCTTCCTCCAGCGTCAATTCAGAAATACACAGTTTTCGTGTCATATTAGGTGAAGCGCCTGTCCTGTGTGTTAGGTGAAGAGCATTGTCATATTAGATAAAGAGTCCAGCCTGTTGACTCCAGTGGGCTAAACTTGGAGTCAAGTGAAGGATGCATTCATGTATTCAAGGTACTCATCACATTACTAAAAAGTGTGTTGTGTCATCTTTATCCACTCCTTCTTATGCCTTCCAGTAGAGGCCTAATGTATATTTAGTCTCAGAAAAATGTGTTTGCTAAATATAATTTTTATTTAAAAGGTTGCTTCCTTTTGGCTAATAAGTATTTCATTTGTAGCTGCTGAGGAGAATCACAGTGATGCCGCTTGTTTTGCCTGTATCCTTCTAAGCCATGGGGAAGAAGGCCTCATCTATGGCACTGATGGACCCATGGCTATCAAGAGTTTGACCGCGCTATTCAGAGGAGACAAGTGTAAAAGCCTTATAGGCAAACCCAAATTATTTTTCATTCAGGTAATAGCCCTAAGGTAAATATAGTACCCTGCTGCTGCAGTGGGGAAAACATGCTGTGTTGGTTGTCTGCTCTAGAAGAGCCCTGTAGGTTAACTTACTGATTTTGCTGGAGGTTTTGTGAAAGAATGTGATGAGAGAAATTGACTATGGGTGAAGATAATTGATATACAAGATTCACAGGTGTAAAGAATATTTTGTCATTGTAATTTTGTACATGGTTTCTGTTTGTGCTTGGTAACATATGAACTTCAAAGCAGAAAGATAAACTTCTTGTACAAACAGCTGAGGACAGTACGTGATTATCAATAGAAATAATACTGTCCAGTTCTCTTTGAATAAAGGCTGTCTCTACAAATTACTGCATTCTGCTAAAAGAAATATTTTTTTTCTCTCTCTCAGTAGCCTAAAAATTTATACTGCATTATTGCATTAGCATATAATTAATTGTATGTTACTTAAGCTTTTAAAGACAGCTATTTCAAACAGTATTAACTGACATACCATGGGTCTGAATTCTCTTTTTTTATCATAGTGTTATGTACGTATGGGACTTGCAGCAGATGTGGTTCTCCCTAGGCTGTTCCATCAATTAATCCTCACCCTCAAAGTGAAAACTGTGACTGTTTTAGACTCTTCATACTACTGAAGTGATGTTTATTTTAATTATGAGTTTGGAATGGGTACTTTGTTGCCTTTGAAATTATCTTAATAAAGGCAACCAACTTGTGTTATATAAGCCCATCAGACTGCTATTTTTTTGCAAAAGCTGTCAGTCAAAGCTACTAATCAAGAGCTGAAACTTACCAACCTGCACTGTGGTCCCAGTGTGCCCTTTAGCTAAAGCACACGATTAAGAAATTAGGAATAAAAGAGAGAAATGGCAAAATGTTAAAAATACTTGAAATGGGTGGTCAAACAGTGGAACATGTTGCCCAGATTGTAGAGTCTCCATCTGTGCAGATATTCCAAACTCAACTGTACACAGTCCTGGACATCTGCTGTAGCCATTCCTGCTTGAGAATGGGGATTGGACTAGATGATCTCGGGATGTGATTTTGTTATTCTGTGAAATCTAGTGCTACAGCAGTGCATGTCAGGAACCAAAGACAATGTGTAGTCCACTGTAAAGAAAATGTCCGGAAGTCATGCTGCACAAGACATTATGTAATAATGGAGTGCTGAGGGTGACTCTATACTAGTAAAATTAATCATGGTTAGAATAATCTAATACTGACTTGGCACTTTGACAATCCACTGAGATCCACAGCCTGCAACAGCATTACCTCCCTTTATTGTATGGGAAGTACATTTTGAAATGGGTAAGCTAGTAACTTCATCACTGAACAATTAGGTTTCACACAGAATTGCATTTCTGCATCTAATACATGCAAAGTACTGCTTAAAACTGTATCCATTAAAAAATGTTAATGAATACTTATTTTTATAACACCTTGTTTCTTCTTATTGGACAAGTTCTCTTTGTCTTCACTGCTTTCAGGCATGCAGAGGCTCTGAATTTGATGAAGGTATACAAACTGACTCTGGACCTGCAAATGACACTCTGGAAACAGACGCCAATTTGAGATACAAAATCCCAGTAGAAGCAGATTTTCTGTTTGCATATTCCACAGTGCCAGGTAAAGAAAAGAGGCTCACGGTGGGGATAGAAGACTAAAAACTTATCACCTATATTGACTTGATTGTAGACTGACCCTCATTGATGATACACTGTACCTTGATTGACAAAACACTAAGGTCCAGTGTATGTTGGGCCAGTGTGTTGTATCTACCCCTTTTACACTAGCTGTAGCGGAATCAGGAGAAAACCCAGATTTGGCAGGTGAGAAGACGCAGACATTCTAAATGGCAAAGGCAGTTCTATTTCTGGGAATCCTGCCCTTCCATGTCCCAGTTTAGTGAGTATGTTGAATATGTGATGAAGGCAGGAAGCAGAACAGTTACAGCACGAAACTTATTCTTAGAGAGCAAAAACATGAAATCTTATTTCTTGCAGTTTCCCAAATGCAAAAATATAGCATGGTACTTTAGTAGTGTGAGGTTAAGAGAGTTAATACACATTATTCGCCACTTTAATGAAGTAAGATATGTGGCACAAGTGGTAAGAATTAAACTTTCTGTGTGTGCATTGTTACTCTTTGCTCAGAATCGTTCACACAAATTAGTACATATCTCTCTTCCATTCCATTCTTCAGCACAAGATAATAAGAAAAAAGAGGAAAAATAACCCCATGTACTTTCTTATCTGTCTTTCCTGTAAGGTTATTACTCCTGGAGGAATCCTGGAAGAGGCTCCTGGTTTGTGCAGTCTCTGTGCTCTGTGCTAAATGAGCATGGAAAACAACTTGAGATCATGCAGATCCTCACACGGGTCAACTATGTGGTTGCCACAAATTTTGAATCACAGTCTGATGATCCACGCTTCAGTGAGAAGAAGCAGATTCCCTGCGTGGTCTCTATGCTCACTAAGGAACTTTACTTCTGAAAGTGTATTTTAATGCAGCCAGTGATGAAAGATCAGGATATGGTTTTGGGTGGAGATTTGATTATAAACTGGAGTAACACATTTTTAATAAGAGAAATGTAATTACACTAGATTTTTATATTTATAAGCTGAGGTATCTGATGGATGGACAATATGCAAGATTTTAAAGAAGAAATAAATGCTGCGGGCCAACCTGACAGCTAATACTAATTACTGTATCTTGATTTCCCTTAGTGTGGCTGTCATGATTTATGGCTACTGAAGATGTTCTGAGAGTCAGCTACCTGACCCATAAAGGTTTATTCCAGAAAACAGATTGTAAATTAAGAACAAAAAAATTAAATCATGAGACTCCATCTTTTCTTTCACTTCTAGCTCATGGAACCGTAACTTCCTCAGAAATTTCCAATCATCATATTATGGGTATGTCCAGTGATGAAACAGTTTGTAGCTATTTAAAAGGGTGTTTCTTGGAACATTATTAATGAAGACTAATGGTTGCTCTGTGATTAATCTGGAAGTCAATTTACTTAGTTATCACTCTAGCGTAAGATGGATAAATAAAAAATCAGTATTTGTACATGATCTACCTGAATAGTATGGAAATAAAACAAATGGAAAAGTCAAAGTGAAAATCTTTGTAAAAGATTGGCAAACTGTAATTGGGTGATGCCTTATTAAAGCACCATTGTAAAGATTTTTGGCTTGCAAATGACAGTTAACTGATAGAATGGCCTGAAACAGTGGTATTGCAGTTTTTCTGCTTGCAGAAATAAAAATGTCTGCTTGTTGATTCAGAAGTTTTGAACCAACAGAAAGTTAATGCCAAGGCTTTGTTATAAAACATTGAAATTTAATGTTGAAATGATAGAATTATATGTTCCAGTAACAAATGTATGTTTAGATATATTTCCTATTTGTGAGGAATTTTGCCAAGACTGGAACTTCTTACTTGAATCAGAAACCAGAATTGCCTTTTTAGTTATTGTATGATCTTGATTTTGTATTTTGGAGTTACGTCGGTGATGTTTATATTCCTACTTTTTATATTCTCTTCAAAGTTGGTAGCTAGCTCAAAAAAGTAAGTTTAATGACTTGGTTAAACTGGTAAATGATTAGTTGTTCACCATTTTCCCAGTTAATGTACTCTATACTCTTTTGAAATCTTCTAAGAAAATAATTGTATACTATTAAAGTCAAGTTACCAAATTATTTAGTTTATTTTCTTACAAATACTGTGGCATAGTGAGGCATATATTTTTTTCATAAGTCAAATTTACAGTTGTTTGAATTAAATAAATGATTTTTTTATGGACATCTTGAGCATGAAATCAATAAAGACCTTTTTTTAAATTTCCTATGAATATTTGCATGTTTGTCACTCAATCTGGTGAAGCGAAAATCAACCAAAATACATCCCAAAACCTTTCTCAGCCAAGAATACAGATGGTCTTCGGCATCAAGATAAGATTTACAGTGTCAGTTGAAAAGTAGTTTAGAAAAGTAAGCTGGCATTGGGTAACTTGGGTTAGGCAGGCCACATCCTCTCGTAGAGTAAACAAAAATTGTTGAAAATATTTTAATGGAAATATCCTGATCTACCAGTGCTTAATCTTGCCCTGTGTATAAAATGTCTTTATACTGTAAACTGCACAGTGGTCTAGCAGTTCATATGAAAATGTTCTTCCTATTACTTCTGGCAAATAGCTCCATCTTAAACTATTTTCTGACATTAGAGCTATTCCTGTTTTACCATGAGAAATGTGTCCAGTCAACATTTCAGTATTTGTTACTTCTCTGGAAGCTCTTTCATGTCTTTATAGTTCATTAACGTTTATTTGCTTACAGTTTAGCCTGTTTTTAAACTTCTGTTAACAATATTCCTGTCTCCGAAACTATCCTTTTATTCAGACACATTGTAGCTGTGAAGCTAGAGAGCCTTGGGAACAATAAAGGAGCAAGTAGGTGCTCTGAAACAGGTCATTTAAGTTTTTAAAATAATGCCAAGGAATGTAACAGCATAACAGGTAAGGAGCACATTTCCTCTTGTGTACTGCTTTTTTCTTAAAGGTTCTTTGAGAATTATCTTTTATTTAAAAAAGGCCATAGCAGATTTATCTTAGCTTAGAAGCATTGGGAAAATATAAAAATTGCTAGAAATATTCCCTGGTCCAGCCTACAAGGGACTGCTGAGAAAGGATCAAGAGGAGTTAATATTAGTGAGTTTCCTCTATGAGTAGTAAAAGCTGTTCATCAACATTACCTTAGATCATGTCCAAAACCCATTAATATTATTTAAGAAGAAAATTTCCCACCAACAGACGTCACATCTGACTGGTGATGTTTACATGCTGAGGGCTGTGCCAGCCCAAGAGCCTGAAGGAACCCATTCAGAATAAGGAAGCCTGACCCGTTCACTTGACCAAGGCCAGGTAGCTGAATAGTGACTTGTAAGCCGTAGGGCATTTTAGCTTATTTCCTGATCAAATTTACATCTAGTTTCTGTCTAAAAGCAATTCCCTTGCCATCTGCAGGATTAGCCAAATAGTTTAGTTTGTAAAATCATTATCATTAATGATATTCTGGGTGTTTCTGGAGAGAAGCCAAAAAATTCACCTGCAATCAAGACAGACACTGGCACTGCAATGAAAGTACATAAGTAGCGTAAGAAATCCTGCTTCACCATTGTATGTTTTAGTAAATGCTATACTTTAAATCTGAACTTGGTTACATTTTATGGTACTTTATGATCTTTTAGGGTTCTTAATGTTGCTTTATCTTCCAGTCATGGGTGGATGTTATGTTTTAGACACAGCTCAGGGGAAATGAAGGGACTGTTTAGAAAGCTGAACCAACAAAAACAAGCTGTCTCCAGTCTTTTTTCTGCATGGGAGACATTTATGGCTGCCTCAAATGTGCATATTTTTTCATTGCTTGTAAGTGAATATTAATCTTCTGGATTTCCCCTTTCAGAACAGTCTTTAATTTGCTTCCCATGGCAGAAACAGGAATTTCCTTGTTGGTCATATTTCAGGGTGTTTGTATTTATACAGGAGCTATAAGAAGGCAGTCACAATGCAGGCAAGGACACATCGTGTTTTGCTGCAGGAGGCAATACAGGGAATCTGGAAATACTTAAAGGTGTATTTCTCTAAAACCTTCTACACCATAAAGACATTTTGCCTGTAAGTATTAATACAGTTTGTTTTCCTTATCTTGGTATTACATTTTTGAAGTTTTATAATAGCCTAAATCTTAATAATTTGAAGCATTTAATTTGCATTTTGATTGAAGTGCCACATTGCATTTCAAAAGGTTGAAAGCAATCAAATCTCATAATACCAGGCGTACAAAAATCTGAGGGGGTATAATCATGGAATTGGCATTGTCTATTCTGAATTAGACATAACCTGTTTAAGATGTTACTTTCCATTTAAGAGAAAAGACAATTAAAACAATTAAAAACTTTTTCCCAAAATGCAGCGTGAGATAGGACAACTGTAATCTTACAGGTTTTTGTCTTCCCACCTGCAAATCTTGACTTTTACTGAAACCTAGAAAAGACTTTTATCCTGTCATAGGCTCTTGGAACATTGTTTTGCAAGAATTGCATCGTTTGCCAGTCATGGTGACTCTGTGAGTCACGTTGAAAAGAATATTACATTGCCTTTCATTGCAACCCCAGGCGTGTGCCCCTAATACTGACACTAACAATTTGACTTTGCGTGCAGTCGTTTTTAGTTTTGGAACTTGCTTTTTTGTCCTTTTATTTTGGTAGGCAATAGATGAAAACCCTAGCAATAAATTTTATAACAGTCTGTCAGAGCATTTGTACAAGAAATCTTTCTCCCAAAAAGGCAAAATTGCAAAGGTTTCCCTAAAAAAACCACCCAAAAATAGAGGCAGAAATGCTCTGCAGAGATCTCCAGTGGACCTAAGTTTGCAGTGGGTCATTCTCATTTACAGCATGGTGTTGCCTGGAACAGGAGGTGTTGAGGTTTAGTTGTGTGTCAGAGGTAAAATTTTGTGTGTAACCCACCCCATGTCAGGTGAGTGAGGCCAGAAAATAACGAACCATTTCTGACCACGACTCCTGATTTTTACTGATGTTTACTTCTGGCACCATGGAGTAAACCACTGAAGAAACAGAAGCAAAGGAAACACCTTAAATTTCTCAGTCCACCCAGGGAGCTCAGCAAAGAATTAGAGAACAGCACTTGGCAATTGTTCAAATTTTGCCAGAAGAGGCTCTGCAGCTTCAGGTAGCACACATGTTGGAGACTGTGTAACCTCGTTGTAGCTAACAAACAGCGTCACGCCAAGTTACTAAAAGGAAAGGATTTGATTTTGCAAGGAAGGAGAGCTTTGGGGTAAGGCAAAGGGAAACTTTTGAAAAGTTTCCTAAATTATGCTACAAATAGACATGGTATTACAAATTGGAAATTTAAGTATATGAGAGAAACTAGATGTGATTTTAAATAAACAAGAAAGCAATTGTGAGATAATAAAAAACTGTCCAGTGTGCAAAATGTAGTGCTGTGCATGCAATCGATTGGGAGGAGTGCAGAGCTGACATACGAATTGCGAAGAAATAGCAGTACTTTGGAGGTCTGGCTCTGTTATCCTGACACCCAAATGGTGGTGTTCTTGAAGGAAAGCACCAAAAGGCAAATTAGCTCAAAAAACCACCAATGGAAGCCTATTAACCAAACCCACCTTTTACCTTCTAAATGCTCCATCTTTGTCTTCCTGCACTTATCTAATCCCACAGACTGCTGCCTGCATGGTTTGTTAAAGGGTTATTTAACAAAATTTCAGAGAAGTCCATGGAAATGCATTGGTGCATTCTGCCTCCGTCCCAGCCTCCATTCCCATCTCTGCCACAGCCTGGCTATGCCAATGAGCAGGTTATTTCTTCTCTGGTTTACAGTGAGATTCCCATTTCCCTGGTAATATTGGAGGAAACATTGCAAAAATAAATTGATGTAAATAAAAACAGATACTCTCTGTTTACCCCTCTGAAAAAAATCATAATACTAATCCACCTCTTAGAAAGCTGTGAAGTTTATTTCATCACTGTTTACAAATTGCTCTAAGGGCATTGCATTAAGAATGTTACAGACTTGCAAATTATTGTAATTACCATAGTATTATGACTAGATTTTCTAAATAGATTGTAAACTCTTTAGACCAAGCTATGCCTATATTATAACAGGGCTGATAACACTGCTAAGGCAGTGTCAGAAACATATATGGGATGCAATATTCCTAGGTTACAGGTATTGTGTCTAGTGCAAAGGAAGGGGCAAAATGAAGTTCTGTTGGCAGGTCTCACCACTTCCTAGGCAAATAATCTCTTTGGCCTATATAAATCTATAATTTTTATTATTTGTAATTTTACAATTATATTAGAATAAATAGATTATAATATTATAGCATATAATGTATAATTTACTTTATAATATAAAATATTATGATTTATAATAGTATGCTTAAATGAATAATAATTATTATAATTATTTATACAGTGTATTATAGATGTTTCTATGTTTATTTTATATAGTTTAATCATCACTATGAAAATAAACACTTGTGAAATATTTGTTATTTTCTCAGGCAACTGCGCATGCAGTGAAATGCTGCTCAGCAGCAAGCAAAGCAAAAGGAATTAGCTTCAAGGTTTTTGCTCTCTTTACTGTCTGAGTGGAAGAAACTATCAGGATGGCTTCTACAAGTAAAAGAAATTCTGCAGGTACAAGATTTCATTTACTGAGATTTGTCAGTAGTAAGGTTGAATCAGGTTTCAATCCATTCTTATGAATATATGATACCGTTCTCTTTGCCTTCCACCTGCCAAGGATTTTGTGGTAAACAATAGGTGAAAAACAGGGGAAAATAACATACTAAAAAATTTGGACATCTCATCTGGACTTACACTGTGTGCTAATTCTGCCCCTCTGCTTCCTTCCATAAAGAATCTGTCCTAAATGCAGCATTTCCCTTTATAGCAGAATTTTTCTTGTCCCTGACACATAGGTTGAACTGACATTTGTAAAAAACATTGAAATCCTTAAAAATTAACTGGGAACTGGAAGATACAGTCAGTATCTCTAAAGCACTGATGATGAAGTCAGTCACCTCCACTGAAGTCAGTAGTAAATGGGATTTCAGAACCAAGCGTTTCTTACATTACTACAAAGTTTGGTCATGTTCTATTTCCCAGAACTTATGTGTATTCTCTATTGTCCCTGACTGGAAGATCCAAATTGAGGTTGACTGTGCTCCTTTCAGTCACTGGATTCTTAAAAAAATCTTAATTTCCCATACACGGTTTATAGCTTAAAAAATGGAATGAGATTACCACTTCTTTCACTGGGTATTGAAGTGCATTAATAAAACTGATATTTTGATCAAAAATCCACCAGTGATTAGAAAATGTGAATCTCAAACTACAGCTGGCCACAAAGTGTGAAGGGTCATGAACAAATACATACATTCAGGCATTTTTCCCCCCAAGGTTTTAGCTCATCTTTTACTTGTAAGACTTTTTCCTGTTGTCACATCATGATTCACAGCGTAAGATGATGTATCCTTAGCTGTGTTTACAACCTATCCAAATTGAATGCCATCTACAAATTTCATTAGGGGGCTGTTTACTGTCTTTCAGATCACTAATTGCGAAGTTAAATAAGACCAGACTCCAGAAGTTGAATAAGACCAGTTACATAAGACAGATATCTTCCGAGCCCCCTACATTGTCACTATCATTTGTTTACAGTTTGGGCCAGTTGTCAGCAGTAACATTAACATCAGGGAAGTGTGGCCTGGCCCTATATTTTATAGCCTTGATTTGTGTTTGTCTTCTCTAATTGTAACGTGCTTTATGGCCATTGAAGCACAGAAACCCAACGCTCAGCAACAATTTCCAGTTCAAGCAGATCTTTGTAAGAGATTAATAGGCAACAAATTAAGTAATGGTGCCGTTCATTTCTCTTTGATTAGTGAGAACTCAAAATACGTTTTGCCCTGAAGGTGGAGTCTGCAAGCACGGATTCCTCATCAAATCACCACCTGTTAAACTTTTCAGCTCACAGGTATGCTACCACAGATCAGTCTTATTCCAGCAATCCCTCAACAAGAATCTGTTATTTCTGCTATCCTGGATTTTAATGAGACACAAATTACTTTCTCTTCGGCAGAATTCCTGGAAAAGGCGTTTTTTCATCCTGTCCAAATCCAGCAAGGGCAATTACATCTTGAAGTATCTAAAAGGCCAGAACATAAAAGGCTCCATAGCTGTCGATCAGTATGTAACTCAAATGCACCACCTTTTTATTTTAAGTCATGTATCAACGCTCTTAAACGACCACTGACTGTACAGACGCTTGTTCCCAGTTGAGGTTCTTGATCCAAATCCTGCTGAAGTCCAGAAAAGATTCCCTTGGGCTTTTGTAGGCTTTGGGTGCAACTTACAGTGTATGATATATGTAGAAGTAAAAATCCTGAATTACTTTGATGAAATTTGGTACATTTGTGTGAGTGATTAGGGTGATGTGGTATCTGCAAACCAGACACCTTGGCTCCGTGATCCCAAAAGCTGTATTCCTGTAGTAGAAGATATTTTATCTCCTGTGAGGGCAGTGCTATGCATTCATTCACATGTGAGTGAGGATGAGCTATGCCACTCTTAACTGTGGCACACCTTTCCCACCTTACGGCTTTACAAAGTGCTTTGCAAGTTGTGCAGAGGTCTCCTGGCTTTCACATAGCCCTTTGGGCTCATGCTGGCTGCCCCACTGCCTCTTACTCTGCTGAGAAATTGCTCTGCTTGGCTCTTTTGGGTTGGTCATTTCATTCCCCTCAGGCCAGTGCCCACTGCAGCAAGGCTGGTTGTCACTGGCTTTGTACTAGCACCCTTTGCCATGTCACATGTGGGAAACAGTAAATGTAAAGGGAAAAGTAAAGGTTTTACCAGTCAGACCTGGAGCTTAATATGAAGGCTTCTGGAATTGTTAGGCACTGGACTCACATTGCTGTTATGCTTCTTCCGTTAAAAGATTTGCATTGCGAAGCTTTTGAAAAAATTCCAGCTTGTTCAGTGGTATGTGGTTACATCATTACCATCATTATTGTTGTTATTACTTTTACTAATTTAACTGCTTGGAAGTTAACAGTAGTAGTGCTTCCATTTAAGTATCCATTAAGAGTACTTCTTGTTGGTTCCTCTCCCCCTCCATTAAAACACTGTAAATATACAATTAGTTTCAAATCAAATGTACTGTTCTGTAGCGGTTCAAAAACATCTGCCAGGAATTTTTCTTAGTATCATTTCTTTTCAAGATTCTATGTTAGACCAACAGCCCCTTTTTTTTTCAGAAATGAGGATCCAAAATCTGGACACAAGTCTTTGCAAAAGTTGATTTTATTTTTTTGCTTGGAAGTTTTCTTCATTGAAAGACCACCTGTTTTGAATGTGTGCACTTATTTTCTTGATAATTTTTTCTGTGGAAAATTGTTTACCTTTTCCCATGCAGCTCTCATCATATTATGCTATGCTTAGAGTAAAATACGCACATACACACAGATATGTATGTGTGTGTGTATGTTTGTATGTATGCATGTATAGTTATATAGGATGTTTCGTATGGTTATCTTAACAGAATCATAAATATTGAAGTTGGCATAAGCAATTCTGAAATTATGGAAGCGGTGAGGAAGATGTTTAAATGCCTTCCTGAACAGTTGATGTCCATCAGTACTGGAAACAGATGTTACTACCTCATTGGGAGCAGCAGGTAGGCATAGAAAGATGTGCAAATGCAGTATGACATTACAGTTAAGCTAAAGTAGCACTAAGCCGCTGCCCCAAGGCAAGGTCCTACTCCTTCACAGCCACTCCCATCCCTTCCTGTGCCTCAGCTACTGATGGCATAGCTCCAGGATGAAACAATTCACCTGTTTGATCTTTTCTATGTTGTTTTTTTTTTCTCCCTGTGGCCGGGTTAATCTTTGCTGGTTCAGATGGGTGAGCTAACCTTCCCTGCAGCCACACTGTTACAACGTCCAACATGTGAAAGTAGTGGGAGCATGTGGCTGGGAGTGGGGATGGCAGCAGCAGTACATCGGTGTGGCGGTGCCATGTCAAACTGTACCGGTTAAAGGTCAAGGAAGAGCAGAGAGCTTTGTCTTCTCACCCAGCAGCTCCTGGGAGTTAGGAAAGCTTCTGCTCCTTATGGATAAATCACAGGAAATAATCTTGCCCTGGAAAGTAGGTTCTTAATCAAGGGAAGCAGATTGAAGGGGAAATATCTCCCAAGGGAAAATAGATCCTAAAAGGAATGCCTGAGGCTTTTACTGCAGCAGGGTGGTGTGCTCCCTGCTCCCCCAGGCTGCAGTCCGGTCCTCAGCAAGGGCAGAAACTGCTGCTGTCGAGGTGATCAGCCAAAGCTTGGTTAGGTGAAGGAGGACATTTGGCACAGTGCTCCTCTGCTGCTGCTTTCCAGCTTCATCTTCAGTTTCCCAGCCACAAGCGTGTCAGGGGGTTTTCTGCCTTTATGCAGAAGAGCAGCTGATGTGTGAAATGCTGATAAGCGCAGAAGAAAAACACATACCTGCGTGTTACTTGAGCGTGCCACCCCAAGCCTTCCCCCAGGGCACTGCTCTCACAGCCCACACTCGGTGGGAAGCATTCCAGAATTAATCCAACTAAATCCACCACAAGCATGAAACAGGGCTTCAGGGGTCCTTTCATGGCATGTTTCTCATCCTGCTCACCCAAACACATTCCCAAGCCTTGTTAGCTGTCTTTATAGCAGGACTTGGCAGACAGCACTACACCCAGAAAATGGAGCAGAAAGCACTGTCCCACCTCTCCATCTCTCTCCCTCTCTGTGTCTCTTGCACAGGCACACACAGCCCATCCTGCATACCTTTTAGCTCCCAGTCCTGGGCTGCACCTCTCTGAGGTCAAACTTTGCCATCTGGCTATATCCACCCAAGCACTCTGTCTTGAAAGGAAGGTGCAGATTTTCTCCGTTGATTTCAGGAAGCATTATTTTGGGCCCCATAGGAAGAAGTAGGTAGGCAATTGGGTTTTCCTTGTGTTTACCTGTGAGTAGGTTTTAATTTCTGTTGTTCCAACCTACAGGCAGGAAACAGAGGACTGGGTCACTGTGATATCTTCAATCTGCAGGGAGGCCAAAAGAGGTGGATGCTGCCCTCAGGTGACATGTTACTGCACTTTATTTTAGAAAGAAAGAAGTTTGCAATTTCATTAGAAACCTGTGGAAAGGAATTTTCCTGATTTTGACCTTGCAAGTTGGCTCTTGCCTTGGTTAATCAGAAATTCATTTTCCATATAAATCCTGTACCCTGGCTTTATGCATTAAGCAGGCATTGCACAGTCTGTCTGTGCTGGGATTGATTTTACGTTGAATGAATCTCTTTGAAGAGTAAGCCACATGGAAATTAGGAGATGATTGATACTGTGCTGCAATGAATTGCACCTTTGATGCATCAGAATGAAAACTTGTGTATTATTCTTACCGTGTTCTTTGTGGTTCTATTTACATGCTGGTTTACAAACTGATCCACATCTATTCTGTCAATGTAGGAGCAGCTGGAAGCTCTGTTAGTTCAAGCTCAGGCCCAGGTTTCTGTACCTTGTCAGCCAGCCAGGCCTACTAGTTCAGACTCGGCACTAAGCTACTTACATCCCTACAGCTTCCACTCAGCTCAAAGTGCAAGCAGGGCAAATTTATATCTGCCTGAAAAATGCCATGTAGACTACCTCTCTGAGCCGTTAGAAGTAAAATTTGGACTAGCGGGATGCGTTGGTACATTGTCGTCCATGCTCATCAGGTGCTTGTTTTCTTGCACTGCTGTCATCTTATTTCTAGAACCAAGATTTTCCAAATCCAGAAGTCAGAAGCCGGCCCTCTTCTTTGCCACTATTCTTGAATTCTGTAGATACAACCAGTTTCCTGGAACGGCAAAGCTACCAGAAGGTAAACAGAGTGGCCATCCTTAATAATGAGTTTGCTCCTAGGGGTGACTGTGAAATTTGATTTGCGTAGTTGCTTTTTTTCATCAAAAGTTCTTCAGAGCTTGTGCAATGGGTGCCTGGGTGGTCTGGTCTGCTCTCTGGTGGGGTTCCTGGGTAGGACCTGAATGATAACATCAGAAAGTCCCCACAAAGGAAAGACTTTTGAGGAAAGTCTGCATGTAAGTAAAGGCAGGTGTTGATGGCAATGAGAAATTATATTCATTGGCTGCCTCAACAGACTGGCAGAGATTAGTGGGCATAAAATAAGACCCTGCAGATTCGTTTCGACATGCCTTGGCAAAGTCATGTGATGATTGTTTTGACAGCTGCCTCCCACATTCCTCCTGTTTTGTGACTGTGCTTTTCTTCATCTCTCTCTTCAGGCTGTAAAGCCTAGAGGGGAGTTCAGGTCCAGTTCCTCTGTGCCTTCCAGATCTTCTCCCTCAATATTTAAATAGAAAGGAAGGAAAGCATTGCTGCTGTCCCAGAGCAATTGCAGTCCCTGTCCTCTGGGGACAGGCTGAATAGCAGCCAAGGGATTGTTGGTTTTCACCGGTCACAAAGTCATATGCAAATGACCCAGCTGGAGGAAGTTGAATGCAGGTGAAGCACCTTTAGGAGGAGTCAAATTTTTTCTTTTGTATACAGGAGAATGGTCCCTCAGAAGACAAGAACAGGCCTAATTCAGACCCTGGCCCTCATCAGGCTCTGTGTGACTCACCAAGAGGAGTTTTTCCAAATCTGGTGAGCAGAACAAATCAAACAGCTCTTGACTTGTTCAGTCAGCAGAAGTGACTATTGGCTCTTGTCTCCCCTGAGTATCTGTAACTAGAGATTATTGATCTACTTTCCAAGCATGCTGAGTTGGTTTTCACTATGAATGTTTCCTAAATATCGTTAGTCTGTTGTTTTGTTTAGCACTGAAAAGAACCTTCTAAGAACTTGCTTGAAATACCCTTTGTTTACTTTGTTTCTTAGAGGCAGATCCTCAGAGTTTCTCTGCAGCAATTGCAACTTGTGGTAGCTCTCATAAACTTGATCAAGAAAAGTCTGAAGTTGCACTGCTTGAGGATTTGCTCCTCCCATCACAGTTCTCAGCTGTGCCACAGTCTTCCTAAATGGTTTCTTTCTGCAGCCTCTGCCAGTAACAACTGAATCAATGTAATTGAGCTACAGAACAAGGGCTTGTTAAATTGAGGCACACCTCAGGGCTGGCCTTCTGTAAGCATAAATATGACTTCAAGTAATTTAGCTTCCATATCTGGCAGGAATGATTTAAAAAGATACAATGATGAATGTTATCATGTATTATTGGCTAAGTGTTCTAACCTGTGTTCCCTGAACAAACATCTGCAGCAGTTTCAGATGGTTTTCACCTATCCTCTGCCCCATATTACTGCCTTTGCAGCGGAGTCAACAGAATAGAAAGCACAACCAAGGCTCCACCACACCAGTATGCAGTTTGGCAGCTGAGTTTAAACCCATCTTTATTAGTAGTTTATGCATTGGACTATGATCTAGAGTGGCTGAGATACAGGGAAGAGAATCTATTCTGCTACCATAGCTAACAGGGTGGTAAATCACTTGCTACAGTCACCATCCATGTGTACAGGCTGGCAGCAATTATGAGATAATACAGCTAAATTTAGTGGAAAGTAGTGAAAATAGTTAAAACTACATTGCAATGCCATGGGCAGTTAGCACAGCTCAGCCAATGCACAGTACTTTATGAAACTGCAATAATTCAATTGTGAGCAGCTCTGAAATGCATTGAGTTAACCCTTAGTCTGATTTAACCAGTGCTGCTCTGGGTGCATACCAAGGCGCTCTTTCTGTCTCTTTCTTATGCATGCCTTTTCTGTCTCATTCATTAATTCGTCTCATACTTATGGTGCCTCAGAGAGCATGCATTGCATGCAGCTGTTCAAACTAGGGCAGAGTGACCATGAGGGTTAAAAGATAAGGAATCTGGGTTTTATCTTTTTAGCCTGAAGCAGAGGGAATAGCAGGAAGCTCACACTTCTATTTCAGCGTGTGTGAAAATAAATAACTTTGCCATAGATCTAACAAGAAACAAAATTGTTCATTCGATAAAAATATTTCACTTGCCTTATAAGTTCAGCACCTGCTAACATCTCCGGATCTATTCTCTGCTCAGTGATGTCTAGACAGCTGACTTCCAGATTAATCCCTTGTATTTACATCCTGTTAGAAGTATGACTCCACATTTCTAGTATCTGATTAGTTTTGCTTTTTATCGGTGGTTCCCTCATCCAGGCCCAGATCTTGAAAACTCTTTGGTCAGTAGCCATTAGTCATGCAAACAGGCCTATCAATGTCAGTTGAGTCCAGTCACGCAGGCAGGGACCCCGCCACCCAGGAGAGGTTTGGGGGCCTGACTCCCTTTCAATCCACATTTTGGAGCTACCAAACCACATCTGACTCAGCAATTCAGTATCAGCTGTTTCGACACACAGCTTTCAATACCTGAAATGCATCAAAATAAGGAGCCCTGACATGTATCACCCTGTACTGCTTATTACTGTATTGCAGGCACCTAGGCATCTTTGTCAGGAGTCTGGCTTCAGTATCTGTTAGACACACCTGATTTTTTGAAAGAGAAGTTCCTCTATCCAAGGCCAACACATAACTTTTGACCCTTTCCCTAAGGACCCTAAAACTAACAATTATTCAGTTGTTCTCCAGGTATCATTGCCATCTTGTGCTACAGCCAATTTTCTGCATCATCTTTTTCTCTCTCATGTAAATCCACACCATTGTTCAACAGAGACTTAAGGAACTTGCTTAACTGTACGTCTGAGAATAATTGTGCACTGAAGTTAAATGCACTGCTCTGGTTGTAAAGCATCTGGAGGAACAGAGATGTTGGCAAACTGCTTTAGCGAAACAGTGCTGCTGCAGCTTAACCTTCTCCTTCCCATTGTCCCAATAATCTGCAATGGTGCCAAGGGGAAATGGTGCATTTGGCAAAAGGTAGCCACTGTCAGTGTTTGAAGGCTCAGTTTGGGAAGCTGATGAGTGCTGTCTGCTCTCTGAAATTTCCTAGGAGCTGGAGATCTCAAGACTTAATAAAATCACCTCCTCTTCCCCTTTTTCGCCACGTGTTTACTTGTTTGATTGATCCAAAGCCCCTGAAGAGTCACTAGGAAACTTGTTCATGACTTTATATCATTACCACAGAGCCAGTCTTGTTCCTGCTGGGGTTTTGTTATGCACTTCTTGAAGGACCGTTTGTAGGTTTGTTCTGACTCCTACAGCATGTGGTTTTTATGTCATTTATACCAACAAGAAACAAAAATACATTCATCATCTTTAATTTCTATTCAATGCCAATTTCTTCTCTTTACATGTAAGAGAGTAATTAGTTTAATTTACTTTACCTTGAAAACAGTAATGTATTCTGTAGCATATTTAGCAATTATCAAAATGATCACCGTGGAAACCAAGGATGTAAGTGGAGAGATAAAAAATGGTTGCATTACAAACATGGCAAGGGGAATTGTATTGGGAGGCAGCTAAATACTCTTCATTATAGTGAAGTCAACAAGGAGACATAAAAATAAATAATTTACCTTTGTGACTTAGAAAGGTAAAATTGGTAGAGGGATTAATTTCTCCTTGACTTATCAAATTGCTGCAAACTCAGTATTTCAGGTATTTATGAAGGCAGGATATCACTCAGGACACAAAGGATTCAATGTCAGATCTTCAGCCCTCTGGGGTATGTTCTAGTTCATGGAGAAGTATGAGTTAATAGACTTCTCATTAGTCAGGGAAATCCCAAATTCATTCTTTACTTGATAGCAGTTAAAAAGTTCTTAAAAAGGACATATATCTCCCAATCCACTTCTAGATTTCCTACAGATCTTTTTTCCTAGTGTAAGGATTTCAGAACTGAATGCAAATAAAAAATCTTTTGCACACAAGTGACCCTAATGCATGAAGCTTCATACATGAAGTGTTTAACCCAATTGATTTTTAAACAAAATAACAGGTTGTGAACATACAATCAATTGCAACTGCCTGGTTACCACAAATCCATCTATGAGAAGTACTAATATTAGTGGCCAGTTTTGTCCGGGTACAGTGGATCTTAAAAGTATAAGTAGGAGCACAACTGCAGAAACCTTGTTCCTAAAACAGACTGGCTCTGAGCGTATCTCTCTTTAAGGAGAAACATGTCTTCCCATGTTTTCTGTGGATATCTGCTGATTCTATTACTTCTCCACATAAATGGAAAAATACGTGTTAAACAATCTGTATAACTGAACCTGTTGAATACAAAACCATTCTTTTAACAGGATAAAAATCTGGGAAAGAGTGAGGAAAGTCTGCTGTCATCGGATACGGAAGAAGACATCAAAAAGGATGAAGACGACTATTACCAAACTCCCAGCAATATTTTAGCACAGGTAGTTTATCAGTTGTGAGTTCTGCTGGTTTCTTAATGGCTCCAAGGAGACAGGAGATGTTTAATGAGCCAAAGAGGAATGACTATGAGGAACCACTAGTACCTTGCAAAAGAAATACATAGATAAAGCAGTAGGTAATAGAGCTTTCATTTGTACAAGAAAAAATAAACTAGACTCATTCAAAGGATCTTTCTGGTAGAAAGTGGCATTTTGACAAAAACATTGCTGATTTTGTTGAAATTCCCCAAATTGACTGTTTCATTGTAAATGGCTTTCGCCTACTGGGTTTTTTTTTTTCCAAAGTGAAAACTTCATTTGGAAAATGTAGCTGTATATTATTTTTATATATATTAAAATGTAATTCTGTAGAAGCATCAGTAAGCTGCATAAAATGAAGCAGTACTTTAAAACCGCTGCAAAACATTTTGGTATCTACATTTTGCTGTGAAACAATGGAGCAGGAGGAATCATACTGGTAATTTTAAACAAATTTTGGCACCTAATTTGGGAGGCTAAGTTCTCTAGGCTTCCCACGTAGTTTGTGGTCAGGAGAAGCTAAGTGGTCAGTCTTCTACAGAAGTCACAGCCTCTCTCCAAAGACTATACAGCTAACTGAAGGACATTGACAATATGATTTTGTCATATAATTTAAGTGCTTTAAGTTAAACACACCCAAAGTACAAGACTCTTTTTTCAACCTGCTTAAATTAAAATGTAACAAAATTTTTGTGATAGTACTTTAGAATATAGCTGTTTATGTCCCAGCCTGAAAGGAAAGCAAATGGTAGTGTCAATATTACAGGATAACATTAACTTCTAAGTTTCAACCACCTTTCTAGCTCACGGTTTCTTGGAAGTGACTTATTTGGGGAGAGCCAAGCTATATTAGCCAATGTGTTTAAACAACATGAGCACTGAACAAAATAAGGAAATTAAGAAGATTTTTTCTGTAGGCAGAGCAAGGATATTTATATTGTTATGTCTTTCCAACAGTGCACTGTTGAAGCATCAAAGCCTGACCCTACAGCTGAGTCTTATGTCCCTGTGCAAGAGAAGCCAGTGCAGAAAAACCCAGTAAAGGAGAACATTTATATGTCAATGAAATCACTGTAAGTAACAACTTCATTAAGGTTTTGCAAATTGAAAGTGACATAGTGGTAAAGACAGAGCTGTCATTTGTGATATTTGCAAACCAATATCTAGAGGCTGCATCTTGTTTGAATGAGTCTTTCCTTGGTCTTGGTTCAGAAAGTTCAGAACTCATGGGAGTGCCAGAGCGAAATTCAAACTCATCAACATGAAATTTAAACTCACTTTGCAAACTCATGCATTTAGACAGGCTCTGACTATAGGATGCAGAACTTTTTGTTGGTTCCTACTTTTTCTAGGTTTTCAAGACATAACAGCCTACCACTTTATTCAGATACCACAGCCAAGCTCCAGCAACCTTTCAGACAGGTACTCTCCAAAGCAGGCAGCACTATCTAGTGGTTAAAAGAGAAAGGTGGACATGGGGCATTAGCTCCCAGCTTTTCCAATAAGAAATTATGTGATCCTGAGTAGGTCATCTCCTTCCTTCCATTTTCCTCTCCAAAGAACAGGTCTGATGCTGTGTACTTTGAAGGTGCAGTCTTTGGCATGTCACAAAGAAAGACCTGATCTTTGTGTCACAGTTGTAGTGCCACAAGCAACCTTTGCAATCTCCACGATATAGCACAGTATACTGAAGAGAAGTGTGCCTACACGGTAAAACCATACCTCCTGAGCCAGAGGACTGGTCGTTAGCTTTTAGCTATAGCCTGCCACCTACAGACAGTCAACTCTTACGCCACATAGTGGGAGGTAATTGGAAATGCAGACCCACAAACCATTTTATTCCAATAGATTTATTCAAGCTCGTCTGTGTCTTTGAGGGCCCCTGGAGGGAATTACTATAGCAACCTCACAAGCCTATGCCATCTGAGCTAAAATACACCAAGAGCGGCTTTTGCTACTAACACCAGTCTTGTTTGGGGTGTGGAGGGGAGTGAGCTCCAGGCATTACAAATCTCCTCAAATAAACCTAAAAAGCATTCAAGCATATCTGAGTTATTGTATCTCCCAGGGGACAGCATTAGATCCCTGCAGAAGCCAGTACAGCCAAGGCCAACAATCTGTACTGTTTCTTTGTCAAGGCATGTTGTTAGCTGGAATGTTTTCAGGCTTAATAAATAGTCTTTAAATACTGAAAAGGTTTATCTTGGGACTTATGATCTATTTTTAGAAGGAGTTTATTTTACTTAGCTATAATTTTGTCCACTGGATATTCTGCAAGAACTTGTTATTCTTTGCTTCACTGATGGCTGTTTGATCTAGCTTCAAACACAGCGAGAGTACCTGGAATCACCAAACCAGTTGATTTCTTACCACCATTCCTCTTCAGTAGGTTGCTGGATGAGAGTTGCCAGCTCACGTGCAGACGTGATGGGCTCCTGTCTCCTCCCATATGCCAATACAACAGTGCATGCTCAAGAGACTTGGAAGCAAACAGAGACCTAAAACTCCCAGAAAGCAGCACCAGCCAGCAGCCAACCCTTCAGAGAAGGCAAAATTCATTACCACTTTCGGTGGTTCAGTTGTCTGTACTGCTCAGGTAAGTGTCTTCTCCACTTTTCATTGCAGAGAAGACAGATGTGTCTTCTCTGTGGATTTCAGTTGAGGTACTGGTAGAGCATGCCTGGTCTCTGATGTTTTCTCTCACAGTCAAGTTACAGAGGGGACCCAGCTGCAGAAGTTGGATATTTTTGTCCCCCTGGCTGATATCAAGAGTCACCTAAAACTTACCAAAGCAGCAGGACAAATATGGTAAGTTCTGGATGTCTTGTGATGGTGCCTGTCAGATGTGAATGAGAGACAATCAGTGTAGGTACAGAAGTGTACAATACACATCCATGTACAGTTTTGGCAGTGCAGAACAGGGCAAGGTCAGTGTGTGCTGGTACTTCAGTGATTCCCTTCTGCTCTTTCTGACTCTTCACGTACTTAAGTTTCTATTTTTTTCCACTGCTGTTGAAAAGGGCTATATAGACTCGAGATCCTGTAGCATGCTGTCTAATAATTAGCGATAAAGTCCCACCCCAAAAGCTGTTCTTCTAATGTTGGTGTGAAATCACCTAATTACTGCTAGTCAGTTTTACCTTTGATTTGGTGAACCACAATGATGGCATGTCTCAGAGATATAGTGAGGGGATATATCTTGTGATAGCGTAAATGGGGCCTTTCAACCAAAAATCTTGCAGCCTTCAGGATAGGTGGCTAATAACCCTTCGTTATTGATGACAAAGCCAAAAATTAGGAAGCACATACAAGGGATAGACTTCAAGTCCCATTTATTTGACTTCTGTACCCCCTTATGTACACTTAAGACTTATGAAGGAAAAGGGTATTTGTGGAAAGAGCTGGCAGGCCTTTGGAAAGCCATAAAACCTGTCTGTCACTGGAAAGGGTGACAACATGGAACCTATGGGCACAGAGGGAACCATTTCCGAACCTACTAAATTCAGCGATTCACTCTCTTTCATCAAATCCTTTCTTATCTTTTTTTCCCTTTAACCTATTAGCCCATGTCCCTCATATTATTGACCTGCATCACTTCATTTTGTAATTTAAGTAGTAGCACCTGCAAAGCATTCTGAGACTCTCTAGTTAAGTGTGAGCTGTAAGTGAAAAATTATGTTACAGAAATCAAGCTGACTTGAGTTGGATGCCAGCATAAAATTATCTCCAAATTAATCCTAGCACTGGTTCAGTGGTAGGAATGAATGCTAGACAGAGATTTTGACAAGTAGGTGTAATGGGCTAGAGCACATATATCTTCTTAGTAGTCCCATTGGAAATTAGTGCTCTCCCTAGATCTTCAATATTAATGACTAGGATAAAGAAGAGGGAGTAGAAAAAACATTCAGTATGTACTCCTGTGCTACCTGTTGATCCTTCACTGCCACACAGCACTGAGACTGCCATTTGCTGTTGCTCTCATATTCACGCCGATCAGGGGCACTCTGTGCACAGCAAGTCACTTTGTTTCAGCCACTGTCAGCAAGAAGAAAAAATACTATTGTAAAAGGGACTGGAAATGGGATCCCATCTCAATAGTTGGATCTACATCTAAATTTACAGAGCTTTCTCAGTGGAAATTCATATTGAAAGAATTTGGAACAGAGAACTAGGTCTGACTGTCAGGTCAGCTAATTCTAAATAGCTTGTCATCAAGGAGAGTCTATCAGAGACCAGCAAGAAAGAGATACTGGAATTTCCATAAGGGTCCTGTCAGGACAGCAATGGATCTCTGACCCTTGCAGTTATATCATAGATAAAACACATGATAATAAGTTTTAATTCCATTCTTTTGGGATGACTTTGGAAATCATCTCAGTCAAACATAGGGCTAAAACATCTGCAGCAGCGTACATGTACCTACAGTGAGTCTGGCCGACGCTTTTAAACTGGAATCCCCAAGTCTCACTGGTGACCTTGGTGGCACCAGTCTCACTTGTTAACAGGCTGCAACGTCACTGTCATGTGCGCTTTTAGGAGGACCCATTGGGACGGATGAAGCAGCTTGATTTCAGCTAGAACCAGATCAAAAAGTTGCAAAGTCATTCAACCTGTGTGTTATTTCCAGAGGGCAGTACCATAAGTGAAATCCTGTTCAGCCATTGTCATTCTGTTAGCAGTAACTGGCTATCCCGTATGTTTGTTTCATTGTCTGTCCTCCAAATACCTTAGTGTCTCACAGTGGACTGGACCTTGCCAACTGGGATGTTTGTTTAATCACGGAGACCATGTAGTGGCTGTGAATGATCTGCAACCCCAGGACGTGGAGGAGGCTTACTTCTTCATCAGCAGGTCCACAAGAAAGGAGGTAAGCTTGACTAACCTGAAGGTGATAGTCAAATGAATCAAGCCAAGTGAGAAAGCAAGTTGCTTTTTGCATTTCAAGCGGCTTCATTCAAACCAGTTTACTTTGTTTTGAGTTTGGCGTGGATAACTTCAATACCAAATAGCTCCTCAGCATCATTCTGATGTAGCATCTCTTATTTCTGGGCTATTTGGGGAATACAAGGTCAGCACTGCTGTGTTTAAGGAGGTGATCTCAAAGAGTCTGAGCACCCCCAAGAGATACTACCAGGCAACCATAAATTAGACTTACTTGGTACTTTTTGGCTAAGGCCTGTGAATTGCAAACTTTGGGAAATAAACAATTGCCTCCAGTGGATGTGTAGTTGCTTATAGTGATTTCAGGTATTAAGGGCAGAGCCCTAGACACCTACCTCCTGTTGGTTATCAAGCACTACACATGTCCTTGTGTGATACCCCTTTTTTTGAAGAATGTGGGAGATTTCTAAGTGACGCCTTAACACCACTGTGATCTGCTACATGTTGATACCTATGTTTGTCCCAGATGAACTCATACTTCAGTATCCAAGTTCTCTGAACACATTCATATTTGAATTCTGCTGAGAAAGTTGAGGTCATCAGATGCTGTTGCCATCTAAAGAAAAGAAATCCAGTGTCAGCAAGAAAAAAATACTCATCTCTCTTAACAGGGTATTTTTATTTATCTAGTTAAAATGCAAGTCAGATAGCAGCACAAATATTCACAGAATCACAGAATCATTAAGGTTGGAAAAGACCTGTAAGATCATGAAGTCCAACCATCAACCCAACACCACCATGCCCACTAAACCATGTCCCACAATGCCACGTCCACACGTTCCTTGAACACCTCCAGTGAGGGTGACTCCACCACCTCCCTGGGCAGCCTGTTCCAATGCTTCACCACTCTCTCAGGAAAGAAATTATTCCTAATATCCAGCCTGAACCTCCCCTGGTGTGACTAGAGGCCATTTCCTCTTGTCCTGTCACTAGTCACTTCAGAGAAGAGACCAACACCCACCTCTCTGCAACCCCCTTTCAGGTAGTTGTAGAGAGCGATAAGGTCTCCCTCAGCCTCCTCTTCTCCAGGCTGAACAACCCCAGTTCCCTCAGCCGCTCCTCATAAGACTTGTGCTCCAGACCCCTCACCAGCTTCATTGCCCTTCTCTGGACATGCTCCAGCAACTCAGGTCCAGCTATTGATCAGATATTACAAACTATAAAAGTTTGTCTTTTTTTTTTTTTTTCCTTTTTTAAGGTGAAACTTACTGTATGTAGGATTCCACATTCAGATATCTTCCATGTTAAAGGCTGCTCATGTTCCTGAAAAAAGACTTCAGTGATTAAGTAAGTGCCAAAGTTCAAGGGAAAAGATCAGGGACAATAATGTGATATATAGTGCATGGAGGTAATCTTTATCTTCTAGAGGTGCCAAACACCTTTTGTTGCTGAAGTACAAAGAATAGAGAACATGGATTTCATTTTCATTTTATGTCCTAATAACTTGTTTTGTTGTCATGAATGGCATGTGTTTGGCTTGTATTTAATGTTGGCATGTATTTCAGTTACATGGGGAAAAAATGATGGTCAAATCATTTATGAAACCTTTGCACTGTGTATACTTTGTACTTCAGTAGAAAGTACTGGTTCACGCCTCTGCTCGTCTCTTTACACTGAGTGACATTGATTTATACTGAACTCCTAATCAGTTAGGGGTGTGGAAACAACCTACATTTGGAACAAAGCCATGTTTTCCCTAGTTTCCCCTTAGCTACAGAAAGGCAAAGGCAAGCTGAGAGCTGTAGTGTTGGAAGGAAGGCTGGTAAATGAAGTGTTGTGTAGTGATTCAGTGGGGCCTCCTTATGTGTTATGCTCCTCTTATGTTACAGCCACAAAAATACATTCAAGGGATGACAGGAAAAAGAGCTGGCTGGAGAAAAGGAATGTGTCTGGAGCACCTTTGGGTTCATTGGCAGGCAAAATAAGCCCTAAGTGAAGAATGAATGAATGGATTTGGGAGAGAGGAGGGCTGGCCTGCTCTCTGAAAGTGTTAGTGGTAAAGAAAGCTGGGAAAACCAGAGAGAGAAATGATGTATATGAAGGCATGTGCACTCAGCCCAATGCAAACAGCGTTCACTGAAAGAGTTTTGATGCTACCAGGTACTACCATAGGGATGTCACTGGTACCGCAGCATTTCCAGAGCAAGTGCTCATTTGTTTCCGAAACAAGGACATTTCCTGTAAATATTTATTTGTGAATATGTCTTGCTTCCATTGCTATCATAGAAACATGACTGATTTTCAGCTAATATCACACCAAAAGGTGTTGGTCCTTAATATGGAACTGCCTGCAGGGGTGCCTTTGGTGGATGGCAGAAGGGAGCTTTGTCCTGTATTACAGCAACCTCTGTTGCTTACAGAAACATGGAGTAGTATGGTGTGTGTGCAGAGCACATAGCTATTCTCTATATGGATACGTACACATTTGTATATACATGTTTGTGTGCGGGGGTATTTACATACATATATATTGCTGTAAGATAGGTGGTATTAATATACAACGATGTGGCAACAAACCGAATCACTGTTTTTGCGTACAGATAATTTTATGTTGCCAGATACAACCAAAATAACTAGGCATAGGATTATTGATATTAAGAGATTTATATAAGCTTTGATTAAGGTGGATGTGGCCCAAAGGAGGTATTTGTCCAGCTTCCAATGGAATTAGGCCAAGTCAGCTACTACAGCAAGAAACTACACTCACTAAAAGCAGCGTTGGTGCCACTCACTCTAGTAGTAAATTTGACAAATGTGCTTTGTATATTTTCTTTAAAATCCAGTCTGGAGTTTTTCAAAAATCATTATAAAATTTTATTTAGCCGAAGATGAAAACAGCATCGGTAACTCAAAATGAACAGACACAAATATGTATACAATCTGTTCAGTCTCAGCTCCTAATCAAAAAATTAATTTCCAGACTGAATGTGTCCACAGCCTGCCTGCTTTAGAGATAAGAGTGGGACATGCTTATTTCTCAAGGTGGGAAAGGATCACTTTTTGATATTTTTATTTCAGTGGTGTTCAAAGGCTGAATTCTGCATAAGACAGAAGGAAACCCCAGTTCTAGAACTACAGAGGCTGAAAATGGAAGAAAAGACATTCCTTGGGAGCTCTTCTCCAAAGCTGCTATGCTACTCCTTTGCTCTGCACTGCCTCTTTGAGTACCAATAATCCATTTCTGCCTAAGGAGTCTCTGAGGGATGGGGTGGCTGGCCATCACCATACAGGGCTTCTTCCAGCTCTGTAACTGTGTCAGTCTGCTAGGATAGTCCTCTAGGCCTGAATCCTAAAATCACAGATCATCTAGTTCACGAGTATCCACTGAAGGTATCACCCTCAACCTTTCCTGCCCAAGGTTTGCCTAAGCTCTTCTGAACTTTAGAAAAGGAAAGTCCAAACCTTCCTGTGTTGTTCCAAGACTCATCTCTCTGTATAATTAGGAAGAATTTTTTCTAATATTTATCCTAGATGATCTTTTCAGAAAATGAACCTGATTTTTTCTTGCCCTGTTTTCAGTGGGCATGAGGAATGCTTGATTTCCACTGATCTTCATTCTGGAAGTTGTTTTTTCTGCCTGTTCTCCCTTCTCTTTTTTTTTGACCAAACATCCTGCATTCTTTCAACATTTTTTCAAACATTTCCTGAAAGTGGTCATATGTCACTGAACTGCGAGACAAATACCTCGTGTTTCCAGTTATGGGTGAACAAAGGTGAGACAGCCATATTGCAATTTCCTGGAACTTCATAGAGAAACATTTCCAAAAAGAGGTGGACTGGCGAAGAAGCTGTGAACTGTACGTGGTGGTGGGAGGAGAGCCACTGATGTGGAACCTCCATGCGGCATTGTTGCTGAAGCAGACATTGCGCAATGCGTGCTGCACCTCTCAGCCATGGAAGAATGTTACTTTTGGACAAAAATAGGATTTGGGTGGATAAGGCATGCACAGGATAATTCCAGAATATTTCAGAAAGCTGGGTGATTACTTTGGTACTTCATTAAACAGTTACTGGTGTGTTACCCCATAATTGATTATTATGTCAGTTTTCACAATGATAAATGCAGATAATTAATGTCACATATTGGCTGATTCATAACACTTACAGAGATACAATATGGAACTGACTTCGGTACAGTAAATTCTGGTAGGGTGTGTGAAGTTGTCTGCCCACATAAATGTGTTAACACTTTACAACACATTGTATTCTGTGAATACCTCACTTTCTCCTGACACAGCCCCTCCTCGTCCTCCAAAGACTACCTGCAACTTCACAGTAACCTGCAGCCGAGTAACCAAACAGCCCTTTTTAAAAAAGCTACCCTTAAAAAACGAGATCAACCTCATTCTGTAACATTTTTCCCAATGTGAAAATTTTACCTTTCTTCAAACGAGCAAATTCTGCTAAATCTCTGGGCTGTTTCTAGAAGCGACAGCAAAGAGAAATGCCTACACACATGGTACTACCCAGTGCTCCCTTTTAGTCCTGGAAGACCTGAAGGGAATGTCTTTAAACTCATGCCATCTGAGGGGTAACTGGTAATTTTTTAGATTGCCTATAGGCATTTTAAATGTGTCGTGTAAGTACACACTCTTAAAGAAATAGGTGACATTGTAGCTTCTTTTTGCAGCATGCTCTGTGGTGTCAAAATCTTTTCTTAGCTGATCTCCAGGTAAGTTTTGGGCTATGGAGGTTTCCTGACACAGATGTTTAAATTGACATGAGCTGAAATTCAGTGAATCCACAGACTAGCGAATCCGTGTAAAACAAAGCTGGAAGAAGGCTGCAGATCCTGAAACCTTCTTGCACTACTGACTCCATGAAGTAACCTGCTTGGAAGCAGGGGCCATTGCTGGCTGCAACACATGCCACTGAGTCACTCAGCATCTGCAAACTTCGTGTACAAGAGAGACAAAACCCAACCGACTGCAACATAGATTACATGATTAGCTAACGATTAATATGCTCCTCACTGTTTTATTTCCTGTCATTGAATACAGCCAGTGCCCTTAGGTTGTTTCCCTGGATGTTGATTCATGGCAGATTCCCGTGCTGCACTCAGTCATTAGTGGCTGCTAATTTTCCTGCCTGAATTCCCCAATATGAATCATGCTCTTTCTACCACTCTAGTACCCTTCTGCAGCAGGAAAATGGCAATTGTCCAGGAGAAAAGCAAATTCCAGAACAGAGAAAAAGTAATGGTAAGAGAAGTCTCCAAATTGGTGTGAGGTCATTGAAGTTAAGGAAAATAAAAAGCCCATTGTACAGTAAGCATAAACCAGACCACACAGCCCCTGCACTTCCTCTCAAGGGCAACACTACCGAGAACTGGGCTCAGAGTCATATACTGATCAGAGAGAGCACAAGTCCTGCAGGAGAGCGGGTCCAGCCAGGAAAGGGTATCTGTGCTGTCTGCGTCCATCCTGAACCGAGCCAGAGAAAAGCTCTGCGTAGTGCAGCATCTGGCCACAATGCATAGGACAGGATGTTATTTAAAGTCCCTCCAATCTGGGGTACCCAACCCAACCCAACCCAACGTGCTTCAGTGTGGCTGGACTTTCAGTAAATGGAGTCAATAGAGGAGCGGCTGCAATAAATGAGAGCGATGTCACCTTGCACACCGGGGAGAGAGCGGATCAGTGGTGAGCTGGGGACACCAGGTGCTTAATCTATGTTTTGCCCCAAATTTTCCAGTGACCTCAGGAGAGCCATTTCCTTGCACACACTCAGTAAAATTCAAGAAGTGATTTCAGACACATTTGCATCATGCTATCTCTTTCTTACAATGAATATAATCTCCAGCATCGCATTCAATACTACAAATTGTTTTCCCTCCCAGAACACGTGCTGGAAATACCTCCACCAGACCTGTATGCTACAGGCGGGAGGGCTGGTGCATCAACGCCCCATGCTGTGGGGAGATGCTGATGTTCCCATTCAGTGCTAAGGGAGAAGCCACCCTTAGTGCCCTGCAGAAACATGGCTTACCCTCAGTCGCCCTTCAGACAGCACCATCATGAGCGAATATTAGCTGATGCTCCCACTTCCCTGCAGGGAACGGGCTCACCCCAGTTGTGTGCCGCTCATGGAAAGCTGCACCGAGCAGGGTCTATAGAAATCTTCTCAGTCAAATGGATTCATCCAGCACCTCAGCCCCATTAGGGGACATAAATACTAATACTCACAAGGGCACTTCTTGCTGCTGCTCCCTTTGTCAGTGCAGGGGCTAGAAAGAGTGTACTGAATCCTCAGCAGAAAGCCTTAACCTCAGGACCATCTACCTTGGGGTTTGGGGAGCTGACAACGTAATCTGAGATGTGCTGAGGGCTGTTTTGGTTTGTTTCCCAGGGATGAACAGCCGTCCCACGTACGTGCCTCGCCGTAGCCAGCTGCTTCCCTCCTGCAGGCCAGCCAGCAGGTCGCTGCGAGGAACTTGGAGTGTGCCAGGCAGTTCCTAGAAATGCCACTGGAATTTCAAATGTTCCCTTTAGCCCCTAACCACTTTCTAATTTATTGCATCATTTAAAGAAAAGGAGAGGCCAGCCAAGGTTGATGCAAATCTTTCATTCAGCAAAAACACCTTAAGAGAAACTGCATCTCCGCACTGCAGCAGCGAGGATGCTCAGTGGCCAGAAGCCCTTTGCTTGCTGCTAACAGCTGCTCAGTGACTCAGCCGTCTTCCATCTTACAGCAGGACCAGCTCTTCGGGAGGCACCAAGCCACTGTGGTGGCAGCAGGACTGGGTTTGCAGCAGCAAGTGTCTGGCCGTGTTGAATTTTCCATCCTGGGGTGCCTGGGTCACTCTGTGCCAGGGAACTGGTTTCTTTTATAACCCAGCACTGGAGGGTGAAGAAGTTAAGCAGTGGGTAAGAGTGCTAAGACCCTGGCTATCAGTGGTGCTGATCTTGTGTTTTAAAATGCTTAGTGCTTCTATTGTCATCATTCAAGAGTTGCTCCAGAGCCCCAGTCACAGGCTGCCCACCCAGGGGTCTCTCCCCCGAAGAACTCAACACCTCTGCCACCAAAGCAAGCAAACCCTCTGCAAGGGACCAGATCTTCAGTCTGCAAGGTGTCCTTAGACTGCCCTTCCCTGTTCAGTTCAGTTCTTCCGTCATGATGAGGAAGTGGGGTTGACAAAGCTGATTAAAGGAGATAAGAGCCAAGAGCAAAGTCCGGCAAGCGGTTCCCAGGGGACAAGCCACCCGCACGCCTGCTCCGCCTTGGGGCTGACACTTCCAGCAAGAGAGGCCGTCAGCGCTGATCGTGCCAGACAAACTGCTGCTGCATAATGCAGTTTTAAGCGTACATAATCCCGGGCAGTGCTGTAGGATAATTACATGGTTTGTAATCAAGCCTAGATGAAAATCTGAGACAGCCGCTGCCATGAACACTAAGGAAGCTGCTGCCTCTTTCAGCAGTGTTACTGTGAGTAGGGATCGGCCAAATAGCTAGAGATGCAGACCATCATCTTTCTTGCAAGCCCTCTTCTGTTGTAGCCCCACTCTAGACAGCATCTATCTGGAACCACCATGGCATAGCGCAGGCCTGTCTCCAATGGCCCTGGGAACTGGAAAAACAATACACACAAAAAAACCCCAAAACAAAAACCCAAAGCAAAAAGGACTCTGACCTTTCTCCACATGGCAGAAGTTCCTTATAAAAGTGAGCCCTTGCTCCAGAAGAGAAAAAAATATCAATCTAAGCCTCCGCCTCTTGTAATCCCAGAAGGAAAATGAGACAAAGGGCAAAAACCTTGGAAGCATTAGAGCATATGCCTTGTCTGCCCTTACTTTTCTGTGAAAAGCACTGAATTATTAGTTGTAGGCTATGAAACACATTTGGAAAGGCCCACCACATGTTTGCATTTCTCAGACGTGTCCTTTCCCACCTGGAAATGTTGTTCTGGCAGGCTGAAAGGATCTTGTACATTTGCCCAGGATTTCTGGGCACTTGAGCATCCCAAATCTGTGCACGGACCAGCTCCAGTGCTCTATGAAGCATCAGTTCTGGCGTGCCTGTGCTGCGAAGAGGGTCTGTGCAGACCCACATGAAAACCAGCACAGCACAGCAGCCGCGGGGTGTGAGCACAGGGGCACGTCCACGAACTGGTTTCCATGCAAATAGTCCTGGCTGGGGAACCCCCATCTGAAACTCCCAGCTCTCGAGTCACTGACACGAGAGGTAAATTTGGTGAAGCGATCGTTTGACGGACTGGCCAGGGGTATATCTGAAGCAGCAATGCAGGTGGAGCACGCAGGGATGGAGAGGAAAGCAGACGGCATGCAGCCAGGCTGGCTGCGTGCAGCTGCAAATACTGCCGCTGCTCTGCTCACACCGGTGCTGCAGGACAGAGGAAGAGAGCTGTGGGTTTTGCATGGCAGAAGGGACATCAAAATGCCACAGAACATCCTTCTGAAACCCAGCCGACCACAATGGCTATCACCAAGCTACATCTGGTTTTCTTCTGTCTCTGTAAGTTTTTCCATGAAATCTGTTTCCGTTTCTGTCTGTGCCTATAAAACACAGCTTAAAACCATGATTTACGCCCCCCGCCGAGGGCTTTTAGAAGGCTACTACTACCATCAACAATGAAGGTGGCACAATTTTTTGACCCAGAAGGAGCTCATGTTTTCAAGTACTTGCTCCTCAGCAGCCCTACTGATCAGTCACATATTCCACACCAGGACTCATTTTGCCAAAATAGCCTCATTTGCATGCTAAATGCCATTGAACTAATTAAATGTCCCACAGGAATTCTGGCCTTCTGCCCTCTGATTTGCCCCTTTTCTATTTTATTCAATGTCCAAAGCCCGTGTCATTCTTCATAGGTGTCATTTTGCTTCCAAGCAAATGTCCTTGTGCTCCTGTTTCTAAGAATAAAGGTGAATTCTGGCAGTGTAATGTTTCTGAGAAATCCCCAGTAGTGGAAAGGTAACTGGGGGGAGAGAACAGAGGGGAAGGAAAAGTGAGTCATGAGGAATAGCTACAAACAGCAAGAGAGACTGGGGGTAGGAAAAAATCAAGTCAAAGACAGTAAAACTGGAGTTCTGTGCTGGAAATACATTTTTGTTTTAGTTGGTGATTAAAAAAAAAAATTAGCTTAAGATTATTCCCTGGCATCAGACAAGCGGCAGTAGTACCTGCTCCACAAGGTCCGCTAAAGCACTGAAATAACTCAGAGTAAATATATGTCCGGTTTCTCTGGCACCGTGATGAAACATCCACCGCTCCGTGGTCCTGGCACCCTGGGAGTTTCCATGCATTTGTCTTTGTCTTGTTTAAGTCCTGCAAATGGCACTCGCTGCTGATGCTGACGATCACGAGGCTGGGAATAGTGCAGGGGTGTTGGCGTTGCAGCAGAGAGGAGGGAGGGTAACGTCACACAACGTACCCAGCGGTTGTGGTCACCGCTTTTCTCCCCGCCGGGGACCCGCCGGCTGTCCCCAGGGGCTGCGGCACTGTGTTGTAACATCCAAGAAGGGTAAAGAAAAGAAAATTAGCAGCTTCAAGGTGTACGTGGGGGCGTGGGCTGAGCCATAGTTCATCTCAGCGAGCAGCCGTCCTGCATGATGGGCTCCTGCTCGCCTTTGCCTCGTCGCGTTTGTTCCCGGTGCTTCCTGGTGCTTCCTGACGAACAGGCCGGGGCCGCGGCCGAATCTGTAGCAGACAAAGGTAAGATGTTCACCGTCCCCAGCAGGCGTAGGAATCGGGCTGCTTGTTTGAAGGAATATCATGGGAGCAAACTGGAAGGCACCACACTGGGACAGGAGAGACCGAACACCTGCTGGCTTTGACTGAAGTCACTGATCATTCACTTCTGTCGCTGTGTAATTCCCTATTGGATTAAGCATCGCATTTCATGGCTGGTGCGGTGTGCAACGCTTTCAAATCTTCATTCGCTCCAGCTCACTCTGCCACTATCATATTTATTACAGATGCACACAGAGTCCTTCACCGTCTTTTCTGTCCACCTTTGGCTTAGACTCCGATTTGCACACGAGGATCTCCAGTCAAAATTAGTACTCCTCCAAGGATTAACAAGGAGATTGAAAAAAGGAAGAAAGAAGTGAGTTGTCAACAGAAGGAAATTACTTGATTTGAATTGCTTGGTGTATGAGGTGTTTTATGAGCCTGATGGTGTCCCCCAGCTCTTACCCAGAGATTTTGGTTTCATTCACGGGTGAGAGCAGATCACTGGCAGCTCCTTGCAGGCTGCATTTGACCGAAGTGGTACGAGTCAGGCAGTGGAAACAGTTGAGTGGATGGCAGCTGTCCCTTTGCTTGTGTTTGGTGTGGAAACCAGGTTAACAGAGGCCACTGGATTTCCTGCGCTGCCCCATCCAGAGCCCTCACAGAGCTCATGGACCTGAGAGCAGCTGCCAGATCTCCAACTGCCGGCTTCTCCGGAGCAGGGGAGGTTCACAGCAGGTTCCTGCCCTGCTCCTCCAGGTGGGACATAGCCAGGACACCGCCAGCACACAGCGCTTGGCAAGGAGGTTTAGAAACGCCATCGAGGCAGGTGAGACAGGACAAACACCCACCGAGTGGCCGGGGGGGGTGTCTCCAGGTGGTGCTGGTGTAGGCACCGCTACGGGGAGGCTGCGGACCGCCAGCTCCTGCTGACAGCAGCTCCACGGAGCCATCCCTGCTCGCCTCCCGCCCTGCTGTCCTCAGCCTGGCTTTTCCAGCGGTGCAAGACCGCCTTTGCCAAATGCCATCCCTGCTGCCCCCACCCCATTAATCTGTTAGGGCAGTTTGGTAGTTGGTCATTACCTAATGAGCTGTCACTAAGCGTACCACTTTCTTGCCGTGCTTGTCCCTCTCCCTCTGTCACTGCTGCTTCTTTGTCAAAAACGGAATACTTTGTTTTCATATGGCAGAAAACCAGGAACCTTCACACACACTGCTGGAAATGTTTGTCAGGGCCCTGAGGACACCAATAGTCCATAACAGCCCTGCCCAGCCCCCCCAAGGTGTCCCGCATGGCCCAGGACCCCACTTCTGCCCCTCCCAGGGCTGTTGGTCCCTACCCCAGCGATGCAGTGGGATGCCACTCTCCCCTGTCCGGCCATGGGCCCCAGCGACACTCACTGTGGAAGAGCTGGGAGGAATGAACTGTGCTGTGAGTGACCATGAAGGTGTTAGAGAAAAACCAGGCTCCTGCTCTGCTACAGAGCTCAATTCCTCAGACAGTCGCTGGGTCGCAGCACAAAGAACTGAATTTCAGCTTTACCACCCTTGCTCAGGCAATAGCTGCGACCAGGAGCAGGGCAGAGAGCCAAGCAAATAACACAGCTTCTGTAACAAGTGAAATCCAACCTGTCTTTCTCTGATTGAGGAAGCCCTGCTGGGATAAATGCCCCAATCCATCTCTTCTCTAAAACAGGAGGGGGAAAGTGGGTTAGATCCTGCTACCAGTAGCACTGCATTTGGGGAGGTCTCTGCTAGGAGCTGACAAACAGCTGGAGTGGTCAGAAAAAATAAATTTTGCTTCTCACAACAGAGTTCATTGAAATCACCATCTCCCTGCACAGAGGAAGGTGGGGGGCAGCGAGGAGGGGTGGGAGGCAATGGGACTTGGTACACGCAGAACCTCATGGCCAGCCCTGATCTTGCTGAACTCGGCTCCGAAGTCACCCTTGTTTGCATTTGTGTCCTTGTGTCACCTTTTCCTCACGTGCACTGCTAGTATCTTTTCCCCTGAGATGGTGAATTTTTTTCTTCTTCCATCCTTAACAACCAATACAACATACAGAAGGAAACATGAATAAAATGAAATTCAAATGCAAAATGGGAAAGCTTAGAGGTTTTAAAAACTGTTTGTTTTATTTAAGTACTTATTGGGAACTGGCACAAATAAGTCACTATCTGCTCTGAGATACCAGAGCAGATGTGACAGAGTGGAAAAGCCTCTTCCCTGCCAAAGTATTTGCTGGAGATTCGATAACAAGGTGCCATTGTACAACTGCGGGTAAAGGTTCAGAGCAGGAATGGGAAAGAGAGAAGGCATCCAGGCGGAGCAGGACTCTGCCTTTGCAGGCTACAGCTCCTCCACTGAAAGGCATGCCGGCAGGCAGCAGGTAGAGCTGGGTTAGATCCAGTGGGAAGGCAGCTAGCTCTTCTGTGCCGTTTTCCTTACCTGTAGTGACAGCCCGTCTTGTCCCTTCATTTCTGTTAGAGGGCTGCAAGTTCCTTCTAGCTTTTCTGTGCACTTCTGGGGAGAGCATTAAATTCAGCACTCCAAATGCACGTTTATAATCTGAACCAACATGTGTAACTTAAGTACAAGAAAGAGCATCAATTTCTAATATTTGTACTGACAAACTTTCAAGGATTCCTGTGAATTTCATTCACCCGTCGTATTTCCCCAACACTGTGTGTTTTACAAATACCGAGTGTTTTGCAAACACAGTTGAGTTGGAATGGCAGATATTGAATACAATTTCAAATCACATCATTTCACTATAAATCCCAAAGACATAAAGCAGCCTGTGCCCCACCCTCGAAAGATGCTTTTATTTGTTTTGATTCTGAAATGAGAAGCAGGTGGTCTTCTGTGGCTAAGAGAAGATGGGGTAGTTTGGGCTGCATTCTCTTTTTCTCAAAACTCACCTGCTTCTTGTCCCCTACCAAAGAAAACTCACCAAAAATTATTCAATAGACCCAGAAAACACATCAAGGCAATAACTGCATCTTCAGCCTGATGTGGTAACAAGTCTCCCACATAATCCCCCTAAGTAGTCTCCAAATTCAAAACACAGTCTCAGTAAAAATCAATCCCAAATTGCTTGAGGGTGTATCTGAAGTCACGCTATCTTAAAAAACAAACAAACTTAAATGGCAATTTATCTTAATAGCCTTTACTAAGCACATATGAGTAGACAGGTTTGATCAGATAAGAGAAATGCTTTAACCATCCCAAAGACATCTCAGTTCCTTTCTTCACTCCATGTTACTATCAATCATCATTTCACATCAAGGTTTTAAAAGATACCCAGCCCCTTGAAGCTCCCTTTAAATGTCCATATGCTTTTATTTTGCAATGTCCTCAGACTTGCGTTCCCAGAACCCTCCTCAGTGGCAACTGTGGGCCATGGGTGCATGTAGCTGCTTTCATTTATCGCAGCCAGCCTGAAACCCATTGCCCAAGTCAGCACAGTGAGCGAGCTGCTTTCCTCCTCTCCCCTTTCCCCTCCCTCTACCCTTTTCAAACAGCGGTGCTTTTAGCTCATTTATCTGTCTATTGGGGCGATATGTAATCAGAGCAGGAGTCCTGATGGGAAATACAAAGTGATTCTTTAGAGTGGTTGGCTTTGAAAGCCATTCTGGGCGCTGATCAAGTGAGTGTTACAGCTGCCCCTTTCATTTGCTTTGCTTCTGCCCTGAGTCTGTCAGCACTAGACAAACTGGAAGAGCCTCCGGCATGTTCACAGGCCCATCTTGCTTTAGTAAAATCCAGTATTATTTATGTCAGCACGTGATACTCATTTCATGTGAAGGTAAGGACACAGACTGACTCATCCACCCCACTGGCCAGGGGACTCGTGTCCAGTGTTTCGGTAATGCGGAGACCAAAAATCCCCCATCTATTGACTTTGAAAAAGCGGTACCTTCACTGTAGTTAGAGCCAACACTCTAAACCAAAATAACAAATGCTTTCACTCATGTGTCTATAATGCCAATGCTGCCAAAAGACTGACAACACATTCACTCCTTTATTAGGAAAAGTTGAGCCACGCCCTAGGTCCTAATTAATCACACCTGCGCAATAATGCCAGACTAAGGTTTATCATAGGTCTGTGCTCCCCAACAGACTTAAACTGCTGTGATCAGAGAGCTGTCCCTTGGAACAATCTAGACAAGGGAAAAGAAAAGGTCCTGCTATAAATCTTCCCACAAAATTCTTGTTTAATTAAATGGTTTTCCACATCTGCTTATATGTCCTTCTTGGCAAACTAAGAGATCTAATCCTGTTACTAATCTTCTTCCTCTACAATAATGAGAATAAAAATAATAATTTCTTCCTGAGTTTGGATTCTGAAAAGACTTTTTTCCATAAGGAGGCGGCCAAGTGACCGGGTAACATGGAGATCTCCTAACATGAAGGTGGATGAAATGCTGCAGAATTCAACTCTACCCACAAAAAACAGCTGGTAGAAGTGTAAATACAAACCATGAAGAGGGAGGAATGAAAGCAACCGGAGGGCTAACACAGGAATACCTACAGCAGCGCAGGCAACTGGAAACAGACCCCAGCACTCAGAGACAAAAAACGGAACCCAGCGCAACAGCCATTCTACTTTGCTGACTGAAGTGAGCCTACCAGCATCTGTTGCAAATCAGGGCAGTATTAACTGGGTCAGTCCAGCAGATGCCAATGTCAGAGTCTTCCAAGATACATCATTTTTGTGGTTAGTTTCAGAAATAAGTTTGCTTTCAAAAGTAAAAAAAAAAAACAACCCTTCATTCTGGGTAACAGGGTAGAAACTGATAGCAAGAAGCAAAGAGCCACAGAGAGGCACCAGGTGTCTTGCACCCACCAGCTGCAGTGTAACAGCATCAGCATGTCAAGAGCCCACACACATCTTCATTCTCAGCAGGAATATTCATTCCTGAAAAGGCAACTATGGAAGCAAGAGGATTTCAGAATTATGACTAAGATTTTTGACTTTGGGGTCACCCTCATACTTGGTGCAAAATTAGTCAGGAAAAAGACTTGAAAAGCCAAAAAACCATCCGTAATTTCTGAACGATTCAACTGCTAGAAGCATTTGCCTGACAAACAGATTCCTCACATTTGCTCTGACTTGTACAAGGCATTAATTCAGGTTCAGCATTTGCAAGGGCTGTAAAAGATACTTTTTCACACACCTACCCGAAAAAGGAGTGGAATCTTAGGAATGAGCATGCCAACTCAAGACAGCAGTTCACAGAATCACAGAATCACTAAGGTTGGAAAAGACCTGTAAGGTCATCAAGCCCAACCATCAATCAACACCACCATGCCCACTAAACCATGTCCCACAATGCCACGTCCACACGTTCCTTGAACACCTCCAGTGAGGGTGACTCTACCACTTCCCTGGGCAGCTTATTCCAGTGTTTCACTGCTCTCTCAGTAAAGAAATTATTCCTAATACCCAGCCTGAACCTCCCCTGACACAACTTGAGGCCATTTCCTCTTGTCCTGTCACTAGTCATCTGGGAGACGAGACCAACACCCACCTCTCTGCAACCCCCTTTCAGGTAATTGTAGAGAGCGGTAAGGTCTTCCCTCAGTCTCCTCTTCTCCAGACTGAACAACCCCAGTTCCTTCAGCTGCTCCTCATAAGACTTGTGCTCCAGACCCCTCACCAGCTTCGTTGCCCTTCTCTGGACACACTATGTTTATAATATTTATAATTATACTAGTGTGCCTGCATGCAACCACATACTTCAGTATCATAAATACCAAGCAGATACAGAAAAAGCAGCACTGATGATCTGGTAGGATTGAGTTCTTATGATAAGGAGAGGTATCATAATGCATTACATAAAATAGAAACGCCATATTTCAGTGAATGTACTGAAAGAATTGTGAATCAGTATAAGAACTTTTTTTCCATCAAGTTTGACACAGTTATTTCTCTCAGAAGACATAAATAAAACAAAGTGACTTCACATCACAGAGCTCATCACTCGAAGACAAGGATCTGTTTATACTTACGCTGACAATAAAAGAAATGTTTTCCCAAAAAAAAAATGGCATTGAAGTTTTCAGATGAGCAATTCTGGGGGGTTGGGGGATGAATCTTTATGCATGATGCAACTTTTCTAAGTCCTAGAAGTTTGGAATGGTTTTTATTTTAATATTTTTAATCATACTAGTGTGCCTGCATGCAACCACATACTTCAGTATCATAAATACCAAGCAGATACAGAAAAAGGAGCACTGATGATCTGGTAGGATTCAGGGGAAAAAATGCAAAATGAAACTTACATTTCTGCTGCCAGTACTAGTATTTGCCTTTCTTGTTTTTCCAGAATTCAAGTAACAAACCTGTACATACAACCCAGCAAACACAAATGCATTGTAGGAGACTACCTGGAGAGGAACCACTTCTGTGCTTTGACCATGTGCTGAGAATTTGCACTACCAGGATGCAGGGGCAATCTTATACATGCAACAGACACAGAACGTTCACCGAAGATATTACAGACATGTTTCTCAGATTAGCAACTATGGTACTGAGAAGAAATGCATTTTGCTCAGAAAGAACACGCAGGCTTCATGTAGGTTCTTTATTTAAAAAAAATTTAAAAAATAAAAAAAACCCCAGCAAATCTTGAGCGGAATGTACGTAGCAATGTCTTTTATAAAAGTCATTCTACAAAGTACATATGCTGCAAGAGCCCGAGCCAATCCTCTCTCACAAGGTAAATTTTTTTTTTTTTTCTACAAGATTTAAATCACAATAGCCAGTTCTGCCTCATGAAACAAGCTTCTCTGAAGCCTGAATTGACAGCATGTGACATAAGCTTAGTATTGTCTCATTTATTACAGTAACTTCTTTTCAGAAATTATTAACCTGGAGGTGGTTTCTCCCCCAGCACTATACATCTGGGCATCTCCATAATCTGAGAAAAATTAAGAACGGGGAAAAAGGAGTAAGATAAAAATAACCTGAAATATGCATCTGCAAAAAAGTTATTAAGTTATGGGAAAAATAAGTAGTAGGTACATGAGAAAGCAAGGTGCCTCCCCCCCCCCCCCCCCCAATTCAGCTTTCTCAGGGCAATGGCAGCTTAGTCCTCCCTAAAGAAAGCTCCATGGAAAAAGGAGTTAAATAAAACTCACAGGAACTCACAATTCCCACTCCAGCCTACCTCCTTTGAAATATACATTCTTCCTTGTATTTATTTATGCCTACTGCCCTCAATCATCCAGTCTCTAAAATGCTTCTCCATCAAGCTTCTGGCTCTCCAGTCACCAACATTTACAGTGGGGATGATTTTCTGTGGCTTCAACCATTGAACAAAACGCTTCATTTCCAGGTAACTGCTGTGTTCACTGTAAGGAATCCCTGAAATGAAACACAGAGATCTGTCAGTCTGCTTAGCTTCTTGCCAAAATACTTTTGCAAGCCTTCCAGCTAAGAAATACTTTAGATAATATTTTTTTAAATTCATATTGGAGATCTAAACTTTATAGCTAAGGCAAAATGAAAACCCAGATTTTCCTTCTGGAAAAATTACCTTGCATTAAGCTACCAAGTCATTCATCAGTGCAAACTGAGCGACACCAAGCATTTGTTTAAACGTATGTTAAAATTTTAAGAGATTCAACTCCACCCCCCAATAAGAACTGAGAGGAAGACCCACAGGCTCCCAAATGAGTGAAGTATGGAATGAAATCTTGGCTCTGGAACTGCACTGCCACCAGCATCAGTCAGGCCAAGATTTCCTTCCTGAAGTCTCTACATATATCAGATAAAAGCCTTTATTTGCAAGATGAGGACAGGAGCAAAATCTATTTAAAAATCTGCACTTACAGTGTTCTGGATTATTCAGTTCACACATCTCTCCTGGAGAGATCCATCTGTTCAGTTTCTCAACGAGTTAGCAGAAAAAGTATAGGTTACAATGAACAGTAGGAGTTTCCAGAATAAAAATATGAAAAGCATCCACACAAAATTAAACGCACTGAATATACCACTCTTATACCATATATGGTGATCTTTCCTCTTGTCTGAGGTTTGATATCCACCAGCGAAAGGCATGAATCAGAATAGGTCCACCCAGTAGGTTTGAAAGCCAGAACTTGATCAAAATTCTCAGAAAACTTATTCAAGTGATCTTGCAAGCCCTGTGAAAAGAATATCACACATGCTGAATCCTATTAAATAGCTCGTTAGTCTAAAGGTTGGAGATTTCACAATGGAGAAACTTCAGACTAAATTTTATTTTCATGTTTTGATATGAACTTTTTTATTTTAAATACCATCTGCCTGTAAATGTTTAATGATAAATATTTACATTTGCAGAGCACCTTGTATCTTAGGATCTCAATCGCTTCATCTGAATAAGCACATATTAACAGCTACACATTAGAGATCAGAACACATACAGCATAACCACATCTTCTTGTAGATCTTGCTCCCCAAGTCATTCATTTCCTCCTCTCAGCTGAAGGTCAGCACTCTTGCAGCTGAGTGGTGATAAAAGATGGTGAAAGTCGGCTTCAGTGCAAAATTATGTGGTTAATTTGAAGTGCCACTGACATCCTGACATCTGTTTACGCCCAGAAGTGCTCAGAGTTAATTAAGTAAGCTACCCAAAAAATTGCAGCAAGCCAGTGCATGAGTTGAGTATTGCTCTGAGCACTAAACCATGTTTTACCACATCTCCATTCATGATAGGAAGGAAACTACCTCTCATCTCTTCACTCTAAAAAAAAATTAACTTGAAAAAGTTCCCAAGTTGGCTAAGTTAGCCTTCAATGTTGTTTAAGCTAGGATTGGGAAAAGGATGAGAGGGAAGTATAAGGAATGTACCATCCTATTCCTGGATAAAATGAAATCAGTGTTATTTCAAACCAAAAATAGAAAAATCAATTTCATGTGCCTTGTATAAAATCTTAAAGGCACATTCTCAATTTGAAAGCCCTACAAGATTACAGAACTCAAAATCATAAACTTTTTATCAGCAACAGGAAGAGGAATACAAAACAAAGACTGATTAAAAAAAACGGGGGAGAGGGGGATGGATAGGCTGTGATAGAACACTAACCTGTTAGACACTTGAAAATTAATTACGCAGGGAAGCGGAAAGCTGCCTGTGACACTGCCACATTTAATAGCACCTTCAGTACAACATCCAGCAGCAACATACTGCATCCATCAAACTGGGCACATAAAGAACAACAAAAAAACCCTACCACAACACACATTTCATTCAGCAATAGGAATTATGGCTAGCTGCCATGACTCTCAATACACTGCAAATGTTCAGTCCTCACTAGATTAAAGATACAACTGTAGCAGTCTAATTCTCCTTCACACTTCATTTTAGGAAGATTAATATAGCTCAAGGTAATAATTCACATATTTGCTCCCTTGCTTTAATGAAATCTAAACACAGTAATTCAAATACAATATTATATTAACCAATGCTAATCTGCTTTCAAATTTTGTTATAAACCAAGTATGCAACATTCACATTAAGGATGCAATTTCAATTTCATCAAAAAGTATTTGTGCATTTCAATCACAGGCACTTTGGAAAATCTCACCTCAATGCTAGTGTAAGACATTACTGAGCTAAGCAACATAAGAGATGCACAGACCTGAAGACCACAGTTCTCCGGAAATCTTCCACTGCATATTCAAGTGGCAGAAGCCTCAATTTTTGACTGTTACAAAGAACTGTTCATTGCAAAAGAACCATGCATGCATTTTAGAAGACATGGCCTCTTTCCACAAAACAAATTACTACAGTATTTCTTTATAACAAATCCACTTTAAATACACATTTTAATCTCTTCTATTTCTTTAGCCAACACTGTTCTAAACCTTCATCCTTTTAAAATGGAAAATATATTTCATTGCTAAATCAATCTCTTTCAATCACCATGACAGCCTGTTATCTACAGTGTTGCTAAAGTCAGCAGTACATGCAAACAGATTCCATAAGGTAGGAGAAGACTCAAACATGATTAAATAGTTAATTTACAATCAGCCTTAACAACACTTAAACTCATTTGGCTTATTCACAAACAGCTATTCATCAGTACACACAGCAATCCCTGTATTTTACTGAGTAAAACCAAGTACTGCAGTGAAGTACCACATCTGTATCAAGGACACTTGCAATATTACAGCAATTCATGTTTTAGTTTTATGAATATTTTAATAAAAAAATCACACATATAAAAATTATAACTTTTTAAATTTATGTAAATTTTGTCCATTAAGAATATCCAGAACATTAATCTAGAGCAGTCATCTCACTTTTGACCCAGGCAGCACCTGAAGAAAGTTTGATATCAACTCCTAAAAAACAAACTCCTCAAGAAAGCCCATGCTATACATAGGAAAAACACCAAATGAACAAAAAGAACCCCACCCAATCCAGCAGCAATACAATAATACCCTTCAGACTTCACACACCTTAGCCAAACTCTGATTTCAAGTACTGGTTCTTTTCAAGGGGGCAGTCATAAGGCCTAGATAAAAACATCAAGTATGGTGATACCTTGCCAGGTATTCAACATTATAAATGAGACTGCTGTCATCCTAACTACAGATTGAGACTACCTATGTGAATTAATAAAGCAGAAAAGATATGCTTTCTTCTGAAATTTGAACTTGTTTCTTCAAGAGACTTTTGGGACAGTGATGCAACTCCTGATGCAGCGATAGAAAATTGCCCAGAATTCAATATTCAAATAAATATTTTAAGACAAGAAGTGATGGAAACATTCAAGCCAAGTACCACAGTTTCCCTCATGGTGGCTGCATTTATATAGAAACGTGCACATCTTGACACAGACAGCTCAAGCAGAAAAGGGAAATGCACCATACATTATTGTCACAAAGTCTTTGGCCAAGTGAAAATCTAGGGTATAGCATGTATTCCGAGGATGATGTGGGTTTAGAAAAATCATCTTTCAACCTGTCAAAAAACCATTCACTGATCCACCTGTTTTTCACAGTGGATTTAACACAATTACAGTCACTATTTTGTTTGCTTCACTTCTAGGTAGAAGGTACTAACATTAGTCTTTAAACTGCGGTAACTAGGGGAAAGACAGAGAGAGGTTTCTGTGCTTTTCTAAGCGCCTGTGGCTTTTATGTGAATGACACTCTCTGCTGAATCAATACAGTGTTTATAAATCATACAGGAACAGCTAAGCTATTTGTTCACAAATAATAAAACAGCTGACTCCAAAATGAAAAAACATGCTTGATATTACTCCTGAAAATCAACATGGAGAAAAGCAGATCTCACATAGCCCCAAAACTGGAATTAAACAGTTGGTCAATGCCACCAAAAGGAAAAAATATTCACAACATAGAGACTGCAAAAATACTTCTAAAATTCCTGACTATGCATTAAAAAAAAAAATCAATTTTATAAAAAAAATTTGTAACATTTTCCAGTAGTTTGGAGACTCAATGATCAGGAAAAAAAAAAAGCCCCTGATTATAGCAGAAAGCCTGTGAACACGGAGGTATATGCAGGAGCATCTCAAAACGATGAACTCATTTCCTTTCTACTCGGGGTAGAAAGGAAAGCTGTGGGCATCCAGATTTAGCCTTGGGAGCAGTCAGCTATGGAAACATGAAAGCTTTCCCTGGGCAAGTACAGTTTTATCAACAGTTACAGCAAAGGAGGCTTCAGTTTTGGTAAGCACACGTAGTTTATGCAGCTTTTTTTTGTTCTTTATCTGGAAACAGACCAGAGAAGTTTTTCAATAATGAAAGGCAGAAGACTCATGCATACAGTTCTTAAAACCATCAAGCCTGGAGCACAGACAGGTTTGGTTTTCTTCTATTAGTAAAGAGCGTAAGGGGAAAAAAAAGGGTATAAAACTGGGGCTTCTAGGAGGTACTATAATACACCATCAGGGTTTGCTATTTGCATTCTACTAAAAAGGCAACTGATGTACAAGATCACAGATGTACTCAATTTACTAAATACAGACTGAATCTGAGCTTTTGACTGAGAAGACTCCCATAAGGATTTCATGGATCTGCAGGTTCACAGCTGAAACTACACAAGCAGGAAATTAGCCCAAATTAAGAAGTAGGGATTGTGGTTTTGAGTAGAGCTAGGAATCAAATAAAACAGAAGAGGTAGGAGAGACTCAGAAGATAATGAAGGCACTGGCATTTACTGATGAGGATCACTAAAAAAATTCTGGCTCTCCCAGTAATGAGCCAGTAATTCAGGACAAAGCCTGTACAATCCAGCACAAGACAAAACTAGGCAACTGGAGATGATGGCATCAACATTTGCATGGTCTGTAAAAACAGGACGATGTCATTCATCATTCTTTAACTAGAATGAGATTACAAGTGATCAGATAATTTATTCTTAAAAATATTGTCAGAATTTCTGAATTCGTGTTTACTGATGCTACTGGAGCAGAAGATAAATGGTCATATGAACATATCTTTAAACATTTAACATTCTCCACATTTTACTGATACTACATTCCACCTGGGCATTCATCTAGCTACTGGCCTCACTGGATATTTAGCACTCTGGAAGCCTACCTAGCACGCCTAGCTTACGTGGACACAAAATTACTAATGACAGTGTGAGACCACATTCCAACAACCTCACACATGAAGTCAAAGCCCCAGTACAGAGGGCCATGGCCATTACACCAGGACTCTTAGCCACTAGATCACTGTACCTTTAATCTTTCCTGGCCCTCTCCAGGGTCCAGGCATCGCTTCTGGCAGGCTATAGATTTGTCTAGAACCGCCTATCCTCAACGATGAGACCCTGCACATAATACCTCTGCCTCTTTCCGACAAGTAAGGCTGTCTAGACAATCACACACTCAGCCTGAAAGTCCAGCTATGTGAGTACTCCATACACGCTGAGACATAACGACAGCAGAATCACATAACAATCCAAAAAAATCTGCAGAAGAAACTAAAATATATTACTGTTAAAGACAACACAACACATTAAAAATAAATCCATACACATTCCATTACTCATTTTCTGCCCCACCATGGAAAAGATTATAGAACATTAAAACACTAAGTTCCATCTCCTGCAGCTCCCATCCAAATTGCATTGCCTCTTTTTATCCTTTTTAGGTCAACTCTGACCTTGACTGGTCCTGCAGCTAAATACCATCTTGCTCTGAAGGATTTGCTTGAGATGGCACAGCAGGCCTGAAGCAAAGCAGGAAAATTAATCGAAGTCCGTAAAGCATAAGCGACCACTGTTTTTCTCTTTCTTCTAGGTTACCTTTAATCTGGAGCCTGCTGCTTTGCCTTAATGCCATTCTGTATTTTGTAGTCTATTTAGAAAAACCTCCTTTCCCCCCAGGAATTAGTCACCCTTCCCAAGAAATTCCCACAAAAACTCTCAACAACAAAAACCCACTGCCTCAAATCTCAACTGAAATGTGTATTTAAAGTCAACTTAGATGAAACAATGTCTTAAAATAAACTGTTTTACTTGCTTTTGCTACAAATACTAGAGAAGATTCAGTGTGGAAAAACTAAAGCATGCGTATATATGAGGTGTCCTTCAGTTCACTCAATGTGTGTATTTGTTTATGTGTGAGTTTTCATTGATTTTCAAGTATCCTTACCCCCATGTAAATCATCAGCACAGAAGGAGAGAGAATATGCTTTTAAAAGATGAAAATATGATAATAAATACATGGAAATTGAACTGAGAGGAACATAGAGAACCCTATTCCTTTTTTATCAAACACCAGACTGGAAGTTGGCCATGTTCATAGGCTGCCTCAAAACAGAGAGATTCACAGGCAGAAAATCCTTTTAGTCTTTTCCTACATCATACCAGGTAAAAGACAGGCTGAAAACAGGGACTCCATGTCACAACATATTAATTGCTAATAGGACAGATCCTGCAGTCATTACATAAATCTACTTCAAAAAGGCCTGCAAAAAGAAAGCCTTTGAACAAACCTCATCTTATCTTGTACAAGCACTGCACTGAAGTGAAATTACACTTTCTGTGCATCACATTTGGAGACAGATATTAATGTTTAATTGCATTTCATTTTCAATGTATTGCTACATGTCAAAACTTGACTAAATAAATATGCTCTGACAAGAGGTTAAAAAGCACCAAGCACAACACTGGTTGGGAGGAGCCAAGAGTACGATTAGCCAGCAGTTTAATCAACAGAGTATATTTTCTGAACTTACCTTAAAGTTAATTTGCATCATGGGAAGAACGTGAAGCAAAGTACCATTCCAGTCCACAGTGATAAGGGAATTAACAGCTGCTGACTCCAAGCACTGCAGTGTTTTGTACTTATCACGGGACATACTTGCTTTTGAGCCCAGAACTTCAGCAATTGCTTTAAGATTAATTGGGAAGAAATCAGATAAAGAAAAATAAGAGTTCGTTTTTCGCTTGTTTTGGAGATATTCCTAATTATTGCATTGGATCATTTTTATTATTGAAAGAAATCCATATTCAACGGGATACAGTGTTTCATATTCTAAAATTGAAGAGTCAATTAAATATATTCATTCATTTAGTATCCAAACTGGCCTTCTGTATATTCGGGGGGTTTGTAAACAAGGCAGAAAAATATTTCTTTCAGAATGTTAAAACTTATTGATTAGAAAACTAAAAAACTAGCAGTAGGATTATTAAATATATTTAATTTCTTTACACAATATCTGACCAACAAGACTAAGCAACCCTTTATATCTTCAGGAAAAAGGTCTTTTAACACCGATTTAGATATTTATTTAGTTATTTGATCCAGTACACTTTTTTTACATACCTAAAAAAACTTTTTCTTTTCCAATGGAATAGGTGCCACAGACAACTAGAGTACGTGGGTTTAAAGTCACTGTCTCAAAGGCAGTATTGACAGCAAACTGGATAACCTCTTGTTGAGAAGGAAAAGTGTATTCAGGACTACAGTATCTGGGGCATGGAAACAAGATACGCCACTTTGTTACACAAGATGAAAGATATCTGAATTCACCAAGAAGGCCCTCAAAACTGCATGCATACAATAACAAAGTAATGAAAAAGATGTTATCTTTCTATATAATTTCAGTCTACTTGAAATCTATTTATTAGAAACCACTGAGGTGCCCAGATGAAATTGTTGCAATAAAATTTACATTGAGTTTATCAGTCTTTTCTCTACATCTATTCACTTGTCTGACACTGACACTCAATTCCGAAGTTTTTTCCTCTATAAATATCAAGTGCTCTTTCAAGCTAGGTATTTGTACCATGTACTAATTACATCCTTATGTCTATTTTTTGTCATGCATACAAACCATAACATAAGGCATTATTCATTCACAGAAACATATGGAACAGAAATACAAAACTGCAGCTGGGCATTAGTCATCATATACAGAAAAACACTTTTATGCACATGAGTCAGAGAAAGGTCTAATGAAAACCTGGACAACTGATTTAACCATTTGGCATTCTTTCACTCTTTGAATTCCCCTTTTCATATGAGAGTTGAATCTACATAACACCAGTGTTCCATGAACCTCTTGTTTTAGAGCTGAACACTCAATGTATGAGTTTGGACACCCAGAATTTAACACCACTTACAAATAATCAGGTCATCTCAGCAAATACTTTAGCATCTTTTCCACCACCCACTTTTATTCTCTCATGTAACAGCATAACAGATGAACAAGCTAGAAATACATGGACTTTCAATAAATATCTGATTTTTTTCAACATTAAATAGAGCTAACAAGTATTAAAACAGTAATGTCACTTATACTTACATTTATTTGGTTCATATAAAGTCCTACTAAACTGAAAAGGGGGTTATATAAAAAAAAAAAAAATTAAACACAACTTACGTGGTATCAAGGTAAAGCGTGTGGACTTGTTGACCAACTAAAGCAGGGTAGCGCTCCATAGAAGGATCTGCCCTGAAGTCTCCTGTGTGCAGCATAACATTTCCACTGGGTAGACAGAAAAGGATCATTGTTGCACCTGGACAACTGAAACAAACAAAAAAACCCATACAAATTACATTAGTTCTCTATACTGATAAACTACCTTAAGAGATATACCACCCTTCAGCAGCAGGAAGGTGTGCAGAACAGCATTTTAAATCACAGTTACTATGCAGCCTAATTTGGCTAGAAATGCCCGATTTCTAAAGGAATTCCAAAGCTAATCTTATGGCCATAGACAAGCTAGGCTTGAGTTCTCAGCTGATATGGAGAGAAGAAAAAAAGCACACCAGCAGTAAAGTAATCAAGCATTAACCGCCTTTTTGGGATGCTCTGTCTTCTAGGTATGACAAAGATGCTGCCTCAGTTGCAATCTCTGAGGTTCTATTACTTGATTCAAAGGGGAAACAGTGCACCAAAGAGAAGCAGCATTCTTATTCAGGAGAAACAGAATTGTATTATTGCAGATGCATCTTCGTTCCTGCAGGACTTACTGAAGCATTTCCTTTTAAATTCTATTTGCAGATTTTAAATATTATCCTCCATCCAGAATTCCCTGGTTATAAATACAATTCCCTTATTTGCCACAGTGAATCCATTGCACCTTCTGCAGTTCCTCACCAAAGCTGTCTGAAGGGCAAGAGCTCAGACTGGAAAACCAGAGTGGGACTATTTTGGACATGAATCATCTGTAAACGGTAAATGAAATCTCAAAAAAGGAAAAATTGGCATGAATCAGAGCCAAAATGACAGACTCGGTGAACTTTCCAAGAAGTTGAACTTTGTACCTAAGGTTTACATGCCTTTTAAATTGAAGCTGAGGATCAGAGAGACAAACAGGAAAAATGAGAGGTGTCCAAATTACATAAGCAACAAGGCTTCTTTCTTTCCCAGAAAGGTTCTCAAAGGAGTTCATGGAATCCTATCTCTCCAACTATAAACAAAACCTACAATAAATAATATTCAAACCAGCTGTGACACAGTGCTGCGTTTCAGTATATACTTCAAGGAAAGGACTTTTCCTCCAGCCCATAGCCAAATAAGGTACCAAGAGGCAGAGTGGCAAAGAGCACAGGGCTGGAAGTCAGGTGCTACTGAACTTTAAATCCAGCATCACCACATAATGATGCATAATGCCAGCATAACGGACAAAAATGTCACCCTTTATCACCAAATCCAGTAGCAGTCTTGTTCCAGATACCAACAGGCTTTTCTTTAAAATTCAATTTTCAAAATGTTGGCCAGGTTTTGTCTCTCCCAGGATCCAAAGCATCACGTTTTTCTTTAACTGAAGATTTCACTATCTTCAGTTGAAACTACAGAAACCTAACAACATATCTGATAATCAAATCTAAGATGTTCCCAACTAGACACCAAAAATTAAAGTGTCCAGACCACCTGAAAAATCATTCAACCTCTCAACAAGCTTAAAAATTATGGAGTTCCGTGTGGTAACACGATGTACTCATTACAAGCAAACAAAATAAAGTTAAACTAAAATTATCAAAAAACCCCTAAGTTTCATTTTCAAAGATAACTCACCTATTTCAAAAGCTAACTACTTGCAAGAAACTTAGGCTCCTACATGCCTAATTCACTTCTGGTTACTAAGACAACTCAGGAATGTGAAGTATTTTCACCCTTAATTTTCAGATCTACTGAAACCTGAAAATCATGAAAACATAAACTGTCTCTTGTACAGCTATTTATCTTTAATATTCTACACATACAAATATTCCACAACAAATGAAATGATACATACTGATTGGCATCGAGCAGCAACACTTTGATCCCATTCACTATACATTCTGTGTCCATCGGCAGCACGTGGACATACTGCTCTTTGACTCGAAGTTTGCTCTTCACCAGATTGCCAGTTATCTGCAACAGGGAAAGGATTTAATACGGAATAGGAGCAAAATCTAAAAAAAGCCTTTGCTTATTTTAGAAACAAAAGCTCTCAAAGCCAGACTGTCTGGCTTAGAGAGAAACTATGAGATCCTTGGTATAATCAAGCCTTTCGGTAGCATTTCACCTCTCAAAAAGCAAACTGAAAAAAAGCTGTCTTAAAAAAGCAAACTTTTAAAAGCCTGTAAACAGGTTATGGATTGGAATCAGAGAGAAGGCAAACAAGGGGGAATAACATCTGTTACAGACTGCCAAGTCAAGATGAGGAGGTGGATAAAGCCTTCTTTAAACAACTGAAAAAGTTTCTAGGTCACAGGCGCTGGATCTTATCATGGAGGACTGCAGTCACCCCAACACCTACTGGAAGGGCAACACAGGACACAAGCATTCCAGGAGACTTCCAGAGTAAAAGAGAAATAATTTTTTTGATGCAGGTTCTGGATGGGTTGATTAGGCAAGGTACCCTACCATGTTTTAAGTAAAGAAGAGTTGCTTGGACATAGCTAATGGCAGTCTTGGCCATTCAGCAGCCTGAAGCACAGGACACGCAGGACCAGGCTCAAACAACTCCATTTACTTAGTCTGGAGAAGAGCTGGCTTAAGTGGAATCTAATTTCAGACTCCCATCACTCGAATAGAGTTGTAGAGAAGATGGAGCCAGATTCTTCTCCACTATGCACACAAAAAGAACAAGCTACAATCTCAAGTTGCAAAAAGGGACATTTCAATTGTATATAGGAAAAAATTTCCGAGTGGGTATGCACTGCAAGAGGTTGTGAGGAGACGTAGTGGAATCTGTCCTATTTTCAAAATTTGACCGACAAAGGCTCTCTGCAGTCTGGTCTAGCTTTGAAGTTAGACTCGCATTGCACAGGAGATCAGTCTATACGATCTCTAGAGATCCTTTTAAACCTGAATTTTTTCATGGTATCTAGACAGGGAAGTTTCACTAATCTTCTTCATCAGTCAAATTAGGGTAAGACTTTCTTACAAGGGAAACCCAGATTCCCCTATACATATCCACTGTGCCTAACTGACCCAACAATGGAACCTCTGCTGTATTTACTTTCATCAGTATAAAAGTGATTATAGTTGCATATGGATTTGATAATATCCAGTGAACCTAAAAAAAAAAAAACCAACCTAAAAAAAAAGTATCTTGGAAAACCTTACCTTATTACAGTAGATTGGAAACATGAAGTTTTTAGTTAATCCACAATAATGATCAGAGTGAAAATGAGTAAGGAAATAAGCTGTGCAGCCTTCAATTTCTCCATACTGGAAGGCATCAACTGTAAAACCAGTTCCTACAGCAAAAAGGGAAGAGAAGCCAGTCAGTAAACATGCATAGCTCAGAACTAGTTTTTGATTAGATGTTCCTTTTGTTCTTTTTTCTTTCTTCCAAATTAAAAGGTAATACAGTTACGCTGCATACAGTTCAAGGAGCCATTTAAAGATAAGCATGGTTTACATATGAGTCAACAGTCACAAACAAGATTTTCACTTATCAAAAATAAAAATTTAACAAAGTGTCCACACACAAATACTTTCACAGGCTTCCCAAATATCTGTTGCTCAGCTGCTATCCTATACAGATTGCAACTGGTTAAGCAAACAAAACACATTTACCTGCATTCAGCTGGTATTTTTGGAAGTTCACATAGATTAATATCTAATACCAACGTCTTAACACAAAATAAAACAGATAACTACTTCTTAACAAAATGCATTTTGCAATCAAACTGCAATTTTTCAATTATCCTACATTTAATATTCCTTTTAAAACATGCTGCCATATAATTATCAAGCAAGCAATCTGGAGTCTTCAAATGTATCTGCTGAGATGAAATGTGACTGATTTGCCATTGTATGCTTTCAGTGAGGTGCTGTTTGTATAAAGATGTGATGTAAAGATAGCTGTATAGAAGATAGACCTTTTCTCTGCAAATGTAGTATTTCTTTTTTAAATGCAAACATTACGACAAATGGTCCTTTCACACTGGGTTACAGTTTCTTAAAACCACCAAATAGTGCACAGAACTAATTCACCTGGTGGCACTCAAATATTTTTCATTTTCTGTTATACAAATTTCCCGGATCTTCTAGGAGAAATGGAAATAGTTCTACTTACTTGAGGCTAGAACTTCAAGTATTTGCAACTCCAAAAAAAATAGCAGTCTGCTAATTAAAAACAACAAACCAAAAAATCCCTAAGTGTTTGAGAGGTATCAGACTCAAAACTTCAGGGAGGTTGAATTATACTAGGCCACGGGGATAAATATGTTATCATTAGCAACATAGAAAATACAAACATACTTCAAATGTAGTAACAAAATTCAGAACAAAGGTAATATAGATAATAACAAAGCAACTTTAAAATTGCATTGTAGGCATAGAGGTCTGCTCTTCAAATTTATTATATATGGAAAATTCTCTAAGCCTACAGAACCCATGATACTGGTATAACCCCACAAAGACTTACAGACCAGTCTTCAAGCAGCAGCTTGGCACTTAAAATCACTAATATATTTCTATTTGGCTTCCTCAAATAACTACCTAAGACAATCCTTTAGTGGTAAATGAAACTGCGAGGAGCTGAAGCTTTTCAAGCTGCTGATACATCATCCTGTAATTTACGTAATTGCTTGAGGAGATTCTGAGAAATTCTTGGCTGTTTCCTTAACTAAACTCTTCTGCCTGGTTTTCATTTCTTTGTTTTCACAGTTGTAGTAAATCATATTTCTAATACTATTGAATTTCAAATGCAAAATTAACTAAATTCTTTTAACTTAGTGTGAGGAAGTAATTGCTATTGCTAGTCCTATTTTCAGGCACAACTGAAGCAATGTAAAAGATTAAATTCAGGAATTAGGAGTGAATACAAACAAGGGATCTATTCAAAATCATTTAAGAAATTAGACCAATCTTTCAATAATGCTTATGTTTTTCTGCTCTGTCAAAAACATTCAGAAGTCAGTCCTTGAAATAATTTTCCTGAGATAACTATTTCACTAACTATTTTCAGCCATTGCTGACTCTAGTTTGCAATTACCTTCTTTTGGAGATCTGCATCTACACAAGATTTTATTAACTTAGATGGAGGAAATAAAATTCATTATGAGCTGCAGTCCAAAAGGTTATGAAGAGTGAAGAACAATGAAGCCTACAATTAGGAAAAAAAAAATTACAACACTCAAGCCAAAATTAGTTAAACTCTACAAAAAGCAACACTTATCTCTCACCTGGTATTTTCTTGTAGAAAGGGCAGTGTTTTTTTCTTGTTCCTTCACCTGTAGTAGGTAATTCTTTAAATTTTTTTCTCCACCTTTGTGGGCCACCAGAACTTACATCTGCAGAGGCTCCATTTTTACTTGAATTTTCTATAACTGCTTCTACATCTTCCACAGACCCTTCAGCTTTCCTTTTTTGCTGTCTGGGCCTCTTTCCATTGGGAGTTACTGAGCCTGATATCTGCTTTCCCTCACTCAAACGTGTCTCTCCTTTGCTTTCCTCTTTTACTTTGGGTTTTAACCCAAAGAAAACACCAATGTCCATTTGTTTGAGTTCTTTGCCAGAACTGGATTTGGCATTCATACTTGCTAAAGAAAGAGATGGTACTGTTTTAGAGATGGGGCTAGGAAAGCACACAGCAGCTGTATTAAGACTTCCTTCTTTCTCCACTACCGACTGCAAACTCTCCTGGTGAGCTGTTTTTTCAATTACACTGGCAGTCATTTTATCTGTATTAGTTAAAATGTTACTTGGGTCCCTCAAAACATTACCTTTCTGAGTCAGAAGAGACCCAGCACCTTCTCTGATGAGCAGTGATGATGTCTCAGTAAAACTCATGTATGCAGGATCCAAACCACAAGCACCAGTATCATCTGACTCTGTGTTACCTGCTTTAGCAGCAGAGGACATCAATTCTGGCTGTTCAATCTCCTCACAGTTAAAAGGAAAAGAGGATCCACTGGCTAGTGCCTCTTGCTGATGCTGATTATCTACACATGCTGAATTACAGAACTTACTGTTCATGCGACTCAGAGAAAAAGTTTCTACACTATGATCTAGATGGCTCAATGTATTTACTTCCTCACAGTGGTTTTTTTTAATTATGAAACTTCCCATTTTGTTATTCTCATACTGAGGCTTCTGCTGTAAGAAAAGTCCATCAAATGTTTTAAACACCACAGAATTAGATTCTTCATCTTCAAAGTTCCGGACTTCGAATAATTTATTTTGTGGTATTTTTATTTTTTTCTCCTCTTCTTCAGTTTCCTCTTCACTTTCCTCAAAAGTACTCAGTGGAGAATAAGAAATTTCACAGTCACTGAAGTCAGCTTTTGACTGTAGTAGACTTGGCTGACTTGTATCTTTCTGACTACACAGATCTTCTCCTGTTCCACTTTCTTGAGAGGATGCAAAGTCATAAAATTCAAATTTACAACTATTATCTGTGGTCTGTATGAGCTGAAACGTCTGTTCAGGCTTTTGAACATCTGCAAAAGCGGAAGTACTTTCACTAATTATATTTAGAGACTTCATTTGCAGTGAACTCTGTACCATCAATGTACAGTCATCATTTGGGACATTTTTTACATTATTAGATGGTTTCTCATTCTGTGAGGTTTCCTCTACATGACTTGGGGAACAGCTGGACTTTGCAGCAGAGTACGTCTTCTTCCTCTCCAAAGCGTTTGCTGAGGAGTTTACAAGATAATCTCCTGCCCTGCTTGCTGCAAGTAGAAAATGGCTGTAGCGCTTGTAGTGGGATGGAATGGTGGAAGTGCACAGTAAACCATCAGGACATTCTATGAAAACAGTTAAACAGAGAAGGAATGTTAATAAATTTGCAAATATAGTTGGTGTAATTATTAAAATAAAAATTACACGATACACAATTTAGAAGCTTTTTCTTATAAATGTAGCTATTGGAGGACAGAAGGCACAAGTAAGAACTAATTTTCAAGCTGCCAAGACCTACTGCCCTGAGCTGACTAGAAATGAGAATGCTTCCAACCTAAAACCAAACAGCTGCCACGAATAGAGCACTATGCCTGAATTAATACAGACCTCTAACAAGAAGAGTACTTAACCCTGTTTCAATACTGTGCTAATGTAATTATACAGCTTCTAGTTTAGAATCGTCTCACATGCAAGCAATGAGCTCAGAGCAGTAGCACCAGAAAAGGCCAGCAGGCATGTTTCAAAACAAACCAAATCTCGGTTCTGAATCAACCTGAAATTCCATTTCAAATTGTCTGCTGGGTTACATGTTAAATTTAAAAAAAAAAAAAAAGTCATGTATTTACTTATGTGAAAAAAGTATTCAGGATTCAGATGCCAGCAAAAAAGCTATGGCTGTTCCCTAAACCTTTTTGTGGACAGCTTGCTAGCCTAACTTTTGAGGATTTTAAGGTGAATGCATAAATCAATCAGAAGGATTTTCCCATCTCTTAATTATGAGAGTAAGAGATGGAAATGAGGTGTTAACACATCTGCTTTAAGTTAAAACCACCACCAAAATCAGGATTAAAGGGCTCACATTTCATTGTTCTGAAGAAGAAACTTCCAAGGAAAGTTACAAAGATATAAAAAGAAAAGTGGCTGGGTCACCTAAACAGCCTTTACTCAAGCTTCCTGACTGCATGCTTTCTGTTCTTCAAAAGTTATGAGGTGTATTAAGAACGTAAGTTGGATAGCTGGATCTGTTCAGACATGGTATTTCCCCACAAGACACTAGCAATTGGAATGAGTCAGTTTTATTCCTCTCGTACAGAACTCAAAACAAAACTGTGTTGTCTTATGATACAGAAATGTTCATGTATAATTCTGTATAAAATTTCTAAAGCATACTGGATCAGGGGCTAACATTTCAAGTAAATTAGCCTAACAGACTGATTTTGGCTTCCAACTGTCCATAGACAACTGGACAAGTCACACAGCAACATGGATACAGGATAATAAAATTTATACCTAAAGAGAAAGAAATGCAGTGTCAAAAGTACCAGCCTCTTAATTGAAGGAGGTTTTTTTGCTGGCACTGACTTAGTAATTGAAACAGATTCCATTATTTTAAAATGGTAAATATGCACCTTCAATTTCTTCAGTAAACTACTAAAACTGGAGCTTGATAAACAACCATGAATCTTCATCAATACTCTACCAAGTTTTGAGATTAGATTGAGATCTTCATGTCAGATTTCCATGTTCTTCACAAAGAACCAAAAATCTCACACGAAAATAATACTGATAAATTGTCAGTAATAACATTCTAAAAATCATACCAACTAAGATTTTGAACTAAATATGAAAACGAAGGTTTACAGCAACATTATGTGAGGAGCCTTTAACTTTTCTCTGAAGGCCTTTTTCTAACTCTATTCGTACCTTTTTCAACAGATCCTGGAGTATCCAAACATTCAGCAACGTGCCATCGAGGTGTCTGGACCAAGAGCAAAGAGAATGGCATCTGGCAGCTTGGACAGTATCCATCATGAATGGGCTTTGCGTTTTGTGAGCTCTGTTCCGTCAGGCTACTCACGCTTTCCTGGGAGTGCACACTACTGTCATCTTTACATTGATCTACATCCTGATATGGCCTTGATCTCTGCTCGCTTTTCTGTAGAGTATCAGTTTTTTCTACAGATTTTTTTTTATTTCTATTTCTCTTTCTTTTTGGCCTGCACTTGCCATCACTTACTTTCTGCAAAGGTATAGAGATGCTCTCTGAATTACTGTGATGTTTTTGCTTCCTAATGGATTTGTACTCCCAAATGTCCTCTTCCAATAAAGCATCTTCAGACATGGCAACACATGAAATATTCTCCTTGCTTTTAAGCAACAGTTCACAAATCTATCTTTACTTCCACTAATACATTTTCTCTTCCCTCCTCCCTTCACTATCTGAAGAAAAGCACCTGAACTCCATTTTAAGAAAGCAACACTGGGCCACAAACCAAACAGCAGTCCGTGATAGGACAGAAGCATGGTGGATTCTGTCCTAAAAATAATTTAATGAGCGTCCCTTTGAGTATTTGTAATTACTGCTGTTAAACAAAACCCGAGTCTGTAAGATGCAGAAAGACTGGCAGGGTGAGCCATTTCCTTCAGCTATCCTTCTCGTAAGCACCTAACCCGGCCGCGGAAGGTGAAGCCCTGCTAGCCCCGCTCCCCTGACTGCCCCCTCGCTGCCCCGAAGTAGGAAGATTTTAAAAGAAAACGACGAAGAGTTCAGCTACGGGATCGCTGCCGGGAGTCACCACACGGCGAAGGCCGACACCGGCACGGCCCTGCCGGGAGGGGCTGCGCTCCCCGCCGCCAGCGGCCTCGCGCCTAGGTCCCGCCGCGGGCACCGAGGGCGGCTGCCTCCCCGCAGCCTCCCGCCGCGGGCACCGAGGGCGGCTGCCTCCCCGCAGCCTCCCGCCGCGGGCACCGAGCGTCGCGGACGCGCCCCTCCTCGCGCGGGCGCCTCTCCTCAGCCGTTCGCCGCCGCGGCAACGTATTCGCTTCCGCAGCTTCGTCACCGCGGCTGTCGCTCAACTTTCCACTTCTCTCATAGCATTCCCCCCACCAAAAAAATCCCACCGTTTAAATTATTGGTGCCTCGTTTGGAATTTGTCCCAGTACTGCCCGATTTTCACATCTATTTCACTTACAAATAAAAAGTAACTGGGCGGGAAAAGTAGACTGTGTTGAATCTGCTGAGCTGGAATCACCACTGGGGATTCTCTTCACGAATATGCTTCTGTGAATATCAAAGCTATGTAAAAACACGAAATTAATGAGAAGGTCCCCCTTTAAGGCAGACGAGTTATTGCGTGTTTGTGCCTAGGTTTTGGGTTGTTGTTGGTTTTTTTTTTTAATTAAATTTTCCTCCCCAGCGCTGCGGGAGGTGCCGAATGTGCGGCGGTGAAACGGCAGGCTGGTAAACAGCGGCCCGCCCTGCCGCGGGCTCGCTCAGGAGGCGTCATGGCGGCGGGGGGCCTGGCGGGGCTCCTGCCCGCCCAGACCCAGCTGGAGTACGCCCTGCTCGACGCTGATACTCCCCAGGAGAAGGAGAACTTGGTCTATCAGTACCTGAAGAAGATGGACAGCCGGGAGCGGGACCTAACGGTGCCCGAGCTTGGCGGAGGTGGGTGGCGAGGCCCGAGCGGGTCAGGCACCACGGCGGGGCGCGGCGGAGCGCGGTTCGGCGTCCCGTGCTTGCCGGGCGGGCGGCTGCAGGGTCTCCCCCGGTGGAGGTGGATGAGCTCCGACGCTCACCGTGTGGCGTTTTCCTTGAAGTCCCGCTGCCTGCGAGGGCCGTGTAATTACGGCCCCGTTAGCTGCTTTCTTAAAAGGCACTTCTAGTTACAGGAAATGTCACTCCTGAAAGCACCAGGAGCAAAGGAAAAGAAAAAAGAACCCCTTTGTAAACGCTCCCCCTGCTTCTGGTTGCAAAAAAATTGTTCTTCAAAGCTTCTCTTCCAAATTTCTAGTAGGTTCATTAATTTACTTTTTTTTTAAATAAAACCTTTCCCTTCTGTAAAGTGTATTAATATCTTTCTTCTCTGGTCATAGTGAGAACCTTACTAACTCTCACAGCTTCCTCCTGAGCTCCCTTGGTATCACTGCAGCCACTTAGGATGTTTCCCAGCTCTCTCTCCCCATGACTTACCTGTGCTTGTTAATTTTCATGTCCCAGATAATACAAACTGTGCTGGAGATGTCATCCTCCTTCAGTGGGATGCCCATTTCCCTTTCACACGTTTCACACGTTTCTGTATCTCTTCTTGTGCTAAGTGTGAAATCAAAGGTAAATCTTGTAAGATCTTGCAAGCCCTGCTCAGGGTCCTTGTAACCTTAGTGAGGCTCTCTGGAACTGTGGGACCTCACATTTGACTGCAAGACAAGAGACATCAGCAGCTGAACGTCAGGGTTAAAATCACATGCATGTCATGGGAATGAATTCTGACTTGTAACCAATGGACCAAATTTGAATGCTCTTTCCATCTAAATGTGGACCCCTGAATTGAATTGTCACTTTTGTCATGAGTATTGTTTCACTTTCTGTGTTCTGTCAAGGCTTACTTTCTCCTCTAAAAAGAGCTCAAATAGGTAGCCAACATTTTTAAGTTCTAGTACTTTTTTATGAAAGGTATTCTAGTGAAAAGGGGAGCAATGCCATAAAATAAGTAAGTTACTCTTTTTTTAAAAAAAATAAACAGTAAAGCATTTCCCTTATGTGGAAATAATGCATAAACTGGATAAATTATTCTCATAATTGTCACCAAATCTGAATGTGTGTGCATCCATTTGTGTTTATAAATATATAGAGGTAGAGACCAATACTCCTCATAGTGAAACAGAAAATAAGCCACCTGCTGACTCCAGCAGCAGTAACTTTTTCTGGGGCAATAAGAACTTAGTTTGCTGAAACTGTCAGGGTGGAGGTTTTGAGGATTTTTACATTACTCAGTGTACATGCTTAAAAAATAGTTCGGCTTTGCATTGTATCACATTTATCTATTTCCCCCCCTATTCTTTTCAGAAATGTTGAGTGATAGTAATGGCAGACCATATTCTAGGATATTTATTTCTTAGCTTGATACCAGTTTCTTACAGGATCAGAGGAGTATCAGTTACCAGTGAGAAAACAATGCTTTTGTGTTTCATATCAAGTAGTTAAAATCAATGACCAGGAGTACTACTGGGAATATCTGAAAGGGTTGTATTTCTTCCTGTGTAACAGGATTAATTTGTACCTATCATTTCTAACTTTGAAAATCAAGATCAAAACTATAAACGCAAAAATATTTCAGTCATCTCTGAAATTAGTTCTTTACAAAACTGTTGGAAAAATCATTAAGAGTTTAAAAGTTTTTTTTTTGTTTACTAGCATTTATGTGAATTTTAAATGAATAGTTGTTACCCATATGACATTGTTAGGGGTTGAATAATGTAGATCATGTTTTAAAATGTATGAAAATTGTTCTGAGGCTTACATTTTCTTTCAAGTAAAAGGTTCTTATTTAAATATATAAACCACACTTTCAATGTTACATTAAATCTTGTTAATAATATTTCTTTTCATTTACTAACTATGAAGAATTGTGGAAGGTAAGGATGAGTTTGATAAATAGAAGACTTCTGGTGTGCTTTTCTACCTCTGTAGAAAGTGATGTTGAACTTGTTTTTCAGTGAAATGTACAAGGAACATTGTATGGTGTTGAGCAAATTAGTATAAGTGTCTGCCTTTCCCTACCCTTCCCCTAACTGGGTATCTCTGTTCTCTGAATTCCAGATCTACAGTGGTTAAACACTGAAGGTCCTATTTCTCTTCACAAAGACCTTTGTGGAAAAGTCGTGGTGTTGGATTTCTTTACTTACTGCTGCATCAATTGCTTGCACCTGCTGCCTGATCTCCATGTGTTAGAGCACCAGTACTCTGATAAAGGTAAAAGTGCTTTGGCTGACTTGGAATAGAATTTCCTGGCAGTGTTGCAGGCGGAGTAGCTGAGTCACTTTGTTGCTGGTTACTAAACAGCTGGCAAAATTTCAGGGGTGCCTAAAAATGTCTTCTAATCTTTTAAGTAGCCTAAAGAAGGTGATTGTGTATACTCCCATCACATTTTTAAATGGGGTTAAATAAGGTATCTGTTGGGTGTGTATAATTAAAGAAACAGGATATGTGCTTAAAGCCCTCATCTGATATCCTCATAAATAAGGCTATTTGCAAAAAGCTACGCAAGGATGTAAGGTACGGGCTCAAAGTTAATCTACGTATGTAACCCTCTACACTTGATTTAGGAGCCAACTGTGAGCAGAACATAGTAAAGGTGTTAAAATGGATACAGTTAAGATTAGTTGTTTTTTCCGTTCTAATGGAAATAAAATATGTAACCTTGGTTTAAAATTTTTTTTGTATTGGCATCACCTTATATACCATTAGTAGTCCTGTATTCTGGAGAGGGAATTTAGCTCTTTAGATTTTGTCTCAGATGTGAATTTATCTCTCTCTGAGTGAATAAAAATGCAGAGTAATTACTATTTAGAATGCTGTCTCTTGTCATCATGATGACTTGTCAGAGATAAGCTGTGGTCTTACATAGAATGTATCAGCTACTCACTTATCTTGGATATTTTAATAGACTGAACAGTGAGGTGAAGAACAGTGTTACTTTCAGCCTTAAAAATATTATATTAAATATAATATATATGTAATAAAAATAACATTATCTTATAAAGTTTAAGTCTCTGGTTCTCCACTGGTGTTTCTGATTGATTTTAATTTTGGCAGCATTTATTTTCATGTGTTACCTACTTTCACTAGACAAAGAAATTACAATGTCTTTGAAATTTCAAGTTCTTTAAGTAGTTCACTTACATATTGTAGATTTACATAGCACTTTACAGAAGACTCAAACTAATTTTTCTACCTTGAAAAGCTTAACTGTTTGCTTTGGAGAAATCTGTGAGATCTGATATAATGTTTTAGATATGAGGAGCTTTATCTAAAAAGGAAAAACTCTCATGGCATTTTTTGGGGAGGGAGACAGTTTTAAGTGGAAGGTAATTAGCAAATGGTAAATGGACTGCAGTGGATATCAGGCATGCTGGGAAAAAGGTCTAGATTGAGATTTCAGAAGATTACATTCATCATATAATGAATAATATTTTGTAGTATAGTGTTACTGTATTAATATAGCTGTCATATCTTTAATCTGTTTTTTAAAACTGAGCTGTTAAATCAGTTGATAACAAAAAACTAGTTTTAACAACCTCTCCCCACAAGCTTTCTCTTCAAAGTATTTGAACATCTCTATACTGGTGTACAAGAGGCTGCAGCACTCTGAACTGAACTGGAGGTCTACTTGGAGACTCTTTTTTTTGTTTGACTTGTATTAAACTTCCTGTCATAGGAGTTATTACTTGAGGAGAGTACTTTGCTGATAGGTGATAAATTCTTTTTGCGTTTGAGCTAGCCTAATAAGTTCTTTTTGGATTTGAGCTGTCCTGTTCCCACAGGAACACGAGTTAGAAAAGAGATACTTGGGACGAACGTGGAAAAACAAGTGGAGGTAAAAGGAAAGAAGAGCAGGTGTGTGTAACACTGATCTTAAATTTAATGTATTAGGAAACAGGATAGCATTTGCATTCAGGAAGAGATTAAGGTGCTTGATGGTTCAAACAAAAAGAAAAATAGGGTTTTTTTTTTAACTATAGATCTCCCTTTTGGTTGTTTTCTGTTGTTCTCATGTTTTGATTGTCAGTCTTTTCAGGATTATTTAATCTTTCTTTGCTGTGCTGGGTGTGTAAATTTTAGCATTACGGTAGTATAAGGCTATATTTTGAAATATGTATGTATAAATATATCAAGGCAGTAAGGTTGTGGTTTTTTAAGCCATAGGAAAATACTCCAGTAGATGTTTTTATATCAATGTGCATCTTCTTCACCAAAGGCAAACATAATTTACTGATCACTAGAGAAGGAGGAGAGTTGTTGACTTAAGAAACTTGAGAAAGATGAAGTTTGGAAAAATAAGGCTAAATTAGAAAGGATGTCGGACATATAAAAAAATTCTTTAAAATGCTTTATATTAATGCAGGTATCTTGGTGTTCAGCGTCACTCTGGAGTTTCGTTCTATTTTCATCTACTCTCTGCTTTAGTTAATGGAAGTCCCTTCTCCCTTCAGGGGATGGGGAGAGGTTCACTTTTGGTTGGGTTAGTTCCAAAACCAGCTCGTTACTGCAAAAACTGATTTTGGTGCAAAAGATGAGTAACACGATTTCTTTTGGCAACAGCAAGTCAGATTAAATATATAATGAAACTGCAGCTTTGCTAAACTTTAGATTTGTAAACATAGCGTTTGTTTACACATTTTGTGAATATATTTATTATCTTACTCTGACAAAGCATCTATCTCATAATGCATTTGGATCTTTAATCTATTGTTTGAATATTTGAAGGAATGTTGCCTATATTTTTCTGTGTAACTGAGAACAAACCTCAATAGTGATATAATTTACAGCAATGTCTTTTTTGATTGTACATTGTGTATGTGTATGATACTCTGATGTTTGGGGTTTTTTCATGTGGTCCAGATGCCTTCTTACATTGAGTATGTTGAAACTTCTCAGGTCTGATGATCACACTGCTGAAGTCTGAACAAAAGAATGTCATTTTAGGGTGATTCTAAACCATTATATATATCATTGTACATATGCACATAGTTCTGTTGTCTGGAACTTTGGGAGATCTGTTTCAAAATGAAGACTGCTTTCCATAGGATTAAATGTCACCTAGCATCTTTATCTGATATGTTCTTGCTGCTATCTCCAGCGGTGCTATTTCTGTTTTTCAAGTGGCATTCAGAAAGTTATTTTAAACCCCAGTGCATATTCAGTTCATGTTATCAGCAGTCCAGAAATTACTTCTATAAGAGGGAGTGCTTTTTAATATTCAGAAATAGCTTGGCATAAGTCCAGTGTTGTACTCTGGTGTAATCCTTCAAATAAAGTGTTTTAAATGGTGTGCATATTCTTGTATCTCAGCATAGCATCCGTCAGTTTCCACAAGAGTTTTCTTCATGAGAGGATGTTATAACTTAACTTGTGCTGTTCAGGTGTTCAGTATAGAATTGTCTTTCTAGCTTTAATGATATTTTTTGAAGGACAAATATAAGTGCTGCAGCTGATCCTATTACAGTTAAGATGTTTGACCTGCTGTTTGGAGTTCAGCAGTTAATTATACTACAACTACAGCTGTCTGGTATTGCAACATGCTGTGCCTATAGGATTGATAAAGACTGTATCAGTTATAGTGATTTTTTTAATTCTGTATCTGTGAAATTGTTATATTCAACTAAGTCTTTTATTGTGCAGCACTTACTCTTTCCTGTTGTCACATTGAAATATTACCATTCCTGCAGATGCTGTTCTTCTCCATTAACGCTGTTTTATGGTTGAGGAGAAGGGCTAAAAGAGAAAAAAAGTTTTTCATTTCTCTGTAACTGAATAAAAAGCCAACCTGAGATTAAAGTAGGGGGTTTTTAGAAGGAAACAAACTTGTCTGAGCTCAAATAATACAGCTATTTAAGACCTGAAATAATTGCCTTTCTTACATTTCTACCAGAAAACCAGAGGTGAGGGTAGAACAAAGATGTTCGGCTAGCCAGAATGCACCTCTACCGTAAAGGTAGGAGAAAAGCATAAAAGTAAATACTACATTCCATTCCAAACCATGTCCTTGGGTGCAGTTGTTTATAGCTGTTACTTTTTGGGCCCTGGTTCAGGCCCTCTCTGAGCAGAGGGCTGGTTTCACCGTTCTTGCAATGGTGAACTCCACTGACTGTAACTGCCAGGCTTTTGGAGGACTGTTTCACAAAAGCATTTTATTTTTACGTATTTGCTTGAAGTTTTACAAATAGTGAAACCCTTTAATGGATTAGGTAGTAACTGCCAAATAACAGTAATGATCTGATATATAAATTTCCAGTTTAAGATGAATCATTGTGTGACACATAACAGTTGATGCTAAATGAAATAAAATCTATAAAGTAGGTGAGTTTTTGCAGAAAAAAGTACACTTCTTGTGGATTAAAAATTAAAATGCTAGAATGATAAATAAATAAAATTATTTTCTTTGATAAGGAGAAAGGTGCATTATGCAAGCTGTAAAAAGTTACTTTGTGTGTGGTTTTCGTTCTCAGAATGCTAATTCTGGATTTTGATAACTGCAATTGCAACTGGAAGAGTGAAGAGGGAAAAACTGGGGGAAAGAGGGGTACTGTTCTAGTAACTATGAGAAGCTAGAAGATGAGAAATAAATTTGTTAGCAAGATTATTGAAGATATTTAGGTTATGTTCTCATTAGATCCTTGATAAACCAATGAAGTCATTTCCTGTTGTAACAAATGGTTATATTTGAATGAGAAAAAAGATTGCCTTTTAAAAATTAAGTATCTGCTACTACAAGTAACTGAAACAGTTCATACTCTTAAGTCTTCTTAAAACTTTGCTGAGAAAACATTTATTTAAAAAGTTGTCTTTTCCAGATGAGTGTCCTTTCAGGAGGGCTATTTCCATTGGCTTTTGTTCAGGATAAAGCATGACAATATTAGAGTAAGCACCAAATAACAGAACTTGCTTACTTAGAGATTCACATTGCACATCTGCCTTTATCCTTAGTAACTAAATTGTGTCCTGTTTATCTAAATTTAATAGCTGTTCAACCAAACCTATTTTGTCTATAGTAGCACAATACAGCATTTTCAATTGCAGTGAGTATTTGTATAAGCACGAATTAGTCTGATTTAAGAACCTTATGAAGTTCTTCAAGGATCTACAGTCATTGTATTTCAGAGTATAAGCATCTTCAGAATTGGATTAGATTGGATAATGGCTGTTCTTCCTCCGTGCCACCCTGTACAGACTCCAAGTCTTCTTTGCTTTTCGGTATTGTATTATTGAAAAAATACGATATTACAAGGAATCCACCTGTAGACATTGGTCACTGTGGGAAGGAAGGAAACACCACAGATAATGGAATGCTACTGATAAAAGGGTTTATAAATGCTAAATGTTTTTATAGACCTGACTGGGGAAAAAAAAAAGTACTTTTTTTTCTTTTCAAAATAATTTCTAATACTGTGCTAAAATTAACTCAGGTTGGGTGTCAACTCTAAAGGTATTTTCTTTTCCCATTTAATTTCACTCCTCTCCTCAAAAAACCACAAAAGATCGGATGAAAATTTAAAACTTTTACTTGGATAAAGAAGTAGAAAGATCCCAGTGTTTATTTGTGGTTACAAAGTGCTTGTGCTATCCAGAAACCTGAGTGATTTTTGGATAAGTAGTAAGGTTGATACCTAAGGATTTCCATTAGATGAACAGTTCTGGTTTAAAATTATTGTATTTCAGCTTTCTACAACTGCATGGTTGCTGTTGTTACCTTCCTTACTTCAGTTGAAATTGACAAGTTACTTCGACTATAACAAGATTATGCTTATGGCTAATAGCATTATTTTAGTACAAAGTGAGACGAAGTATGCTATTGATGTCATGTGCACAGTTTACTTCATTTGGTAGAGATTATGCTAGTAAAACATAAATTAAAGCCCTGAAAAAGGATGTAGTCTTTTTTTTTGTCTTCCCTCCCCCCTTTTTTCTTGCTTCTAGAAAGTACTAAAAAGTGGCTTCACTGAAGGAAGGCTCTTCATTCTTTTTCTGTTGGGTGGGAAGGGGGAGTGGAGAATTTGGGGCTGCTTACATAATTGTCTACTTGGGGTGGAAGTAGATTTACTTCTTATCACAAGGGAAAAGCAGCTGAAGTATGACCCATACATTGTTATTTCTGTGTTTGAATTTCGTAAAACTAAGAAAATAAGCAAGCAATTCACAGAAGCTCATAATTGTGTGCTTTTCATCGATTTTAGGGTTGGTATTATGCATGCAGTGTATAAGCAGAATTATATTACTTCATACTTATGCAACACCTTCATACTAGGTTTTCAAGTGCAATTATCCCTGCTACGGGAAAACCTAAACTCTTCATTGTCTCTATTAACCAAATATAGAAATTAAGTTAAACATTTTAAGGGGAGGGGCAAAAATCAATTATTTAATCCTTTTTTCCCTTTTTTCTTTTTTTTTCTTTTTTTTTTTTTTTCTTTTTTTAAGGTAAGGGGTTCAAGCCTGCCTGGTTTGTAACAAGTGCGATTTGTCATAGCTGTCAGTGCTGCCATTTTTATTTGAAATACAGAATACTTTATTGATTTCAGAAGCCTGTACATTTATTTTTTTATTTTTTTTTTTCTCTTTATCTAGAGTAGATATGCCAAGGTAACTCTGGACTTCCAGAGTTCAGTGTTACATTTGTGATTCCTAGTTCACTGTGGAAAAGAATTCATTTTCTAAAACACCATAGTTGTGTACAGGAATCAAAAGACAAAGAGGTATCATAAACAACTGAAAAAAACCAAAGTATCGGTTGAACTGTTACAACTTACCCATACTTATTTTGAAAGTATATTCTACCTTAGTATGTAGAGGTTCGAGAGCTAAGAACAATTTATGACATATTAAATGTCAACCAGCTAGGGAAGTAATGGTCTAAAAGTTCCGTAATTTTACTGAAATGTTATTTCTGAGTTTCAGTATTTTGTATATGTAGCTATATATATTCTTACTGAGATGTAATTGCTTTTTGTTTATTCAGATCTGCTTTCGTTCTGGAAAGCAGTCAGTCACATTGTGAGATAACTGTGTTTCATTTTTACTTTTTTTTATTCAAATACAAATATGTTTCAATGCACGACTTTATTTTTCCTTTCAGATGGTCTCATTATCATTGGTGTCCATTCAGCGAAATTTCCAAATGAAAAAGTTCTGGATAACATTAAAAGTGCTGTTCTGAGGTATAATATTGTCCACCCTGTGGTAAATGATGCAGATGCAACACTGTGGCATGAACTAGAAGTGTCCTGCTGGCCAACTCTGGTCATTCTTGGGCCTCGTGGAAATATGCTGTTTTCGCTTGTCGGAGAGGGACACAGAGAAAAGTTGTTTTTATTTACTTCTATAACACTGAAATTCTACAAGGAAAGGGGACACATCAAATATAACACCATTGGAATAAAACTATACAGAGACTCCCTCCCACCTTCTCCCTTGCTGTTTCCTGGCAAAGTGACCGTAGATAATTCAGGAGAAAGGCTGGTAGTAGCAGACACTGGACATCACAGGATTTTGGTTATTCAAAAAAATGGAGAAATTCTACACATTATTGGAGGTAAGGGTATATAAGATTATTATAGTAATTTTAGTTTAGGAGTAGAGTATGTTCACAGGGCCTACTTTTCTTAGAGGACCTAGCAGTTTATAAATAATGCCAGAATTTTTTTTTCTACTAAAATCACTTTTACTGGATAGGCAGGGATATAGCATAGTACCAGCAAAGGGAGACTCTGTTCATGCAACTGTTTGAGATGTCTAATTTTTGTTTCCTTTGTTCCATTGACTAAGTTTTGTATTTTTGTGATGTCCAATATGAATTACAAAAAATACATTTTGTATTCTTCTGAAAGAGTTACAAATGGGTTTAGATTTAAGTGACGTACATCAACATCCAGCAGCAAGGTAGGGAAAAGAAAAGAAGCAATAATGCCTCCCTTTCCAGTAGAACGAATGTTGAATTGTGGTGGTGGTGTTGGGTGGGGAGGTTTTTGGGGTGTGTTTTTTGTTTGGTTGTTGTTTTTTAAATCAAGAGCATTCCTCTGTAGGATCCCCTCCTGCTTTTCACAGGAGGGGAGAATTATAAAGAACAGTGGCATTGCACTAGTACATAGGCACCTGAAAATGAAGTTGCCTTTGTATATATGAAAAGGCCTGTGTTCTCACCAAAATTGAAGTGTAACATATAAAGTTACGAAGTTATGAAAAGTTATATAAGTTATGAAAATAGTGAAAGTTTTTAAAACTGAGTTACATTTGTTAGAAAGTTTATATTAGTAACATTTTGGCTTTAAAAGAAATAATCTCTTTAACTTTTTCGTAAAATTGCTATCTGCTTTACAATGCAAATCAGGAAAAGGTAGTTGAACTTGCACACTCTTTGTATGCTTTACTCTTTCTTAAATGAAGCATCAGACTTGTTCTTTTTTTTTAAACCTGTTACAGTGGTCAAAGTTACAGCATAATGCACCAAGTACATAGCTGCTAGGACAGTCCATCTACGAGCAACCATAATAGGCAAATTTAGGAAGTGGTTGAATCCCCAAATCACTGAAAACAACAGTTCATTTATGTCTCAGAATCAGGACCTGTATTCTGATGTGTCCTCTGTTACTTAGTCTGGTATTGATTAATGCCTGTCCCATGGCAGGATCCTGCAAACCTCATGAAAATACTAGTGGCACTGCTGTTTAAAGAAAGGAAGAAAATCTCTTGCTATTTGAAGTAACTGTGCATTGGATAGACAGACTAATTATCCAGGTTAACCTGATAAAGGCATTAGTCTTGATACCCTTCTCTTACAGAAAGTACAATCAGGATTTCTTATGACAAAAGTGAGAGAATTTGGTTTGTGTTTGATATGTGAGATGAAGTCTCTGCTGACAAGGTACCCTTTAGTGTTCTGGGATAGTCATTAAACAGCACTTCAAAGGGAAGTGTCCTAACCTCTGAACTGGTACCCCTCCTTCCTGTGGCACTCTGTGCTATTCCCTTCCCTGGGGATGTGCACCCTGATGCTTACCAAGGGGAACTACTGGAAGCTGACACACCAGCACCTCAGTGCTTCGTGTCTTTTAAGGTCTAAATTGTCTTCTGACAGCAGCTTGTAAAAGTTTGTGTATTTCAGTGACTCAGTTAAATGATTCAGTGGACAGAAAATAATGTAATGAAGTTGCTAATACAGTAATAAATGTGAGCATGCACAAAGGTGGAAATTACTATATTTGCATCATAAATCATGATGCATACATATGTCTAAATGTCTTCTGCTGACACATACTGCTAATGCACTTTAAATGTTACTCCCTCTGAAATACGATGCTTACCTTCATACTGTTATATTCAGGTCATGTTCCTTTCTATTTCTTGATTGTTCTATGCAGAAGACTGTCACTCCATCATTGTCACTGTTCTTTTGTGTAATTAGCTCCATGTCATCTTTTTCCTAATTATTATTATTATTAATGAGAAAATGTGATTACACCAAAATCTAAACCAATGAAATGGAATTGAGCTCTGGAATGTAAAGTTTTTCCTGCTGGCTTGCTTTGATGTAGTTGGGAATAAAAAAACACGTAGTTTTTTATTTCTGTCTTCTGTTGTTGCTGTTGTCCTTTAGTGCGAGGAAACAGGAGGAATTTAGACCCCTGTTAAGACTTCTTGTTGGAAGATGAGCTTAAAGAAGCAGAGAACTTGCGGAGAATGAGTTCAAAACTTAGTATCACTGTTAGTATCACTGTGCAAATTACATAGCACAGTGACTAAAATGAGACTACACAAAATATTAATAATGTAAACTGTACAAGGTGCTGTGAATGCATCTCTTAGAATATGTAATTCTCTTACAGGTTTAAATGTATGCTCTTTATTTTTAAGGGTTTTTTTCAGAAATTACTTTTGCATTTGCTTTGTTTCATTTATAGGTCCAAACAGTGGAAGGAGAGATGGAAGATTTTCAGAAGCAGGTTTCAACTCACCACAAGGGATTGCTATAAAAAATAACGTTATTTATGTAGCTGATACAGAAAATCACCTAATTAGAAAGGTAAATTTTCCATAAGGAAATTAAAAATTTAATCTCTTGTACCTTATTCTACTTACACAGGTGAAAATTTACACCAAATTAATTACTCTCCAAATACCCTCAACATCAGGAAGGAAATTTGGCCCAATATTTTCTTAAAAAAACATTTGTGCAGTTTGTTTTTAAAAGGGTTACATGTACTTTTCTGCTTCCTTTCAAATGAAGATGATATGCGCCACTCGTTCTAGTATAACTGATTTTTTTTTTTTTTTTCCCTAGTGACTTTTACTTTCCTATTATGAGAAACATCTATTCTAAGTACTGGAAGCAGAAATTGTTTTTGTTTCACTTCCAGTAGTATCAGATTCTTATCTAAAGTTATTGTACTACTAGGGTTTAGTGAATACCTAAACTTTTGTTAGCTGTTTGGGTCTCTAAAGTACAGGTAACTGCTTTAATTTCAAAATTGTCTGCCTGTGGATTTTTTTTTGAGTAAACACTTGCAAGGTTTTAGCACATAGGAATATTAGTCTTTATATATATTGCCATTGGATCTTACATTTGGTTAGGTCAAATTCAGCAATATAATATTACCTGATTATTAAAAGTATTTTATGCATCTCAGAAGATCTTGTACTCAGATCCTCACCAATATGTCTGATGCATGATCAGAGGAGGCACATCCTTACTCAATTTGCAGTGCCTTTGTACTGTTAAGTAGGTTCATTCCGTGTTTCATTTCAAAGCACTAGTCCACAAACTCCCTGCACTGTATTCATTGTAGTTGGCTACCAGGTTTTATTCTGGAAAGGACCAAGGCTCCCTGTTGGTAAAGAAACATTGTTGCTTTATGAGTAGATTGTTCCAGGTTCCTCATCTTACTAATATTCATCACTGTAGCCTGATGACCACAGGAAATCAAGTGTTGCAGTAGCAAAGACAGCACAGAAACATCTGAAGATCTGGATCGTACTGCTTCAGCATTTTTCATAATAATTAGCTGTTCCCTTTCACCTAAATGTGCCATGAGGGTATCCAAGAATTAAAGTAATACAGCAGCTACAGGACGTGCTTTCAAATGATGTGCAGGCCATGGGCCTTGCAAAAAGAATGCATTTACTACTACAATAGTTAGAAGATGCTATGTGTGGAAGACTCCCTTTTTACATGATCATCACAATACATTCATGAGAGGTATTGGAAGTCACTTAAAAAATAGGCAAAAGGGGAAGGAAAACGAAAGGGATTTAGGTTGCAGAAATAAAATAAAAACATTTTTTGCTCCAGGGCATGAAATAAACTGCAAAAATAATTTGCTTTGTACAGATTATTTTATATAGAGATGGGAGATACTGTTATAGTATCTGAATTTATATGTCGTGTTCGTATAGAAGTTTAAAATAAAACATCCACATCCACTGTCCATCTGAGTACTTCTCTAGAAAATTTTGATGCTTTCTTCTACGACTGCTGAGCAAACCTTGACAGAGCAGTGTTAATTTTTGTTGCGTGTAGAAGAGAATTCCAGGCACATGGTTTTTCTGCTGCCCACTGCTTCCCCCTTTTCCCCCTTATATCAGCAAGTATTGCGGTAAAATTAATTATTTTCCCACATAAATAAATACCTGAAATTTGTTAGGATTTGTTTTTTATTTGTCAGCAAAACCTCTCTGTTTTTGACATCTAGCTCGAATTATCTGTAACTTCAGTCAAGTGAACGTTGTACATTCAGCATGTATAATTTTGTATCTTGTAGATTGACCTGGAATTAGAGATGGTGACCACTGTAGCAGGCATTGGGATACAAGGTGTTGATAAGGAAGGTGGAGCAAAAGGAGAAGAGCAGCCTATCAGCTCTCCATGGGATGTGGTCTTCGGAAATTCAAGTATTGTATCAGTTGAGCTTTTGACATCTCATATTTACACATGCATGACTGTTTGCTAAATGTTTTCCTGTTTTGGTAATAATCTGAGATGTGGAAAAGTAAAGACTTACTTTACAAGTGAGTCTAAAAACAGTGGTTTCATTTGCAAGTGATAACTGCAGTTCTGCTTTGGATCCTGAAAAAATGTGAACCGTTACATGGTGTGAACTTTTGTAACAAGTTATATAGTTTTTATATATATATAGAGAGAGAGAGTGTTATATAGATAAAAGAAATAACTTCTGGAGCAAGTTATATAATTACTGGGTCAAAATACAGAAGGGAATTGTGATTGCTTTTGTTAGGCCAGTGCTTTATGCCAGGATCACTAAAGAAGCAGCTAGATTTTACAGGAAGTGGGCATTGTCTAGAAGTTCCTTTCCTTGACTATACAGACATGTCTGACCACTTGTAAATATTTGAGTTTAGGAAGTAAAAATAATTTTAGTTGGAGACCTCTGTTTATTCCTGTTTAGGTGATGTAAAATCATTAGGCTCAAGATCATGATAGAGTCTGATAGGAGAGGAATACGTCAAAAAAAACCTTGCAAGCAGAAGGGGGTAAAAATTAAATCTTTACGTAATAGGATGCAAGAATCAGCTTCTGAGGACTTAAGTAGCTTTGTTTCCCAATTCACGTAACACACACCTGAGCTTGACATAGCATAACTGCCATGTTTTCAACTGTTATTAACTGTGAGTTAATACTCTATTTTCTCATATGTCCATTTCAATACAATTTAGAAGTTGCAGATGCCAGTTTCTTAACAATGACAGAACAATGCTTTAATGTGGTGTAAAACCCTTAGGTCAGTATTCCAGGCATAAAAATTGACTTCCAACATTGGGATTTCTTGAATCTGCAGATTAATGGGTTGAGAAAGTAGAATGATTTAAGTCTGATATCTTTATATTAGAGGTGCTTTACAAGATTAGTAAATTAGAACATTTTACTGACCTGGAAGCATTTGTTATAATCTTGGGTCAGTACAAGGGAGGAAGACAAACTCAAATTAAATTTAAGGGATCATAAAGCTAGTTCATAAGTGCTGATTGTATAGAAGTCTTCTGGTACAAATACATTGACAGTATGGATAGTGTACCACCAGCAGCCTTGACTACTTAAATAAGAAACCAACATTAATTTTTAGATTTAACACTTTTAGTAACATGTCTTCTAAAAAAAAGAAAAACAAGGGCACTTTTTGGAAAGGCTTCATCAATGACCCTTACAATCTGTGTTAAGCATATGGAATCCTACTTGCAAGAGAAAGAAGGAGTACCTGAAAGAGAATCTCATCAGATGTGGGTTGCTATTAATGAAGGCATGAGTTTTGCTGAATTTTATCCCACCTGATTTTCCTTTTGTGAACCTGTAGACTGTTGTGTGACTAGATGGTATAGTTTTCAAGGTATCTTGAACCAGCAAGTGGATCTTCTTGTGATGTTATTGCAGAGCTTTTTCGCAGATCAGCAAAGGAAGAGACTAATAACTCATCAGTGCTTCAGAAACTTAAGCTGGTTAACAGAACTATTCAAAATATCCTATAATTTTACTTTCTATTTTTCATGATACTTTCTTCTGCTAGTAGTTGAATATCTGTTGATACTTTTTATTTTTGAGAGCTCTGCTTGTTAAATGTTAATGGATATGATTGTTATCAACATGAACATAGTAATCACTGAATTAGTCACCTGTAGAGGATTAGTCATCTGCACTGTTCTACACTGACTGCTGAATTTTTATAACCATTTACATAAAAATCAGATCTTCTGAATACACTCTGTTCAGACCAGTATAGATTTTTTTCATATTCAATTAGAACCTACCAGTCAGTTGTCTATTTAGATCTCTACAAAATATAATATAACCTGTCAGTTAGGAAGAGATTAAATCAATTTAAATTCCTTCTGTGAGAGGATAATAGGCCAAATAGATAAAAGGGGCGGGGAGTGTGCTTTCAGGGTTTTTTTTTAAGATTCTATATGCTTTTGTGTGAGCAAAGTAACCTAGGAAAAATGTAAATTACTGTAATAGCTATATAAAACTCTTTAGAAAACTGTAACCAGAGCGAGTTGTCAAAATGGAGGGTTATATTGAGTAGAATGCTAACAGGAGTCTATCCCAGAGCATGAGGAAGCAGGACTGTGTCTTGTAGTCTGGAGTGCATTTGTCTTACAGCATAGATACTGTCATGAGCTGCAGTGACTTCTTTAGATTCATTGCCAGACATCAAAATAGTTTGTCAACACTGCAGCAGAGTTAGTCAAAGTTGTATTGTTACTGCAGATTGCTTGAGCCTAGTAGGATCTTCTGTTGCTAGCCAGTATATCATAGTTATGCATTTGTTATTCAGTAAATGCATGCAAAGCACAGTTTTGTAGGAAATCTTCACTGTCCTGGGCAGAGACCCAGCCTTCTGTTGGTGATTCTCAGTGTGCTGTCCTACAAGTAGATACCCTGTTGTCAGTATATTGAAACTGGTATGCCAGTGTCTATTTGTGCATTTGAATGGATGAAGTAATTGATGAGAGTTCCAAAAATTACTTTTGTTCGCATTCACACAGCAGTGCACATTTTTTATGTATGCTTATATGTATCTCTGTGCAAGTTGCAGGAGGTAGTGTACACTTCAACTGTTTAGGTTCATTATTACAAAATTCGTAAGTTTTACTTTTGTGTTAACTGGCGTGGAATATGGGAAATAACATCATATGTTCCCATTTTCCTTAGATCTTTATAGCTTAAACTGTGTACAAGAGGCATTTTTTCTTTTCAGAAGACAGATTTATGGATTTTATAGTTTTTAAACAAGTGATGCTTCTGTGAGTTTCCTTTCAATGTCCAAAGCCATGCTATCCAGAACATGAAAGGGAGAAAAAAAGTAGTTTAAATGTTTAAGCTGTTTATGTACTACACTAGATAGTATTGAATAGCTTATGCTGACCTTTTTCAAAGTCTCAAAGGGAGAGGTTACCTCTTAAGAGACATTTTTTTCTGTATCACTTACATTTCTTGAGATCACTCCTACATACAGTTTAGAGTATATATTGAACAATTAAAAGACTTCAATGTTTGCATTTTAAAATTTTAATGTATAGTTTGTGAAATTCAAAATACTGAGGGGAAAAAAGTTTGAGGGCACAGGTAAGTTAATATTCAGAACAGCTACTACTCAGTAGCATGCTTTTAAGCATCCTTATGATATTTCCATGAGATAATAGGCTTTTTGTTTCCTCATTTTATACAGATGCTGAAGTCTGAGGCAAAGAGGTTAAGGGACTGTGAGATACCATTTAAAACAAAGTTGGCACAAATGTCTCTTTATGGTAGGGGAGTTAATGGAGACAAAATACATGCTAGGGTTCAGGCAGACAGTATTCTTCCTTGTCATCTTTTTTATTTCTTCAGTTGTGGCCACTGAGCTTGTGTTTTACCCTCCCCCTTTAAAATTCTTGAATGAACTCCATGGATTAAATTCTGGCTTTGTTGAAGCTGGTGCTGAAATTTGCATTGACATAGATTGTGCAGGAAATACAGGGGGAGGGCCAGCAGCTTAAAAATACATCATAAAATTACTGTGTGCTTTTTTAGCTTTCTCTGTTGTCCCCTTCTATTTTTATTCAGTGGGTGTTGAAAGCAAGTGAAACTTAAATGCACAGTTGATCTGAGCGTGAAATGTTCTTGATAGCTGCATTCTTGCTGGAAGGAACAGGACAATGACCTGTGCTTGGTGACATAACTGTGTGTTTCACATTCCAAAATCTGGTCTTAAATTGCATGATTGTAATCTATTTATAGAAACTCCCAAGTACAGTATTGACCATGCTTTCAGAAAACAGTTGGAAATTTTTATGTCAATTTAGGTGTTGCATAGATATTATTTAAACGAAAGTACACTACCTTATCATACTGGTACAATTTTTATAGCCCTTAAAAGGCAAAAGTATGTAAGATTTTTTTTCTCCCTGTGTTTCTGCTAGAGGATTATTTAGTACCACTGCATTCCAGAGGAAACACTTTTTTTTCTGAATTACTCATGGTGATTCTTCCCTAATTTTACAAAAAAATAAAATAATAATCACTTCAGTGATAAGCAGTTAGCACTTCCTGGATGACCTTAGACCATATATGAACTGTTTATGTCTGAACTGTCTAGATCTTGAAAGTATGCTTTCTACATGTCACTTTTCTTTTTCCTTCTAGTCTGGTCTTATTCTGGTATTGAGGCTCTAGCCTTCACTGTCCTGTGAAAGGAATTTTCCTTGGTAATAGCTGAAAATAGAAGAGCTGCTTTTGTGATCATCAAGGATTAGTTAGGAATAATTTTTCTGGACAACTCAAAATTTGAATTACTCTAAACATATATTGCATATGTAAAATGACTGCATGATGTATCAATGTAGATTTACTTGGAATACAAAAGGCCTTCTCATCTCTTTGTAGCAGTTTCACAGAATCACTATGGTTGGAAAAGACCTGTAGGATCATCAAGTCCAACCATCAACCAACACAACCATGCCCACTAAACCATGTCCCACAATGCCACGTCCACACGTTCCTTGAACACCTCCAGTGAGGGTGACTACACCACTCCCCTGGGCAGCTTATTCCAGTGTTGCATAGTTCCCTATGCAAAGTACAAACTCAAAGATACCCCATTCAGCTTTGGGTTGCATCTGCCATCATACAAGTTCGGTTGCACAGAAAATCATGTTAGAGATATCATTGACATGGAACAGCATTGTCTGTCTTCTCTTCTTGAACTAGATTCTAAATTCACTTGTAAATGCTTATTATTTTTATTTAAAATACTTTTCTTTGAGATTTCAAGTAACTTCTTCATTAAAGATAAGGCTGAAGTAAAGTGGAAGACTTATTACAGGGTTTCATTCGTGTGTAAGACCTGTTTAAGGAGAAAAAGTCTTTTGAGAAATATGACATTAAGAAGTTGCAGTGAAGCAGGTCATTACCCAGTCTTGCTTTGGGAGGACTTCTGAAGGGCACTATTTTCTTCTGTATATTCTCTGAGTGGGTCAACCAGCTTCATACTGTTGGCAGAATCACAGAGAGGGACAAATAGATTTAACTGAAGTTTTTCCATGTCCTAATGTAATTTATGTACAGGTTCTGTCACCCCTAAGCAGCTTTCATTCCTGCTTCTAAACTGGGATTTATTTTTTTTACTTTAAACATTTGAGAGAAGACTGAGGAGGGATAAACTTTCAGAACTAGTAGCTTTTTGTGCGACCAGCCCAATAGACTATCTCTACAGGAACCCAGTTAAACTGTTGACTGAATGCTCTGGTTCCGTATTCCAGGCAAAAATGAAGAGATTAAGGAGTTTATGGTATTGCTGAATAATAATAGCAACAAAAGTTACTAATATTTCACATGTTCACTATAGAAACAGGTCAAGAAATTAGATATTTACATTAGTATTTTAGTATAAACATGCCTTTGACAGAAACATACAAAGACTAAAGTCTTAACATAAGGATGTAATGGGAGTTGTGACTGAATATCCAACAGTAATCCCACATAATTTAGTTTGACAGACTAATTTTCTAGTAAATTGGACTTCTCTACATCTTGACAAAGTGGATGATGATGATGATGATTACTTTCTGCAGTAAAAAGAAGCATTTGGATTAGCAGTGTTAACATCTTAACAGATGTCAAATTTAGTAACATTTTGAAGGCCATGAATAGAAATGCCCTCTATAAAACATTATTATATTTGTACCTGGAATGATGATTTCTCATTCTGTTTGTTCCCCAGTCTGTAGTCTTGTTCTGTGAATTAAATGTATGCTCATGACAAAGAAGTTAAAACTACAAATCAAATTTCTAAACACTAGTTCAGGTATCAGATACTGTTTTAAATGTAAAATTCCAGATGCAGAGCTGCTGAAAATAAACATCCTTGACAAGTCTTACAGAGTCTTTGTCAGGCATGCTGGGGTCAGAATGAGACAGTTTTTAACTGTTCTCCTTTGATGCTGAAAATGCTTTTGAATATGGAATGTGGTTGTTGGGAGCTAGGGGAGACTGCCGTGCTGAAGTACCCTCAAGTGTATGCATTTGCTGTGCTTAAATAGGAATGAATAAAATGCATGACCAGACTTAGCTTTTTCTGTAGTTACAGTGATGTATCCCAACACTAAATTGAATTAGTTCTTTCATGTTAACAAATGCTATCACTTCTACTTCGGATTTTTTTGAAGTATTTACTGCCATTACGTCAGAAGGCCTGGGTTAGAAAACTTGGGAAAGAAACAGAAAATATTTCATTATAGTCATCATTTTTAGCTACCTGTTATCTCCCATTGTATGACATCCCCTTGGTATCTATGTACAAGGATTTCCCTTGATGAGAGGGCGGGTATGTTAACTAAGGAGGAAAATTCCTGAAGCATTTTGTTTCATAAAGGGTTATGCTGTTTGCATGATGCAACACTATGTGAAAGAGTGCCAGGTAGCACAGCAAAAAAAGAAGAAAATTAGTTTTTACTCTTCCAAAAAGGATGATGTGTACATGTAACAGTCCAGACTTACAGTGCTAAAGCATTCCTTTGGGGCTTTGCTATCTCTGTCTCACTGAAGAACAACGATTCTCTAGTTGTTCTGTCAGTCAGATTTGGATTTGATTTGCTAAACTTCCACTGACTTAAGTGAAGACAAGACTTGCATTCACATGTGCACATAGGCAGGGTGCCTATCTGTAAACCAGAGGGCGTGTTATATAGCCCTTTTTGCAGAGGATGAGTGTACCAACAGACTTCTTTGTTGTTATTTTTTTTAAAGATAAAATTAGTAGACAAGAATAATATTTTCAGACTTCAATCTATTTAGAAAATGTCAGTGGTGCCAGCCACAAAATGTAACTTTGATTCCCAGGCTTTTAATTCCCAGACTGGAAGTAAGCATGCAGTCCCCAGACAGGGAAGCTGGAAGTGTGCGTAGTCCTGGGAATGGAATCTCTTCAAACTGATATCGCTGTTGACTGGTATGAAATAAAGTATTTTCTGTGCCTTCAGATGGACTCACAGTTAATGGTCAACAGTATTACGGAACTGTTTAAAGTTGTGTACGTGTACAAACAGGACTGTGAATTCTTAAAACACAGATATATAGCAGAGGCAGATTCAGAAACTGAATCATTGTTTAGTAAGTGAAGCATCATATAATATGGAACACCAGTGAATTCAGAGCTCTAGTTTATTATTAGTGAATCTTTATAACATAAGTATATCACGTTTGCAAGCCATACTTCTCTTTGATACAGGCAGCACTAAAGATAAGAAAGCACATACCCTAATAAGGAGAAACTACACTGGATTTTTAAAACAACTCAAGATAGGTTGGAATGTGGTGCTTAATTGAATAAATGTAAAATAATTGCTTTGTTCTTTTATGCTGTTTTATAATCAATTCTTTAAAAATAAATTCTTTCCATTCAAGGATGATAAGGAGTTATGATAATGATGGCATTACCATAATTTTAGCATGCTGGTCCTCCCTGGACCCTTCTCCTGTGAGAACGGTACAAGGATGACAATGGTGACATGTTCTCAAACTATTCTATCCTCAAAGAAGAGGTTTTTCTGTCTTTTGTTTCAGAACATAAAGCATAAAACTCTGTAGTGTCAGGACCATTGTGTGATTAAAAAACCTTAACTGTGCAGCTATAGGCATTGTTTTTACTTTTTTTTTTATTAAAGTTCTGACATATTTTCCACAATTCAGTATGCTTGTGCTGTTTCCATGCATGCATCCGTTCTCTTTGTTCTGATTGCCATCCAGTAGAAAATATTTAAATTGCGTTAAAATTTATGACGGTTGTAGAGCTCTTACTTATTTTTCCTGTCTTGTTCTTTAGTTGAAGAAAGGATCTCCTCTCTATTGATCTTACATACTCAGTAAAATTTGAAATTAATATTGATACTTTTTCCCTGTGTCTCGTATTTGATAAGCCTTTCAGTGTGCAGAATTGAAGTAAGAAACCTTTTCAATTTTTCAACGTACAGTTGTCACAAAGGAGTTTTCAGTGAGTGAAATTAGAGCATTGGCTAGATGAAGAATAGAATAGATTTTTCTAAAGTGCTCAGTTCTAGTCTTACTCCTTCTTTTCATTGGTGGATGAAGTGAATATTAAATAATTTAAAAAGCATTTTTGAGATCCCTCAGAATGAACTGCACAGCATAGCAAGATAAAAAGCTCACTTTCTGAATTGACCAGTGATTTTAGCATTGTTCACTCTGGGGTACTCAGAATAGTAGCATCTGAAAAGTGCAAGATATGCATCATGGAAACATAAAGTCCTGAATTTGAACATACGCTATATAGGAAGTAGTGAAATGAATTCATTGGCCATTTTCTCAATTTAAATCTCTTAGAAACAAGCTCTAATCAAAGGTGATTCTGTAGGTTTGGGGATTTTTTTATTGGGGTGTTTTTGGCATTGCCAGTACTTCGGGAACATCTCTGGTGACTCATAAAACGTGTTTTCCAACTCATTTTGCAAGCCTTCATGCTCAAAGAAAAGCTTTTAGGTGCTTTGGAAGTTTGACTTTTATTCTTGGAGCTCTAGTTTGCATCGAAACATGGAGCCATGTGGAGGTGCAGGAGCGAGTCAGCAGAGTTCCTTTGATCGCAGTCTTGGAAACTTGTATCTTGATCCAAGAAACAGAAAAGGCTGAAGATAAACTGCATTAAAGTCATACCAGTGCTACTCTGAAGAGGGGTCAGAGTATGAGAAAACTGATTCTGGAGACAGAAGGATGCTTTTTCTTCCCTCTTGCGGTGTGTAATGTAAGAAAGGTTTAGGATTAGAAGAACAACAGCAGGATCTCAGTTGGGGGAATAGAGGTAATTTCATTTTAGGAAGATTGATTTGGACTAACTTCTCACGTTTAAAAGCTTGCAAGCATTTAGTATAGAATTGCTTTTATTTTGAAACTCCAAAAAGGGGGGGGGGGGGGGCGGTATCCATTAGATTGTTTGCAGAAACAGCTATGAGATGCATAGTGTTTTGTAAGTTCATGTGAATAAAAAGTTTCAGTGAGCAATTTGAAGGTATTTTTCTGTTGACTGGCTAATAGTTATTCCAATACCTGATACATTCATTTAAAAAAACATTTTTATGTTGTTTGACTAGATGGGACAGTGCTATACAATGTGTATAGACTAATACAGTGTTAGAAAGATAATAGTGTCCCCATTTTAGTGCATTTTTTAAATGTCAGCTTTCTGTTCCTTAAGATTTTCAGAAAAGGCTAAGATAAGTAAATTTCTTTTGGGTTTGGGTTTTGGTTTTTTTTTTTAATGGTCTTTCACTGCTTGTCTTCATGCGTTTGTTCTTATGCTGTAATGTGGTATGTTTAAAGCTATAGAGCACTTACATGTTTTTCTCTTTCCATTTGCATCACTTTATTTGTGAAGTATTATCTGGGCAAGCTTTATGTAATTTTATAGATTTGGATTGGTGAATAGCAGTGTTACACTTTGAGATTACACATTTGTGATACCACATGTACATGTGCATAGTGAGTACTACTTGGAAACTGGATGGTTAGTGCATTAGTAACTGCCCACATCACATCTAATCTTTGAATAAACAACAGTTGTTGCTCTCCAGAGTGTAAATCTACATGACAGCCAAGCATCAGTTACCCTTATCTTAAAAACATTATGTACTCTGTACATAATGTAACAAAGGTACTGCCGTTGTTATTTCTCTCAAAACCTGTATACAGTTGTCAGTAGTTTTTCGGAATATCTAATTTTGTCACTAGCTTAGTAAAAAAAAAAACCCACCCACCCCCCAAAAACCATGCTTAGCAAAGATATGTACATATTTGTTGGCCAGTATGAATCCAAAAATAACAGGTGAAACATGGACCCAATACAAAGTGTTGCAAAGAGCAAATCCTGTTTGAAATACTGCCTTTACCAGGCATGTATTAAATGTATTAAAACCACAATTTTTATATCCTTGGGAAGAGTACAGAAGAAAAATAGCAGAGTTCTTGGTAGATGAAAGACATTCTCTCTCTCCTTTTTCTCTGTTTTTTTGTTGTTTGGGTTTTTTTTCTACCCTGTGGCAGAAGGTAAGCTGGAGTAGGGGGGATGGCAGGGTTGGTTTGTTGATTTCTTTGTTTTATAAAACTTTTCCAAAGATACTTTTTTTTTTTGCCATCTGTTTTTATACATCCATTTTTTAAAAGTTTCAGGGACCCAAGAAGATGATGTTTTGTGGATAGCAATGGCAGGCACTCATCAGGTATGGGCATTGATGTTGGAAGGTGGAAAACTACCAAAGGGAAGGTAAGCAGCTGTAATAAGAGACATGTGAAATTGCCTGTTTGTCTTGTAAAACAGCTTTCAAACCCCAAAGAGAGAGATGATCAAATTACACTAAAAATAATTTTTCTCAAGCTGTACTTAGCTTGAAGCTTGCTGCTTCTGTTCAGACCTAAAAGGTGTGTGTCCTTTAAAGTCTGCCTGCTTTTTCCCATATCTGTTAGATGAAATGAAATATGCTACTTTTGCTGTAATACTGTGACTTGGTAGGGTACATTCATATAATTGAATGTTACTTTTCATTGCATTTGCTGAATTATCTAGTGATGAATGATAAACTTTGTGCTAACTTCAGTTAGCACAAAGGCATTGAATAATTCCTTGTACTGCAGTAGAGTTGGTTTTGTAACTCACAAGTGCTTGTCCTGTAGCTTCTGTTTATGCATAATGTCTGAAGTATTTCAAACTCATTCTTGAACTTGGGTACTATTTTCCTTTAGTGATTTAAAGAAAGGAGTATGCCTTAGATTCGCTGGGAGTGGAAATGAAGAGAACAGAAACAACGCATACCCGCATAAGGCAGGCTTTGCACAGCCTTCAGGTCTCTCTCTGGCTTCCGAGGAACCATGGAACTGCCTTTTTGTAGCGGATAGCGAGAGCAGCACTGTGCGAACCATCTCTTTGAAAGACGGAGCAGTGAAGCACCTTGTAGGAGGAGAGAGAGATCCATTGGTAATCACTTCAAACTTCCCCACACTGCCCTACTAATATTCCTCAAGCCTGACCTGGAGGAACCACTTTTGGGGTGAGAGGGTAAATCAGTTTCCATGGCCATCAATTTCTTAACTCCACTGCTTGGAATGCAAATGTGTGCCGGTTGTGACGCTGAGGTTGTAGTGCAGCTTGTTGCTCCTCAGATAACAAATGCTTCACTTATTTTTAAGATAGCCAACTTGATTCAGCATTGTGTGGTCATTAAAGCCAGGTGGATTCATATTGATAACATAAATGTGAGACTTTCCGTTTCCATGGTTCGCATCCATATTTCCAAGTTTTCAGTATCCTTGCTTTGAAGTTGTCTTGATTATTTTTTTTTAATCTTTTTTAAGCCAGTGAATTTCCATTTAATTACAATCTTTAAATTCATGTCAATATTGAATAATCAAATGTATTAATTCAATAAAATACTTTTTCAGAATTTGTTTGCCTTTGGTGATGTGGATGGAGCGGGCATAAATGCAAAGCTGCAGCATCCCTTAGGAGTAACATGGGACAAGAAAAGAAAACTACTCTATGTGGCAGATTCCTATAATCATAAGGTAAGCATATAGTAGCTTGTTATATACAGGCTTTGCAATTTTTACTACTACACAGGATTATTTTAGGAACATAGAAAGATTGTGCTTGGTTCGGTTAAGCTGAGGAAACAAATGATACGAGTTCTTTTGTGGGTTCTTTTTCTTTCCTTCCTTCCCTTATGGGTCCTTCTCTTTACCATTGTTTTGCTGTCACATGCTGCTGCATTGATATGATGGTCCCTTGGGGAAGGTTAATTTAAAAAGCCAAGTTACAGTTCAGACTAAAACCCTTCCCTTGTATCTTCCCAAAGATGCTGAACTAGAGCAAAAGAGCCAGGAGTGCTTAGTCAGGAATGCTGCAGGTTTGATAAAACTAGGAGAACAAGAGGACTTTCTTTTCCCTTAAAAAAGCCACCCAAGTTTTGAGAAGTATTGTGCGTTGCCTCCAGGGAACTCTGAGATAAGAGAGATTGTTTTGTGTGATTGTTCTTATGTGATGTTGTATAAGCTTTCATGTCTAGAAGGTTGTTAACTGTACATTGATTAAATACATTAAAAGAAAAGTAATTTGTTTTAATATGAAGAATAAAGTATATAACACTAAATGTTTATTGAAGTTTATGTGGCAAATGAAATTTTGTTTCGGGTATTGTATAAAACATTATAAACTTTTTTGCTATTACCTTAAGAAAAAAAAGCCCTCATCTGTTTTTAGATAAAATTATATAGAAGTTAGCCTGCCAGTTTTGTTATGCTTTTACTATTTTGCAAATGTTTCCAGAAAGGGAACAAACATGAGAAAAGCAAGCCATTCAGCATACTTTTATACCAGAGGGGTAGGTGCCTTTGAAATTGTGAAAGGGAACACTGAATGAAGACCAAAGAAAGAAGTAAAGTCCAGCAGGGAATGGGGAGGGGGGCAGATGGGAGATGTCATTTGGTAAAGTGTGGTAACGTAGCTTCTGGGACACACGTTTGGGACACACGTTTGGTCACTAAGGTACTCAAAGTTAATGCTGGCTTCTGAAAATGTGGGGCATAAGATAATGCAGAACTTCTAAATCTTGGTGGGTTTTTTTCAGAGAAGTTTTTTTTTTTTTGTATCTTTGTTTATCTTAGATTAAGGTTGTAGATCCCAAGATGAAGAACTGTGCTACCCTGGCAGGCACAGGAGAAGCAAGCAACGTTATTGGTTCCAGCTTTACACAGTCAACTTTTAATGAACCAGGAGGTTTGTGTGTTGAAGAAAATGGCCGCTTGATGTACGTTGCAGACACAAATAATCATCAGATTAAAGTGCTGGATTTGGAAACAAAAATTCTTTCCATGGCAAGTAATACTTATTCAACAGGCTGATAGTGGTGTTTCTTGATATAAATTACTATTACAGACTTCAGCAAGTAGTATAAAAATCATATCACTTTTTGGGTACAGTAGCTATATTCACAGAATGTTTTATGATGATCTGGCAAATAAACATTGCCTGTTAGCACAGTTGTTGAAAGCCTTAGTCTTTGGAGAGGCAACTTTTGCGTGAAAACAGAAAGTGATGATCCTGTAGAAAAGAATAATACAGAAACATGAGTTATTAAAAAATACAGCCCAGTTTTTCAGTATGAAAAGCATTTCATGAGCACTTTGTAACAAGTGGAAGTTGAAATCGATTACCATGTCCTGTAATTAAGCTGTAAGAGATGATTTTGGGAGGTCAGTGACTTAAAACGGGATACATAGCAGGCTTCCAAGTTGTCAAATCAAAACCACTGTCATAATTGAGCACTGCTGTATTTGCTTATAAACAAGAAGGCAAAACAAATTCGTGCTCCTGTCCTTACAATGGCACTATGTCTTAATGTTTTCATAGATATGTACATACATATATATATGACATAATGGTCCAACTGTCTTCTTGTATGTTTCTTGTATTCAATAGTACATGATCCTAATGTGTGTTTAAATTATCATATAACATGTTGTTGGCTTTTCTGGGAAATTATCCTTTCCTTTATTGTGCAATCTGCATGGTTAAAATCTTGGATTTTATTATCGAAGCATTCAGTTTACCACCAGATTAGAAGAAAATATCTATAAATTTTAGTTAAAGTAAAAATATAATGCAACTGTTAAAATTTTAAATTAAAGGATACTTTAAGTAGTGGATACTCTAAAGTAGTCGTGGATTTTATGATTTTTATAGTAAATACTATTTTTATTTGGATTAATCGGTTTTCTCTTTTTCATTTTAAAAAATCATTTTGTCCTTCCCTTCTTCTTTGTCATTGTAGTATTGTTGCAATCTGTCAGAAAGTTTTAGTCCAACAGCCATATTATCATGTGTTAGTTTTCTTAGTCCATGTCAGCTTTGAAACTGTGATTGTATTGTGAAAGCCTATTTGCTTCCAGTACAAATAACAATAAATATTTTGTTTGATTTCTACTGATAGTTGCCTATCCTGAATCCAGAAGCATGCGATGTTCCAGATAACCTGCCTGTGCAAAAGGATAAAATAGCAAACCTTCCAAAACTGCCTAAATCTGCACCAAACGTTCAACTTCCTTCACTAACTGTAGCTCCTGGCCAGACAATTCAGTTTTTATTAAAGTTGACTCTTCCTCCAGATTCAAAACTGAATGAAGAAGCACCTAATTCCTGGTTTATCACAGCAGAAGGTAAAGTGCCTGGCTTGTTTTATCAATTGAAGAGGAGTAGGTAAGATATGAAGTGGGTTATATCATGACGTGCCTGCAATACAAGGGATCTCAGTTTGATGAATCAAAATGTCTCTCCCAGTCCTGTGTTTCCATTTGACCCTGTGATGCAATACATGTTACTTAGAGTTGATACATTTAACAGCTTGAGTGCAAAGATTAAAAAAACCCACCTGATAGGCTGCTCTTTGCTTGAATTAATATATCCTGCATTTTATTTTTTTTTAACTCTCTTGGAACAAGCTGCCAGTGATGGCTTGCAAAGGTACTCATCCCCCTTAAATGCTTGCCCTCTCCACTCTGTCTCTATGAACAGTTTATCGCCTACCATCTGTTTCTGGGAGAGAGCTCACCATGAAGCTGAAGTATATTCCTGAAAGAGATTCCTTTTTTTTTTTTTGCTTTTATTTCTTCCAGAAAGTATTTGAAGTACATTTATAACTAACTACTTTGAACCTACTTTGTTATAATTCATATTTGTCTATTTCTGCATGAATATTTGTATAGTACGGCACACCTTCCTATGTAAGAGATAGATTATGATATGTCAAGGCAGCAGAAGTGAATGGCCTTTCTTGCAAGTTCTTTTGCTGACTTCCTGTGTGACTTTGGACAACTCTTTCAGTCAATATGTACCTTGGTTACTGTGAAATGGGAATATTATTATTATTATATTGGAATAATGGAAATATTATTTCATGTAATGGCAGTTTTCTGAGCCTAAACTAATCTCTCTCAACTCTTAAGTGTTCTAAAAGAGCACACTGAACATGTTCCCATGGTGTGCGACTGGAGTGGTTTAATTCTAGCCATCGTTGCCATCCTTATGCTGAGGATTACTATGCCCATAACATGATTGGTAGAATAGACTGTGTGAGTGTTCCCTAAAATTCTCTTCAGTACAAAAATAGCAAGGTTATCTGAAATGCCTTCTTGCACAGGCTGACCATTAGTGGGTGTTTGGAGACAGTGCTTTCCTGTGGTCTAGCTGTACCCAAAAGGGAGAATCTATCCGTGCCCTTGGAAGTACTATATGAAAGCCAGTATACAGAATAACCCATATTTTTTCACATTCTTTGTGTATTGAAACAGTTTTGCCTGGTTATTGAATTACTCAGGTGTGACTCGTTTGCTTTAAGTTTAATCCATTTACGCTCTAGGAGAAAATTTTTTATCTCACTGGAATGTCGATACTTCTAAAAAGTATCCTATGGTAGGTGCTGTGTGCCCAGGTAAAACTGCTACCGTAAAGTAGTGTTCTTGAAGGTGAAGGGAGGACACTTAGCATTCAGACTTTCTGAGAAATTTCTGAACTTTACGAACATGTTTTCTGTTAAACTCTAGGCACCCTAAAGAAGTGATGCATGGTACAGAGAACTGTTACCTCTTGGAGGGAGTGAACAAGATACCCACTAAGCCAGTATAGAGCAGAGGAAGCCTTTACTGACTCTTTAATGCTGACCAGTTTTTAAAAAAAGAAAAGTCAAGAATGTAATTTTCTTTAGTTTCTGTGTCAAGTTTTTGACGTTAATACTGCCTCATTTGCACCTTCAATAGATTTTTGAAAGCAACAGAGAGAACATTTATGTTTCAATTATGTTCTCTCAGTTGTTGCACTGCATTGGAAAACATTTCTTTTTAGAAATGCTGCTAGATATTAAAATTCTACTTATTTTTAGTAATTGTTCTCTGGCTGAATTTACATGCCATATTGGCTTTTACAATGTTACTTGTTAATAGTTATCCCTCCTTGTAGATGCAGTTAAACTGATCTGAAAGTAACCATCTCCTCATCTCTTGACTTGTCTTTTATTGGCCGGCTTTCAAAGTGTCCATGTGGTAGCTTAATTAAATTGATTGCTTTCAAAAGCAGTCAACAAATACTGCACAGGCGCTGCAATTTGTTTATATGCCTCATGATTTAAAGTAGTTTCTCATCCCAGTTGGTGCTTTTGGAGTACAAATAGACTTTTTCCAGGAGAATCAGCACACTTTTTGGCCTACAGAATCTGCAAATATTGTTGAAGTAAAAATATATGTGATAGCTTCAAAGTTTAGTAAAATTGGAGAATGTAAGCAACCTAAACTCAACAAGTCATTTGAAGCTCATAAATTCTAGAGCCAACTTTTAGGTATTTTCTGAAAAATGCCAAAAAGAGCACTTCATCCATCCTACATGCAGTAAAATACGGAGTACAATGCAATGAGCTAAGTACATTTATTGTGCAGTTCATTTTTCAGTTCACGTATTCTTAAATATTTAAATAAATGTGAAACTCAAGTTCTGTTGCAACAGTCAGCCTGAACGTTGCTAAATTGCAGCAACCCACTTGTAAAGCCAACACTTCTCTTTGGAAATGCCATAATTTGCCTGCAGTTTTATGCATTTATGGCAGATATCTCACCTGGAGTATTAGACCACTGATACAAATGTATAGCAGCCCATTAATTTAAGGAGTTTTACTTGCATATCTCAGAATAAGTTTTCATATCCTCTTAAGAATGTGTAGGACAAATTGCAGATCCATTACATTTAAATAAGATGTACTGTATACATACCTATAATTCTGAAGCAAAACTATGGATCTCTCCATCTTTCAAGGACTGCTAAAGAAGCATTTGTAAATTACTTTTCCTTTTTTTTTTTTCCCCCCAACTGGAAAAATCGGGAAGGAAATTTCCCGTAATGTTGCATATGGAAAGAAAGTCCATGCTGTCTTGTAGGTAAAATTAGTGTTTTCTGTAGGTTTCAGGCATGGTGTTAAATATCCTAATGATAAAACTTGTTCTTCTTTTACAGATAATACCTGGTTGCTTCAAGGACAATGTCTGTCTGGAGAAATAAAGGATGTTTCCTGTCAAACTGTCATTCCCTTTCAGTTACCTAGGAGCTGTCTGTCAGCTGAAGCTATCCTGGCTATCAAAGCGTGCCTCTACTATTGCAGCAAAAGTAGCAGTGCCTGTATGATGAAAGGAATCTCATTCAGTCAGCCTTTACAGATAGCTAGTACAAACCAAGGCAGCTTGACTCAAGTTGAATTGATGCACACATTTTTAATCAACTAACCCAGAGACAGCTAATTTCATGCTTTAATTTACCATCCACCATTTCTGCAGGAGAAAAACTTTTCTCTGTTGTTCGTTTTCCTGGGGCTTATGACAAAGCTAAGAAGTAATATACTTGGTAAAATGAAGTAGAGTTCCCTACAGCTTAACGTGAAAATTTATCATCACAACCTCATTTCTTTTCATTACAGTAGCAGCAATAATATTGTGATACTCTAGACTCTGTTGCCAATTGTGAATATATTGGATGTATGCCATCCGAAGCAATGAGCAACAATTTTTAGAGTCCTTTTGAAAGAGCTGGTGTTACTTTGTGATGTTACTCGAAGAAGTTCTTTGCGCTGTACATACTGTTAGTATAGCTAGATCATTTTGGACTAACAGTAACGACTTCCTTTTGTGCCCTTATTAAATTTTAATAGAATGTCAAAACGAATAGTTTCTTTCTCCAGGCTGTAAAAGAAGTATCTTACTTCTTTTTCTGTAATGGCATTTATGACACGTGTATTTTGAAAATACATCTTAAACTAGGTGCAACTCTAATTTTATGCAAACTGAGTGTTTTGCTTAACTAGATATGACTGCCTTATATGAAGAGCATTGTTTCATGAAAAAATGTCTTTGAAAGGAAGTGTTCAAGTTCCTGCAGATTAATTTCATGCTGATTTCTAACAAAGAATGTGCCTCTCTCTAATGTGTGTGTGTGTGTGTGTATATATATATATATAAAGAAAAAAAACACAAAACCATGCTGGAGTTTTTCTGATACATACCAATTTACATTTTATAGTAAGTGGTAGATAATGGTTGAATATCTAAACTGCAAAAATTAAATGTCAACCATTTCAAGCAGGATGAATCACTTTCCTTTCCCTACTTTTATGATTTCTCTGTAAAGACTTGTCTGAAGACTTCTGTCTTGCAAATATGTAATAGTAAGAAGAATATTATACTCTTGAAGTCTGATTCAGAGTCTTCTGAAGTCACTGTTAATCCCCCAATTTGTAATAGTGGCCGCTGAACCAGAACTATACATGTAATAATGGATTTGCATTCATTTTTAGAGGTTCTGAGCTTTTGCTAGAAAATTGGTAACTTTTGAGTAAGGTGCTTTAAAACTGTATTACAAAGCTCTGCCTTGGTGGTTAAGTGTTTTGCAAGTAAAATTCCTTCAATTTGCCATAGTAAGTAGCAGGAATACAGGAGGGGGTGCAAGTTTTTTACTTGAACTGGAAAAGTTTCCAAAGTGCTTAAGTGGTAATTGGATTAGGCTCCATGCTCTGGTCATGAGGATCAGTTCTGAGATGATTTTGTTTTAAGTTTGAAGTTAGTATTTTTACATATATTGTAACGTACAGTCATGAAAGAATTTTTATATAGTCTTTTCTAAAACAATCACCATTGTTCCTGACACCTGTCAGTAAATCCCCGGTATGATTTGTTGTTGTTCTTTCTTACTTAAAGGCTGATTGAAATGTTGGTCATGAACCTGAGAGGCTTTTGTTTTAAGGGAACCATATGGACTGGTGTGGTTTTTCCTTCCATTGAAATGCCAGTCTATCTGCAAGTTCTCTGTAGTACCAGAAATGGTTATTATCTCACCTGTCAGCAAGGCAAGGGCTGAGCTGTTATTTTTCTTGTGTTTGTTTTTTAAGCAACTTTTCTAATTCAGTGTTTCAGCATCTTTGAGTAAGCCTCTCAATTCTCACGTGCCATTTTGAAAAAGGAGAAAGCTGTGCTACTTTGTTCACAGATTTCAAATGCTATTGGAAGGACGAAGGTAAAGAAACTGATCTGGGCATTTATAATTTTTTACACTTCAGTACAACTCACTCTTTCAGAATTTTTTTTGTTTGTTTGTTTAACTTTGGATAGTAGCCGGGAAACCTTAGATCAGCTTCCAGCTAGCTCACACATTTTCCGTTGCTTACTGAAAAAAACAAGCATTAGTTTCAGAAGTCCAGAATAACAAACCAAACTGTTACAGTTATCTTGAACATATAATTCAACAGATGGATATTTTTTCTCTAATTTTCAACTAAAATCACATTATATTTGTCTATTTCAGTTGGATGAAATCATCAAATTCTGCCTGTATTCCAGTATTCCAAAAAAAAAAAAAAAAATCAACAAATCTGTTTTCTTATTGACACTTTTAAATTAATGTATTGCTGTAGGGGAAAGTATGTGTATTCCTAACTTTTTTTAACTATACTGTGTAATGTTTAAATACAGTGTTGTAGAAATGTTTTTTATCTAAATGTACATATATAAATGTGTGTTTAAGAGTCATAGCCTTTTTGTTTTCAAGTTTCGACTTTTAGTCACTGGATCTAGACACACTCAGAACCACTATAAGCTTATTAAGAAAGGGTGGTATTAGGTAGTAGGAAAGCTGTTGCATAAACATCAAGCTGAAGTCCAGGATCAAACTGTAAAGGACCTTTAAATATTTAGTTGTCGCCAAATTTTAAACAATTTTATTTCGAGCAAAACAGTTGCAGCTTTACTAGTGGAGAACAGGAATATATCTGTTTGAACCGTTTTTTTCTTTATCTTTTCTTTTAAGTCCATGTCTTGCAGCAGGTGACTGAATCTTACATGAACTAGGGGAGTGGGGGGGTGGTATGCTATAGCCATCCTACTATTACGCTTCCTGCAAAGCCTCAGAGCATTCCTTGCTGCTGCACTGTAATGGCTTTATACTAAAGGAGAGGCAGAAGGTGTGATACCGTCTTAAAAAGACACATAACCCACTATTTACAAAGAAAAGCTGTATTATCTCAAAATGCTTTTCTCCCGCATCCAGGAAGTCCTCAAACTTTTTAGGCAATAACCCCTTTAGTTTGCAAGGGAGAGCTGCTTTTCCTGCCTCATTGTAGTGGGTTTCACACAGGGACACTGCTCTAGTAGTTCTCCTTCATCATCTTAGGAGCAGCTGATTCTTAGTGTGCTCCAGTTCTCGCTGATGAGGTTACTGGGATTCTTCTGCTCCTTGCTCAGTCAGTGTGTTTACTGTGATTGGCCTTTAATCATATAGCCTAATGCTATGTTTTGTTTGTCCAAGGAGTAGCAGACACATTCCCGGAGTTGCTCCTTCTGTTTCACTTATGGTCTATAGACGTTTGAATGTTCTATAATTAGAAAAACATGGGGTTTAAAAGCTTATGATGTTTAGGGATACGATTTCCATTGCTTCCTGCAGAGTTTACAAGATGCTCTTACAGTAAAGCAACAAGTGCCATAAATGTAACCAGACAGGCAAACAGAATAACATGTACAAACTACAGAAATGTATTTCAGTTGAGTACCAGAAAGCATCTTAAAATCATGATTCAGAAAAACAGAAAATGTTACTACTCTGTCTCAATACTGAAAAATCAGATATACTGATGACTGCTATCTCTTTGTATGGTAATTTATTAGTGTTTCCTGATACAAAAATTCTGAGCAGATTGGTATGGCTTAGCACTCCCAGGTTTGTATCTTACAGTAGAAGTATGTAATTCAAGACCTTTTCAAAACATGTCTTTCTACTGACTTTAATAGGTTTTGCATGAGACCTTAATAAATTAATAAATTACCATAGCAAATCTCTAAAGAATATTGGTCATGGTTGTATTGTATAATGGAAACAAGTTCAGTGGCGTTTGCAGTTTAGTTCTAGTGTGTGCTTTCCTGGAACAGCTTTTGGATTTGAATGACTATATTAATAGTTCCATGAGATGTTTTTAGAAGTTTTATTTAATTACAGTACAATATTCTTCATTAGACTACAAAAAAGAGAATGTGGTTTTGAAGGGGGAGTGTAATGTATTTTAGTAGCTTTTTCATGTTGTTTGAATTCAGTAGTAACTTTCTGTAGTTTGTTCCCTTCTGTTGCAGGAAGAGGAGGGATGCTGACTGTGTAAACCTATTGATGGGCACATATCTTATGCATACATTTTTAGTTGATTCCTTTTTGTGTTAGATTCTCACATGTTATTTTGGACTTTTCTACTGGATGCACTTCTTCATGTTTTGCCTCTCATATCTTCCACTTGTAGAGCATTGTGTTTGTATAATGCTGTGGTAATGTCGTGATACAAAGCAAGTACAGACCAGATGAGTAATACATGAGAAAGCAGTTTTACAGCATCACGTAAATGCCTTATCTGCTTAGCCTGAGAAAAGGTGCATATGGCTTCCAGTACATTGTATATATTCTTAATGCACTTTTTTAATACCAGTGGGCAAATCTTGTAGCTCTAACCATGGGTAAAACTATTTTTTGTGAGAATGTCAAGAAAAACGTATTCCTTATGTCTTGCTCAGAGGAGGGGGATGATCAGAATAAAGTGACTTTCCTTCTCGTGCAAGGGCATGTCCTTCTGTTCCTTTAATTATTGACTAGTCCTTCTGTTCCTTTAATTATTGACTATTTATTTTAGCAAAGAGAGTTGTATTATTGACCACAAGTTCTCTTGAATTTTTGGTTCCTAACAAGGTTTTCTACATACATGAAAGCTTTAAATGTCTGACTTTGTGGAGTTATGAGTGATACACCTAGTTGAAAATGGCTTATAGTTTAGCAGACAATAGCATAGATTTAGGTACATTCTTACAATCGGTAATTTTTTAAAATCACTGTTATTCATTAAGACTTACATCAGAGACACATTGCAGCTGAACTCCCACAGAAGTGTGTCCGTAAACTGTGTATTGCAACTCAAAAGTTTAAGTTTTATTGCTTGTATAATGTGCGAGAGATGCTATGACACACTGTACATGTGTCCTCCAGGCTGCAGTTGTGCTACCTGAGGAGAATTTACCATGTGTAGCAGCTTATCAGCCACCCACAGTAACTCTCCACTCAAATCTGCCAGCTCAGTTGTTCATATAATCAATTAAAATTACTGATTTATGTTAGCAAAGATTTAGTATTTAGAATTAATCATTATAATTTTTGTTGAAATTGTTTTGTCAGGGATTAGAGCAGCTTCTCTGTCCCAAGCAGGTAAAGTATAAGAATGGTGACAGTTAGTTGGAGACAGTTGTTGAAAATGTGAGACCTGGTTATTTTTTAATTAAACCACTACATCTGTCTTTGTATTCCACAACAGATCATGAATTTAGAAACGGTATTTCTAGTATATTACATTCCATTATGTTCATATAACCAAATTTGACTACTGTCCTCCAGCAGCAGCAGCTGTTCTTACATCTTACAGTTTTTATACTATCATGTGTAAAATCACTTACTCTCATTAAGGATTAGGATTCATTCTTAAGGATTCAGCAGACCTATGATTGAGTTTCTGAGTTTACCTTTTTTTTTTTGTCATAACATTATGGGGGATTTTGGTTAGGTTTTTTGATCTATCTTTTCCTCTGGTCATTTCCCCAAGAATGAAATGCAGCCAGTATCTTGTTACCATGAAGGGATCCAAGTAGGATGATTGCCTCCACCAGCTCCTTGACCCTCCCCTGCTTTAGGGATGGGGATGTAAACAGCAAGGGCAATAGGGCTGTCCCAAACGAAGATAACCTTACCTGGCAGCTCACTCCAAAAGGGTACAGATGAGGGTGAGGGTTTCAAGATGAGTTACACCATGACACTGATTCTCAAAATGGATAGACCCAGTGCATACTGGCTTTCTGGGGTTACCTGCTTTCTGGGGTTACCTGCTTCCTAGGTCTACTTTTATTTATGGCCTATAAAATCTTGCTCCATAATGAAGGCAAGAATTTTGCATTTACTATTCCTGCAAAAATCTTCAATCAATTGATTTGTTAGTACGCTTAAGATAACCTGGTAATAATTACTGGATTCTAGGACCTATGTATACCCTCCCCCATAATTCTAGGTGCTGTTAGGGTAAGATTATGTCTCCAGGTCAGCTTCATCAAGCTTTACACTGATGCAGGTACTGTCAAAATTTTTACCTTTACCTCTGGCCCTATCCAGTGAGGTCCTGAAGTTGTTTCTAGATCTCCCAGAGCATCCTGTCAAACTTGAGTAGCCTGTGCAGGGATTTTGATGGCTCTTAGTTTCAGGAAACCTTGATACTATAAATTAAATACTTTGGCTATTACGTGATTTCAAGATACCCCGGTTTGCTATCTTGTTGCAGATTGTGCTTAATTATTTTCAGAGGATAACACATTTTTGTCGCAGCTGAAAAATTAGAAACCTTGTATGTAAGTTGAGTGTTCGTGCAGCTATAATTACTTAGTGCTTAGTGTACTTGTTTGTTGGTCCATTGCTTTCAAGCATACCAGAGAACTCTTTGTCCAATTGCAGGCCCTAGGGCTAAGCAAAAGAATTGCAAGTATTTTTCAAGTTTTGCCTGGTTCCTTTGAAACATCGACAATTTTGAGCTGAAGAAATCCCACTTGTAAAAATCTCTTCCTATGTCTACCTTAATTTAGTGCTCTGTACTCAACATGCCTCAGAAGGGCAATATTCCACACTGTATATTTCCCCTTTTGACTAAGTATTTAGAAACACAACCCATCTGTCCATTGTCAGACTTCATAGAAAGCAAGATAACAATTCCCAATCTGATTTTACATTCATGTTTTTTAAAAATAAGAGCTTGTTTTTCAAACTTTTGATTAAATTTAAATACTTGGGCTTGAACCATACATTTAAGGAATCTGTCTTCAGAGTTGCCTGTAGCAGATAACTGGCTTACAGATTTTAAAAATTTAGAATTGATAGTAGAGGAACAGAGTTGCTAAACGTTTCATATTTTGAATATTTAACTTCAAAACTATCCAATTTCACTTTTAAAGGAGAATTAGTGCAATTAAGACTTTCTCTTCTGTAAATCATTACCATTAATGTACTACTAATCATTGTATCATTAAAACCTGCGATGGATCTATGTGATTTTATAAAGAAATTAATAAAGAAAAATAAGGTAGTTGTAAAACTGCTACTGGGTGAAATCCAGGTGCTCCAAGGTTAGTGGCAAATCTCTTTAGGGCCAGTAGTTCAGCCCAGCTTGACAGAAATTCTGCATTTTCATCACATCATAATGGCTGAAGGAAAAAATCAGTGCCTTGCATAAAAATACTTGAAAGTGTATCTTTACAGAAATGCGGGAGTACTGATTGAAATAATGTGTTTGACCTTCGTGGTTTGCAAGGTTCAGGGCTTTTTAATTCTACTAATTCTGAAACTGTGAAGAGCTTTCCTTCTCCTTCATGTTTTTGAATTAAGTTGAAATTAAGGTGCTTTTTGTTCAAGCTACTTTTCTGAAGTACTTTAAAATGTTTTTTTCCACAATCCTGTGAACTTACTTCTGAAACTATTTGTTACCTCGTCTGTACACTTCAGAACAAACTTGGCAGGGAGATTTCAAACAGCTTGCTGAAATTGTGGTATGAGTGAGATGGAAGGCAAAACATTCATTGATCTAAAAGGGTGAGGATGGATGATGCTTGGTATTTTAGGGGTGGAGGGTTGGTCTTTGTTTTGGGGTTTCTTTCTCCTGTTCTACAGATCAGCAAAGATTCTTTAAATGGCAGAAGGTTGTGTGTAGAGGCAGCCAGAAACGGTCAGGTTCTCTCACTGTGAAACCATGTAACTTCATTTAGGTTATGATGCTGGGATGTCTAAAAGTCCCAGCAGTATATTACTAGTGAAGAAAGTCACGTTTGAGCACTTAACACCTTAATAAATGTCTCCATACAGTTTAAGCGTAAAGACAGCGATTTTTTTTTTCTTCCTTGAGAACTTCAGTGTTGCTTTGTGGACACTGGAATATTTTTGTCTGCTTTTTGAGGTACTAAACCTCCTGTTTTTCCATTACATGTGATGCAAATCCTTTCAAATATCTGAACATTTAGAAGATGTGTTTTATATTTGTTACTACAAAATATGTGAAGAATTAAAACTGTAGGCACTTAATCTACAGATGTAGATTGTGTAAATTCTTCACATACAGCATTGCCAAATAACGTTCTTAACAGTATTCATGGATTATGATCCTTTTTAAATAAAAGGTAAATGTCCTGTGATATTATGAGAACAAATAAATACACTGTAGAAGAAACGTCAGCCTTGGATTCAATTCAACAAACAAACAGTGATTGAAGAATGTACTCTTTCTCCTGTGAAACCTCTTTCTCCTTGTAAAGCTTTTTCATGGAAAAATAAACATTAAAAATATTATCTTTTCTTTCAAGGCTGAGTTTGTCTGTCAATCTTTACCTCAGCACAGATGTGGAAGTTATGAAATGCATCTGCTGTAAGGGGTTACAGCTTGATTAAAGTCCTTTAATTAACAAGTATATTCATTTCACACTCTTTGCCACAGGGCTCTGCAGCCATGGGTGCCAGCCGGCCATGCGGTGACCTGAGGGTTGGTAAAACACGGTGCAGTTGTGAGGACTCCCCAGTTTCAATGTTACGCAGTGAAACATTGAGATTGGAAACAAGAGATCTGGTTTTATTCCATTTCTTCACATAAGAGAGATGAGAAATGGTGTACTGCATCTGTCACAGACTGACTGTAGCCTTCAGTTTATTGCAGAGATCCCAGAGCAAGCTTAGCTACTGGAACAGATCTCGCTGCACTGAGCTCCACTTTGAAGCACTGTTAGTCATATTACTGTGGCTAAACTGTGCCACAGTTTGCAGTATGTGGGTACCTGTTTAATAATTATAGTTGAACCATATTTTAACAGCAGCTTCTAAAAAAATACAATTGTTTTGTTATAATTGTTTTACTTGGATAACAGGTTTGCAGCTTTAATTAAGAACATATGGATACAGAGTACTAATACAGGCTTCTCGTGTGCACCAATACAAGTGAGGACCGATACCAACATACCTACGAAGATAATCCCTTATTTATGCTGCTCATCATGTTTTTATTGATACAATGATTTGTCGTTAATGAAAGCATCGTATTCCAAAAATTCTGGCATATTTGCTATAGATAAGCCCCAGCAAGAGTAGTGTAGCTATGTTGATTTTTTTTTCCCTGCTTGCTAAAGATTATTCCTCATGTTACTCATCTATTCAAATATTTAAAACATTTATACATACTACTTATAAAACTCAACTAACTTTCTTTGATTTCCATCCAGATTAAATACATTCAGCTTAGCCTGTTGCAGTAAGTCCAGATTTGACAAACATTCAAACAAACCTATTTGCAATTCATATATTTTGTTATAAAGTAGATCTAAAGCTTCTGCTAAGGCTAACTCAGCTAGCTGAGGCAAGGTTATGTCATCTCGCAGCATCTTAGCATTAGCCTCGGATCATAAAGCTGATCATTTACTTGCCTTCAGTCGTCATTTCCAAAATGATACCTTCACCTCCTACTTTTATCTAAGTATTCTTAAAACAATAAGCCTGTATGTACACAGACTCGCACATTCTATGTGCAAATTTATAGATGCCTGTGTGTATAACGGCATTTTTGTGACTGAGGTGGACTTGCGCGTTTTGCTAGAAGCCAGGAAGGCACTGCCCGGTAGAGACTTCTGTAGTTGCAAAGTCAGTGCTCTAGGAAACAATTAATTAAGTTGTTTCTAAAAGCAAGGGAAAGGAGCCTTTAATTTTAAATTCGCTAGCGGGGCCAAGGTATTTTCTTGTTATTGCAAGCGATTCTGCAATCTCCTGCCAAGAGGAACTTACCCGGAGATTGGGTAGATGGGGCTTTAAGAGGCTTCTCTCCCCGCCCTGTCCTTCCCATCTGAAGTAGTTTCCTGTGGCTGTTCAAAACCATGACCCTGCTGCCTCATCTGAACGTTATCTTTTCAGCCTGTCACCCTGGTATTTCATGCGCACAATCCCACCAGAAACTGAAAACGATACCTGATGGCTCTTTTACGTGCCGCTGTGCAGCGAAATTCTACCCTCGCTGTAACTGGGCTTTCAGAGCCGGTTTGTTCTCCTTTGCCCTCTTCCTTAAGCACAGAAATCAAAGCAGAGGTGAGGCTTTCAGGTGTAAAAGAATAGCTTTCTAAAGTATTGCTACAGCAGCACGTTTCTTTCATTTTTTGGAAAAGCGTTAGCAAGTTGTAACCCTCAGGAAAAACATGGAGAGATTTAACTATCTCAGGCATTCCCTTAAGCGGAGTATGTGGGCTTATCAGTGCCCAGAGCTCCTAAAAACAGGCTGTAAATAGTGGGTATATTTTCCAAACACTGAATAAAGCTGCAATATTAAGGAGTAATTAGATATTTATGAAGAGGTTGCTTCAGTAAAACCAAATATTTAGTCAAATATACTCCTGTGCTCTATATTCACTTGTGAATTCCTTCCACCATGGAACTGCAATGTTATTTTTTGATCTTTGAAGCTATCGTTGCAATTATTGTCCTAGAGAACTGAAAAGTTGTTCTAACACCATCTTTGTTTACTAAGGAGAAGGCAGGTTTAACATCTTCGTTCTACAGCAGGGCTTGGGAAAGCGCACCACTTCCCTTGCGAAGGTCCGAACCCTGCGTCTGAGGTGCCGGCACACAGGTGCGATGTGTTTTGAGCAGAGTTGGCAGTTTAATGGTCGTAAGCAGTCGTTACATCAAGGCCTCTGCACTTTGCCTCCCTCTCCCTATGCACACTGACACACTCATGACTTGACTAAAGCTGTGATGTTTTCCAAGTTGTTGTCTGGGGTTGATACTAAAATACAGCGATCATTAAGAATGAGAGATGTAACTGTTTTTCAGACTCTTAATACATTCAACAAATGGAATCACAGGAGAGAATATAAAATGGAAATGCACCAAGCAGTGCGTAGGAGCATCAATGCCTAAATGACAGTTAAATCCAAGGGAAATTTGCTGGGGGCTACTGAAAAACCCATCATTTAAATTTTTCTCTCCTTTATGCAGTTGAGTGAAGAAGATGGATTTAATTAGCATTTTTGCTGTGCTTCTAGCAGTGGAAGTGCTATGAAGTGCTGTCGTTATCGCAGATTCGCATCAAAGGACGTGCGTGTGGCAGAACGTCTTAGACCGCAAGAGGAAGGTGCAGAGGATGTACTGGGATGCTCAGAAATGGAGTCCCTAGCAAAGAGTGACAAAATTTGCTTCACAGATTCACTGGTAAGTGTAAAATGAAACATTTACTGAATCATAACAGGTTTAGTTATGAATTTAAACTAGCAGGGCATTAAAATTTTTTATTTACTTGAGGATGCTGAACAGAATGATTCTCTTTCCAGTAGGCTCAAGTTACATGGAAATGCATAAAACACAGGGAAAATACAGAACTTTACCAAGAGAAGTGAAGTAGGATGGATGCTATATTCTATAGAGAAGTGCAAGCATTTTTTTTCTAATATACAGCAAGCTTGCTGATTTTACAAAATAATTATTTTTAAATGTTAGTGGATGGAGAGTGTCAGCAACTTTGTGACCTGCTTCTGGTCTATGTAAGTATATCCCCTTTCACTCACATGGTTATATATATTTTTCTTACACACTCGGTTCAGGGTCTCTCCTGCTTTCACGTACTGTGGTAGCCTGATCACTGTGATGCCCTCTGGGACTCTTCATATCACAGTTTTGGACTTGACAGTAGGAGAGACTACCTTATTGTAGACATCTGATGGCAGGCACGTGTCTGTTTTCATACAACAGTCTAGCTCAGATGAACCTGTCACAGTCTTTGTTTTCTACCTTCTCCTAACATACAGAAAGCTTGTGGAGTACCTCATACGGCAGCAAGGAAAAATGATCAGGATTCTTTTGGGTTTAATATGTGTTGAAGCTTCTCACTGTCTTGAAGGAAATTCGTATTTATGATTAAAGTGGTCCCAGGAAAGAGCTAATTTGGTATTTGCAAAAAATCCCAACGAGTTTATGTTGTTAGCCTAGAAAAGTTGCATGTTTTCAACAGAGAAATGCTTACAGTCAAGTAAAGAAGTTTTCAGAAAAAAAGTGATCAAGTTATTCTGAAGTAATTCTGACCTGTCAGCATAACAATATGAGGACTATTGTAAGCAATGATATATTCTATTCATTTTTTTGTCAACCAAGGAAATTAGTGAGGAAAATCCACTAGGATTATGTTCTAGCATGGCACTTCAATAGTACATCTCAGCATTAAAGTCTACTGAAATCTCCTCAATTTGGGAAGAGACTGAGATTTAGTAGTAAGTTTGACTCTATGATAGAAACCATGTGAAGGCTGAACCCTTAGGTGGAATAAATTTTCTTGCTTCTAACCAGAGAGTGGAGTTACCCAGGCAGCAAATAGATGCATTTATCCCTACGTTGCTGCACTGCTCTCGTTAATCTCTGCTGAGTTTCTTCTTAATGACTATCGCTTCATGCTTTTCACTCTACCTTCATCTCTCTAATTAGTTCTTCCACAGCTTGTAGCCCCTTGACTATCCACTTGCAGCTCTTTTCACTCACGAAAGGAAAGTAATTTAATTTCTCTCATATTGGAAAAAATATTCCAAACCTGTACATCCCTTTCCCTTTTCTTTTTACGCTCATGAAACGTGCTATTAGCAAGAGCTCCTGCTTCCTTTATTTCACTTCTATATTACATTCCACTAATTTGGCTGTCCCCATGCTGACCACTGAAATTGCTCTCAGCAAGGTTTCTAATGACCTATGGCTAGCCAAATCTCTTCAATCTTCTTGGCCTGTCAGTTGCCTTCAACATATACAACCAGTCTTTTAGTTCTGAAATTTTCACTTTGTTTGCTTCTGTACTTCCCTTTATTCAGGCTCTCTGCATACTTTGGAAACGGCTACTTCATCACGTCCTTGGCCGAATTTCCTCATCTTTCCTCATCCGTCTTTCCTCATCTCCAGCTTTTTGTGGGAATTCCCCTGGACTGCCACTCTTCCTTCCTTCTTCCCATTGCACACTTTGTCTCTGGATGGTACAAAGTTCAGCAAGCACCTGTGCTGAGGAGTCAAGAGTCCTACCTCTCTCCTCCAGAATGGTATCTTTCTATCAAACTCAAGTCTCATCCTTTATCTTCCATTGACTTTATAAAATTTAATATAGCTGAAAACTCCTAATCATCTCTTCACTATTCCCTCATGTTACTCCTTTCCTTTTTCAAGCAATCCTGCTGATTATAGGCAAGCCTTGGAACTTCAGCACTCATTCAGATTTCAGCATCTCACTAGGTCCATGTTAGTTAACAGAATCTTGTCCTGCTCTCACCTATCCAAAATGTGACTTTGTCAAGTGTTGGTTTTGTAGCCTGAAGGGTGATGACTGAAACATTACTTTCTTGAATCCAACTGCCAGCTCTCCCTACTTGCTAGTATCAAGCTTATGCTGCACCTCTGCATATTTCAATGTGCCATTCACAGCATAGCCATATCCTATCTGTGGGTTTTTATTAATTTTCAAGATACCAACTCCAGCCTCTGATTTTTTTTTTTTATCTTTCTGCACCATTATCCACTATTAATCTTGCAAACCTTGCAAAAAGTACCTCTGAGGCTTCCCTTAATTTTCAAAAGGATTTCCTCATCAACGCTAGCAAAGCCTTTCTCTCAACACTGAAATATTGTCAACATTTAGGCTCTCCTGGACTAAGATCACTCACTCTTAAACCAACAATATCTCATTGTTCGCTGTCAGGCTCCGTCTGTTGGCTGAACTGGATCGTTTGTTGCCTGGTGTTGTACATCGGTTGTAAGCTCTCAGGGGATACGGGACTTTCTTCTCCCTATGTGTTTACACAACACCTAATGCCATGGAGTTTTTCCTGAGAAGAACTCCTAGACTCTGTGGTAGTATAAATGATAGTAGCAGTTGGTGTGACAGGTTTATTTCTCTAGCAGTGCTCAATCTTAGCAAAACAGCTTTAAAAATAGATTCAGAAGCCAGAAAAATAAAATAAATGACTTCTGCAAAATTTGAAGTTCTGCTTCCATCATTCCAATGTCTTGCCCTTGCCTATCTGTTTGTAGACATATCTCCCATTGCTTGTCCCGCTGAAGCTTCAACAATGTACAAGCAAATAAATTAAAAAACCTTCCTGAACTGGGGGGATTATGTCCTTAGTCCAGGAATTCCAGAAGGGCTCATGGAGTTCAGCTGAGCTGGACATCTCTCCGGGTTCAAGTCCTAAAGGGTCCAAAGATTTTGTCATGCTTTTTATAGGGATGTTTGATCACATGCTGAAAAAATGTTGAAGTTGGCTAGAGATGCATCTGTCTTCACAATATTTATTGGCTTTTTTAGTTTGTTCTAGTGGGTAAAGAGACAATTGATTGAAACGGATAAAAAACAAAAGAGCATCAGACATAGGGTTTGATCCTGCACTGTGGTACCTCCGTCTTCCACCAAAATACAACAGATCCTACTCACATGTGAGTGAAGGGATGGACCTTCCCGTTGTGGGCTGTTGCAAAAGGTGTGTTTGGAGTGTCGGTAGGAGGTGAGGTTTGTGGCTATGTTTAATTCCCATAGAAGTTCACTCCATGGCTTTGAACAAGCCACAAGGATGTCTCCTGAACTGCTGGTTGTTACCCTTATAATGGAGATCTGAGTGACCGATCAATGTTCTTTCTTAACACCTACCTGACTTTTTTATGTTTGGCACTGAGCATCTGGAAGATGGTGAACAATTTCATGGATTTTACTTGGTATTTTGAGCAGAAGGATTCAATCTCCTCATCCACAGGTCTGCTCTTCTGTATAACCTGTTCTTTCCGTACATCTCCACATGCAGCATCAGAAGCTGCTTCCCGTCATTCCCATATTCTCTGGGGGACACATGCTCCTGTGGAGTGGCACAGGATGGAGTGGATCCTCCTAAGAAGCTGTCAGCTCCCTCTGCCAGGGGAGGGCTGTTTGGACCGTAAGTCATTTCTTCTGAGGAAAGGCAGTGGTCTAAGTCCTGTTAATGCCGGTTAGATGGCACTCTTCCATGGGAAGCCTGTCTCAGTAGAGGAGGGAGACATGTAATGATCTCTCATTTGCTGTTTGGACATACTCCTGGGCCATGACTTTGCTGTAATTCATGAAACAGTGATGATTTAGTCTTCAGTATTGCACAGCTACAGTCCAGGCAAGAGGTAATGAAAGGCATTTATAACTGAGGCCAGCAGTCTGCCAGGATCGACATCTCCTGGTCAGCCGGAGAAGGTGGGAAGCCTTGCCCTGAGATGGAGTTGTGTGAGACCTCGGTGTCAGTGAGGAATCAGGAGTACTCCAGGTGCAGTGTGAATACCCAGACAGATAGATGGTCAGGAAGCCTTTTCCTGGGGAACTTCTGCAATCGTACATAAATTTTCTGGCCTGGCCTGGTTTATTTTTACCTTTAATCCTGAAGAATTCCTGTCTGATATTCTAACCGTATTTTCTCATGTTTTATTAGAACTAACTTGCAAAGCCTCATTCCAGTATGCGTGGGATCCTGAGCTCAGCTTTTCACTAAAAGCTGCCTTTTTAACTCTTTCACACCTTCCCCTAGTTGATTTTCCTTTAAGATAATACAGTCTCTAAGGAAAATATTGGAAGGAACAAAGTGCTGTTTTCCCTTTTCTGTAAAATGGAGGGACTTGAAGTGTAAAGCACCTAGTACATGACAGTAACATTAGGGAGATAAGCATCTAAGACCGATAAAATTCAGCAAAAATTTTAAGATATTATCTTAGGGACTTAATTATTTTTTCCAGATACCCTAACTTGGGTTTGTTTATTTTACAGTCCAAAGAGAGTTGCGCATATATCTTTTAAGATTAAAACCCCCTATAGCTAATGCAATTAATATTTTAGTCAAGAATGTAAGGCTGCTTGACCAAAACTGTCATAAAACACAACAGAGCCCAAGTCGAGTCTTGTCCATTACGGCAGTGGGAGTTGAGAGTACTCAGTTCTCTGTGATTACATATCAGTTTTGTAATCCCCTAGACCATAATGAAGCACTGTTCGTGTTGGTGCTGGCTTGCTAATATTTTTGGCAAGCTTTTCTACTTATTGTTTCATCAAATTACAAATTTTTGTGCAAAACTGACAATTTTAATGGCATTTCAATTTTTTTTCAGTTAGAAGAACGTAAACAAGGTGTTTGAGCCAGCTTTCTAGAATACTTTCTCTTTCCCCTGCCCGCACTATCTAGCTGTTTAACTTCAGTTGAAAACATCTTTTGGCTTTTTGGGGCGTGTTCTCAGTTTTGACTTATGAAATCACTTCTAAATCAGAGTAAAATTGTTTTCATATTATTTTTCCTACTGAGAAGGAAAACTCATTTTTAGGTGTCAGCATTTCCCCAGAGACAAAATTGCGTGTCCTGATGAACTGTATGTGGCAGACGTGGAGGTGCTGCACCAGAGCCCAGGTGCCCAGCCCAGCCGTGGCGGGCGAAGGACTGTGCATAGCGGGAGCTGCCTGCCCAGAAGAACCGATAATCCCAGAATAAACTAAGAAGCAGGAACTGGACACGACACACAGAGGGAGTGCAATAAAACAAAAGCGAGACGTTTCATATCGGCTCAGCGCGGTAAGCAAAAGCAAGTTGTTAGAGTAGCCCTTGGCCTGCCTGATGCCTACAAGTAGAACCGCTCTCAAAATTTCCAAGGTAGGCTTGAGTTGTTGGCGGGGCCAGGCAGCTTACAAGCAGAGAGTCCAGTAGCATCTGTGCTCTTCCATGCCAGGTCCTCTCAGTGCCAAGGTCCTACACAGCTTTAATTTGCTAGTATAGACATAGTCGCTGGGGACGAATAGCCCAGAAGACAAATTCTACCAAAGATTTGTTTTGGAAGACTATGATCTTTCTGGAGTCTACTTGTTGGCCCCCCGTTTTTCAAAACTCTGTACATGCTTCATTGTCCAGGCACATTGCTGCTGATGGCAAAGAGCCCATAAATAAACACATAACTGCATAAGCACACACTAATTTTTTCATGTGCCTAGCACAGTGAGGCTCTAGCCCCGATTTGGTGTTGCTGAGTGCTGCTTTAATAGAAATAAATGATGAAAATCACGGATTTTTTCTTAGATGTCCATTATAGACTTTTTAAAAATCTTAAAAATCTCTTACTTATTTAAAACCTTTGACTGCAGATCACCCCCTCTCCAGGAGAACTGACAACCTGTTATAAGCAGGCCTGTATGATGACAGATATGTGATTATATTTAAATAGCCCTGTCATAAAAAGCATTTCCTAGATTGTTTTTTTTCTTAGCCTGATATTTGAAAGGTTGCATTGCATTTTCTGCGTTCTTAATGAAAACCTTCTGCAGTGTGAAAAAGGAGTTAAAAGCCCTGAATTAAGCCTGTAGGTACCATTTACCGTACAAAATAAATATGTAAAACTTCTTAAAAAAATTTTAAAAATCTATGATGTATCTATAAGAGTTTCTCATGGTGGTAAAAAATGTTCCAGTCTGTTCAAGGTACAGATGAATTTGAATCTCACTTCCAAAGAAAGGCTCATGTTGCTAATCTCCTCCGTCCTGCTCTTTGAACTCATCAACTCCAGAGATTATAAGAACATGTTATTATGCAAACTATCAAAGTTTATTTACACAACTTCTTAAAACAGATTCTTTCAGTATGGCCAGGTGGTTAATATCACTTGTCAAATTTTTTATGCATGCCAGCTTGGTAGTACACATTCTCCATCCTGTAAGCAAGATTTTGTCCACTGTACAATGCTCTGTCATCCTAAATCTGAGTTAGTTAATGCACTCTCATCTTTAATCTCCTGGAATTCTTCTTTTCCTTTGATTTTAAAATCTGCGAACACTTTCACAGAGCACATCCTTCAATAAACACAACAAAAAATCAAATAACCCAAGCAGCTTTAAATTCAAAATTAAATTTTATATCAAAGAGGAATCTGGCAATGCAGTGCTAGTCTACCATGAAGTCTTTCATCTTTCCAAATCCTGGGAGCACTCCAGTGTTCCCAGATTGTCAGGTGAGCTCTCTGTTATAAATATTTTTAGGTGACTTAAGCACTCAATTCTGGGACTCCCAACCTAACGTTCCCTGAAATGGATCTAATTTTCAAAGGATGGCTGTTCAACGCTTTCTGAACAGCAGGCTGTTTTTCTTCTGGTGTCTATAAACTGAGGCAACAAAGATCACTCATCTCTTTAAGTGTAGAACATATTTTTAATATGTTTAATTTAACTACAAACCATTTGTAACAGCTGTGCATCATGAGGTCTTCTATATTTAAAAAGCTTTACTTCTGTGTGGGATATAAATCACAGAATAAAACTTATCAGGAAAAATGGGAAATGGAGATACAAATTTATATACAAAGGAAATACTGGAAGACTTATTATCAGTGATTTTCTTAAATCTGCTCAGACAGCCAGGGCAACATTTTCAAGGATGGGTATGGCTGCAGTTTTTCACATCCATAGGTTAGCAGTTTGTGGGGGATCCTTGGAGAGCTCAGACTCGAACTAAAGGGCACCGACAGTAATGAAATGTCTTCCAGTGAGCACCAAACTGCCAGGGGCTGCTGGAAATCACCACCCCAAGTGAGGGTCTTGGCGTCACACCTAAACCTCACCGAAGGGGTGGAGGTGACAGCGGGAGCTTTCATGGATGTTGAGAATGTCGCTGACTCCGTGTCACAGGGATCAAGTTTTAACTGGGAGCCCTTGGAGCATCAGGGTATTTTGACAAAAATATTCTTACACCTTAAGTCAAGTTACAGCAACTTAAAAAGATCAGTTGGACATTTGTGGCCTATGTTATCAGCAAGGTTATGTAAGTGAGCCCACACTGCGAAGGCCACAGTAACTTAGCTTACTTCGCAGTTGCTGTGGACTGGAAGACCACAGCTTCAAGGTGGCAGCAATAACAGAAGTGAAGTCACCTGAATGGTATTGAAAATTCTAGACAAACTCACTGGGAAATTTTAAGCAACTAGGCTGTTTTTCACAAGAAAAAACAAAAAAGAAGTGCTAACAGAATGCCACTTTTAAGAACCTTGCACAATGCAAATACTTAACGAACACTTCCACAACCTTGGAATCCAAAAATGATTTTCACTTCCCTGTCTCTTTGACATTACTTCCCCTGACAATGACAAGTGCCTCAAAACTGCGTATTGCTTTCCAGCTAAAACTTGACCTTTGCTGCTTTTCTTCTTCAACAAGTAACACTGCTAAAATTATACATCAGACAGGAAAGAAAATGAATCATCCAGCTATGAAAGACTTACTTTGAAACTGTAGGAAAATATATACCTGGGCATGTGGTTCTGGAGTTGATTAAATCACCACATTTGCAAATCCTTAGACCTTAGCTCCCTGTAAAGTTGATTTAAAATTCTGAGAGAAAGACCACAAGCAAGGTTTGCAGAACAGCTGGCAGCAGATATGCAACAATATCCATGAACAGTAAAACCAAGATTTCTGATAGTTTGTGTGGTGTTAAGGAGGACAGAAGCACTCACAGAATATTAGAATCATAGAATATCTCGAGTTGGAAGGGACCCATAATATTGTGGGTTTCATTCCTATAGATAACATTTTCAGCTAGGTTACATCTGCCAAAACTCTGCTCATTCATGTGAGAAACCAAAACTTTTGTTGGCCGGAAGACTTCCAAGTAGGAAGCGAATAAGCATTGCCCACCTCATACCTATTTAATACCTATTATGGGTGGCGTGTCTACTCTCATTGGTCATGCAACCACCTCCAAGAATATATCATCACAGCTAACTGGCATTAGGCTGACTCTGCAGAAAGGCGAAATACTGAGAAAAGTGGGAAAGAGAAGTGCCTTTAAGCAGGTCCTTCCAGAACTGAGCTAAAGCACAATGCTGAAGAGACAGTAACAGCCATTTTTACGCAGTACATTTCATCCCCAGATGTGGTTAACGTTGAATAGCTGCTGCCAGGACTGGGCCTGTTCTGTGGATGAGAGGACTATACCTCTCTATCCCAAACCAGAAAGAATGTGCAGAAAGCAAAGATACACAGATTAAATCCAGCCAACATGTTCATGACTTTATTTGTGTTGGGAAGGTGGAAGACAGAGCAGACTTTCTAGACTATTTTGATAATTGGAATGATTTCAAAATGTGGCTAGGCAACAGAGTGTACAGACCTTAGGCTGTTCTGCCAGCTCATCTAAGTCATCATCTGCAGCATCACTTGCTATTTGGTTACTAGACATCCTTAGGGTTGAGCACTTCAGTCATGCTGCAGCATTCTAAAATGTTTCATCTTGGTTTTTGTTTGTCATTTTAAAAAAAAAGGACATGTGCCCATGGAGAATATTATTGGATAAGCAACTCCATTTGCCTTTGTGGTCTGCTCTTGAAGTTGGACCTAGGATGCAATGACAAACCAGTGCTAGATGCACATCGGTTGCAAAGAGAAGTTATTGCAAGCTGCAAGATTCTGCAGCTCATTATGGCTCGGGCACGCCATTTGAAGCTGAAAATTTTGCTACTGTGACAGGGAATGAGCAGCAGAGAGGTAACAACCTGGGCTTCTGATTTTTGTGTGAGACACAGTACACAGTGGGGGAAACTTTTCCAATCTACTGCAAAATGGGGCAGGAAATTTTTGTCCATATGTCAAGTGTCTCTCCTACTGTTAGGGTCTGGAAAGTGAGGTATGACACTAACAATTGCAATTGTGAGCTAAGCTTTCAAGCTAAAATCTCAACAGAGCTGACTGAGACAGGGCTTTGTGGAAGTGATTCTGCTGTTCTTAATGTGTACTTAAATGTACATAGCACCCTTCATCTGAGAGGTCACTTAAGGGCTATACAAACACAGCCCAGCATATTAATATACCACTTTTATCATATGGAAACACAATTCTATGGCACATCATACAGGAATATGACATACATAACAACTTAAAATGTGTTGCTCCCTGCCGTACTATCACCTGGAAAATGTAAGTAAAGTGAAAGTAGCTGCCTTAGCTGGAATCTGGAGATAATACCCCTGTTGTTACAGCTTTTTAATGACTACAGAAGAGCAGAGCCTTGCATTGGAGTATCATTTGAGAAGGGAATAAATAACGTAGCAGTGTTAGGTTAGATGCTAGGCACGTGCTTAAAATCGACCTCTCAGAAGACTCAATTGCATGAGTTGTTCTGTGGCGCACCCCACTTTAGAGACCACGAATCCCTGAACTGTAGCGATGCCTTGTCCAACAACTGCTTACTGATAATTACACCTTTAAATGATTGAGAATACCTCAACAAAATGCCAGGACTTCTCTATACGATTGTAGGAAAGGCCAATGGTACCTAAGTGTTACCTAAGTGGGACACTCTTCTCTCCTCACAGAGTGTACAGGAAGATTAAGTGCTTACAAACACCTTGCATGGGAAGTCTTTCTAAAGTCCCTTTCTTCTTCTGTCCATGAGCACCAGTCAGGACCAGTCATTATCCATTTGTGCACTCGAGATTCAGAGCATGAATGGGTTTCACTCAGATGTCAGCCATCTAACTGAGCAAGGACTCAGCCAGGGCTCCCCCGCACGAGTCCTGCAATGGAGCAGGAGTGCTTGAGCAGGGGTGGGCTGTTGGGCCACTGCTGCTGTCCCAGGGGGAAGGGAAGCACTATCACCTCAGTACCATGGCCCTCCCAAACACATGTGAGTGCCTAAACTTAATGTAGAGATTTCAGCAGTCAAAAATGGAGGTGGTGGTTAGGTTCTTCCAGGGTTGGGCACTGGTGGAGTGCAAGCAAGCTGATTGCTTTCCAAGACTAGACTTACACACCACCTGAGTAAGCAGTCTGAATTTTACCCTTAAGCACAAGTCCTTATTTCAGTGTTGTCTGAAGTCCTTCTTGAGCTTTTAAATCCTTGCCCTGAAAACATTTTCTCTTGATAAGATACATGATTTAATAACCCTTTTAAAATATAATAAGAACGAAAGAAAATTGAGAACCCAAGTTCTGCACAGTAAGGTCAAATACTCAGTTCCTTCTCCAAGCTGAGCTCATCACGCTTGGAAAACTCAGGACATAGCTGTGTTGGTCCAGCTTTTCTTTAAACTGTTTTAACCTGATGTCCAAAACAAAGCAGTAAATTAGATGAACCTGTCAGCTGAAATTCAACGTCCTTAGCTGAAACTTGGCATGTAGCTTTGCCAGCTCAGTTATAGATTTTTTTTTTTATTACCATTTGGCTTTTTATTTCTCTCTGTGCCTTTTTTTCTACCTCCTTCTTCTTTTCTGCCTTAAAATGTACTTTCCATTGCAATAGTTGATTGCAGGAAAGCACCACCTTGCTAACTTCTCTAATGTAGCCATTTTACTTAAATATTCCAGACACTAGAGCCTTTTTCTATTAAACTCACAGGCTTCTTTCTTTCTGTCATTGGAACATGCTTTTAAATGTAAATTATTTTGTTTCTGAGGTGTATGGAAATGAATGTAATGTGGAAATTCACTTTGTTCAAGTGAAGCTGAACAAAGCATTTAAAAGGTACAAGAACATATGATCCTGATCAATGCAGGGACATCTACTTCGTTTCCATTGCTGGGTCCTGTAATTCTAGCACCTGTGAAATTAGTTTTTCTCCAGGTAGACTTTAGTTCAAACACTGAACAACACAGTGTATTTCAAAGATTTAAGTTTTATCAGTGCACATTTTAGGAGTCACTTCACGTCAAAGTTAATAGTGCATTTTTTCGAATGATGAAGGAAATTTTTATACAGTCAGTTTGTTCCCTTTCTTATCTACACCTCATAGTGATGATATCAGCACTTTAAAAAGCCCTATTTGCTGCTTGCTGTAACATTTGAAATATTACATCCTTACTTTACTTGCAGGTCATTACCATCTTGCGAGGGGCCTGAAATGCCATGAGAAAAGATAGCTTGAATTGTCACTCTATTCTCCACCCTCAGTTGATTGAGTGCAATGCTGATTACCGGGGATAGTCAGAGCTACTTAGAAATTTTAAAATTACTGCCCTTCCCCTGGCTTCTGGATTTGCTGGTTTTTTGCTGGCAATTCTAAAGAAGCCATGGTTCTCCAGCCCAGAGAGCAATATTTACCCTCTTTTCTTGAACTTGCCATGGTTTCTTCTCAAATTTCTTTCAATATCAGTAAGGGAAGCTGAAACAAACAGAAAAAAATCTAAACTTCAAAACTTTTCTTGGGAGGAAAAATAAGCTAAGGTAGCATTCTAAAGAAGTAGAAACTGAGTTGACGGAAGTTGGCTTTATTAAATTCTGCCTTAAGGCTTGACCTTAAGTTCTACAGGTCATATGAAAAGCAGCAACATTTTTATAGACATTTTACGTACGTGTCCTGTTGCTGACCTATGTTCCTAATAAACCCCCAAAAGAATGACATCATACACTTTCATGTGGCTACAAAGGGAAGTTTGAATCTCCCAGCATCATGCATTTGAGAGGTTTCCTGCTAGTGATATTAATCTATAGGCATAGCTTTATCTATACCCCTATACTAAGTGAACCAGAATGAGACTGCTCAACCCTTTCGTACTGACAGATATTTCTTAATCAAGGTGGAATCTCAATCTTATTTATGACAGTGAGAACCCAGAATAGTCCCACTAAATGGTGTTATTAGAAGCTTGTATACAAAAAATAGTAATCAGTGCAGTAATGATGTGTATATAACTCAGTTTAAATGCAGCTCTATCTTTCATATCTATTTAAATACTTTTTCAAACATTAATGTATCAAACTTCAGCTGTATCATGGGTATAGCTGTCTCAGAAGGACGTACCTCAGGTACTGAGATATGTAGAGGGAAAATAACTGGCTCACAAAAAGAAAGAATTTAACAGAGTTCTGAATGGAATCCTCATCTTCTTTCCAGCCTGTGCTTTTATCATAGTACCTTTTTTTTTCCTGAATCATGGAACAAAAGAAATACAGCCTAATGCAGGTCTTATCTTCTGTGGAGTAGATGTGAAATAGCAGCTCCACAAAACCACTGTCCTTTACACAGTGGGAGTGACTCATTAGCAGTGTCAAGAGTTGTTTGCTCTTCTGGTCTGCTCATTTACAGAGCTGCATCCAGAAGCCTGTTTACACAGGACTCCTTCCCTATGTTTATTATTTTCTGTTAATAAAAATACTTTCTCCCCCTAGCTCTACATCGCTGGGAGCTGATACACTCCAGCGGCCACCTGTGAGGTTGTACCCAGCCACTGGTGGTGGTTCAGCACTCACCAAGGCTCCAGCAAGAACAGGCAGATGGTCCACGTAGGTGGCATGTTAGAGTGGCATTTGAGAATGTCAGCAGATATAAGAGCTAACAGTGACGTTCATTTTGGAAGTGGGACAGACTCACTCCATGGGTCTTCAATCTTAAAGCCATCTGTAACTTTCCAGAGTTAGCGTACGTTTTCCTGGAAGACCATCCAGCACATGCCCACACCAGGGCTCCTTGGCTCTTCATCTGTGTGTTTATGTGGACGGCAGACTTCATCTAAATTAATCCCTCTGTTGCCGTCATTGAACAACATGCAGGAAATAAAAGAGTTAAGGATAATCTAGTAATTAGAAACAACCTGACTCCATGTTTTTGCATTATCAGTCTTCCTAAGAGAAATGTATGAATTGACATGAGGAAAATGCTACCCTTTGTAGCATTCATAGATGGTGATTACTCAAAAACAGATCTTATGACTGAGATGAATCTCTAAAAACAACAGCAAAATGTACAAGCTAGCAACAACTAGAGTTCGATAGGAGGACAAAGAACATCCTCTCTCTCCATCAGACTTCAACTAAAGTTGGTTAAATTGCATGTTACTAGTTTATCACAATTCAGCCTATGGCTTCAGAAGTACAAATACTCATACGGCCTTTCCCCCTTCTTTCCACTAAAAAGTCTGGACTATTTATTACATGCTGTTTTTATTCTGGCTACATCTCTACAGAGTTTTTAATGGGAAACCTTCAGCAGCACCAAATGGATCTATTTCTTCTTTTACAACTTTTTTTTGATGTGTACGTGTTTGGTTATTCCAAAGTTTGAAAATGAGGAAGCAGCCTTCCATTATGCATCAGCATTCCCAGCTGGCAGACTGTTAGAGATGAAATATCAAATCACAAGTACTGTACAGAGATTTAAAAGGGGAAAATTAAAAGCTGCATTATTTGATTAACCTCTGTGTCTAACATTTGAAAATTAATGATAATGAAGTTTACTTTCATGTAAATCTAGCAGTACTTCTCAGAGCATTTGGGAGCCCAGAGCACTGTAATTTGCTTAGTGCTGAGATTCTCCTATGCAGTTTTTAATAGTTTATACACAAACCCATGTCTCACTGGTTTTTAACATTTTTACAAAACAGTATCTGTAATATAGATCCAAATTCTTACCACTGTTCTACAATTTTAATATTGAACAAGCCTGAAATGGAAAGCTGATATTTTAGTTCAACACTATAATTAAGTGATGGCTAAGGTCCCTGATTTTCCAGAGACTCTGTCCATTTCTTTTTGCTTTCTTTTCTATTCTTTCCATGGAATAGAAAGAATAGAAACTTTCAGGTGAACGGAATTGTCTAAAGCAAATTAGTTTAATGATGATGCCTTTTCCACAAATCAATGATACACATTAAAGATTCAGAATACACTTTAGAGCCATGCAAAATGTGGAAAATAGCAAGGTAGCAGGGCGATCCCCCTCTAAATTATAGATTGAGAATCAGATTCTGCTCTCAACCATGCAGGTGCAAATCCATTGATTTCAGAGCAGCTGCTTCAGGTTGACATTGATGTCACCGACATCAGAACTTGGCTGGGGAGCTAGTTCTTTCCCATTGCTCATGGCAAGTAGTATCTGATGCCTTGAGTTGCTCTGCCAATCACCCTCTTCTCTACCATGCTGAATTACAGCATGTGTACCATGTAAACTATGTAATATTACAGGTCCATTCCTTTACATTGTAGTGGGGTGTGTGGGGAACTGATGAATGTATCTGTGAGCAGCGTAAGGAAATACTTGGAAATCTAGTTCAATTGTTTCCACCTAATGACCCATGGGTCCCTGTGGTTTGGTGGAACATCATGTGGGGCTCTTTGAAAGTATTAAACCTGATGTGGGTCTGCTTCAATTTGCAATAAATGGATCTGTGCATCCATTGGAAAACATTTTACAAATACACAAACAGAAAAAAATGTGAAACAATGGTTTAGTTCTCTTTTTCTGCACCACATATTTTATTTTATTTTATTTAGCTTTAGGTTGGAAATCCTTCCACTTAAGTATTTGTATAAGCTTTGACATAGTTTTCAACCTTTCTGATAGACCCCAAAGAAACTCTAGGTAGTTTTTAAATGCATGCTAACAAATTATATCTGTTCTTAAACCCCCCTTTCCTGCATCCTTCTGAATCAATGAAGCATAGGACAACAGAAGGACACACTTAAATTATGCATTGCTGGTGAAGGAAGGGCTATTATGAAAAAATGTTGATGCTTATTTGGAAGATCGTCAGCTGTGGTAAACTGAGAAAATCAGCCAGAAGCCAATACTCACATCAAAGGGAGACCTAAGTCATACACTCTACTGTCACATCTGAAGACATCAATGTACAGGGTAAAGATGCATGTTGATCCATCATTTTAGAAATAATAAAACTGAGTTATAACGAATTTGAAGGTTTCCACTCCCAGAATTAAAAAGTGACAGTTGGGAAGAGAGACCAGGAGTCCCCTTTTATAAGTTTAGAGCACTTCCTATCATTAGAGTTAGACTGAGGTGGGGTTCGTAAGCCTCATTTTGCCAGCCTTTGCCTCCCTGAGTGCAGCAAAAGGGAGTTTTCAAATGGCCTGATGAGCTTCCTGGCTTGCAACGTCTAAGGAAATGAAAACCATGATGTTTGTATTCCCTTATGCAGCTAGTCCCAGACTCCTTCATCCTCAGACAGCACAGTCTGTATTTGCAAAAATTTGCAGATAGATTTAGATAAATTTGTCTGAGTAACAAAATAACATGAGGATTAAGAATTGCCTATAAAATGTGAGCTTTGGTAATAAACCAGAATGTGTGGGAGTTCTGCTCTAAGGCAGCAGCATGTCTTGAGGCAAGGAGACTCAGTGAATAAAACATTCTCAGCATGGTATTAAAACGAAGTTCTTACTAATTTTGGCTTGGCTTCACATGCATGCGATAGATGAAAATACATTCATTTTCCATAGGCAGGAAAGCCCTATGTGTTTTCATTCCAGTAGTAATGGAAGTGATAATGCATTAGAGGGCTTTGAGAAGGCAGAGGGAGAGCGAGGCGGTCAGTCGATACTTTCTCACTTGAGCTGCTTTTTGTGCAGCCATCTGAGGTGATGCTGCCCCTTCTTACTCCAGATTACGGGCTCAGCAGTGGTTGGCAACGCACGTGCTCTGAAACCTGCCTGATTGTCTTGTGGCAGTCTGTCCAGGAAAAAGAATGAAGTTCATGGAAATTAATGGAAAAGACCATTACAGCTGTGTTGTTTTCTTACACAAAATATTTTATGCCTCTGAGCTTCATCCTTCTGCTATCAATGAGGGCATTCCGGACAATGTGATTTTAAAAGGAAAAAGATCTAAACAATTTGCTTTGGTATGCCAGAAACAGGCCTAATTATCTGGAGATTTGCTGGATATGTCTGCAAACCTTTACAGGCTGAATTAAATCCTTTTGAAAAGCCAGGTCTTATTCCTCTTTACTGCTCCTTACATCTAAACACCCTGATAAGCCATACATATTTGTGTTAATTAGGCAACTGTTCCACGATCTCTTCATTCTTTTTTTGTTTTGAGGAAAAAAGGCCAGTCAAGGAGTGTCCCAGGAAACCAACCTGTTCACACCTCCTTCACAATGAACATCACCATGGCCAATTACAGAGGCCCCAAGCCTGAACAAAAGAAATTACAGAAAAGAAGTAATGGGTATCTATTGTCTTTAATCAAGGGGAAGAGCCTAAGTGACAGGCACGTGGAATAGGAAGCACACACAGTCCCTGGGCTGTGGGCGATGAAGTGCATTAGCAAGAGTTTTGTTACATGATGGTTCAAGTCAGCCTGAAGGTTTGTTCAAGCTGCTGTGGAAGTCAACACCTCTGATGCTCCCGCTGAACTTTCTCTTAAAATGGAGCTTAAGCTTCTGTTTGGCAATTTGTATTCGCAGTGTGTACATGTTGGATGGAAATGATACTTCCCTACCAGCCTTTCTCCAGTAACTCAATCGGTTTCCAAAGAGTCTAACTGAAGTAATTATTTACGTCCTTTTGTGTTGCAAAGAAAACCTGAATATAATGGAGGGGGTTCCTTCTCCCCAAGCTTTTGGCTAGGTAGAAGCACTGAAGTGAGCGAGGGCTTGACAGCGCATTTCTCCAGCTCTGCCAGGAAGAAACAGAGCTTGAGAAGCACAAACTGTCTCTGTCAGGCATGGATTCAGAAGCCTAGCTCAAACCCATCTTTGTGCGTGGGTACTGTGCTGGCTACAGATCTATGGGACCTTCCGCTCCCATGTGGTCTCTTTAGGGTGGTGGGCCTGTGTTATCAAAGCTGAAGAGCTCATCTTCACCATTGTTGTCTGGCAAAAAAAAAAAAATTTTAACCAGCAATAACATTTCTAAAGTGTGAAGCTGAAAGCAAGTAGTACTCAAGCTTGACCTCACGTAAGAAATTAACCCGATTGCTGAAGGGCTGTTTGTGTGCTGCTTCTGCTGCTGCCTTTCTCCTGTCCTTTGCCCTCCGCTGTTGGAATTCGTGTTGCTCCTTGCCAGTCCCACCCACCTCCCCGGCTCCCTCCACGCCAGGGAACTGCCGAGAGCCATCGAGCAAGCTGCGGGCTCAGCGAAGCTGCCGGCCTGGCTGCCTGTGCTGGAAAATGTTTTCTGTGGGTTCAGCTCTGTATCTGTGATTTAATGCCGTGCTAATATTATACATCTAACGTAATATAATGTTGTTCTAAACCAAGCAATAGCCTCGGAATAGGTATATGAAAAAAAAGCTGGGTTTTTTTCATTTTCAAGCTGGAGGCAGGTTATAAAGTAAGACTGGGAACAGATGGTCTCCAGCAGTGACTTAGGAATCAGAGACAGAAGTCTCCTTTTTACAACCTTTTGATAGACTATTTCATGAAACAGCTGGAGATCTGCAAGGAATAGTGGCTACACTCAACCTGCTTGCTCTTTTTCACATATTCAGAGAGAGATGGAAAGGACTGTCTATACCATCCCGTGACCATGAGATACCACTGTTGATTTAATACAACACTTTGCATTTCTACTGCTAAAAAGAAGTTTGGGGCATAAAGAAAACATTGTATTTCAGAAGACTTAGCATGTTGATCAGCATCTGCAGAACAGACTATTTATGTCAGAAACCAAGCTAGGATGGACCTGTGCCCATCTCCCCATTTATGTTCCAAAGAGTTTTTCTCAGATTAGAAGAGGCAGGTTTTCCCTCTTTTTTTCCTCCATTACAGAAAGCAAGCTGCAAAGAAGGTCAATATAAAGATGGAGAAATCAGGAGCAATCTGAGATACCTTCGTGAAATCTAAGTTTGCTCCTGCATTAGTCTGTATACATGGAGCAGTGTTTAAATTCCAGGTTTCTGTTAAGTCTTTTAGAGAAAATCATGAGACTGCACAAGCTTTGGCGCTTATGCACTCCCTAATTGCTCGAGTTTGACAAATGACAGAAGTGGGACCTATTCCTGGATTTATAGATCTGGATTTGAGTCTGCTTTTACATCAGCCACCGGCCAAAGTTCGTGCTGCTTGGTGGTCTGGATCAGGCCTGTCTGTGATCCAAGCGTTAGGAGAGAGCACACTTCTCTGGAAAGAAGACATCAATTAAAAGAGAATTCTTTGGTTTCTGCTGGAGAAAGCCGCACTGTCAAGTAACCACAAACTCTTCAACTCACTGTGATTTAATTCCTTTGCTTAGAAAAACAGTTTTGAACCGTCTATATTTCTACAATAATGGACACTGGCCGTGCTTAATCTTTCATTTTAAACACAAGCTATTAATTATAGGACCATCCCAGGTTTCCTGGTCTATCGCTTACTGTTCTTGCTAAAATGTGACATGCATAGCAAACCAACAGTTAACGGCACAGCCAGTCTGTCTGGCTCCTGAGGACTTCCCTGGCTGTGCTCAGGTCCACTCCACTGCCTTGAACTGGTTTGTGCTCCAGCTCAAAGCTGCTCTGTAGAGCACACCAGAGGCTGGGACATCAGATTGATCTAGGGTGAAATGACAAAGCTGGTCTTACCTGATCTCCACTCTCCCAGAAAATGGAGATAAACATCCTCCAGATTTTATGCTAAACTAGTCAGATCAGGTGTTCATAGCAACTCGACAACACTGTCAGTAATCTAAATCCTAGTCAATCTGGTTGAAACTTAATCAAAGCACTTGAGGTATGTGCGCTGAAAGAAAATTCGTCGAAATCAACCTGCCAGGCCAATGGTGATGGTAAAAATTAAATTTCCAGAGTCCTACTACACTGCTTGTCTACTAGCTGTATGGGAAAAAAGGTCAGTGTTCACATACACACACAAACAATATATACAGTCTCCTCAATTATAAACCTATAAAATACTAGATGAGGTTGCTGTTAAAAGCACCACCCTACTGACATTTTTCAGTACGCCTTTACACACCTGACAGAGATGCTTTCATGTTGTTTTGGAATTGTTCTCACATTGCTGAATAAAAATGAAATGCGATGCATTCGGCAGAGGGACTGATTCCCCTACATTTTATATTAAATAATACCATACTGACTGACTTGCTGAGTAAGCTGTTGTGACTTCTTCACGCATTGTTTTTCTCAGTCCAGGTTGGACTTGATGATCTTACAGGTCTTTTCCAACCGTAGTGATTCTGTGATTCTGTGATTCTGTGATATCTAGTTGGTATAGGGAGGACTGATTGGTAGAACTGAGTACCTTTTTTGCTTCATAACAGGTAGAAAGATATTGATTTTATAGATACTGTCATGTTGTGGTCTTTTAGCTATTGGGTAATTGGGACCTGAAGAGACCACTCTGAGTTATACAATACAAGCCAAGACAAAACTGGCTTTTCAAAAATGATGTCAAAACCATAAAGGAGGAAAAGGACCTTCTGATCTCCATTTAACATCAATAAATACACGCTCTGAATCCCCAGATAAGGTTGGTAAAAATTACTGAGTTGATCACTTTATCCATAAAGGTCTCGGGACAGTGGTACTCCATAACGCAGCACAACTGGAAGTGGTGTAGGTACCTCAGCTGGCATCACAAGAGAGCTCTGTGAGACGGGGACAGCCTTCTAAGAGGTGTAAGAGCTTGTCTAGCGTAGAGACCGACACTGACACGTTTCGTCACTGGGTTACATGACACGCAGAGAGGGACAGATTCAGTGACACCGCAAACTCCTTCCGATGCTTGAATGAGGATCAGATGCCTGGTTCCTTTAGTGGCAACACAGCTTAGAGACTGAATTGTGCTAAAAATGTAGACAGATGTAGGAGATACAGCAGTCTAGTGTACTCATGTAATGATACATGTGCTAAAAAGCAGAACATGTCAGTGTGGGAACCCAGAACTGTCCTTTTAGTTTCTTCAATGAGCTCAAGGTAGCCACTGTGCCCCTTCCTTGCTTTATTTTTCTGTGGAGTGGTAATTCATATGAAACATAGTAAATTAGCGTGTGCTTAGTGCAGCAAGTTTGCAAGCACTATACTATAACTTATTATCAACTCCAGTTTTCTTTTCATAGTCTTTATTGCCACCGAGAGTTAATTAAAAGACAAAGTCTACTTAGGTCTAACTATCTGAATACACAGTTAAATCTGGGAGAAAGCTTCTGTTTAGTTAGTAAGTCTAAAAACATCATGCAGCTTTTTGCATTCCCCTCCTCCCTCAAGTACTGTACTTCAAGAATGTATGCAGTCGAAGTCAGCTTCACAACTGCAGTAAGTTTTTCAACTATGTGAAACCCCAAAAAGTCACGTCTTCACCACTGGCTGTTGATTAACACTTAGCTTGTGAGGAGAAAAGAGCCCTAGCAGACACAGCATCTTTTGCAGGAACATTTTTCCATTGCTGATCTCCTCCTGTGTGCTCCTACTACCAATGACACACAGCGTATCATTGTTCTAAGCTATTTTACTTTGCTTTCCTCAAACAAAATGACCTAAGAGTGGCAAGGGTCTATTTTTGCAGTAGTCTGTGGAAAGGCTTATTGCTGCCATCTGTCTCTGATCAGCCTTTGCAGGGCTTAACCTCCACTCATATTCTGTAACATTATTGATGTCCTTTACTCTGTAGGAAAATACAGGGGGTTTTCATCCAGTGTATCCCGACTCTAAAAAAAGACAGAGGAAAGTGATTTAATTCTGGACAAAACAAAACAGGAATGTTTCAGGGACACAAATATTTTATGTTTCATTCCCCTTTAAGCTCTATTTTTTAAAAAGAATTCAGTTCATTTAATGCTCTTTTTTGAGACATTTAGTTTTAAATACAGTTTTAGCAAAATATGCCTTTTCAAAAGGGCAAGTTTCATTTGGAAAACATCAAAAAAAAAAAAAAGTTTCACTGTTTCCAAGAGGAAACATTTCATTTAAAAAACCGTTGAAGGAAAATGTGTTTACATTTAAGAAAAAATCCTCGATCAGCTTTTTCAGTCGTAAGATATAATTGAATTCAACACAAGTTATGGTCCACCTAAAAGTCATCTCTTCCAGAAATAGGTGCTGATTATCTAATACCTCAATCACCATTCTCCTGAAGTTTTCCAGCTATCTCATTTTATATCTTTCCCAACTTTAAAGCAACAGTAAGGGCAGACTGTATCACTGCACCCAGTGCTATTTCTTCTTTTTTTCCCTCCTCGCACGCCTTTGTAAGCACTGCACGTGTACACTCAGAGCAAGCATCTGCCATCACTTAGCATGTCTCTTTGCCACCAGGGCTCAGACGTGCAAATTCAGCGTCTCACACCCCCAGTGGGCTGTAGCGTGAAGAAGGAAATTGGTTGGCTGCAGTTCGTGGGAGAGTGTTGTATTAACAGTCATGGAGGCACAAGTCTGTTGCTAGCATCAGACCTGGCTAGGACCTCCTGTTAGTGCAAGCTTCACTCATGTCTGCCTAGGGGAGTGCTTATAGGAGGCAACAGGGCAGCTTAATTTTCCTGCCCGTTCCTCCTTCAGCCCCTCTGCTAAAAGTATACCGTGTTTGATAAAATGTTCTCTAATATAGACAGATGGACATTAAGAATTCATGTAAATTCAACAAAGTCTCAGAGACTGATTTGCAGCCTCAGATGAAAACAACTGTTGACCATAAGGAAGCGGGATGGCATTCAAACTGCTGCCCTGACAGCACAGTCTTTGTGTAGTGCAAGTCTTGTTTCACATATGTAATGACTTTATGGCCACCAAATGCCATCATTCTTAATATAACTAAAGGCACCTGCTGCTTCACTGTTGCTGGAGGGGCAGGATAAGGATAAGGATAAGGATAAGTATCATGGCAAAATGTACTCTGAGGACCAGCAACACTGCTTCTTTTCCTCTGAGGAACAATTTTTCAGTTAAAAACCCCCAAACTTATTTTCTTTTTCTTTTTTTAACTGGCAAGTATCTCAAAATGCCGATGAAAGCAGCTCACTCTGATCCCCAATGCAATCAGTGCCTTGTTATGGGGGGCTGTGTAGGCAGACACAGCATCATTTCAGTAAATTTCTCATTAAGGAACAGCTAGATGCACCAGGTCAGCTTGAAATGCAAATTATGTTTGTGTGATTCACAGACATTGATGTCAGTTTTCTCCCAGCTCAGCCTAGGTCTTCCCACTTGCTCAGCTGAGATGCGTTTACTGCAAAGACACTCAAAGTGAGCTACTGTCACCTAAAAACTTCAGAGCTAAATCAAGGCTTTCCAGATACATGATGCACGAAATGAAAAGAAAAGGGATTTTAGAGGAAGAAGTAGGACCTACTGGGGACTTGGACTTATACCCGATCCTACCATCACTGCAGAACCCACAATTTGTCCACTTCTTTTCCTTTACCTGCCTGGTGTATGTAGATGCTAATAGTTCCAAGGCGAAGGGGTAGTTGAAAAGCTGGAAGTGTGGTACCCCCACAGTGGGTTCTGGCTTTTGTTGGACTAGCGATAATCCTGGAATGACTGAGGAGTAAACGAGGAAAAGTGAGAGAAAAGAGATTGTGCATTTAAGAATGGTGAAGTACTGGAAAATACATGGGGAGCTGAATTTCAGTTTTGCTAAAGTGATCAAAAAAATAGTATTCAGACAGGAACGTTAGGAAGACAGGTAGTAGCTAGGGACTGCATGAAGGTCAGGAGTGGTGAGTCTATTGTTCCGTGCCCTTATTCTGCACAGCACCGAAAAACAGGTTTTCAGAGATGTTTACCCACAAGAACTAAAACATTTTGTTTAACGAATTGATCAGATGTTGGACAAGCATAGAAGAGTGGATGGGATTGGGAAATAAAAGAATCAAATGATAGGCTGCAAAGAGGAGACTATTTTTTTCCACAACACCTGATCGTGTCAACGCGGTCACAGCACATTCAGGCACTTGATATTTACTTTGCTAGAGGTAGAAGAGCAGTATCATGCCCGTTTCTGTTTGAAGTTGCTAAGTTATGAAACCACAAGTTCCACAGCAGACTCACGGATGAGTAGGCTTTGCTACCACCTCAACAGAGTCATGCAGTGGTCACGACGAACAGCAACTCCACAGTGGCCTTACCAGAAAAGGTAAGGGAAAAAGAAGAGCTCAGCTATACATGGCAGACATAGACAAGCCAGTATAGTTATGCCTGAACAGTGTTTCTGTCTGTAGATATATTTGTGTAGAGCAATTCAGATCGTGGGAGAATGGAGACACTAGAGATCCCTGAATGAAGATGCCTGTAAACACAGAGTCCTAGAGCAGCCTTTTTGCAGTTCTCAGAGTTTTCTCTCACATAAATGTTGATTCAAAGTGAATTATTTTTCATAATAACCCACAGGAATCAAAAATAGAAGGGCACATTGTATATTTGAAAACCACTAGAAATGTCAGATAGACATTTCACTCTTTTCCTGGAGATTTCTGGAGGAATTCAATAGTTCTTTTTCATCTGTGGATGTAGCTATCCTTCTAAGAGGGATCCAGGTGCTGCCTCCTTAAGAAACAACCTAAAGATAAAGCTCTGTACCTAGTCTTATTCTCACAGATGAATTAACTTGCCACCCATTAGAGGATTATTACCACCAAACTTAACTTCATGTAAAACATTTTTCAAATTAAAATTTAATAAAAGTGTCTTTGCAGCTGACCAGAATATTCTCCACAGAAAACTTGCTGTTCCAGTACCAGGAACAACAGTAAACACTTGAACTGGTACCCTTGTTTCACAATTACGCTATTCATAGATATGGTGTGTACAGTCTTCTCTGGAGAGTTGTAGCAACGCTCTGGTAATAAAGCTAGGATTCAAGAAAAACTCCGCTGAAACCTCTGATGGTTCTGGGAAGATCTGAGTGTGCATTGCATAAGTTGTTTTCTCCAGACCTTTTTCAGTCTTTCCGTATTTTTGCATGACTAAAAAGATTTATCATGTAAGAAAGTTTCCTGATAATCTACTCAACAAGTTATCACCCTCCTTCAGTATGCTATTAGAAATGGATGGTTCACTTTTACAGTTCGCTGGCATTTCCTGTTCCTGCTGAGAGATTTCTGACAGGCTTGCAATAATATAAGAGCCGTGTGGAAGTTCAGCTAATGCAAAATAGGGAAATAGCAACTTTTAGCTGAGACAAGCTTAATAAAGTCACAGTTGTTCAGATTTCAAAGCAATTGGACTTTGTATGACAAACTGCAGTTGAAGTCTTATCTAAAATTGTGAATGAGGCACCTTTCTGGCAAGTCCTGCTGTAAACACTCAAGTAATTCATTGATGCTATTCTTGTCTCTTGGTATGAGTCACCAGGCACGTTGGTCATACCTCTGTACACGGACAAAGGCGAAGGAGACAGAATACTGAATAACTTGTGTGGTTAAATTTAGTAAGAGATTTTACTTCAGGCTGTTACTCAGATTGACTCCTTTACTTTGACAGCAATGTTGGGAGGCACGTCCAGTCTTTTGTGGCATACTTGAATACGTGCAGGTGCAAAACAAGTGACCATACCTGCCAGTGCTGATTTGCCTGTTTGACTCTACATTCTTCTTTAACCAATATAGGCATGCAAGGAAGTGCCTCATCTGCACCCATGTAGAACAAAGACATTTTGGACACCTGCCTTTTGAGGTTTGTGGGAGATGTAGCATCCTAGATAATGCACCGTCACATGAAATGGCGCATATTGTTGCAGGACTTTGAGTGATCTGGTTCAGGCTAGGTGTCGGAGATAGGCAGCTTTGTGGTCTGTCTCCCTTGGGCCTCTGACTCGTGATTTTCGGACAGCTGGGCTCTTCAGATTGAGTAAGAATGTGAAGTGACTTTGACTCCCATTGCCACCTTTTAGAATAAAAAGGAAGAAGAATGGTGTATGATTCTAACAGGATTTATGAATTAAAGGTGTCTTTTAACACCTGTGTTAACCACAAGATAGTTTCCTGGGGAACTGTTAAGTCTCCTTCTTCACGTTAAACAGTTGCTGCATTTTGCCTCACTAAGAGAACAGATATTGCTGTATTTCTTACAAGAGCATGAGAGGGTTTCAGTACCCTCTTTAGGTTTACAAATCTCTGTGTGCAATGTTTATCATTACTAAATATAGATATGAAAAGCACCAATCCATTTCATGGTATTTAGAACACAATGGCTCTTCAGCCTCTTCAGCTTTCCTCCTGTTTCAAGTGGGGAAAAGTATTCAGTCTGCTGTATGTTTGTTGCATCAGAAAGATGTATACATCTACAGTAAAATCATAAATGCTTGGTTGCCTGAACCTTTATAAATTTTGTCCTTTTGCCCACTGCAAAAGTGATCGCTTCATTAGCCCAAGATATACAGCTAAAATAAACATGATATACAGTGAAGTTATTCTGATTTTGGCTGGATTCTCAGTCCGTGGCGTCCCTTTTACTCTGGGAAACATAAGATATTCTTTTCTGTTTGCAGAACTAGTGATAACTTACTCCACAGAGGACAGAAGACTTACGTTGAACTTGATTTCAAAACATTGCTTAATCTTGGGGCACTATCTAGAATGGTCTCTGTTTCAACTGAGGTTCAAGTTCACGTCCCTTTGATGCTGTAAATGGAGCATACCGGACTGGCTGACGCAGTATAAAACGTACTGCGTTCTTTTTTAAGAACAAATTAACAAATTATCTGAGGGTTCGCATGTGCTGCTTTACATGACAAAAATTCAGAGGTAATGACTCTAAAAGCTGATTTGTGTTTTCTTTTGTGCCCTAGAACTTCATTCACTCATGTTGTCATTCTTGTTCCTTCTGCTGATCTAGAACATCTGGTTATCCCAGAAGAGTTTATACACAAATAGACCACAAGGCTCAAGTGGGAAACAGGATGAAAACCCTTATCCCGGTGTTGATCCCCAACGTTGCAAATCACATGGTATTTGAAGTGGACATCATCCACTGGACATGGTCCTGGACAACCTGCTCCAGGTGACTCTGCTTGAGCAGTGGGGTTGGACAAGGTGACCTCCAGAGGACCCTTCCAACCTCAACCATTCTGTCCATCTTCTCCGAAGAATCAAAGCCTTGAGCTTGTTCTAGCATGATTAAAAGTAGCAAGATTGCTCTATCAGATATATTTATGCTCTCTTTCATTAACAAATGTTGAAGATATGGGTGAATTTTTGAATTATATTTTAAAAACATAGAAGGAAAATCAATGGTATCTCTGCAGTTCTTTACCCCCCTCAATCATACATTGGATCAGCTGAGGGTTGTTTTCTGCATTTTCCAATTATGGTACATTTTTAAATTTCAATAGGAAAACGTTTTGAATATTTCAGGTTTTGGCTTGTTCTTTTCTGCCTACAGTCTTAATTTTTTACCATTTTTTTACATGGTATCCCCTCCCAGTAAAGGAAAAGGAATGTCAAACCTTTCTCTGTTCACTGCCAGTGTCAGTATAACTACGGCATGATTACATCCCTAGCGCCAGTCAAGCAGATAAAAGAGTTGTTTAGCATGGGACTCTCTGTTCCAAGGCCAGTTGCTTTGATACCTGCTTTTCTGTTCCTCCAAAGCTTTCTGCCTTGAATCTTCAGATCTCTTTAGGCTCTGTTTCTTCTCATAGATCATCTTCAGAGTTGCACATATTGCCTTCATCAAGGAATTATAGCACTACACAAATTTAACAAGCTTCTGAAACACTTTGTATGTGGCCATTTATAGTAGGTAGTGCTTCTGGAGTGATTTTTTTTCCCCATCCAAAACATCTCAGCAACAGACAAAAAATTGCATCAAATATCAAGGAGGTGTTGAATTTTCAGCAGTAAACTAATTGCTGTGTGATCTTTTCTCCATGCTTCTAATGCTAAGAAGATAAAAGTTTCCCAGGTACCACAAGAAAAGATTTGTCACCCTTTGGAGAATTTTCCCATGTGCAGCTGGTTATATACAATACTGTGGGAGGAGAAAATCACAAAATTGCTGTAAGTTCTGTCTTAAAGATAACATGTAAAATTCTCTCTTAAAGGCAAGATGTATTCTGCTGAGGGCTGAAATATTAGAATCCTAGTTGAATATCTGGTTGTCATATTAGTCAAGTTATTTCTGTCATGTATCTTCTAGTTATAGGTAGCTTAATTTTGTACAGCTTTAAAGTCATTTTTCTTTCAGGTAAGAAAATTCCTGTGGCTGAAAATAGTATCACGGGCCAAGACACATATGTTGAAAAGATCTAGACAATAACCTAGATGCATGGCAGAGTCATCAAAGAGAAGAACTCTGTCTTTCCCTTCAAGACGTGTAGCTGATTTGTGATGGACTGCTTTTGGATTTCATTGCTGCACCATGAAAAAAAACCGCTGTCCCAGAAAAATCAATATCCAGACCAGAGGACTGAATGCTGAATTGTGGGGTCCATTCCCTCCCCTACCAGGATTCCTTGGGTTCATCCAGAGCAGTAACTTCCTCGACACCTTAATTCTCCTTGAAGGAGAAAGAGAACAATTCCCTGTCTGAGAAGGATCAGAGAATAACTATAGGAGGTATTCGGATGTTTATAACAGGAGGACTATCTAATGACACCCGCACCCGAAAGAAGTGTCCAGAGAACCTTAAAGAAGCAAGTTCAGCTGCAGTCCTCAGAAAAGCCACCTACAGAGAATCCCATTATGATTCAAATGCCTGCTTAAATACCAAAGAAAACTTCAATCTCTGGTTCCTTCCTATTCTGGAGTAAAATGCAGGACTAGAAGAATAACAGCTGTACCCATAAGGATGTGTTGGTTTTTATGTGTCAATGGAGGTTTTTTTTATGGAGAGGATTAAGGAGAACAGAGGGAGCTTCTTAAATTATAATGAGCAATCCAGGCAATATCAATTTGGGGTTATTTTCTATTCTTTTCTACTCCTTAATGCCTAAGTTCTCCTGATGATCTTTGCAGCAGACAGATGCCAACATAAATTTCTATTCTCTTTTCCTTCTTTAGCTAAGTCTGACGTACCAGAAAATGTAATCAACTCAGCAGATACAACATTACTAGTGCTGCCACAGAGCTGGGAACTTGCCCTTGTAGGATTACACAGCTGCTTGGGTTGACTAATCTGTCAGCCCGCCTGACAAATTAATTTTCTTTTAACTGCTAAAGGTTTTGTCTTTTTAAGCCTTAGCTGCAGAAGTTTGCCCTTATTAATATTGCCATATGAGGAACAGTAAGTGAGAGGTGAAGGACTTGGGAAAGTTGGTGTTTTTAGAGTAGTTTGGGCAGCTGCTATTCTTCTCTTGTTACTCAGTTTACCATATTAAACTCTCATCAGAGGTGGACCAAACAGGAGAAAGAAATAAATCTCAGACAAAAACCACTGAGCAAATCCTGCTTTGTCTAGTGCAAATCCGAAGCAATCAGACTTCTGGCACCTCGGACAGCACAAGGTTTACACTGAAGAAGAGGAGGATTTGGCTCTTCATTCCTAGGGATTTGTGTATGCAAAACAATACAAGTGTATTTGTGCTTTTTCTTAAACTGGAGCCTTCAGTCACAAAGCTTAACACCCTGTCAGTCTGACTTGGTACTGATCTTTTGGTAGTAAAAAAGTTGCAAGGAAGTTACTTCTGCCTCCCGGTAAGGTCTCACAGAGAGACACGATCTGAGGTGACGCTGTCTCAACATGAGTGTTGATATTTCCTCTAGCATCTTGGGGTTGTGCAGGGTTGGTACAGCCGGTGGTGGTGTTTATCCATACACAGGTCCAGTCAGCCTTTGTATCCCACCCTTGGCTGAAATTATAGCTTGTGGTGATGAATTCTCACCTATTAAATGTGTCAGAAACGCTTTTGAAAATGTTGAAGTTGCTTCAGGTCTATAGCTTTCAGGAGCAGAAGTCATCCCGCACGACAGCACGACTCAGTCAGTAATAAATGGTTTGGGGGGACAAGCTGTCAAAAGCTTATGTTGACTGAAAGGACTGTGCTGTGTATCTTCATACGGTTTTACTTGTGAGTAATGGTAACTAAAAGACACGGTGAAGCCAACTGCAACTAAAGGAAAGAGAAGGGAGTCCACATGTTGCAAATGAAAAATGGAAAATGAGTACTTTGAATGTCAGGTAACCAGAGGTGAGAGCAAATTTCTCTACTCAACACACATGATGTAAGTGGATGAGTGCAAACACATTTTCCACATATATTTAATCATGCATTCACAGCCTTTTTTTTAAGCTTTAATTGGGATATGGGCATAAGGGAATGAAGTGGCTTCATATCACCCTCCTGTGATGTTTTACTGCTGCACAGCGAGTGCTGTGTGCATTAGTCAGCTCTAGATATTAAAAATACCTTTGCAACCTTTGCAATTGGCACAGCAGTTGTCAGCATTAGATCTACAGCTGAGGCGAGTTAATAAAAAGCTTATCTGAGTAGTGGTAAGCAGGTGAGAAGAAAACAGGGGTATAGGGATTTGTCATGAGGACTGTACAATACAGCAAGGCCACGGTGTCAGTCGGAAGAGTTTTCTTGTATTTAGTTAGCCTTCTACCTGCACCTGCTGACCCACTGTAGACCTGGCTAATGTCCCACATGAAGAGGTGTGTTCAAAGTCAGAAACAAAGAGTTATGACTCCTGGGCAGTACTCCGCTTCTCAGACCGGTTTGAATCCAGCCCTCGGATCTTCGGCTTCACCCCATCGCTGCAGAAGCACTGAGTGACACGGCGGGCATTGAGCCCGTCTGCTGGGCTATATGACCCAGGGAGATACAGACCAAGAGCGTGAGAAGCTCCCAAGCTCTTGTTTCAATGCAGAAGTCAGCAGAAAGGGTCCCAGGCTGCAAGAAGAATCAACATGTGATGGAAATAACTCCCTGCAATATTATGAGCTCTGTTACAGTCTGCCTGCAGGATACAACTTTTGCCCCATACATCGGTGAGGCATGTGGGAATTTGACATACTCGTATTAATACTTTTTAAAACTGGAGAAGGGTGTTGGTTTTTGGTTCTAACTTAATGCTTGTGACTTGCAATTTAAACATCATGATTGCAATATTATTGTGCAACATAGGTGTAATAGCACATTACTGTACACAGACGTTCTGATTCCTGTTTGAAGGAGCATTCAGGAATCCTGTATATATTTAAAATTATGCACAGTGACATTGTAAAGCTTTACAAAATCAGTTATTAGGAAAATAAGTGATATATTAACTTTGCAGATAAAATCTATGCCATCAATTACAAATTAGGTGTGGTAAATAATGACTAGCTAACGAAAACTAAAACTGGAAATTAACTGTCTTTTTACGCGGTGGGAGGAGGTGAGGCAATGACCAAAAGCGTCTTCCTGACACCTCACAGGCTTTCCTACTTTGCTCTGTGTTTCTATGCTCTTCTAAGAATTTTGCCAATTTAAAGAAGCTGTGTGGGCAACAGCCGCCTGGGATCCTAATTAAGGCTTTTGAATTATGTTCTACTTTTGTTTCAGTGTTGCAAGGGTGGAAATAATTTAGCTTCCTGGACTAACTGTCGCACCATTCAAAAGACTCAATTTCCTCAGCTAAAAGGTAGGGAATTCATCCTGTCACTCTCCTACCTTCAAACTGCCCTTTTAAGTTTTAGGAAATTTGTTTTCCTCCATCACATCTTTGAACAAACAGCAAAGAAAGGGCCAGAAGAGGTTTCCCACTCTGTGCCTTCACACTCATCTATTTCCCAGGGTGGAACCGAACAGATGCAGCTTCTGGCTCGCAGCATTTCCATGGCCTGTCAGGATTGCGTTTAGCTGCTGTTCGCAACTTCTGGGGAAGTGTGAGATACACAGACTTCATTTTTTGCTAGCTGCTGGGTATTTTTATAAATAGAACTGGATAGGAGACACACACTCGCTTCTTTTCGAAGATCCTACCAGTTGACAGGACTCAGTTTCTATTGCACAATTCTCAGCCCTGCTGAAAAAAAATCAACAGAAATCACAAAAATGTTCCAAAGTAGACTTGTATTCTCCTCTCCCAAAAAAAACTAATTTCATTTCACAATAAGTATACAGACATCATGCAGTCAAAACCTGATGCATTTCTCTCTCACACTTTCTCCAGGTCAAAAATTTGACTTAAAATCAAAAAGAATTTTAAAAAACTATATTTGAGGATATTTTGTTTTCATAGATTATGTTTTCAAGTTTCTCTGCAATCATGGAAGACAGATAAATGGTCTTTTGGGGAAGGGGGCTGACTGCTTTTTTTAACGTGAGTGTTGTGATCCTTAATACCAAAGGTTCCAGATCTCATGTGCCAGCTACACTTTGCTAAGAGTGACAGCTGAATTCAATTCATTCTCTTCCTCCTGTTTGTAAGCTGACTTCACAGAATCACAGATATTCACAGAATCACTTAAGTTGGAAAAGACCTGTAAGGTCATCAAGTCCAACCAGCAACCCAACACCACCATGCCCACTAAACCATGTCCCACAATGCCTCGTCCACACGTTCCTTGAACACCTCCAGTGAGGGTGACTCCACCACCTCCCTGGTCAGCCTGTTCCAGTGTTTCACCACTCTCTCTGTAAAGACATTTTTCCTAATAGCCAGCCTGAACCTCCCCTGGCGCAACTTGAGTCCATTTCCTCTTGTCCTGTCACTAGTCACCTGGGAGAAGAGACCAACACCCACCTCACCACAACCCCCTTTCAGGTAGTTGTAGAGAGTGATGAGGTCTCCCCTCAGCCTCCTCTTCTCCAGACTGAACACCCCCAGCTTCCTCAGCCGCTCCTCATAAGACTTGTGCTCCAGACCCCTCACCAGCTTCATTGCCCTTCTCTGGACACGCTCCAGCACCTCAATGTCCTTCTTGTAGTGAGGGGCCCAAAACCGAACACAGGGTTCGAGGTGCGGCCTCACCAGCGCCAAGTACAGGGGCATGATCACCTCCCTACTCCTGCTGCCCACACTGTTTCTGATAGAGGCCAGGATGCCATTGGCCTTCTTGGCCACCTGGGCACACTGCTGGCTCATCTTCAGCCGGCTGTCGACCAACACCCCCAGGTCCTTTTCTGCGGGGCAGCTTTCCAGCCACTCGTCCCCAAGACTGTAGCATTGCATGGGGTTGTTGTGACCCAAGTGCAGGACCCAGCACTTGGCCTTGTTGAACCTCATATGGTTGGCCTTGGCCCATCGATCCAGCCTGTCCTTTTCTGACTTAAGGCAGAAAATCCTTTGGGAGAGATCTTTTCTTAATTCTTGTGCTCTAGAATCCTCTTGCATGATCGCCACTGCACAATTAATAATAAAAATGCAGACTAAGGCTGCTAATTCTCTACCATTAGCCCCACAGCAAGTGTGATACCTGATTCCCCTCCATGGAAAACACCGACCAAAAGAATATCCACAGTACTTTATAGGTAGTTGGGTCTAGAGTTACAGTAGGGAAGGGAAAGTACATCATATGTGTATGAGCATACATGCATGCATAGGATCTGTATATAGATAGACCTGGAGGTTATCTAACATATGTCTTTGCTGAGTCCTGCTTTTTAAACTTTTTTAAACTCCTTTGTAAAGATCTGTGATTGCTGGTGTTACATAAACGTTGATTTGGATCATTTTTGTTTGTGAAAGAAATTAAAGGCTTAATGTCACGTGAAAAACAACTTTAAGATACCAGCAGCAGAGACCAACTGCGAAAGAGGAATTTGTGACTTGGATGTTTGGTGCTAGTGAAAATTTTACTACCCCCATAATCATTAATAAAAACACACACTTTTCTGCTTACATAAAGTGGTGTCTAAGTAAAGACAGTGTGACTGGAGGTGAGATAAGTCATTGACAAAGAATCTTGAAAGCCTGTGTTGTACTTGGTGGAAGAGGTGTTAGCAAGGACAGTCTCCAGCTGGGGCTTGTGGTCCTGTTCTTCTGGGCTCTATGAAGATTTGCAATAGGAAGAATCTTCCAAACTATTCTCAAAGTGCTTACCAAGACCACAGGTGGGAGGTGAAACAAAGGTGCTGGAAGATGGAGATTTACCATTTCTATAGTAAGAAGGCAGGCACATCCAGGCAGTCCACCTTGCCATACATCATATAGTGCTCTATGTACCACAACACCCTCTACCAAAGTCCTCACCAACACTCTCTACAAATCTCTGTTGTATCTCTTTATATCTGTCAGCAATTGTGTCCTATTCCAGTTCCCAATTTAACTCCTTATCTTTTCACCTTCCTAAATATTTTCTTGTTTCTGGTGAGCACTCCTTTTCCAAAACTGACAGTACAGTTGTGCTCCACTAAAAGCACCTAGCACACTGATGGATGGGTAGCTACATGGCACTTAGGGCTAACGCAGTCTCAGCATCCTCCACTCCATGTGTTACAGAGGGGAAACTCCTCCACTTACTGCTGTGAGACAGCTTGAAGGAAATGTAGAGGAACCATTGCTTTAGGGAAAACAATCTGTGTAAATATAATGGTGCCTAAACCAGACAGTTCCTTTTGTCTGTAAACTCTCTGATACCATTTCTGCTATGCTAAGCTGAAATGGATTTTTTTTTAATTACAGGTCAGTTGAAAAAAAACTGGGAAAACACAATAGCAAATGCCAACACTATTTTTTCCCCTTCTTCTCCACAGAAGCGAGTCCAGAGGTTCAGATAAGCTGGGGAAGAAAACAGGAAATCAATGATCTGTCATGACGGGCTCCCAGCAGTTCCCTTTCTAGCCGTGTCCCGCAGCAGCAGACAGCATCAGTCCCCGCGGGCGCTGCAGAGATGTTGCTGTCCCAGAGCTTGCTGTGGCCACTGAAAGTCTTGCTGGGAACATGGGCTTTGCGTCACACCAACTTTTGCTGACTTTAGATATTCCAATTTCCTCACATCCACTCACAATATGTCACAGAATGCCCATTACTTCTCTCAGCTATGTCTCACACACCAGGAAATCTTTGCATCATCTTTACCCTAAAGGAAAGGAAAAAATAAATTTCTGGGTCACTGCTGCCTAGAAAAAGCGGTGCCGCTCCTGCACAGCTCTTTGATTTGAAGGGCCTGAGTAGAATGCTAACCAGTACTGGTCCTGTTTCCTTGGACTCAAAAGGTAGGACAAGGTTTTATGGTGGCAATTTCCAGATGTTTAGTAGGCTTTAACTCCATGTGTCCTAGCTTTATCTGCAATTACAGACAGCAGGATTTGCCTCTGTTACACATGTCTCAGGAGAAGTTTTGAGAGTATTTCGTTATTAAGAATTATAGCAATATTATCCAAGGAGTGTGTCTGGGAATAAAAACAGTTTCACAAGCAGCTCTGACCAGTGTTCAGGAGAAAGCCAACTCCTTACCTGACTGGGCAATGAAAACAAGTTAACGTGACTGTGCCCCTTATAAGAGAAACAAACCTGGACTTTGCCCTCTTGGTAATATTTTCTAGCAAGTGGCAAATGATCAGAGTGTTCCCCATGAAAACAAGTCTCTGAGAGTGCTCACACATAGCGCATTTCAGAGGAGATGTGAACTCAAAATTGCTTGCTCCTTGGGTTAACTGATCCCACAATCTTTTCCATAAAGCTGAGAAATAATGAACCTAATTTCTTAACCAAACCCTGTGAGTTTTAACAGAAATATCAATATATTGTTTAATTAGCCCCGTGAACAAGGATTAGATTTTCCTGACCAAAGCCATGGTTTCTCACTGCTGGGCACAGTCTCTCTGCAACAACACTCCAGGCTGGTGTAGGACACTTCAGGGCGAGGATGATCTCCCAGCTGTGTAGGAGTAAAAAGAGAGTTTCTATTCTATGGGAGGCTATGGGGACTATATGGCCAGTATTCCTCTGCTCACTCATCAGCTGAATTGTTTCTGGCCTCTTACTGCCATTGAAGGGTAATGTAAGACGGAGCAGCTCTGACAGTTTGGAGACAGCACAGGTGAACCAGCCTGTGCTAAGCAGGAACAAAGTCAGAGGGATATGGCAGCAATCTTCATGCAGTTTCTGTGCATGACATGCTGACTTGTGCACAAAGCATCTTGACTATAATGAAGAATCTGACCCTTTGTTTATGAAGCTTGATGATATAACAATGGCATCTTAGACGAAAAGTACTAAAATATTAGTTCATTAATACCTTTCACTTTTTGTCAAACCGATGGTGAAAACTCCAAACAGAACTTGGGGCAAAGTTCATTAAGCTGGCAACAGTCCTGGGAACATGAGCCAGGAGCTTAAACCCAGACTCCAGTCAATTGTGTTTATCCGTGTCATTACCCAAAATGGTCAGACATGGAAAGCAACAGTGGACACCACGGCAGGTTAAATCTCTCTGTTTTGAGTTCCTTCTGCATTTAAAAGAAAAAGGGAAAAAAAAGTGCATTAGCACTTTAAAAGCATAAGTCTGTGTTTCTCCTCTTCTTGAACAGAGAGCAGCTTGAACTTTGGACATACAAGTTAACTCGTTTTCCCCATTTTCAAGATTTTGTGTTCTCTATGCAGAAATGGAGGTTTCTGTTCCATAATTTTCTGTTGTTCTTTATGACACAAATCCCAGGAGCCCAGGAACATGTACAGAACACTGTTCAACAGCGAAGCTGTTGAAACCTTCATACAAGCTTTGATGCACTCTAGTTGTATCTTCTTGCAGCTGCTGCGAGTCGTATAAATTTCTTCATTCCCATCTTCATCAGATATCTTACTAGTACTTGCCTGTGGCAGCACAGAGTAAATCATACAGCCCAAATTCCCTGCTAATGTAAATGGATGCAGTTCTAGGCACACCAGGGACCCTCATTCTTTTGTACTAGCAAGCAACTGGCACCAGAAGTGTGTGTGTGTGCGCGCGCACATGTGTGCGTGTAAGCGTGTTGCAAAATGAAAACAGTACCAAAATTCAGGTCCTCATGTTCTGTTCCTTGCAAACACTGCGGTAACTCCCAATGGTGCTGAAGTCCTGTGTCCCTGTAGTTTACTACACGATGCTGTAAGCAGCTATTAAGAGCTAACACAGAATAGTTAAAATGCTAATAGCTATAAATAGCTTCAAGATTTGCCTGAATGAGGAGATAGTTTTATGTCATTTTAATATCTGTCAAGCCACATGCATCTGCAAACAGCTGCTAAACATTTTTTCCACTCAAATATCCAGTGTAATAAGCTTCTGTTAGCACTGTGGTGATACTTCTGTGACAAAAAGAATCAGGTTCTCCTAAATTAACAAATCTATGAAAATGGTTTTAAAAATCAGGTCAGTATGAACTTGCTAATAAAGACACGGGCTGCTGAGAGTTTAATCTCTCCTTTCCCAGGATCAGAAAGCTGAAGGATTCTCAATTGCCCAGGAGAGATTTACTGGCTACTGAATCATTACTGCCATAGATAAACCCGCCTGCAGGTAGTCCAGCTTGCAGATGCCCCTGAAACAATTCAGTCAAGCAAACTGGGGAGTTTCTGGAGTTGCAGGTTCCAGCTAGCCACAGATCAGCTTCAACTATAACAGCAATCCGACTGAGACGCTCTAGTGGTGCACGTTTTTATGCAGTAGCACCCAACATTTGTTGTACAGCTGGGGTAGGTGGCTGCCATGGGCTATACACCATAGCCCAAGCTCACACTGTGACCATACCTACTGAATATGCACAGAGAACTGATGCCTCTGCAGTGTCTAAAGCCCCCAGGTTGAAAAAGGTGCTGTACAGGGGCTCTTGTCTTCTGCTGCTACTATGTCAAGTGATACAGGTCACAGGTAATAATATTGGCAAGGCAGGTGCCAAATTATCCTGGCAGGCCACAGGCAGGAGGAGCTCCTCATGGTGGGACTCAGCAGAGCATCAGGAGACCTGCCAGCAACGTAAACGCTTTGTGAATTTGTCTCAGTTGTGCTCAACTGTCCATGAATAACAAACCGCAATAAATGGTGAAAGCTGAAATTTTTCATGTTGGCAACTCCAGCCAGAACATTTGGTTTCCAGTTGGAAATGGCTCTTCATTTAGCAATTTCATTCCACTTTATTCAAGAAAATAGATGTTAGAACATCCTACAATGCTTGAATCTGAAATGAAATGTTTTCTTTACATCAAATTCCAGAAACTTGTGGGGTGGGGAGTTGGAGGGATTTTAATAATTTATAAAAATAAACAAAACCATCAATCATTGGAAAAGTTCTCTTCCTGGCTTTGCCTCTGACTTCTGGTGGGATCCGGGGTATCTCAGGACATTTACTAACCCCTTGTTTTTCCAGCTTAATTTGGAGCCATAGCTATCCCTGCCTGAGTTTGTGTTACACCAGTGCGTTTCTGACCTCAAATGGTCTCTACTCTAACAAATACTGCAACAGTTCCCCTTCTCTCATTTTGTCCTCCCAAGAACTCCTAATAGTCTCAGCTGCTCCACCTCACTAAAACCATTGAGGAACCCTGTCCGTCTTCGGACACCATGTATCTTCTACCTTCTCCCTTGTTCTGCTTGTTGCTGCCTTCTGCAGAAGGCTGCACGAGAGAGCGCGGATAAGTTGCTCTAAAAGGGCAAATGGGCTTCCCGCGCTGATCCCTCCAGGGCTGTCCCCAGGGCACCGCAACCACGGGCAAGCCAGCCCTGCCAGATGGGACTGGGTCAGCATAATCTGCCCCCCTCCACAACTCTTATGATAACCAGTGCAAGATGAGCCAGAACAGATTGTTCTCAATGACAGACTCTAACTTCTGCTACTCTCTAGTGCCAGCAATTATTTTAGCCAGAGCATGACCATATTCATACACAAGATTAGCCTTTTCCGTGAATACCAGTACAGTTTTCCCTGTAATCCCCTAGTTTCTTTCCTCTTAAGAGTCCTGAGAAAACTTCTGCTGGCACAAATTATCCTGACTCTACAGAAATCAACAGAGCTCTGACATTTTTTATTCCAAGTCAGGTTCTTCTGCCACTTGGCAAGGAGACCCACAGGGCATTAGGGTAACCTGATAGGAGAATTCAGGTCTTTGTCCCTGCTCTTGGACCTGCCTTACTAAGACGGAAAGTAGAGTCCAGGGAACGAGAGCGAAAGGACAGTGCGTTGTTTTACAGAAATGAATGCCATCATAATGTCATCATCATCTGCAATTGCAATAGATCTATCTTAACAGCAATGAGTTTGGAGTCAGGATTGCATTGACTCAGTTTGCATGACCTCAAGAAATTCTCATCTAGTTTCTGCTTATTTTGAGTAAAAACACTCAGGAAGTGGATAGAATACCACTTTCTTTCATTGGGTATTTTGGGAAATGTGATTGATGGACTAGATGGATAGCATTATGGTTTGTGCTGTCACAATAACTCTTCATGCCTGATAGTGCAGGGCTGCACATCTCACAAAACCTTGTCAAAGAAATAGTAAATAGTCTTTTTGAATTAAAAAAAGAGTAAAATCAAGATTAGTACCAGGAAGGATAGAAATTCTTCTTGGAAGTTATTTCCTTAATATTTGGATATAATCTACTTTATCCAGAAACATATGTCTCTGTGCATAAGAAAGAAATATGCTTTTGTCCCCTGCAGCAGTGTCCAAAGATGAGGTAGTATGTATTGCTTCCTGATCACATACAAATGGGGTTTTTATCTGTGCCAAGATCATAATATGAACACTGGAATAAAACTGCTGACAGACAAGAAAAGGGGCATACACCTGAAAGACTTCAGCTAGCATTTTCATCCCTCAAGCTTCACTAGTCTGCTCTAATAAAGCTTTGCTGAAGCCTTGTTTTCTGAGGACATTTATATTCTGTTAGGAAAGTGCTAACATCTCTAACAATGGCTTTGTGTCAGGCTGCAATTGCTGTATTCCTTGATGTTAATGCAGGCTATTAAAAAAAAAAAGTTCAGCCAATGCCCCTTGGGTTCTGGGAGAGCTGGACAATTTTGCCTCAGTCTTCACCGGCAAGCGCTCAAGCCACACCACCCAAGTCGCAGAAAGCAAAGGCAGGGACTGGGAGAATGAAGAACCGCCCACTGTAGGAGAAGATCAGGTTCGAGACCATCTAAGGAACGTGAAGGTGCACAAGTCCATGGGACCTGATGAGATGTATCCGTGGGTCCTGAGGGAACTGGCGGATGAAATTGCTAAGCCACTATCCATCATATTTGAGAAGTCGTGGCCGTCCAGTGAAGTTCCCACTGACTGGAAAAGGGGAAATATAACCACCATTTCTAAAAAGGGAGAAAAGGAAGACCTGGGGAACCACAGGACAGTCAGTCTCACCTCTGTGCCCAGTAAGATCATGGAGCAGATCCTCCCGGAAACTATGCTAAGGCACATGGAAAATAAGGAGGTGACTGGTGACAGCCAACATGGCTTCACTAAGGGCAAATTGTACCTGACAATTGGTGGCCTTCTATGACAGGGTTACAGCATTGGTAGATAAGGAAAGAGCAACTGATGTCATCTACCTGGACTTGTGCAAAGCATTTGACACTGTCCCGCATGACATCTTTGTCTCTAAATGTGAGACATGGATTTTACAGATGGACCACTTGGTGGATAAGGAATTGGCTGGATGGTCACACTCAAAGAGTTGCGGTCAGCGGATCAATGTCCAAATGGAGACCAGTGACAAGCGGCGTTCCTCAGGGGTCAGTATTTGGACCAGCGCTGTTTAAAATCTTTGTCAATGACAGGGACAGTGGGATTGAGTGCACCCTCAGCAAGTTTGCTGATGACACCAAGCTGTGTGGTGCGGTCGAGACGCTGGATGGAAGGGTTGCCATCCAGAGGGACCTTGACAGGCTTGAGAGACAGGCCCATGCGAACCTCATGAAGTTCAACAAGGCCAAGTGCAAGGTCCTGCACATGGGCCAGGGCAACCCCCCAGCACAAATACATGCTGGGCAGAGAATGGATTGAGAGCAGCCCTGAGGAGAAGGACTTGGGGGTGTTGGTTGATGAGAAGCTCAACGTGACCCGGCAATGTGCACTTGCAGCCCAGAAAGCCGACTGTATCCCGGGCTGCATCAAAAGAAGCATGACCAGCAGGTCGAGGGAGGTGATTGTCCCCCTCTACTCCGCTCTCATGAGACCCGACCTGGAGTACTGTGTTCAGCTCTGGGGCCCCCAACATAAGAAAGACGTGGACCTGTTGGAGCGAGTCCAGAGGAGGGCCACAAAGACGATCTGAGGGCTGGAGCACCTCTCCTATGAAGACAGCCCCAGAGAGTTGGGGTTGCTCCAGGGAGACCTTCTAGCAGCCTTCCAGTACCTGAAGGGGCCTACAAGAGAGCTGGAGAGGGACTTTTTACAAGGGCATGTAGTGATAGGACAAGGGGTAATGGCTTTGAGCTGAAAGAGGGTAGATGTAGATTAGATATAAGGAAGAAATTCTTCACCATGAGGGTGATGATGCACTGGAACAGGTTGCCCAGAGAAGTTGTGGAAGTGTTCAAGGCCAAGTTGGACGGGGCTTTGAGCAACATGGTCTAGTGGAAGGCGTACCTGCCCATGGCAGGGGGGTTGGAACTAGATGATCTTTGAAGTGCCTTCCAACCCAAACCATTCTACGATTCTATGATTCTGTTAATTTGGATGTCAGGTTCACTTCCAGTTTCAAAGCTTTGCTATATAGAGGATTTCAAACATCCTGATTCCACCAAGAGAGACTATACCTGTTAAATTTGTAGAAGCCACTAAACTGAGAGGGGCTGCAAGTCAATCACAGTTGAAATACCAAAATACCCTGGCAAATAGGAAAAAAAAAGTCTGGAAAAAAGATAATTCTCTAAGGACTAGAGCAGGGCAGAAATAATCAAACATAACTGCAGAAAAGGGGGCAAACTGAATTACAAGCTGAGCTTGATGTTGTCCCTTTGCAAAAGAGGTGAGCAGCATGCTGGGCTGCCCAGGCTGGGAGCCTAGCCTGCAAAGGCAGGTGGAGTAACCCTGCTGCACACAGGGCTGGGAACACCTGAGCTGAAGCATCAGCTGCAACATGGGAGATTCAGACTGTAGGAAAAATCTTTTAACTGAAAGTGTAGGGAAGCAGTGCAGCAGACTGCTTGAGGATGACACAGAATCTGCATCATGAGATTTTGAAAAACAAGTGAATTAACCCCTGTGTGGAATGGGTGAGAATGACAAAGGCAAAGCTGGTTCTGTCCCGGAGGAGGGGCAGGGGCCAGGCAAGCCCTCCTCTCCTACTTTCCGTGGTCATGTCTTTGGTTGCTGTGCTGGAGTTTGGGCTTGAGTTCTCAGAGCCAACTGAGATTACAGCCAGTTGTGTCCACAAGGCTTGTGCAGTATCGTGGGTTGTGCAGGAGAACAGTGTGTTTTCCATCTACTTCCTCAGAGTGTCGTCTTTTTTTATTCATTGCCCAAAGGGCTGCACAACATAAAGAGGAAGGCAGCACTCCAAGGAAAACATCCCTGACTGACCCTCAGTGCCCCCAGTTAATCCCTCTGCTCAAGATGACAACTCACTCCAATCTAGTGCCAGAATGTTGATTACATCACATGATTAAGGAGTTTGGGTTCAGTTACAGGATTTAAGCCAAAACAACAATAGATTCAACCACTAACTCCATGTCTTCTAGGAAATGTAGACATTGCTTACATGTAAGCGTCCCTTATCACATCCATGAGATATGCAAGCCTATAAAGTGTCATATTGAGCCAGATTAGTATCCTATCTAGATAATCAGGCTGTGACTGCTATTTGACTGCCCCTGTGTATTTCCCTGTAAATCAGTTCCTTTCTCCAGAAAGACACCTTTGGAGGTAGTTCCAGATACTGGCAATTGGCAGGAAGGCAGCAGGGCAATAGTGGCGTCTTGCAGTCATGAATGGTTTTGCCCAGGTAGAAGCATTATTACTTGTACATGCAGAGTTATAGGAAACAATCAATTCCCTCCAGCCATACTGAAATTAAAATATATTCCTTTCTGAGACTGAATCTAAATGATACTACACATCCTATCATTTCTTACAGAGCTAGGAATTGGGGAAAACAGACTATTCCTCTGAAGAATCCTTTCTGTTTGAAAGACTGTGTTTTTGCATGCTCACTGAGGATGTCTTCATTTTTCCTCATCATCTACAGGACTCTATGACACACACAGGAGGGAAGCATTTTAAGTAAATCACCCCCGCCTGACTTCAAAGGAAAGTGAGCTGGACAAGATGTGCCAACGGGTTTAACATCTGCGCCATTCCTATAAAGCATTGTTTTGTCCTTCATACTTAGTGAGGAGACACCCACATGTGTTTTCCACTTTCATTGTGAAAGCAGGAAATGTTTAATTAAAATCAAGCTTAACCTACTTTGTTTTCTCTTCATGCCGAAGAACATCAGCTGCTGAAAGGGAGGATCTGCGAGTCTTGGCACCCAAATAGCCTCACCCGGCAGAGGGACAGAGCCGGAGAGATCCGGACAGATCCACTGGGATGATATCTGTGTCCCCGGGGTACGGGAACAAATTAGGTCGTGTACCAGGAAGGGCAGAACTTGCTGTGTGCTAGGGAAATTCAACACAGATAGTTGTACCGGCCCAAACTCTATTATCATTGATGCAGAATGACAGAAAATAGGGATGGCAAGAACCTCACCAGGAGATGCGCTCCACCTGTCTTACTCCAGTCTGTCACCCTGGTGAGCCACAGCGACTTGGAGTTACAAGAGTTGAAGTGAGGGCAGCTGCAGATATTGCACTCCAGGATCCACCCCGAACCCAGCAGCCATAGCTTGAAGTACCGAATGAGATTAAGAAAGTCGGAGATGTGACTGATTTATATCCTCACTGGATCAGGCCAAAGAAAGGACACTCCATCCAACTTAATATCCAGATCTTATTATGTGGTGCCTTTAATATGCGAAGGGCTGAAAGGCTTTTCAGTCCCTTTTCACTGGCCATAAGGTAACACAAATCTTTGTGTTATGTGTTGGTAATGCAGAAAACAGTCCTATGGTCATTGAGTGGTTTGGGAGGAAGTTTAAGGCTACAGATTCTTTTCCCAGAGGCAACTCCACTTCAATTATATATCATTATGTGTCGAACACAACTTCGCTTCACTGAGGGTGGTACTCTCGTGTTTTTTGCCATGGCACTTCAAATGCCAGAAAAGGCACTAGTTCTCTTAGGGAAAAGAAAACAACTGTGTAACAGGAACTTTCCATGCAGTGATCGTAAGTAAAGTCCCTGGAGGCATCCACCAGGCCACTTCGGAACACTCTGTAGCATCAAGGTAGGCTCTGATCAGTGTATTCTAAATAACAAGATTGTTTCTATTGAAATCTTCACCAATACAGATATTCTTGAAATTGAAGTATTCTTCAAATAATTCACTGTTTTGGGGCAAATGACTCTGTGCCATTTTCTTGCAGAAGGTGAGTGGCCCGAGTCAAGCTAGAAGCAAATTAACATTTGCAATTTTAATAAATTTCCCAGCCAGGTGTTAACTTCCTCTTTTGCAGAGAAATTTTGAGGCAGGCTTGTCGAAGCTGTGAACTGCTATTTAAAACCCGTTGGGATTGTCATATTTATTAATATAATGACTGGCATTTTTCTATAATTTAGATGAGGTCTTTAGGGCTTAGAAGAACAGCAGCCAGAATATAGTGCTAGCCATGATCCCATTATCAGAAGATATCCCCTGTCCATAGGAATATAATCCCTGGCTCATATAGCATATTAAAGTAGGCTAAAATTGCTTCCTTAGTTACAGATGGGGAAACTGAGGATAAGAAAGAAAAAGGTGACTCAGAAATTAGGATTCCCTTCTTCCATCAAGCTGTAACATCTTGCAGCAAAGGGAAGGCTGAGAGACAATGGATTACCTAAATATATTGTCACGTTTATGCATCCAAAATGAGAAGAGGATGGGTGGATTTGTCCCGTATATCAGTGCTATGACAGTGGAGGTTTGTCTCAATCAATTCAATGCCACTTCTTGTTTTCTCTTCATTACCACTTTGGCCCATCCTGGCATCATCTCATACTTTAACTGTTTGGCCCCTTCCTCCTCTTTTCCCCAGAGAAGGGGAAGTAAATAGAAGTTGACATGAGCTCAGGACAGAGCTGAGAGAAAAACAAGAGTGTAAACTACTGTGGCTCATAGAGTTGAAGCACAGCAGTGTTGTTTCCTCAGCTTTAGAATCTATAAAATGGTAAGCAGCAGAGCACGAGCGTGTTGTCATGACAATGATTGTGATAAAAAATGGGAGTTTCTCTGCATGGTTAATGCATTGAGAGAAAGGTAACCAGGACAGCAATAAACACTTGATAGATTTCACTGTGTTGAGGAGCAAAGCAGTGCGGAGTCTGAAACGTAATTAGAGTAGAAACAAATTATCTGTTATAGACAAAATGATCCAAATTTTCCTATCTGTATTGATGGACACTAGTGCTCTAGTGCCACGAGGCACAGAAAAGGGTCTTTGTAGGCTGTTTCCACAGACCAGCCTAGGTCTCATTGACTAATCCAAAGTCCTCCTAAATTAGCAAGAGCTTCTCCAGAAAATCAAAACCTACTCTACAGACTAAATGCCAGTCTGTGGAATGAAATATGAGGGTTACAGTGTCACCACACAGATCTCCACCCAGAACGTGGACTGGATTATTTAGCTTGTAGGGAAGAAGCATCAGGACAGGTTACTTGATGAAAATTATTACTTGAGGGAAAAGTATCATGTGGCAAACCTCAAGCTGGCTCGTTAACAAAGGGGTTTAAGAGGGGAATGGTGATAGCAACAGTAGCTGGACTTTCTGTTTGCTCTTCTGCCTGCTTACAGGCAGTAACCAGTCTTTGCAACACCATCGGCTACAGAAAACTCCACAACACCTCCTTCGTGCCCCTACAGCACTTTCAGTCAGAGGCACTTTATTCATTATCAAGCAGTTATGTGTCCGCCCAGTGACAACAGACTCCCTGACGTACAAGACTCTCCAGAACCTGTGCTGATCAGCATAAGGGACGGTCAGCCATGCACTGAGTCAGCAACACCTGCCTGGTCAAGATCCGAACTCCCTGCCCTACCTCAACGGGCTATGGGTAAACAGAGACGAATTAGGAAGGGCAAGCATGGAAGCTGAGGAAGCCAGCTACATCCTGCCCTCTCCCTTCATGCACCCACGCTGTACAGGGGGAGCTAGTCCAGCCCGACCTAGCACCTGCAGACTGGCTCTTCTGCAAGGCTGCAATGTCACACACAACCCGTCCAACCAGGAAAGGTGCAAGAGGTACCTCTGGATCAAACATATAGTACAGTCTAATGCCTTGGGACTGTAAAAGAGGTGAGAAATGGAGAGAAGTAGGAGAAGATAACTCAACAAAAGTCCTAATGAACACACACGCTAAGTGTGAGTCCTGGGACAGTACTCTCCATGTCTCTCACAACCCCACTACTCATCCAGGCTTTCTTTGCAGCCTGCTCTTCCCTTCAGGCTGGGTGAGTTGAAATTGAAGAGACAGTGTACAAGTCTGACACTCACAACCTGAAGACTGTGGATGCTGACCACTGCAAGAAGCCAGTGCCTATGAAAAATTCTGAGCTAATTCTTTTTTTTTACCTATTTCCCTGTTTAATCAGACCAGGGACAATGGGAACACCATGCCATATCCCGACAACAGGCTGCCTCAAAATGTGCAGTTCTCTGGCTAAAGGATTCTTTTTTCCTTTTCTCTTGTGTTCATGAACTATTTACCTTTGATCCTAAGGAAGCAGATAATGGTCCTTTTCGAACAAAGACAAACTGATAGTAATAGACCTCTCAGTTCATAGGAGGGTTTTCTTTGTTTTCAAGTCAAAACCCGCTGGCTCAGATCCAGCCAGCTGTCTTGAGTTTCTGGATGTGGCTCTTGAGCAAGGTTTTAAAACTATATCCAGCATTGTTTAATTGATGAAGATTCATATTTTTGAGCTTTGCAGAGAAGACATATCAAACAATAAGGAACAACGGAGGCCAGCCTGCCATATTTAATAAACTGTGTGGATTAGCCTGTCCATGGGTCTTCTGTTTTTAAAAAAATAAATCTCTAGCTAGTCTCCTCTAGGCTCAGTGTTGTCTCTCTCTCTCAAAGCAGAGAGCCCTTGCTATGTTGAATTCCAAAAGTAGGAATGGTCCATATCTTTCTGCTTGAGCATGACTGATCACATTTGTGTTCTGCTTTGCAACGTTGGGGATCTCTGCTGCTTCTCTAAGACTACTCCATAGCCTACTAGATCACACTAGCTGGAAGTTTTGCTTGATATTCCTCCTTCTTCTTTGGCTGGCCTAGGTATGTTCAGGTGTCTTATTCAAAGCCATTCTTCAGGACATCTCCCATTCTGTTGCTAACCGCACTCCCTTTCACACAAGTTCTTCTCCATCCATGTTCACTGCAGTCCTCTTCAGCAGTACAACAGGGCTGATATCTGTCACATAGTGTTTATTTTCTTTCTGTTCACAGCTTACCTGAGCCCCTTTCCTTACTGCAATCATCTTCCTGTGAAATTAAGAACACATGCAGTCAATCAAATTTTCAAAACTAGATCGTGTTTTGAAGGCACACCTGCTTTCAAGCCCAGCAGGGCACACCATAGCTCACCCGCTGTGGCTGTTGAGAATGGCTCCTGCTGGCCATCCAGGCAGCAGAGAGGGAGTCCCAGCCCTTCTGGTCTCAATTGGAGGTAAGCTTTCATCTCTGTTGAATCCAGAATTTCTACACTGAGAACGTGTCTCACTTCCCCTTGGACAACGCAAGTGAACATTGGGGTCTTACCTCTCAGTTCGTCCACAAAAGCCCTACAGGTATTTTGACTCCTCTCTTTGAACTTCTCTTTTATTTCCCAGTTGCCATTAAGAAACGCGTTGTTCTGCCGAGTGCACAGGATGTCAAGGACCTGGAGGTCCAACGTGGCTAGAAGAATTTTCCTCCCTGGCCACCTTTCTTCTCATGGTGGTTGACAATCAGTCACATGCAGACTGGTGGCCACTGTGAGCACCCCATAAAAGCAGCAAGAATAAACGATCGTTACTCACCTGGCACATCAAGCTACAAATGGCCACGGTGTTTACCCAGGGAAACAAGAGGGAACTCCCTTGTTTCAAAGCAGGGTCTGGGCTGTGTTGTGAAAGGAGAGAGCCAGGCTGATATGTTGTGGGCAGCACCCGCAGACAGACCGTCTCCGTTTCACTCACCAAAACGACAAATGTGGGAACTTCTCAGCTAGGAAACTACTGATTGATTCACATTGCATCTGTGGAAGTGAGACAGCACACATTTTTTGTAACGGAACTACACTGTGCCATAAGTAGCTCATGGGTCTGGGACTAACAGTGTTCCAGTTATTAGCTTACAACTCATACTGGAGGGGTACAAAAAAATCCTATCTCTTCCTAGTCTGTCACACATATAAGGAAATCACTGGGAAGGTTTTTACTTCTCTTTCCTAAGTGGAAAATAAAGCATGTTTCCCATTTGTCTGGCTGTTTAGTATATATGTCATTTTTAAAGGTATTAAAGTTCACCACCTCCAGACAACAGGCCACTGCTCTTACACAAAATTTTACTGCTCAGAGAAGAAGTCACACAAGGGTTAAATGACTTGTCCAAGGCTGGGAGCACATAACCAAGTGGGGATTGTAACTAGGGGGCAACCAGGCTCCTTTCCTGTTCAGTCACACTGCTGTCTGCACTGCGATGATTTCATTCACCAAAACATGGTCATGGACAAAGAACGGACTCTGCAAAAACAGCCCCTTATCTGCTCCTGCCTGCCTCTTGTCCAAGTCATGTGCGATTAGTTTACTGACACAAACACCCCTCTGGAGCCAAAGCAGCTGCAGGAGCAAGCTGTGCTCTGATACAGTTCATGCCTTTACAGCGGTGTAAGAGCAGTAGCTACGGTCTATCCGAGTGCAGGAGCTTCGATGTTTATGGAGCTGGAAGAAAAATGCAGCTTGATTGAAAGGTATCAGTAGACCTGTTTGAGCTGGCAATCAAAAAAAAAGTCAGTCCTGATTTGTAACAATAACTGCAGTGAGTATGAAATACAGATTAGCTGTAGGGAACAAAACAGGACAGAGAAACGTAATTCCCAAGAGATATTTTAACTTGCCTTTTTTCTTCTTTGTCAATAGGAAATAAAAGTGTTCAAAGTACTTGGGGCAGGGGAGGCTAGGAGTAGGTGGCAGCAGAGCCTCTACGTGCCATGACTTCAACCAAATCTATTTTAAAGAATTACTCCTGTGAAAATTAAAAACTGTGGGAAGTTTCATTTCAAATAGGTCTCTGCTGTGTGGATTCTTCGATACCTTCTGTGAAAGGAGCTCTGCAGCTGTCTTTCCCTAAGTGAGGCACTAGTAGGCTCTCTTCACTCCACTCATCTCCTATTTCTATTAACATTTCTAGGAGCTTATTTTACTGGAGATCTTTTGTCCTCTGTCAACCTTGGTTGAAATTAGCCAACAGGAGGAAAGACCCGTATGTGCACACATCACCGAGAGTGTGAGTTTATGTCTTCTTTCCTTGGGAAGACAGGCTAGAATCATCATCATGCTTTGTGGTCATCCCATCAGCGTTCATTGCTGCTGCTAACAGGGACAGTGGAAGCACAGGTATAGGATATGCCATGTCACAGACCTCCTGTCATGCTGCTGCAAAGTCCCACCGTTCAGACAGAAGCTGCACCAGCTTTTCCAATGCAAGCGTTTTGATTCTAGTTTTAAATCTCAAGTCCGTGCTTTTCCCAGTTTCAGCTCCAGTGAGTTCGTTGGAGACCCTCGTCTTTTACTTCCTTATAGGCATACAATGTGAAAAACCAAGCAAGCACATCTCAAAGGCTCAGAAAAAAAAAACAAAACCAGTGAGCATTTAAGACAGACCTCACTTTTTCTAAATGTACAACCTCAAGAGTTTTAGGCAAGTAGGATTCTTCTGGGGAGAGGATCTTTGCACTGCTATAAAATAAATAGTGTTTGGTGTTAATTAACTTAAGACAATTCCTCAATACTGCCTTAGTCCACAGTAATGGGGTTATAGATAGACTTTTTTGAATGCTACATCTTCTGACCTGATAGGACAGTCAGATTGTATTAGGATGTTGCCAGGGCATCTTTTTTTTTTTTTTTTTACTCTACTTGCTCATATTTATAAAGAACCTTTGAAAACTGAGACGAAAATCTGTTTTCCCTTTATCTGGCTTCTTAGCACTTGCACTGGAATACGACCCCCTAGGTGAAATGTTATTCATTACCAATTATTTTAGAAGAGAAATGGTTTAGCTGATAGAGCCTTCAGAATCATGTTTATACATTCAAAGGGCAACTCATTAAACAGTTTGGTGCAGTAAACAAATCTTTAACCTTCCTGAAGAACAGGAAATACGTATTATGCTAAGGTTGTTCAAACTTCTGTAAAGCAAAGATTGGCTGCTGAATGCAGCAAGTAAACCGCAAAGCAATGGTGAAAGCAGAAACTGGAGACCATGACATCGGACCCACACGGCTTGATGATGAGTTATAGGGTAAAGGCAAGTCACTGAGGCCCAGATCCATCCCATTTAACTTCAGGCACTTAAATGACTTGGCTAATGTAGGAAACTGGGCTCCCTCAATAGTCAAAGTAGAGCTAAAAGCTTCTTCAAAGAGTTGAAGCACAGTCAGAATTAACATCTCTCTTTACCACGTATAGAAGAAGTCTAAACTCTAAAGTTCAATGACACTCTTAACCTGGAGACCTCACTTAATGGCACAAAGTTACTCCCTTCCCAGGCAACCCAGACTGGAGTCCAGCTGTCTCCGCTGCAGCTTAAATGTCTCTTGCCGCAATGTATGTCCATCCCTCTTGTCCTGTATCCAGTAGAGAACAGTTTATTCCTCTCTCCTTTGCAGGAACATTTTACGCTGTGTCCCCTTAGTGATGTCTCTGGAGTAAACAAACCCAGTTCTTTCAGTCTTTCCACTCCAGCCACAGTGTCAAGGCCTCTGGTTGTTCTCACTGCTTGCTTTTGGGCTCATGCCACTGGGCTCACATATTTCTAAAAGTTGGCACCCAAATCTGGACACAGGCATTGCCAGTAGACCAATGCCAGGCATTGATTTGCTACTCTATTTTCAATAGAGCAGAGGGATTATTTTATGTCTTGCATGTAATTCCCACTTGTGATGCTTGTGTAAGAGCAGTCACCACTCCCCAGAGACCTTACAGCATGTCAGGATTATCAGACCTTTTCACTGAGAGAAACAAGGGCCCTACCCCCTTAGTTCCACTCCCACAAGAATGTCTTTTCATGGTACAGTAACTGGTGCCAAGAGTAATATGAGCAGGAAATGGGTATAAAGAGAAAGAGGCAAGTTTGGTGGAATCAACAGGCAGTAATCCCACAGACCAAACACTAATGGAGGTGCTGAAGTTGTGAGTTGCAGTCTGACCTTGCAGCAGCCTTTCTGGGTGCCACTGGGAAAGTAATTTAACCTGTCTGTCCCTTTGATTTCCCTCCTAACTTTGACCTAACTAGCCTGGTTTAGGTCTGTAGGAGGGCACCTGTGTTACCACGTGCCAGATTCAGTCACTCTCCCATCTCACACAAACCACTGACCTCCGCTGTAGTACAACGGCTAGTAGCAACTGAAGTATAAAGTTGAGAGAGCAATGCCAGCTGCTCAACCCAGTCTCCAAAAGTATGTGAGAGTGAATCAGAAACAGTTGAATGAGAGCTGCAGAGACCTGGGAAACAGCAAGATGCTCTAATGTTCATGTCAGAAGCCCTCCTGTGCCTTCCAGAAACACCTTTCCTGGGTTTGAGATTGATCAGTCAGAGAACAAAAGCAACGCCACATGATATGGTTTGCAGTGATCCATGAGTTCTGTAGACAGCACATGAACAGCAAATACGCAAAGCAATTAGGAAGACAAAGAGTTCATAGAGAGCCTGTGGCCTGAAATATGTTTGCATAAAAAACTTCTTGAATTATTATGAATAATTAATGTATAAAAAACCCCATTCTCATTCCTGGATAGACTGCAGAATAAAGGGATAAATAAATCATAAGGAACAAGGTGTTTGCTGAGTGAGAATAGCTAAGCTAACTATGAGTTTAGCAGTTTCAGATTTTGAGGCTGCAGTGAGCAGCCTGTGGTTACTGTCAATAACAGCTTGAACACAGAGGTGTCTCAATAACAGTTCTGCTATTTAAAACAGTAATATTATTCTGTCTATAGAAGACCTTTCAGATGAGGACTGCAAAGTGGTTCATAGCTATTCAGCTTCACAAAAGCTGGGTGAGGGCAGAGAGAGTATTTATTAGATGCAATTATGGCATTGTTACTAATGCATTACAAATTTATTGGCAGCTGTAAGTTTTGGCTACCCAGATATGAGGGAGTTACATGCATTAAGTATAACAGCTAACAGAGAAAACTTTAAAAAAAAGTGGTTAATCTCCCTTTTTGTCCAAAGGCATTGTATATAAGCAGCAGGTATATCAAGAATTTCTTGCAGGTGTCATTTATGTCACTTGGTCATAAATGAATTTAACTTGAAGCCACAGTGAGGTATTTCTATATTATTAAATGTCTTGCTGATTGAAGAGGAGGGGGAATAGGGAGGTCTAGTAAAGCTGAATTCAGAATTAGGCTCTTACAATGAAAATTGAGCTAGAACTCAAGAATGACTTTGTTTCATCAGGCTCTGAACAAAACTAGAGAAGCATAGGACTAGCAGAGCTGTGGTAAATACCTCCAGTAAAGCTCCAGTGAATTCACTACAGCTTTGGTGACTTACCCACACTGATTGACTACCCCTCTCTCTCCATCTTTTTTAATCAAAAAGATAAAATTTCTAGAACTTGGGCAATTTTTCTAAGCATAAAAATAGGTAGAATGGTTAAGGTGGCAAATACTGTGACCTGTTGTCAAAGGCAATGTGATATCAAGAGAAATGTCTTTTGTCCTACTTGGGACATCCCCATGAAGAGGCATCATGCTGAGGAGGTTACTAACAGTAAAACTGCATGTTGTTTCCCTCTTCTTTCATAAAATAAGTTAAACTAATTACAGCTTGAGGAGTCTGACAAGAAGGCTTTGTAACTTTCAGAGTGGGCATTCACTGATGGCCTAATCCTGCAAGGGGCTAAGTACCCTCCAATCTTCCCCTAATCCCTGGGAATCTGATCTAGCACTACCAGGCTGGATGAGAGCCTCCCCTCTGCCATCTCTTTAGTTTCAAGACCTGAAGATTAACCTTATTACTTCACCAGTGTTGTGGCTTCACCATCTGTGAAGGAGCCCTGAAGTCTTTGGTGATTGCACCACCAGCACGGTTTGTCCGGAGAGGTGTAGGGATGGACTGCAGCTGCCAAGGCTGGGCTGTCATGCAGCTCATGCTCTGGTGCTCAGGAGTTTATGGAGTCCACAACAGAGAGGGGAAATCAGGTACAAATTTCTGAGCAAAGACTACAGTCAGACAAGATTATTGTCAGACTCCAATGTCAACACAACACAGGGTTTTAGATGCAGGAGAGTAATTTAGCTCAAAAAAGACTCTGGGACAAGTTATGATGAAAAGAAAGACATGGAGACCAAGGCGAGACCAGGGTCATTTCAGCTCTATTTCTAGTTATAGCTGTGCTTTAAGAGCATGATCATTTTATTGAAATACGTAGTTATACAGCTTTAAATTCTGGCCAGATTTTCAGAAGTACAGAGCACTCGTCTATCCACTTTACCTTCAGGAAACTGGGGAATGCTGAGTACTTCACCTTATCATACCAGGTGTCTGGTGCTAAATACAGACTGAAGAGATTCTTCCCCATGGGTGGTACATAAACAGAGAATTTGCCATCAGAAATATGCTGTTACCTGCAGAGCTGGAATATCATAATTTAATTTGTTATTACAAATAAATACACAAACTGGTGAATAGTGAAGCAATTTATCACTATCTCAGCACGATTTTATGATAGACAGAAGAAAAAAGGGCATGCCCTGGTCCAAAACTATGGAAGAGCAAAACGTGCATAGGTGACAAATAGCTTAATCCAAACCAGCAGTATAAGGCCACCAAGAAATGGTCAGCAGAGGTGCCTTGTAGCCAGTAAGAAGAGGTTAGCAGAAGCAGATGCATTACTTTAAGCATTGGCTTAAACATAGTGAATGTGTTTAGAAGTAGGTGCAACAGGATTCCAGCACTTCTCCTTTGCCACTTGCCAGAGGACTCCGGTGGTCTGCAAGTCAGCCAGGGCAGTACATTAATTGGTAGCAGTCTACCCGGATCTGAGGTAGGTGCAAGTCAACCATTTATTCCGTGACAATTGAACCACAGGAGTTTTCACTCAATGGCATGCATTGACTATATCTAAGGTTGATTTTAAGGATGTTTAAACTTTCTCAGCAGTTTCCAGAACCAGATATCAAAGACATTTATTAGAGAGGACCAAAGTAACAGGTTAGGGAAAAAAACCCCACAGAATTAGACAAAAGTTTTTGCAGTAGATTTCCATGGAGGGATTTTATTAAGATAACTGTTAGCTTTTAGGCTGTCTTACGTTATGTAATAGCAACCTCACACAGCTCTGCAACCCCCCCCTCTAAGACTGATGCATCCTACTCTTTCTTCCTGTTTTAACTAATCCTATGATTATTTGCACCAAATAAAAGCAGTCAGGGTCCCCATACTTTTTTGAGGGGTATTACCTCATTACTTTGAAGTAGCTTTGCTCTGTTCAATGCGTAGTAAAGATAGTATCTGCCTGAGTATTTGGCATGGCAGGTTAGAGTTGTATATTTGATAGCTAGCTGAGAGGACACACGGGGCTGCGGCTGGATACTAACAGGCAGCAATTACTGCTTATGAAAACCAAGGCAAGGTTCGTTCTTTCCCTTAACAAAAAAACAAAAAATTGGCTTAAATTGTTTTAAAAGATAGTATGGCAACTTATGAGGACCGTTACTTAGAAAAAGCCTGTCACTGAACGTTATGAAGAGGTTTGAAAATTAAAATTTGCAACTCGGCATCCCCCAAAAGCTTCAAAAGGCACTCTTAATGCCACCAAAAAGGAATAACCATTCAGCTTTTTCGCATGTTGTGACATAGCCTCAGTTATTCAGAGCTCTTTCCCAGGGTACTGCCCTAAGTTAGCATGAACTGCAATTGACTTTTCTTGCTTAAAAAAATCCAGAATATATTTTTTCCCAGTGGGACCCCTAGCCCATTTCCCTACAGAATCCAAAGCCTTAGTCTTACATCTGGAGACACTCAACCAACAATACTGGGCTGCCCAGATGTCAAAATCAGTCTTAGCCACATACCCACCATCACAGCCAGCCGGAGCTGGACCCCCAGGCACGCTGCTCAAGTCGGTGTTCTGCCATCCAGAACATCTATACAGACTTCCCAAACACCTGAAAATCCTGGTTCCACCCGAAGCCATCTGAATTAGTCCTTTTGCACGTTCCAGCCACTAGCTTCTGTGCTGTATTCATCCATGATGTGAAGGGGAAAGAAATGGTTCCTTGACTTGCACACTTTGCTAACTGGCATGTTGCTTGACACCAAAACACTGCCACTGTGCCTTTTCACTGCATCTCACATCCACACCTCAGGAGGTGCTGGTAAAGGATTAACTTTTTGTTCCAATTAAAATGTGAGATGATATTTCCCAAAGCGTGCAACTTTTATCCTACGGATGGCTAAGCTTTGGGACAGAGAAATAAAGCAACTTCTTGCAGCTGGTATGCACTGAAGCAGGAATAGACTAAAATCTCAGAGGACTCCTAGTCATCACTCCTCTGCTCTGGTCTCCGACCACATTCCCTCTGTATAAACAAGGTCTCTGGCCACCGCAGTGTTTTCTGGCCTGCTGTAAAATGTCTCGTCACCCCTCTCAAAGGAATCTCTGAGGCTTAAAAAAGAGGCAGCCTTAGTCAGGCTTTTCTCACAGTGCCAGTGTCTCTGTCTAGGAGTCTGGTTGTCAAGAAAGTATAGGGCAAATTGAGCATTTAAAGGCAACTCTCAATTATAATCTGGATTAATGAGCACATTATTATTGCTCCAGATTAATATTAGTCCAGATTGTAAATAAAACACTTCTGTCAAACAATTATCGGTATTAACTTTATGAAAATTGCATCAATAACAAAAGAACACTCTGCTTCCAGAAACACCAAACCTGCCTCATTCTTAGTAAAGTTTGAACACTGCTTTTGCCCAAGGACAATTCATTCCTGCAGGGTGAATGGTCACACAATGGTAAAAGCACTCTTTGAACCGGGACATCGGTCAGGGGCCCAGTCAACAACAGCAAGTCTAGATCATGCAGATGCCAAGGCATCACTGAGGAAGGAGAAACAAGAATTTCTCCTGCGTGAGATGATACTTCAAAGTTGAACTGCAGACCTCCTCTGAGAGGTATGGGGCTGGGGAAGGGAATGTTGAAAGCTATCAGCTAGAGAGACAAAGAGCCAGCTCTTCAACTAGCATAAATTGGTGCAACTCCTTTTGTATTAGGCTTCTGTATGACACATAAATATACCCGGCATGAGACAGAAGTTTTACTCTCAGTTCAAACTACTTCTACACACACAAGTCCAAGCCTACTTTCCGAAAGGGACATATTTCCAGAGTCATAATAGCCCCTTCCTTCACTCCCCTAATAAAACCTCAGTTCAGGACCCTACACTTCCTTAAAATTGTGGGTAGGATTACAGAAAGCATCACAATTCTCCTGAAATACAGGAAAAATAGAGACCTGGCCTCAATCCTATGGAGGAAATCAGGGCATCTTCAGACTCCTGGCACATCTAAAGGGCACTAGGTAGAAAAGACTCCTCAGTCCATTCTGGGAGGATTGAACAGTGTTGAACTCACTGGTCAAACTCAGCATTTTCCTGAGGTTTGACTTTTTAGCAACAACACAACACAGATTTCAGGAGACAAGGAGGCCTTTGGCTTGGCTGTTCCTCAGCATCTTTTTACTCACTGTGTGAGAGACAGAGACAGAAAGACAGAGAGTCATTGCATCTCTTTTATCACCTGGAGGGAATTAATGAATCAGCATGCTTGTAAGAGGGTGTCCTGACAAAAAAATATTCGAAACAAGGGCTGGGTTACCATGGCAGGGTCTTCCAGACCACCAGGACTTATTTGTGTGTTCAGATTGGTTTAGAGTTTTTCAAAATGTTGATACGCTCAGTCCTGTACATGCTGACCAACACATCAACCACAGCCCTCAAGTCAAGGGGAATTAATAGGCATTCACTACTTTGGACCCCCCAAGTCAAACTCGGAGTGTGCTTACTAACATAGCACACACTACTACATAATCTACCTCATGTAATTATGGTGTCACATGCACAGTATAGGGCTGGAAAGTGTGGCCGCTTCTGTTATTTAATACAGTTGGTTTATATTTTCATGGCATTGTTTAACTAAAAGCAACTACATACAGTATTTGGCACACTGTCACATGTAATCAAGAGATAATGTCAATGGAATTGCATGTTGTCACAGGATAACAGCCTCCCGCTGTTGCTGAAATGCCAAATTGAAGCTGAGGCATTTATGGAAAATAAACGTCAAGTCAAAGCCAAGATGTTTATTTTAAAAACAAGAGACATGGATCTTGTGGCAATGTTCCATCATGTCTCTATTTCTCTAATAACAAATGTCCAATGTGAATAGAGCCAAGTGACAGTTTCTTCCTGGGACAACACAGAGAGGGTGAAGCCTGATCACTTCACGGGAAGACTTGCAGAGTTGTTTCTCATCTGCTTTCCTTCAATTCAGGTTTGAGTCAAATTGTCCAGGTAACCAACACAAAATGGTTTCTCAAATGTATGCTAAGTTTACAAAGGGATTTAGAAGGAGAGCAGGAAGAAAAAGGGACATTTTTAATTTGCTTTTACATAGATCTTTTTCTCCAGAGAAAGAATGACAATAACTTAAAGCTCACTGCAGACAATGGGAGGCCTTCCAGGCATTTCAGTGGGCTTTGACTAATGCCTGAAGAGAACAAACAGTTAATATTTTAAGAGGATATTATGTTAGTAATGGTAGTGCTTGAATTTGATTGCAATGAGGGCATGACTGGACCAAGGCTGGACAAGGAAGACAAGATCCTTCTGGGTCATAAGCAGCAGCACGGTCACCCCTTGCTCCTGGCAGGCAACTGCTCATCCCAGCTGCTGGCCCACAGGAGATTTCTGCTCTGTCCATGCCAGCCTCATAGACACAGAGAACCTGCTCCTTCTCTTCATTTCCCCAGTAAAACTTCCTTAAATCCAGCTGGTTACCCAGTAACAAAGATGACAGAGTTTATTTTTCTTTGCATGGGGAAAACTGAAGGTTATTTGTCAAGACCCAAGTTGCTGAGATATGGCAAGAAACCATGTTAAAGCTGAAAGTAAGAGCTGGAAAAGTCCAGATCTTAGACATGATGCATTCTGATTCAAAGTTGAGATTTCGAGTTTTGTCAAACCTAACTATAAAGGCCTGAGTGATGAGACATCCACTGCTACTCCTAGCAACCTAATGGGTTTGACGTCCTAAAAGCTCTTTGAGATATTCATATCAAATTTTCCCTTTCATCACATTACCACTCATTAAATCTCCTTGTATTCACCTAAATTATTCCTCTCCCTCCCTGACAATTTTTTCTTCCTCCAACTACATTAAGAGATTATGTCTTCAACAAGCTAAAATTGACTCTCCACTCTCCTCATCTGCTAATCCCACCATCCTTCTTTAAACGTTCATCACCTCTCTGCCAACATCCTCCCTCTCCAACCAACATTGCAGGCCATGTAAGAGTGCCAAGATGTGGTATACAGAACTCAGCGCATCCCTGGAGATCCAGGGATGGGCTCCAGCAGTAAGTCAACTGCCTGTCCCCAGGACACAGAGCTGGCAAATCCACCACCCTCAGTGCTGCCCCAGCCACTGCAACAACGAAGGAAGGGGTTAGCCCCAGTGCCCAGCCCCATTCCCAATCTCCTGCCCCACTGCTGGTGCTGCCGACATTCCCCAGGGCAGCACCGTGTATGTAGATACATACCCATGCAATAGGACCCTCATCTTGCAATCTGTTTTGCACGGAGAGAGAGGCAAGAAGACAAGCAGAAAGCTGTGCAAAGCATCTCAAAGGACTGGGTTTAAAAATATGCCTAGATAACCCACTTCAGTTCCTGAAATGTTGAAGCATTACAGCTCATGCCAACAGGGTTCCTCAAATGCAATACGTTTTGATTTTCATCAGCTCTATCCATTATCCTCTATGCAATATAAGACTGGTCTGTCCTAATAACGACTGAGAGTTTGGGCTTTTTTTTTTTTCTTAATGACTTCCAAAGGAAAAAATAAATTAGTTGCTCATTAAAAACTGTGATCTGAGAGCAAGTAGAAACAAACCATTTCAGTTCTGGAAGCTCCTCTCTTGACCTGACATCCTTAAATGATATGCAAACAAAGAGCCATACTAAAATCATGTTAAGGAGGTGTCTGAAATGCAAAAAAAACCAAGGAAATTTTGAGTTAAAGCAGATTTGCAAAAGGTAACGCTCTGAAAGGGGTTAAGCCTACAGTAGTTATTTGGCTGCTCTGTGCTGCAAGGGCCAGAGGGATGTTCTGTACAGAAATCATAAATTTGCTTATTTTTTCCTTTGGAGATGCATTGTTTCCCAAAGACATTCTGGCTCCAGCTCTGATCTGGCATTCCAGATTGATGCTTGTTGAACCAACAAAGATACCGGGAAGCAACACATGATGATGCGTCTTCTGGTTTATTGCATACTTGCTAGCAATTTCCTTTACTTCTCCAACCTTTAAGCTTATTTTCTCTTACGGTGGGATGAGGATCTCCACCTGGAGATCTGATAGGACAGGTTGATAGGCAAAGAGCTGGCATTTGATTACATTATGGTATTTATTAACTGTATAGGGATACTATAGCAATAATGGATCTGAACAGATGACAGATGGATGGTGCTCCAGGAACGGCAAGCAAAACGGCTACATGGTACCCCCAACACTGCTTCCCACTGTCAGCGTCATCTTGGGAAAAGTATTTAAGATTTTATCAGATTTTTATGTGGCTGATTTTGTGCTAAAATGGACTATGCACATTCACAAAATTCATCCAAGCGTCTCAGCTGGGAAGGCTTTGGTGTGGTGACGCACCGCAGGGCTCGTACCTACTTTAAGTGTTCCAGCTAGAGGTAGAAAATAAAAAACTGTTTCTATCCCACAACTCCACTGTCCTAACCTGGATTCAGATTATTTTTTTTTTATCAGGATTACTGATACCAGTCCTGGGCAAATATTCCCAGCCACAATCCTTCTGCTTTTCATTCAGCATAAGGTCTCCTTCTGTTCTTGAAGATGTCAAGCCTCCCGCTCTTCCCACCAAAGAGGGTCGCACTTTGGTCCAGCAGATGACGAGCAGCAAAGCAAAGTCCATGGGAACGCGAGGGAATGGTTTGCCAAGCAGCAGGTCCGTGCTGGTGTGTGGCCTTTAGTCGGGGTTACATAAACAGCGTGTAAATAAATAAATAATTCGGTCCCAGGTTGTGACCTTGCAAATCAAGTCTAAGCCTGGAAGGGATTTTTACGGTCCAGCTGGAAGAGCAGAGCAGTCTTAGCAGAATAAATATATATGGGGGGAAAAAAAATAACTGTGCCTTCCAGTTGCTCTCAGACTGCCGTGGGGAACGTTTGGTGCTGCTGTAAGACATGCTGATGATTAAAAAAGAGGAGCGAGGGGACCTCGTTCTCATTTACCCAACAGCTGTTTCACATTATTTTAAGAGGTTTAAAAGAGGAGTAAAACAGTTAAATGCACCCAAGAGTAATCTTCCAGCTTCGGAGATGAATAGAGGGCTGAGCAAGTAAATGAAAATCCAGCCCAACTACCTCCTAGCAGCAGGCTTCATGGAAGTGGATAGGACCCCGGCAGGGGTTTGCTTGGAGTCTGTTATCTGGGCATTACAGCTCCGGGATGCTTCATGTGCTTTATGGCTCGTTACCAAATAACGGTACTAATACTTAAAGCAGTCCCTAGATTTAGTAGGGTTTAGAAACGGGAGCTGGGACTTCCACCTGCCAGCCCTGCAGCAGCGTGGTCGGGCAGGGCCAGGGAAGCTGGAGCAAATAGAGCTTGTGACGGGGAGATGCACAGGACAAGCCGCAGCTGCAGCCCCTGCACGGAGCTGGTGGCATCATCCCTCGAGCCAGAAGTTTTTAGGTGAGGTCCTGGCCAGGGGGTCTCTGGGGGTGCCAGGGCTGGGGCAGGAGACAGGGGTGATGGGGGCCCTGCAAGCATGGGGCTTGTCCCCGATGAGGACGTCCCATGGGAGGGTGTCCAGTGCTTTTCCATGGAGACCGATGCCGACAGTGCTGGTGTTTGCTATTTTACACCTTCCAGGTGTAAAGAGGGGGAGCATCTGCTCCAGCAGCTCGCAATGGAGGCGTGCGAGGTATCTCTGGCACGAGAAGTGCCCCCAGCACTTACGCCACCTTCCCGGGGATTCGGAGCCCACCTGCCTCGGGGCTGCAGGGATGGTGACAAAGCCTGGCTTTGGAGCGGGGTGAATATTTGGGGCATCAACCTGCCCTTTCCCAGCCCCATCCTGGAGCGTGCTACAGCTGCCGACTGACTCCCTGTTGCTCCCACCAAGCACCGGCGACAATGGCACGGGGGTCCGGGCTGGGGGACCCACCCGCAGTGCCGTGGTGCACGCTGCGGGCAGGAGCCCACCCTGCCCACATCCCCTGCCTGCCCCACAGCTGCTGCGCACAGACACCTCCCACCCGGGACCACCCACCCTGCGGCCGGTGGGCCCGGGGGGGGTCTGTGCGCAGCAGCTGCGGGGCAGGGTGCAGGCAGGGCGCCGCCAGAGCGGAGACAGGGGTCCGGGCAGGGGTCCGGGCAGGGGTCCGGGCAGGGGCACAGGCGCGGCAGGGGCAGGAGCACCGGCTGGGCGCAGGCAGCGCAGGCAGCGCGCGAGCGGGGCGGGGCGGGGCGGCCCCGCCCCCGCGATGCCGATTGGCGGCGGGCGGTGACGCGGGGCGGGGCGGGCCGGCGGCGCGGCGCGGGGCCATGCGGCAGCCCGGGGCGGCGGCAGCGGCGGCGGCAGCGGCGGCAGCGGCGGCGGCGCCGCCTTCCTGCCCGCGGCGCGGCGGCCGGAGCGCCCCGCGCAGCCATGGGCGATGGGTGGCTGCCGCCCGACTGCGGCTCCCAAAACCGCTCCGTCGCCGGCGGCGGGGTGACGGGGGCGCCGCCCGGGAGCAGGCAGCTGCCCGCCGAGCTGCTGTCGCAGCAGTGGGCGGTGGGCATGAGCCTGCTGATGGCCCTGGTGGTGCTGCTCATCGTGGCCGGTAACGTGCTGGTGATCGCGGCCATCGGGTGCACACAGCGGCTGCAGACCCTCACCAACCTCTTCATCACCTCGCTGGCCTGCGCCGACCTGGTGATGGGGCTGCTGGTGGTGCCCTTCGGGGCCACGCTGGTGGTGCGGGGCACCTGGCTCTGGGGATCCTTCCTCTGTGAGTGCTGGACCTCCCTGGACGTGCTCTGCGTGACGGCCAGCATCGAGACCTTGTGCGTCATCGCCATCGACCGCTACCTGGCCATCACCTCGCCTTTCCGCTACCAGAGCCTCATGACCAAGGGTCGGGCCAAGGGCATCATCTGCACCGTGTGGGCCATCTCCGCCCTGGTCTCCTTCTTGCCCATCATGATGCATTGGTGGCGGGACGAGGACCCCCAGGCGCTGGAGTGCTACCAGGACCCGGGCTGCTGCGACTTCGTCACCAACAGGGCTTACGCCATCGCCTCATCCATCATTTCTTTCTACATCCCTCTCCTCATCATGATCTTTGTGTATCTCCGGGTGTACAGAGAGGCTAAGGAGCAGATCAGGAAGATCGATAGGTGCGAGGGCCGGTTCTACGGCAGCCGCGAACAGCCACAGCCGCCCCCACCCCCTCACCCTCACCACCAGCCCATCCTCGGCAACGGCCGAGCCAGCAAGCGCAAGAGCTCCCGCATCATGGCCATGAAGGAGCAGAAAGCCCTCAAGACTTTGGGCATCATCATGGGGGTGTTCACGCTCTGCTGGCTCCCTTTCTTCCTGGTGAACATCGTCAACGTCTTCAACAGGGACCTGGTGCCGGACTGGCTCTTCGTTTTCTTCAACTGGCTGGGCTACGCCAACTCCGCTTTCAACCCCATCATCTACTGCCGCAGCCCCGACTTCCGTAAGGCCTTCAAGAGGCTGCTCTGCTGCCCCCGGAAAGCTGACCGGCGGCTGCATGCCAGCGGCGGGGAGCTGGCCCGACTGCCCGGGGGCTTCATCAGCACCGTGGGCTCCCCCGAGCGCAGCCTGGGAGGGACCTGGTCCGACTGCAACGGGGGCACGCGGGGCGGCAGTGAGTCCAGCCTGGAGGAGAGAAATAGCAAAACGTCCGATTCGGAGTCCAAGGTATAGGGGAGGGCGGGGGGCTGTGTCGGTCCCGGGGCAGTGGGAAAGGCAGGCAGGGAGACGACAGGAGCAGAGAAATCCCCGGCAGCTGCCCGGTCGTGAAGCTAATGCCAGGCAAACCTGATCCCTGTCTTAGCGGGGAGAGAGTGGGTGTTTACTTAGGAATAAAAGCAGGTGAACTCGTATGCGACATACCTCATCCGAAACTACAGCAGACAGGAAAGCCACTGACCGGAGAACAAAGAAAAGAAACAGCCCGTCTCAAAGATAGCCAGCTTGTATTTAGGAGAAGCGCTTTCGGAGGGGGCTGCGGCAGCAGTGCCCTTCGCTCGGGTGAGTTGTCCCAGGACCGTGCTGGTGGTTGAACCTGAGCGTGGCGGTGCTGGCGTTTGGCCGCCGAGTTGGGCTGCAGCCGCGGTCCCAGACGTCCCCAGCCTCGCCCGGGGCTGTCAGACACCCCAGGTTTCATTCCCTCACCCACAGCACCGGGCGGTTTTTGGGGAGGCACAGCGTCCGTGCTGCAGGTGCTCCGTGCGGAGAGTACGGACCCGCGGGCAAGATGAGTTTTAAGCTCGGTGTAGCTGTGCTCGCTTCTTCCGCAGAGTAGCGATGGAGAAAAAAGTGAGTAATGAGGAGGACAGGTATATTTTGAAAGGGAAAAAAACCCCGACCCACACTCTTGTGCTTTTTCCCTCTGCATCAGCAAGCAGTGAGTTACTGTGCTTATCTCCTTCGGCCAGACAATAGCAGTCAGGCTGAGAAACTTCTACCTCAAACTGTGCATATTGTACAGGGGAATAAACTGACCGTGTTTATATTAAACAGCGTATTTACATACCACTAACAGTATTTTATGAAAAGGGATTGGGGGGGGGGGGGAGCAATGAGCCTTCTGCAGCTTGTTCATTGTAATTACAGATGAACAGAGAGGGAAAAAAGTCCTGGCAACAACAAAAATTAACTGCACATTTTTTTAAAATGGCGACAAAGCTGGTTTTTGCACAGTGTTAAGAGTTGTAAAGTTATTTGAAGATGTTACTTGCACACACGTACACACACACAAATTAAAAATGAAACGGAGGTTTGAATAACACGGACCCTGAACCTGATTTCTGGTTTTGTCTGATCTGTTATAGGTTTATTGAGAGAGTGACTTTTTTTATATTATTTTATGAAGGTACTGTAAATATATCCATATTATAAATTAAAATATCTTAAGAGACTTTATTATTTTTATTTTTATTTCCAAGTGCCCACGTGAATCTGCTGTTATTTTAGCACTTGTGTGTCATTTCCATTTTCCTCTCTGTGTGTGTTTTATAACATATTTATACTCTGGTGCAATTTACTACTGTGTAAGTAATTGGTCTATGTGCAATAAATACCATTGCAGCACAAGTAAGTGTGTCTCTCTAGGTTTTGAAACAATACCTACCTATAATGGGAAGAACAGCATTTGTTTTTCTCCAAAGATGGCTCAGATTACCAATACAACTCTATCTAATGGCTTTTCCTGACACAGTATTGTAAAAAATGTGTTTGAAACCCAATAAGGTTGTGTTCCTGTTGCACTGAGGTCTGCTGACTTCCCTTGAAATTAATGGCTAAAGACAAGGTGTTTCCAGTCTGATAATGAATACACTCGTTTTCTGTAACTATTTCTTTCTGGAATATATATTTTTTTTTTTTTTTTTTTTGTTAGGAGTACGCATCTGGGCGTCAGGAGGCCAGAATATTTAAGATTACAGGGGATGCTTAATTTGAAAGCTAAAAATGGTCTTGAGTGTCTCGAGTAGAAAGAAATCTCCTTATGCGGTACATGCCACCCCACAAGTAAGTCCACCTTGTGCTGATGGTGGGCCTGATCCTGTCCAAGCGAGGTGTGTGGTGTGTGCTCGGCGGGACCAGGTCCAGGTGCTGAGCGTGGAGGTCAGGAGAGACCCCTGCCCGAAAAACAGCCGGAGGAGGCTCGTGCCCTTTAAGGGGAGGTGGCAGCCGGGGAGCCGGTCAAAGGCATCCAGTCTTTGGTTCCCTCTAACTGTAAAAAAGGAGTTAACCTCTGAGGGAATGGCCGGGACATTACTGGAGCAGGATCGGGCTCTGGGACAGACTTAAACACCGCTGAAATCAGGGGAAACCTCTTCTGTTGTCACTGGGTGAAAGAAAACTACCTAGTTGGTAGACCACAAAGCTAATGGTCATGTGCAGCGTGGCTTAACTTTGCAGCAGCCTGCTGCCGATAGCCGCATACACCTTGGGGACCAGGTTACGATAACTGCATGTTACACTGTGGACTGATCCAAGTAATGAGGTTCTGTGAGCAGAAGGCCTGCAGATTTGGGTCCTTGGTCCAAAAGATCGTCATCCTTTATTGCTTTATGAAGGTATGCTGTGGTATCCTTATGGTTTCATAAAGCTTTTCATTGCTGCAATGAATACGTGGCAGATAGAGCAACAAAAAGGCAGTACAGAATAAATGTGAAGCCATTTTTAGCTTTATTAAACTCAGAAGTATAGTCAAATTAGAAATCAGCTCCCAGGAAGAGCAATTCCCAAAGCGAGTTCCTTATGGTAGTGGCCAACAGTTTGTTTTGGAAACCATTTGTTAATTTTTTTGTTTTAAAAATTAAGAGAGTTGTCTTTTACAATTTCTAATGATGTATTTTCAGGAAAAAAAAAAAAATTGCCTTTTATGCAAGGACAAAATAGAAGGACCAGGGAAGTAATTAATACTTTTCCATTGATGTTACTGGGGTTTGATGTGAGCTGCAGTTAATGGTGTCTCCCTTGATAATAGTGAAATGGGTTCCTTAAAATGCCGGGGTGACGTCAGATCAGGTGCTAAGTGAAGTAGGCTCTGCCACTGAATGATTTTTTTTTTTTAATCTGTTTTTGTCTGTGATTCCAGCAAAGACAAGAGGACCAAAAGGGTGCACGGGATGGCGACGTCTGACACCGGCAACTGTGGCGAGGTGTTGGCTGTTCATGTCAGGGTTGGGACGGGGTGGGGAGGCAGCGCTGCCATCCTCCTGCACGCTGGGGATAGCAGCGAGCAAGGGCAGGACCAGGTCCCTGCCTGCTAGGTAGGGCAGGGCAGGATCCAGCCCCAGTGCCTGGCTGAGGGCCGAAGTGGTTGTTGAGCCCTTGTCCTCGGCAGGGTGCTGGATCCTGGGGAAGAGCAGTGCCTGCCTACTGTGTGGGCATTGTGCAGGTGGGACAGTCTGATGGACTTGGGTCTTTGTCTCATATATCAGTTCACATACTTGATATTAACCATCCAAACACTCGTGTCCTTAGACTTTTTAAAGTGATGAAAGTTTTGGCTCAACAGAGTCCTTAGGTGGGAAATTTATGGCCAGAACTTGCTCATCTTCTGCCAAATAGCTGCAGTGGGTCATGCTTCCCCTGGACAAGTGTAATGGCATGAAGAAGGTGAAAGGTAGGATGAGTTTTGTCTGCTGGCCTCAGTAGGGCCAGCTGTGTGAGCAAAAAGTAGTCAGGATTTGTCTGCTGTTGAGTGTTGGCCAGTCAAGGACCTGCTGGAAGAGTCTGGAGGCTGACAAGTTGAGTCCCTTCGTAGACAGCTAAGATAATCCACCTGGCAGCATGGATGGCGGATGCCGGTCCATCTTGTGCGGTGTGAAAAAGACGGCGGCACAGTAACTGTGCGGTCAGAGCAGGACATATGGCATGCACGTGTGCGAGGAAGGGGAGGCTGCTGGCGAGCAGGCTGCCGTGGATCACGCTCAGAACAGGCTGTTCTCCGCGGAGAAGAAGGGTACTCTGAAAAGTGTTACAGGGCAGCTGAAATGCTCCGGAGGCAATGAGTCAAACACTCACAATGAATATTTTTTTCTGACGAAAACCAGACGTGGATTAGCAATTGGAGCTGCAAGTCAGAAAGTATAGGTGGTAGGCATGCGGCTGCACACGTACGTGGGCAGGAAAGTAACAGCAAAGAGCCGCAGGCCTGCAGGAAAGGGAGGCACAGGTAAAACAGAAATCCACTCGGAGAAAATTATTTGGCGAGGGTGCCTGAGACTTCCGCATGGAAGATGGCAGATTCTCAGAGGCGCCGGCCGCACTCTAAGCAGTGTTTGCTCAGCACTTCTGAAAAGCAGGCTGCATCTCTCCACGTGCTTAGATGGGAATATATCGGGTGGAAAGCCTGGCTTCAGTTTTCCGTGTGTTCAGGAAAGTTAAGGATGTTTCAGACACACAGCAGGCTATCGAAGTGCCTGCAGAAGTACCTCCCCACCGGTGAGAGCTGCACAAATGCACTCCTGAAAATTCACTGCACTTTGAGACCACGACCCTCGGCATCAACTGACTGTAGCTCCAAGAAGTAACCGAAGAGCAAATGAAACTATGTGCAAAAAAAGTGGCTTAAAACTCTGATCTGAACTATGCCCATGGCACACGTGGTGTTTGACAGCATCAGCTGTGTGTTTGTGATACAGTACGCACCATTTCTTCTGCAAATGCTGCTTTCCCTTGTGGGTATGCACGTGTTTTCAAGTATGAGGACAACTTCTTTATCAGCTTTCTTTTTCCCTAAACCCTATCTGCAGTCAACGTTTTATTAATAACTTTTAAGTGGCTATTTTGCAAACCTTCCTTGTGCTGCACACTTTCCTAATTTATTGTAATTTCCCGTCCAGTGGAGTGCACTTAACTTCCTTTATGTAATATATCAGCTGCAGGGCTGGAAATTGTGCAGCTATGAACTGAAAGAGCAGACTTTTCTTGAGGCCAAATGCGGTCAGGCATCATTGCCACTGGGAGCAGAATTTGACCTGATAATCTAATCTTATACGAGAGAGTATCTCCAGAAAAGTATTGTTGCCAGCAGTAAATGACCTCTGCTAATGAAGCTGGAGCAATTAGTCCTATTTAAAGCTGTCAAGAAAATGTTAACTGCGAAACAACAGTTAACGTTGGATAGCTCAAATAATGAGTGTTTTGTTTGCTGGTGTGTGTTAGGTGATGTGTTGGGAAATAATTATCCTTTGACTAGCAGCCAGCTTTGTACTAATCAGAAAGGAGAAGTCATGTTCTGTTTGAAGGATTATACCTAAAAATAGTTCTGTTACCGCCACATCAACGAGTGAAATGAAGCTAATTCACTGAGACGTACGCACCTTCTTAACATTTCACTTTTCGTCCTAAAAACTCATTGTTCAGCTGGAACTTTCTGTTTGATCATGTCAAAAGCACTAATATGATCTCCTGCAGTAGAACTAAGCACACTCCCCACGAGGAGCATTACCCTATGCACGACTGACTCGCTTTCAGAGCCTGCCAAATTCCCAAACGCCCCAGGAGGAAGTAAGGAGTCTTTCTCCTTGTATAAACAATCGCATATAATGTAAGAGCAACAATATTTGTGATAATCGTCTCACAGAAGAAATCGATATGCTTTTTATTTGAGATGGTTGTACGCCTGCCCATCTGCAAGGAGCAGCCGTGGTAACAGCAGGTGATTTATTCGTGCAATTCAGTAACTTCAGGCTGTCAAACTGTGCTCGAAAAAGTGACCGAGATGGGAAAAAGGATAAAAAAGGTGATGCTGGCAAACAAACCCTGGGTTGTCATTGCAAACAGCAAAAACCAGGGCATCTTTTGCCATACTACAGGTGCTGCCTTTTACTGGGAAAGTCTAACTGGTTTGGGTAGGGATGCACCAGGCAGGTGCACTATAGAAACGCAGGTTAGGAAGTGTGAGAGGTAAGAGGCTTTCCATACAGGACCATGCCAGCAAGGGACTGGCAGCTGAAACATGCCCCAAACATCCCTAAAAGTTTTTCTTACTCTTTTGGGATAGCAGTAGCAGAATAAGGCACACCTGAGCAGCTTCTCAGCTGCCGCAAAGCTGCACAGCTCCCTGGCCATCCATGGCTCCTGGGAAATGTGCCTCTCTCCTGGCGTCTCCCCTTCCCCTCTGAGGGGCTCCAGCTTACGCCGAGTTTTGCAGGATCTGGATCCTTCCCCCAGCCCGGAGCCGTCGTCCTCTCCCTCGGTGCCCCAACAGGAGGTGCCCCGTGGCACCCCGGGGGTGGCACCGCTGCGGGCGGATGCTGCAGGGTGCAGGGTGCGCCCGGGCTGCCCCGGCTGTGCCAGGCGTGCTGGTGCAAGCTGCCGGCCGCGCCACTCCCCTGAGTCATCACTCCGTCCTGCAAACACCAGCGACAGAATCGGGCCCGCTGTGCTGGAAATGGAAGAGTCTTTGGGTTTGTTATGTAAACTGGCGATCCGCTTCCCGGTTCATGAAAACTGGCAGTTGGTACGCACGTTCGCTTCGCAAACTGCCTTTTTGTCTTCCTGCCCACTCGGCTCCTGGGTTTTTTGTGGCTGTGTTTGCTGGTTTGGCCTTAGCACCCAGCAGCACGAGTTTTTCGGCTGTGTCCCGGCAGCAGCCTGCACCCAGACGTGAACGGTATCAGATGCCCAGCAGTGTTTGGGTTTGGTCATACACATTCCTTCCAGGGTTGATGCTCAGAGTTATTAATACCAGCTGCACCAAGATGCAAAAGTACCAAACAAATAGGAAAAGAGTCCTGACCTCCAGATCCACAACCTGAGGGAGAAAACAGCAGCTTACCCAGACTTTCACTGATGCTGTGATTAGCAGCACATCTCAGACGTAATGGTGTGCCTTTCCTTTCTGATCCTGTGTAGTGCACCAAATCCTGTTGTCCTTAATGAGATTAAATGAGGATTTTCTACTAGTTCGGTGCTCCAGCCATCAGCCACTGTTGTGCATCTCTAGGCGTCTCTTTGCATGCCTGGCCCAGTGTCTCTCTCAAAGCCATGATATTAAGACTTCTTCCTACCAAAATTATTTTGATAATTAGTGTTAAGCTCGGTGGCACAATGCTTTGAAAGATAGATTTAAGTGTATACACCAAAGAGGGAACCAGAGGCACTAAGAAACTCAAAATCTCAACAGCTGCTGGGTGTATAAATATTTTAGCTACCAACAAGTCATTTTTCAGGGCCAGGCGAGTGCTACATCCCCTCGGAGGCTGTCAGCTGCCCTCCCTCAAAGTGGGACCGCAGAATACTCTGCCACTGTAAGGGACAACTCCACAGCTCATGACCAAAGATTTGCCATGCGGTAAAATTTGAACAGTGCTTTGTGGCCAAAATTTAAAGAGTGTTTGGTAAGAAGAAGGAATTCAGACAAGCCCCTAGCAGGATTTCCTAGCAGGGAAGGCAGAACAATGTTCTGGGTTAAAATTTCCACGTACAGATGAAGAGCCCCTTGTTGACTGGTCCAGCGAGAGTTACAGGTGCCTCTGGCACCCTGTGCAAGCCACAGTGGTGGACAAGTGCTATCCGCCCCGGCCACCCCCAGGGACAGCTCCGGGTGCCCCCAGTTGCCCTCCCTCTGCTCCCACCCCTGCAGGGTGTGTAACCTGCCCCCCTCTCACCTGTGTGCCCTCTCCGGGCTTGCCGACCCACCATTGTGCTGCGGAGGGAGGAGCGTTTCCTCTTGGACTGGAGCAGGTAAACTGGGAGATGTCCCACAAAGCTCCCATTGTTTAACAGCTCACCCGCTCGCGGAGCCCGCCGTCAGCGAGGGGTGTTTTGTTTGTCTGTTCTTCCCCTAAATACTCGCTTGGGAGCCGTCAAATAAAATCTCAATTAGCTCGCTTACGACACGAAGCGCGGTGTGGGATGCACTCCCTGGCAGGCGGCTACCCTCGCTGCAGGACAGCAGCGGAGGCGAGGGGGAGGCAGAAGGGGTGAGGGGGGAGCCTGTTGCTCACACCCCCCCCCCCCAGCTGAAGCACCGCTGGTACCCTGGCAGGTTCCCATCACCAGACTAGGACAGCCACCACACCAGTGCACCCAGGCTGCACCCAAAATCCCGGATCTGACAAAGGAGCATCCAGTCTGCTCACGAATCAGCTCGCATCAAATATTCAGGCTTTTTGGAGCTTTTATCTGATATTCAGTGCAAGGTAGCTGCTGCGGCAGTAATTGCCAGTAACAACAGGTATTGTAACGCTGCTCTAAACCACCTCAAGAGCATCGACGGGAGAGGTTTTGTTCCTGTTTCACTGGCAGGTGGTTCCTAGCTAGCTGGCAACGGGGTGAACGCATGTCTGCAGTTCTCAGCATCAGCCCATCCAAGCCAGGGCTGGTGCTCACACTCTACCCCCTGTTGCATGTCCCACTGCCCGGCCTGGCTCTGCTGCCTGTGCAGCCATGTGGGCAACAGGCTCCTCTGGCTGAAAACCAGCCCTTTCAGAAAAGGTTTGTTTCAGCTGACCCACGCGGGTTGCACGAACACGGGTAACGGCACGAGGGGCACGGGAACACGTGGAGTGATGGGGCTGAGATCATCTGATTTGGTAGTGGCCCCAGTTTAGATATATCGCTGTGATCACAAACCTCACGTCCAGCAGTGATGCTGCAGAAGCTGAGACCCAGACCAGCACCCTCTAGCCTGTCGTTTTGCCTGAGCGGTGTTGGAAAAGCAGGACTTGCCACCCAAACCTTCCCTCCCTTCAGGGGCCTCTCTGAATATTATATTCAGAAGCTTGATGACTAAGCCATTAAGCTTCTCAGTGCATGTGAAAAGTGAAAAAAGAAATTAGTTTTGTACAAATATTCCTGCAATAGAAGAAAAATATCGTTTAAGTCTGATTATCTGCTGTGTAACTATACCACAGTGAAGAGCATGGGACAGAATCCTCAACTTTTGGCAGAGATCTGGACCAGGTGAGCTGAAAGAGCAGGTACCAGGTCGCAACACTGTCCCCAGCTGCAAGAGGGTGACACGGCAATGAGCCACAGGCATTGGAAAAATAATGCCCCAAGAAGAGCAGCTCTGTTTGCCCAATGTCTTCGTGTGGATCCCAACGCTGACGGGTACCGTTGAGCTGTTAGTGACTTGTGAGTAATCCCCATCATGCATGTCTTCTGGTGGGTGATGTTTAACTGCTTTTATTCCTGCGCACTTCGTTCATGTGGGAGCAAGGAATGCGGTGATAAAAAGGCTGGAATAATTTCAGTGCTGGATAGTTTCCATTAATATATTTCTCATTATATAATGCTGCCATCACTCTACAAAATCTGCTAAGGAGCCTTGTAGGAAGATAGAACATTTCTATGGAGCCATAGTCAAGAAAATTGTGTTGTAGAGCAGGCTGGGCTTTGGTCAGACACTTTTTAATTGCAACAGATGTGCTTGAGCTTTTGCACGGTATGGGTTTCTTTGCCTTTATGTTACAAGGCACCTCATAAATTAAATGGTTGATGTTGTCAAATGCATGCCATTAGCACTCTGAGCAGATAATCTGTTCGGTGGCCTCAGCGGAGTCTATCGCAGGGCCTGTCTCCAGATAGCGCCCTGGAAGAAGAACAATGGTGCTCCGAGCTCCCGGGGACCTCCGCTTTCTGGTTCTGCACTTCAGAAGAGAAAAATTATCATTATCTGCATGGCTCAAGCTCCCTTTGAAATGTGGTTATTTTTTACTCATACATTCCAAGTATTTTTTACATGATATCAGTGAGAAACTTGAAACCCCCTTTGAGAAGAGAAAGATTTCCTGCAGCCCTACTACTAAAGAGAATGGATAGATCAAGTAGTAAAGTTCAATGACTTACTTAGCATTAAATAAGAAAGAGAATAATGAATTGGATTTTGTGTGCCTGTTTTTCCTCTGCAGGGAACAGTCAGGCTAATGGATTTGCATTGCCTTCTGCTTCTATTCATCAGTCTAGGTGAGTTCACAAGACTGCTGCCTTTTTGTGCTGTCCTTTCCCTGCTTCACTTGTCACAACTCAAGTATTTGGAGCCTAGCAAACACATCAGTTTGCTACTATCAACACCATCCTGACCGGTGAGGAAGACATGCAAGGCTAACCCCCTACATCCAACGATGATTTGTGACCTGCTGCGTGGACATCTGTATTTTATGCTAGGTAGCTGCAAGCAGGCAATCCCTGACTTAGGGTGGACACTAGTTTCCTACTATTATGAGCTCAGGCTTTAACGTCCTTCAAGAGAGACGTTATTTCCCTACTGGGTTCACCAAAAACTGGTTGGGTCTCCAAACCCCTCCTTTGTTTACGGGCTTTGCCGAGCATGCTCTAGGGCTTTTTATTGGGGAAGGAAGGGAGGTGGTGTAGGAGGAAACTATTACAAAGCTATTTAACATAAACAACTTTCTCATGTAAACTCCAAACACTGCTTGGCAAGGAAGAAGTTAAAGCTGGGGGAGGGACGGGGGGACTCGTTAGGGCAAAGATATAAATAGCAAGTCGGGAAGCCTGGGGAGGGACACCGGGGAAGGGGAAGCGATGAGTTGACCCTAGATGGGGTGGACTCCCTTGGCTTGCTGAAAGCCCTCTGCTGCTCTGCCCTTGGGGTTTGGACCTGGCTCCTCCCTGTGGCATCCCAAAGCGGGGGGATGCTCAGACAGAAACCCCGCATAACTGACTGGGAGTCCTATTTGTTCGAAGGTGAACCTGGAAGGTGTTCAGGTCACCTGAAGACTTTCTGCAGAGCCAGAAACCGCTGCTGGTCCTGCCTGCCCCTTCCTGCCCCAAACCTTCGCCAGGTCCACCAGTGCCTGCCCAGAGCCGGGGAGCTGCTCTCTGCCCACTCGGATGGTCCGAGCAGGATTTCCGTTTTCCTACCAGCCTTGGTGCCTCAAGCTTTCTGGTCTGTTTTTTGTCTGAATGGGAAACGCCTAATGAGAAACTGTTTAAACAACTTATGGTACAAGGAAACTCGCTGGAGTAAAGTACAACGTTATAATTTATTTCCAAGGAAATGATGCACTATCCAAAAGCACTCCACTCAAGCACTGCAATTTAAAGTTGCAGGATAATTGCTGGCCATCTTCGGTGCTGCCTGCAGCCCTCATCTAGGTCTGAGTGTGGTGCATGAGGCGGCAGAAGTCTGCCAAGATCATCTGTGCTGCTGCCTGGTCTTACCACCAGCAAACGTTCATCAGCAGGTTATTGCAGATCTTTGTACGCAATGAGATGCTCGATGTGGCTATAACTCTGCCGGTGAAGAGGCACCAGGCAATGTTATATAAACCCTGTGCCAATAGATATGTTAAGATATACACAAATGTTATTGAGGGAGTTTCCTTAACAATGATTTAAAACACCCATAGCAGCTGCATGGACCAAGATCACAAAGTGCAGAGAGTGACCAAGCGAGGACCATCTTCCCCATCACCCAGCCTGTGAGTAAGGTTCGTACCCAGGCACAGTTGAATGCCTGAGGTTCAAGGAGGATCTGGCTGTTAGAGCTGTCCTGACTGTTGGTTTGCTTGCATGGGTAGGTCTGAACAGCCTGGTGCTGGTGAAGGAAAGCCCGGGAGCCACCGAAGCCCCAGAGGAATTCTCTTATTCTATTTCCAGCCTTGCTTTTTAAGATACAAAGGGCTTCAGATCAGATGCATTTCTGAAGCTTATCTGTGTGAATATTTGACTGCTTATCCAAATAGAACAAAAACCTTCAAACCTTCTGAGGTCCATCCATCAAGAGCCTTATCTCCCCATGTCACCACTTGGCTCCCAGCTGCTGCCGCTCAGAGCCTCCTGCCACCCAGGGCTCGGCTCTGCCCACCAGCTTCCCATCTTCCCCCTCCGTCTGGCTTCGCAGCATTATCCACGGTCCAGCGTTTGTGCTGCTGTATTGCAGCCCATTGTCTTCATCCCCCACGTGCATAGCCATCTGGGCTATGGCCACAGCCACGACCAGAGCAGAGCACACTGACTCTGCTTGGTCCCAAGAAAGGAGACATGTGTCTTTGTTTATGGGATATTAATGAAGCCCGGATAAAGGAATGCAGTCTCCTCTAGCTGAGGTTCAGACTGAAATATCCAAGGAGAATGTTTCTGATTCCCTTTCTGGTAAAAAGGAGGTTTTGTGAGAGGTCCCCTAAAGCCCAGCTGTCAGGCTGGGGAGGAGGGGATGTCAGCCCTTGCCACCTGACGGCCGCTGGTCCCCTCTGGCAGGGGCATCCTCACTGCTGCAGCTGGGTTGCTTGAGGTCTCAGATAGCACTCCTAAAAACCCAGGTGGGCTCTACCCCTTCGTAGCTGAGCATGGCACCTGAGCCACCGGGATGTACCGGGAGCATGGCAAGCGCACAGGAGGGGCACCAACATCATTGGCCCCGCGGAGGTTCCGGGCCGGGTAAAAGAGCTGCATAGTTAGTCTTATGCCCAATTTACACAATGTGTTATTCAGCCTTGTCAGAAGAGCCTTTGCAGCGCGTTGTATTTGCTATCAGGGCCACAGGACATTTCTTGCTTTGAAGCTGAGCTGGCACAAGAAGTCGTCTGCAGTCCTGCTGTCCTGTCAAAGCCGTGGCCAAAAACAACAGGGTGAAGACTTTGGAAAGAGCCACCCATCCACAGTGTAACTGAGTTAAAATGGGGACCTGGCTGGCTCAAGGCTTGAGAACAGCTTTTAAGCACGTCAGAGGTTGAAATCCTGGGCACAACAGCAGGGATCAGAGGTCTCTGCTGCTTGATACTGCCTGGTCTTGGCCTGGATCTAGACGAGCTTCAGCATCAGGGTAGCCTTTTCCAATGGGGACCATTTTCCTGTGGTCCTTTTCACAGGAGAATCTGAACCGTGGGCTGTTGTTGCTCTCCTCCCCATAGTTTTAATTTTTTTCTCTGTTTTGATAGTCAGAATGGTAAAACTAATTCCCATCTCATATATAATGATGAATTTGACTCAATAGCAAGAAGATTAATTTACTTTTTATACTGTGGTGTATGATAAGCTATTTATAAATATCATGCCACTTCTAGGTCATCGTCAGAATTTAAAATAAAGTTTTAATTTAAACATAATTTTTCAGTGTTGACAGATATGATAAATACATTTTTGTTCCAATAAAACCTAATTTTGACAATGTTTTGCAAAATTCATTACAAGCTAAGGATTATTCCCCTGATTTTTTTGCTTTGTTTGTCTCCGTGTTCCAGTGTTTAGTTTAATGTTACATTCCGTTATAGAAATAACATCTGTGACTGCAGTAATTCGTTCACCAAGGCCTCTGCTTAAGGGATGGGAGGTGCTCTTGAGAAGAATGATGGAGAGAGGAATTAGCTCATGTCACAGAGACCGTGGGGCAGTCGCAGTAACCCTCTGCACCGTTCAGGGACTTAATGCCTTCCTTGCAGCTCATGGTGGCCTAACACTTACCACCACTGGGAGATACCCTGCCTTGAAGGGGCTCAGGACGCTTCATCTGGTGCTGGCACAATGGGAGCAAAGGTGCTTGGTCACAGCCCAAGCTCCCAGGCCTGTGTCATGCCGCTGCAGAGTGATGGCAGCAGTATGTTAGCATTGCTTCAGGGAATTCCACATTTGTGCAACAGCCCAGGACCAGAGGGGTCTGTCCCCTGGGCTCCAGTGGCACACAGGACTTCTTATACACTCAGCTTAAATCATTCTCCCAGGTGTGAAGATGGTGGTCACCTCCTCCCCTCCGGAGCATCCCTCCTCTCTTCCAAAGGCTCTTTCTCTGGCTTTGGGACTGATGGCAGAACCAGCCCTCGCAGCGCTGCTGCAAAGCTTGTTGGCAACTTGATGGCGATTGAGCTGACCTTGATATTCAAGACAATCCCAAAAGAAAGCCAAGAGGGCACAGTGGGACAGATTTCATGTCTGGAAGGTGAGGTTAGACAGAAGTCCTCCATCTACAGGAGAGTTGCATTCCTGTGGCCTGAGCTACCCATCCATTGCTGAGCTGAGTCCCTCCAAAATTTCTCTGGACCTTCTCTGGTTTTCCTGCTTTCTCATGTAAACGGCTCTGAGGAAGATCTCTTTTTCTGCAATCAAACATTTTCATTCTGCAGTAAAATAGCTGTTACATGAGCTACCATTGTATTGTGGATGCAAATGCAGCACAACAGAGTCCTTACATGTTGTGAGGGGGGCAGATCCTCTGCTTGAACAGCAAAAGTACAAGGAATGATGAGCAGGAAAAACAACTTGTTTTAAAGTGCTTTAAAGCTGCTGTCTGTCTTCTGAGCCCCACAGCTTGCAGCTCATACTTCTCGCATCGTCTCCCCATTAGACAGTCAAACAAGAGATGATGCTATTTGGAGAGCAAGTCTGTGTGCTGGAGATGTGCAAACACTGACGCTTGTATCCACATGGACTGATCTCCATCTGTGAGGAGCCTCCAGCTGCTGTGCTGAAAATAGCTGGGAAAGGGGTATCCAGAAGGGGAGGGGGTCTTCTTCTGGTGGGTTGCCATGTCGCTTAGGCTGCTTTCATGGCGATATCTAGAGGATGTCATCCGGCATGGCCAGCTATGATAATCCATTCAGTGGGAACAGGTGCTGGAGGATAATCCTGCTGTTTTTCTTGGTTATGGTTTGCTTCTGTCACTAAGACTGAGCAAACAGGATTATCATAGCAGCGATTCAGGAGGTGAAGTTACTGGTGCTGTGTGTCCATGGCTCTGTGGACATTTGTTTCCAAGGCAGACGCTGGCTTTGCTGAGCAGCGCTCCGGCACGGGCAGCGGCTGAGCGGGTGAGCCGTTGGCACCAAAGGGCTTCACTGGCTGGCTCCTGCCGGCGGTCCTTGCTCCGGTCTGTGCTGCACCCCTCGGGGGCAAGGACTGGATCCCAGATGCAAAGCCCATGCTCTCTACAGCCCTCCTGGAAAGACGCCTCCCCCGGCCCCACAGTTGCGAGTGGGATGGAGACCGCCCAGCCGTGCAGCAGCTAGTGGCATCGCCCCGAAACCTGGGCTGGGCCAAGGCACTGGCGGAGGAGCTGAGGGAGGACAAGGGGCGGCAGCTCTGGCCAGGCTTGCCGTTGGCCAACAGCATCCTGGTTTGTATCAGAAATGGTGTGGCCAGCAGGAGCAGGGAGGTGATCGTGCCTCTGTACTCGGCGCTGGTGAGGCCGCACCTCGAATACTGTGTTCAGTTTTGGGCCCCTCACTACAAGAAAGACATTGAGGTGCTGGAGTGTGTCCAGAGAAGGGCGACGAAGCTGGTGAGGGGTCTGGAGCACAAGTCTGATGAGGAGCGGCTGAGGGAGCTGGGGTTGTTCAGTCTGGAGAAGAGGAGGCTGAGGGGAGACCTTATCGCTCTCTACAACTACCTGAAGGGGGGTTGCAGAGAGGTGGGTGTTGGTCTCTTCTCCCAAGTGACTAGTGACAGGACTAGAGGAAATGGCCTCAAGTTGTGCCAGGGGAGGTTCAGGCTAGATATTAGGAAAAAGTTCTTTCCTGAGAGAGTAGTGAAACATTGGAATAGGCTGCCCAGGGAGGTGGTAGAGTCACCCTCCCTGGAGGTATTCAAGGAGCGTGTGGATGTGGCATTGTGGCATGTAGCTTGATGGACATGGTGCTGTGTGGTGTTGGGTGGGTTGGTTTTTGGTGTGTTGTGCCTTGTTGTTGTTGTGTGGTGGTTGGCTTGCGTGGGTTGTTTGTGTGGGGGTTTTTTTGTTTGTTTTTGTTGTTGGGGGTTTTTTTGTTTTTTTTTTTTTTCAGGTTGGACTTGATGATCTTACAGGTCTTTTCCAACCGTAGTGATTCTGTGATTCTGTGATTCTGTGATCTGCTCTGGCAGGGGAGGCTTGAGGCACTGCAGACCCCCTCCAGAGTTTACGATGAACCAGCCCCTCCTGACTCTGCAAAACTTCAGGGCGAGTCTGTCCCTGTGTAAGCGTGGTCTCACGCCTCCAGCAGACTTTAACGTATTGTCAGGTTTTGTTTTAAATCGCTGGAGTGCTGCACTCATCCCTTCCCTCTCAGTCCTCCTCCAATGCTCTTAGAGACGGGTGTGCGCCCTGGTGACGCTCCTTGCTGTACAAAGTCAGTGCCTCTCTGTTCTTGCTTTACCACCTCTTGCTTTTTCTGATGAGGACCCCTGACACACGCACACCCCCCCCCTCCGCCCCTGGCAATTCCCTTCTCCACCAGCAAAGGAGGACATCTAAGGTTCGTGGCACCAGCCTTTGCGCAGTGTCTATGCACAGACGTCTGCTCCTCTTTACTGGTTTGCTTTGGGACTTAGCTGACACCTGATCTCAGTAACAGCAAAGCAATCGAGCTTGGCTTCATGGTTTTGTGGCAATCTTGGCCCAAAGCTGTTTAAAATAACAAAAATTAGCATACGTGTACAGACACAAATACCACACTGCGGGAATAGGAACTAGAGACGTGCAGCTCAGGAAGGGTTGTTAAAGCTCCAGCTTGTAGCCATGCTGATAAGGCAGTTTCCAAGAAGTTGCCCAGCCCTTAAATTCTAGAAACTCTCTCTTCCCAGGTCAATAACCTTTTATGGGCTGAATCCTGGTGTCATCCTGCAAGCAAACACGGTCCAGGGAGGACCTTCTGCAAGTGATAGGAGAGAAAGGAGAACCCGTGTTACTAAGAAGGGGCCCAGAAACTTTCCAGCATAGAAAACCAAAACACGCAGTAAAAAGCACGTTTGGTAATTCTGGTAGTTTGGGAAAACACAAGAAAATGCTTCATGCAACTTCATTCTTCTTTGGCCAAGTCTCCTCCTTGCCTGAGAGGGGATTGAGGCGGCTGCTCTCCCCTTCCTGCGCTGTGCAGGCAGCAGGCTGCAGCGCTGCAAGGCTTGGACTCGCTCCAAGGTCTCCCTTCTTTCCGGGGAGCGCTCGATCAGCCCCAGGAGCAGGGCTCTGTACCCAGGCTGCTCCACCACCAGCTTCCTCGCCCCTCCACTCCCTGCTTTTCACCAGGCTTAACTTCAGACATGAACAGAGGCTCTTTGGAGAGAAGGTTTTCCATAGCATCCTGTAGCTCTGTTAGGAAAAATGTTGCTCTGGTGAGAGCAACAAGACAGGGCTGATTAGACTCACTCAGTTGTTTGGCTCCCTCATTTCCTGGGGATTTTTTAAAATGTCTTATGCAGGTGTGGGAGTTGACACAACAGAGCATGCACAGCATTATTAGAGTCCATCCAGCTTGTGTGTAAACACCACTAGTCCCTTTTTAAAACTCTTAGGGGTTGTTTCATAAACACAAAATATTTTGCTTAATTTCCAAATCATGTGCCGTTTCCTCAGCGTGCCCGGTGGTGGTGGAGGGCTCGAGCGGCTCATGCAGACACGGGCTGCAGCCCTGTGTCCTGCAGAACAGTCCCGGGTCCCTGCCAGAGCTGGCAGCAGAGCCAGGCAGAGGCTACCACCTGCTGGACCTTTCTCATTGACTCCCTGCTCTAAACCTCTCCACAATGCCATTTACTGACGGCACCGACCGCTTTCTGGGCGACCGCAGAAATGCTATGTGCTGAGCATCATGGCACAAACACCTCTTGCTAGCTCTTCATCAATAACAAAGCTACTGAGACTTGTGTAAGCCATGTAAACGGTGAGGATGCTCAGTGAGTAGCTTTGCGAGCCTGACCTGTTTGTTGCTTGTTTGGGGTCTGGCGTGTGTTTTACAGAGTCTGGGTGTGCTCTCTTCCTTGCTGGTCCTGCAGAACAGGGGCATCTGTCTGAGCTGAGGCAAACTGCCAGAGTTTTGCTGAACCGGGGAACCTGACGTTTCCCCGTCAAAACTTGCTCCTACCAAAAAAATAAATTACTCTTCCAACAGTCCTTAAGAAGGGGGAATAAAATTCATACATACTGGATGGGCACCTGCATGAATTTGCATGGCATCCCACCTTTGCGTGGGGGGTCTTCATGGGAAGCAAACTTGCATGCTTAGGAGTCTTCATGGCAAGCGGTGCTAGAGCGTGAACCCAGCTCTGCTGTGCAATCGTGCATCGACGTGCAATCATGCATCGCCATGCAAGCAGCCAAGTCGGGTCCACAGGGCTGCTGCTTTTGTGAGGGTGCAGGACCTGGCCTGTGTAATCCAGGCAACCCATGGTCATGTTTGTTCCACTCAAGGACCTCAGCCAAAGGACAGGTGGTAGAGTCACCCTCTCTGGAGGTATTCAAGGAGCGTGTGGATGTGGCATTGTGGGATGTGGCTTGATGGGCATGGTGCTGTGTGGTGTGGGTGGGTTGTTTTTGGTGTGGGTTGTGGTGTGTTTTGTGGTTTGTGGGTGGTTTTGGTTTTTTGTGGTTTGTTTTTGGTTTGTTTTTTTTTTTATGGTTGGACTTGATGATCTTACAGGTCTTTTCCAACCTTAGTGATTCTGTGACTCCTGTAGCTCCCCCTGACTCCTGCAGCCTTGAGATTAAGGCATTTGGCACCTGCTTTGGATGGGCAAGCTTTGGGGATCTTGCAGGGCTGAATGCCCATGCTGCCAACACGCCCAGGGGGGGCTCGTGGTGCCGCAGCACGTGCATTTCTGGGGAAGAGACTCTGCTTTTGCACCAAGCATGCTGAATGCTGTCAGTGTAATTTCCTGATCTAGGTTTTTTTGATTGACCTGCTCTTCTGAGCTCTCCTGAACCTCGGCAGGTCGCGCTAGCTCACACCTACAATGTGTCAGGCCTCGACTGCCCAGTTAGCCGGGCTCCGGGAAGGTCACTGGAAGAACTCCAGTGGCCTCAAATAGGAGTTGACTCATGCCCCATGAGATCAAAACAAAATGTCTCTGCATATGAAAAAATATTATGGAAACTGTATCATTCATGCACAAAGGATGCACTTCAAACTTTATCATATAAAATACATAATATTGTAAATGGGAAGAAAAATTGCACGAGGCCTGGTGCGCATTAAAATTGTTGGCCTGTGAAAAATGTCCCTTCCCATAAACACAGCTATTTCCTGGGGTCTGGCACACAAGTAGGCATCCGAAGCTAGAAAACTTGGACACTTTCTGCACTCCTTCAAAGCACTCATTTCTCTGCAGCAGTAATTCATTCCTAGGCTTATCCCTTTTCTTGTCCAGGGTGACCCAGAGCAAATGCTTACAGTGGAGTTATCAATATGAGGTGATGTGGCAGTGTGACAGCTATGCTTCAGGACCTCATAAATACAGCAGGAACACCAGAGAGTGCTGCCCAGGGGCAGAGGTAGGTGCTGGGAGCACCCCACGGGCAGGCTGCAGCTCTTGGCTCACTTAGGTCTTTGTGGGAGGTCTGACTCTGTGGTCCAATCCTGCCCCGCTGATGCTGGCCAGGATTTGACTGTGGTGCTCAGCAATGCAGAGTCCCTGTGGTTCCCACAGCTGCCATCTGCAGCTTGATCGTATTCCAGCACTAGCTGATTGCCATGGCCCAGGGAGCAGGATTTAGCATACCACCTTGAAGAAAAGAGCAGAGGATGGCTTGGCACGCACAGCAAATGCAATTCTTCGGGACAAAAATGAATTAATGTGGGTATTAACCAGCAATTTGTCATACAGCCTCTAAAGCCAGCTTCTGATGCTGTGAAGTGTGCAGTGAAAAGCGATGGATACTTCCATATTTCCTCTGGCTTCTCTGAAGTTCTTCAGCGCTAGGAGCTGTTTGCTGCTCAACAAATGGGAGAAGCCACGACGGGTGCTTCAGCTGCTGACTGCAAGTGGCTCTTTCCTCTGACCTGGGGCCATGGGGCAAACTATAGCTCAGCCTTTCCCTCTATGCCGTGCTTCTCTCCTCAGGCAGGAGCATCAGGAGCTGGCTGCAGGCACTGCAGATGCACGGTCTGTCTCCTGGTAGGCTGGACCTGAAGCACTTTCCATGTATTGCTCTGCTGTGCCTCACTACCACCACCCCACGACACCTCTGTGGCAGAGGGGTCCCCCTGCAAACTCTCTAGCAGCTGGGCCTGAATGCAAACACATTCAAGCTTCAAGGGACAGAGCCAAGTGAAATAACCCATCTGCACCATTTGTCCACTATTGCAATCAAATTACCCTTTTTTTCCCCAAAACACAGGCAGTTCAGGCCAACTGGTTACGCTGTACAAGCCCTTTGCTGATCCACAAGCCTATAGAGTGCGGGAGCTGAGAGGGCCGATGGGCTCTCATGCTCTCCTGCCCCAGTATTATGGGTTGGCTGTGGAATGTGGCTCAGCTAACTGGGCTATACTGGTTCCCTGCTGGAGCATGTTCCCCTAATTGACATGAGGAGACATCCAGCTGTGATGACTAAGCTCCTCTAACATTCTAGAAATCCAACAAGTAAATGTTTCTTGAAAATAAGCTAGTGTTTTGTTTTGGGAAATGAGTGAACCGTCAGCCTGGTTGCTTTTGTGTAGGGGGCAAAGCTTCACAAGGACCTGCAGGGCTCCAGGCAGTAACATGAGCATCTCGCTTGCCCGCCCTTCCAGCTCGCCTCTCCTCCTTTGATGGGTTTGGAATGAGCTCTGGAGATCTAACTGCGGAGAGTAATGATGTGTGAAAACTCACTTTCATTTTTCACTCTACTTTTTTGGAAGGTGGAACGTTTTACAGTTGACAGTACCACGCTAAAGCCATATGAGGCAAGCAACTATTTTTAACCAGACGAAGACTATCTGAGAGTCTACTGCTGAATCATTTTAAACAAGGAAGAAATCATGGGATCCAAAAGTGGTGCTGGGGCGATGGGGTGGAAAGGCTTTTATCATGCACTTGTTCCAATAACTGTTCAACTACTTCAAGACTATGATGACAACTATCTGAAAGTGCCTGTGGGGTCACTTCAAGAAGTGGCTGCATTTTACAAAAGGCTTCTGCTTTGAGAGAGAGGCAGGTGCTCAGGTTAGAGCAGCTTGAGAGGCGGCCCGTGCTCGCTAACCCCCTTCGCACCCTGCACTGTGCTCTGAACCGCGCCAAACGGGAGAAGGCACTTGAGCTTCTCAGCACTGCCCTTCTCTGAGCCCCCATCACCCCGTATTAGCTGGGTGCAATACGCTGAAGGTTTGCAGGACCACAGCCTGGGGTGACAAGGAGAAAGGGTGACCTCAGCCCTGGTCTAGATGTCCTTCCACCTGACAGCACAAAGCACCATATCCCCCTCCTCTGCCCACCCCAGCGCAGAGGAGGCACTTCAAATAACGGGTGTTTGCCAAGTGAAACCGGCCTTGTGGGTAAACTGAGGCATTTTCTTCCCATTTCCTTTGTCTAATGTATCTCAGACTCGCAGCAACACCCCTTCTCGCTGGAGGGGTGGCAGCTATGGGCTAAGGCAGCTCCTCGCACGAGGAAAGGGAGAGCTAGAAAGTAAGACTGAGTTACAACCGCCCAACAGGCCATGACCGAAACCGTGTTACAAGCCTATCAGCACAACTGTGTGTAGTAACGCATAGCTTATTCGTACCCACTCAGAGCACAGGGGTGGTAAACATGTGCACTGTGTTTACCTTTGTTCTGAAGTTTGTGGCTCCGCTGCATGTACAACGGTGTATTTGGCCTTGGAGCTGAGCTGTGAGTCTATGTAGAAACACGGCACTGCTCGGCACACCGTGGTGCCAGACCAAGGGCTGGGATGAACGTTTCTGCATTCGACCCTGCCACGGTCTGCAAAGCTTTGTGGTCTGCAACGTTTTCCCATTTTGCAAGGGGAAATCAAACCTCCTTCCCTGACCTAGTTTCGGACTTGGTCACTGACCTTCTTCTCAGTATCACTGAAACCATGGTGGGACACATGTCCTCAGCCCCCTTTAGACCAGTCTCTTGGCTCTGATTTCCCAAAAGCTGCTGCTCCTGGGTTCCTCTGCATTGAGAACGAAAGGCAAACCCTGACCTGGGTTTGTACTGCAGCATGGCTGAGGCAGAGCTTGTGGGGATGACACCAAGGCATCACGGAGAGGCCCTGCGTCTGCTTGTCACACAACAAAACATAATGTCTTACTTTTGGGAGATGGGAAAGTTCAAATGAACTCTCTCTACCAAGCCATCAATATCGTCTACAGGAGGAGTGAGTGCATATCAAGAATAGTTTTAGCTGCCAACTTGGTGGCAGCCTCGAATGAGGAGCTTATTGGCCGTGGTAGGTAGGTTGCAGCTCTCTCCAGTGTCTCTGTAGTGTGTTTGCCTTTGCAAACATCCTAAATGTGAGCTATAAGACCAGGTGGACTTTCTGGCTGCAAGGACCCACAAGCAAATTTAGCCAAAGGGACTGGATACATCCCCTTTAAAAAGCTGCCAGGGTCAGTGTCTGCAGCGTGGGGAATGGAGCTCAAAATAAATGATCCTTGAACTCAGTGTTTTTAAGAGCAATTGCAAAGCCGGGGCAACACAGCACAGCCTGCTGCGACATCTGCCAACCTCTGCACAAAACCCGCAGCACTGCAAAGCCCTGGCTCCGTGTCGGGTAGTTATAGCTGTCACCGTAGCTGTCACCTTGTGGTTTTGCTCTCACTGTGCAATGGAAAGAAGCGAGAAGTGAGGCTCGCGTTGCTACCCGTGACACTAAGCGCAGCGCAAGCTGCCGAGCTCACACACGTGGTCTGCGGGGCATTGGAAAGAGGAGACTTGTGTCTCCCATGGGACTCGGATCCCATGTGGGATCTCCATCCCTGGAGAGGCCCAGAGGTGCCCTTCCAGACCCTCCTCTTCTCCCTTTTCCCCCTGGCTATTTCTGATCTACCCATCCTCTCCAGGTACCGCTGCAGGGGCGGGAAGGGACGGCTCCCTGCCCGCCGCCAGCCCACCCAGCCGGGACACACCGCAGCCTGGTGCAAAGCTGACCTGGGCCTTTCGCCTGAGGAAACGTGCAGTTCAGCTGATGCCACCGATCGGCATCCAGAGTGCTCACACTTGCACGCCACGCGTTGCTTATCCTGTCCCTGCGCCCGCAATCTTGAGTAATGGGGCCTGACACGTGTGTTTTTCCAGAACACAATCTCTTCAGATCAAATTAATTCTGTGATTTCCATCTGCTTCCTCCTCTGTATAAACGATGAAGACTTCCTGAAGCTAACAGCCAAGCTTGCTCGAAGCTGGGACATTAAAATTAATCTTTTGTTCTCGGGTACTTTCTGTAGCCTGATGACTCTGGGTGCTACTTCTCCCTTCTCGCCCGCAGACCTGTAGGTCCCAAAGCTGCAGGCAAAGAGGCATTTTAGCGAGGGAAGAGGAGGGCAGGGCAGGGTGTGAAGTGACTTGTCTGTGGGTCTGAGCATGCCTGGAGACTCACACTGAAGGGTCTTTGCTGAGACCTTCCCTGTTGAGTTGCTGCCGGCGCGTGGAGTGAGGGCAGTGCTGTGGGTCCACCACGAATGGCTTCGAACAAGCCCACATCTGCATCCCACTTCCCTGATCCAAGGGTGAGATTGGCACCCACCCAGGTGTTTCTGAGGACATGGTAACTGAGGGCTGTGTTTAAAATCACCAGACGATCTCTCCTTCCCAATTTGGGGGGGTGTGCGCTGAATAGGATGTTTGTATTTGAGCCCTAGCAACACTGTGTCCTGTAGGTCCTCTTTGCATTAAGAGGAACTGAGATTTTGATGGGAACATCTTGTGTTGTGCATGCATTTCCCCTCTCCCGCTTATCAGAGGTTGCATCATGTTGCTTATATTAAAGTCTGAAATACAGATGAAGCTGTGAAGCATGAGTAGTAAACGCTGCTCCTCAGTAGATACCCCAGAAGCACATCCCGTGTTAATAAAGGGTATTGGGTGAATAAAATGCCTTTTACTCCCTGATCAAGACATTTTTGTTCACTGCTTTTTAGCAAAATACAGTGTTGGGTCTAAGCTGGGATGTTTATATTTTTGTGTGGCTCTACATTTGCATTTTCTCACGTCTAGTTCTATAACCTGACTGCATTGCTAGTGTAAGTAGTGCTGGCACCAAAAATTTTCATAGCCTGTAAAAGGCATGGAGCAGAAGTCTAGAGAACATAACCTGCATCTGTCGCCGGCTTGCAGTGCAACCACCAGTACTTACCTTACAGGTAGAACCTCTCTCAATCAGAGCTCTGAAAGCCCTTGGTGAAGTGTATTCCTTCTTTTTTAAAAAATGCTAATCGTGTCCTTATCCAGGTTTTTGTTCGAGCAAGATGCAGTGTGTCCTGGTGCTGAGCTGCAGCTTTCTTGGCTTGCTCTGCTCACCAGGTGGGTCTGTTCCAGTGGGATTTTTAAGTGTCGTGGATTTTAAACTGATTAATTAAAAATTTACAAACATCAGCATGGAGTCTTCACGCTTACTTCAGCATCACCCCTCAGGGACAGGCCTGGTTGATGCTTTCGGTAAGGTCAAGTCCCTCTTTCTAACACTGGTTTTACTTGTGTCTGCTTTTGTGTCCTTCTCTTGCCTGCCAATTGTGAGGTCTACATCCCTGTTACACAAGCGAATGTTGTCGGTGTTTTCCTTCTTGATTGTTCTGCGTGTAATTTAGATTCCATTAGCAGCGTTTAGATTATGTCATTGCATCATTTTAACGGTGTTTTTCTTGGCTGCAGGTTTGATTTTCTTGGCATTGCAGTTAGGGCACCTTTGCGGACATGTACACTTGCTAGCTGCACACTCCGTTTCCCCTTTTGTGCACCTTGCGCTCGCCTCTGCCATTCCAAACTGCAAAGTACTTCTTTTGCAATTCTTTCCTTGCTTGTTCGCAATGGCTAACGCAATTTCTCTTCCCCTTTAATTTTCATACATCAGTACTTATCTTGGATGAAAGTTGTCCATATACTACATGAAATCCTTGAAGTTTTCTTTTTGGTAGCAGTGCCTAGAAGATGCAGGCAAGGATCAGGAACAATTTGCACTGGTTCTGCACAGGTAAAACCCAGTGCTCCTGGTCCCCAAGTGCTTCTGCTCTAACCTTCACACGGGACAACAGAGGGATGCGGACAGGAAAACAGGAGCATCAGAAAATGATGATGCAGCATTACCCAGCATCATAGACCTTCATGCTCGGCACTAACCTTTTCAGACCTTTGTCAGCAGCCGTGCAAAGGGATTTAAAAGGAAATGTGAAGGATAGCTAGGTACTTTTGAGTGTTCTTCAGCACTGCATCCGCAGCTCTGCTGTCACATTTTGCTTGTCCTTCTCTGGATGCGCACCTTCCCAACAGAATGGATTTAGGATTGTATTTTAACCTGGGCCGTTTAGCAAAGCCCATTCCTTACTCCCAGCAGTTCTGCTTTCAAGGTGTCTCCAGCTTCCCACAACATTAGTGCAGGGCTCTTGGTGGATTCATTCAAATCCTCACCTTTTTCATCCCCAATACTATTATAACACAATCTGCCTTTTCTTGTAAGAGCTGACAGTCAAATCAGACCTGTGTGGTTTGCCAGTACAAAGTCATCTGTTTTCTTACATTACCAATTATATTTCTTGCTAGTGCTTTTTGTTAAACAAAACCAAAGCAATTTCTCCCCAACAACAATCTTTTTCTCCTCTAAACCCATCAGAAATCCTATAAAGGCATTGAGCTAGAATCTGCATCTTCCTTTTCTCTCCTCCTGCCCATGTACTGCTATTTCTGTGCTCTCTGCCCTGGCATTCCCAACTTTCAGCCACAGCACCCGGCCCCAGTAAAGCCGGTGCTGGCTCCCAGGAAAGCCGTGGGCAAGTGTGGTATGTGCCGTAATTCCCACCACACAGAGCAAGTTCACCAAACTCGAGGCCTCCAGGAACCTAATAGCAAACTAGAAATGCAAGCAACATGCTGCCCTCGTGACTTCTTGTCCTAAGATACAGGAAGAAATAGGAAAAAAATTAGCCCAGCAACGACTCTGCAAGAAAGCGGTGCTGGAAGCACAAGGTTTGACTCAGGGATGGTCCCCGTGCTGCCGTCGTGTCCTGCTCCTTGGTGGAAAGGCAATGTGAGTAACCACGAAGCTGAGTGAGGTCTGGCAAGGGCTGCTGTCCCTGGCTCCTGTGCAGGCAGCAAACTCCCAGAAGCACGGAGAAGAAAGAGGGGAGGGAAAATTGATAGGGCTGGGAGCCGATACACAGCCCAGCGCAGGCAGATGCTTCCCAAAAGGAATCTCCAAAGTAAACACAATTGTGCAAGCCACTTCTGTGCCACGTTGGAAAAGAGGGCCAGAATTTTCTGATTCTTTTTCATGTATATCTGCCCAAAAGTGCATGTTTTGGACGCCCCGGGGTTGAGCAAGGAGAAGTTAAGATCATGCTGTCAGCTGCGCTCCGGGTCTGGGCTTGCAGCGCCCCGAGTTCGTTCTGCTAAGGAAAGGACACGGAGCTCCAAAAGCAGGTGAGGTTTGCGCTTGTGCCAGGATGGCCTTTCTAAAACAAATATGTCTTTCTTTCCCCCATCTCTTAGCCTTTCACCAGCTAGCCACTTCCCAGCCCCTTCCTCTCCCCTGTACATGGATTTTAAGGCTTTTCTGCGTACTGCGGAGAGGCGGCTCCCCCAGCCGAGGAGCCCGGAGGAGCAGCTGGCGGGGGCTGAGCTGGAGGCAGCGCTGGGCAGGGGGCTGCGCACACCACTTCTTCTCAGTGTTTTGGCACACCCCACTAGCCCATTTTCCTGAAACCGTAACTAATGGTGCTTTCCTCTAAAACCCATCAAGGGCACAAAATCAAACTGAACCAGGGAATTTTTTTTTTAAGCATGATCTTTTCAGAAATAAAGTCTTTGTTCAGGCCCAGCCTCAATATGTCACGGACCAACTCAATTCCTCAATTCATGGGCAAACTGCAGGTAGGAAAGTCCCACAAGCGAAAGGCTCGTTGCAGGATCTGCTCCACCTTCCTGTCAACATGAGATGGGTTTTCTGCTTTCTGAGGAGCGGATCTTCACGGCCTCAGCTAACAAAGTCAGGTCTGGTCTCTCTCCAGGGAAGACTGGCTCCTTTTCCAGTCCTGCTTCAACTACTCCGTCTGACTTCGACCCCGCTCAAAGGTTTGCCCTAGCTGATGAGCTGGCAGGTTGGTAAAGGAACAGGAGATCCTTCAACATCTCTGGGCTGTTGCGTGTATCAGGTCCCTGGTGGTCAGAAGACTGAAAAATAGAAGGAACCATCTCATGTTGGAAAACATATGAATTTTTCATCTTAGTATCTGTACGAGGGATCAGGACCCCAGCTGACCTCCCCGGTGGCTGTGTCTGAGACGGGCTCCTCGCTAGTCACAAGACACCTGCACAGAGGACGGTGCCCGGCCAGGAGCCGCTCCTCCATGCCCTGGTCCAGCACGGTGGGGACGGGGTGCCAGCGCAGGAGCCTGCGAGGCTGCTCTGAGTCACCCTTTGGAAGGGACTCGCTTCCTTGCTCTCCGATCCAAGGCTGCTTTCTTGGCAGAAACCTCCCCCAGCAGCTGGTGATAAACTCGCTGCTTCAGGTTGGGAGAGCTGGTTGGTTTGGGCTTTTTCCAGTGTTTGCTCTGATACACAATTAATTAAACGTAAGTGCCTCTATTTATTGCTCTCTAGAGAAACTCTGCTGGCTTGCGTGCCCTGGCCTTTGGGGACATTTCTATTGTTTCAGCTACCGCCAAAGGCAAGGAAAGCTAAATCATGCTCTCCTTCAGTGCGATGGGAGGCAGCTCACCCACCACCGTGCCTTAGCATGGCTTGCGGTTGCCTAAACATCGTCTTTAATGAGAGACACTCTGCAGTGGATTTGGCATTACAAGGTGACCACGACCAGCAAGGTCTGGGCTCTGTCACCAACCCAAGCAAGGTCAAATCAGTTTGAAATAGTTGACTGGTCTTTCACCATCAACAAGCAGCCTTGGAAGATTGCAAGGAAAGTTTGAGAGAGGGAAATGGTTTGACGTAATTCAGGTAACAAAAAATTTAATCTGTGAGCATCGTGTTACAGGCTTACTGCCAAATCTCTTTTCCAAGGGCTTCACCTGCCTGAGGAGCGAAAGTAACTTGGATCCAACCTGTGTTTTGTCATGTCCTGGTTTAGAGGTGCACCTACATTTCTGAAGTGCCAGCATGGTAGTCATTCCCTGCTGGCAGCCTGTCTTGATGCATTTGGTATTGGGGTTGCATGGCCCAAGAAAAACCACGAGGGCTTCGAAGCATGGTGTCCAGGGCCACAGGTACCCAGATCAAAGGCTGCTCGCTTCACCAGATTGGTTTACAAAGCAGAGGCTTTCCTCAGCCAGTCCTTGCTGATGGAAAACGCCTGCTTAGCTCCAGCTGGATCTTTCTAGAGCCCAGAAATGTCTGATTAAGGCCAAGCAAAGCAAGGGGCTGTGGATGCTGGGGGAGGGTTTACCTGGAGCCGTGCAGGGGTTTCACTGCCAGCCATCCTGCCTCGCTCGAGGAGCTCTGTCTCCTCAGCCTGGAGGACATGGGAGTGGCGCAACCACCTCCGACACGCTGCAGGTCACAGCGTGGCATTGCCAGGGAAAACAGATTGCTTTTCTTTGCCTCAGAAGGTTGAGCAGTGACCTGCAGTGCATCGGGAGCTGCTGGAACAGTTGAATAACCACACAGCTTGGGAGCAGGTGGACAGCAGTGGGCAATAACCTCACCCCTGGGACAGTCCTGTCTCCATCCCCACCGCAGTGGAGTCCTGTCCCATACCCAGGATGCAGCCACTGATTGAGCCCTAGGGCCAGATCAGACACATGGCAAGGGGAAGGGACCAGGGAAAGCGCATCACGAACCCGGTTGCCAGCAGCCTGTGCCACTCCCGACTTTAAGCCCATGGCAAGCTGACAGCAGCTTGTTCTGATTCCTCACTCCAGCTTATGGCTGAAGATACCTTCCATGTCCTTCTCTGGAAGGGTGAAGCCCTTAAACATTTTCCAGAGTCCATATAATCAATATTTCTCTGATAATCTAATTACTAAAGTGAAGCCAGACCAGCTGATTCGTACAAGCCACTTACAGCGTTAACAGGTCACAGCTCTGAGCCCAAGGTCGGTGTTTTTCAACCTCTTTGGCTTGCCAAAGTTTCCAGGGAATTTGCAGACCCATGAAACAGGTTTAGGCTGACCGGCGCTAAGCTTGTTTTTTCAGCCCGTAACTTGGCCATATGCTCCTTTCACCCACAGTGTTGATGTAAGGGATTCTCACCACCTTCCTCTCCCTTGTGCCAGGCACTGACTGGAGTTAAAGTAATTGCAGATCTAATCGTTTTCAGAGTATTTTTAACCAGCTGCTTTCACAGTGCAGCCTCGCAAACCCTTCTGCCTGGCTGCAGACCACAGCTCGAAAAAACATTGCCCTGCATTCTCACCTTGCTTCAAGCCATGTCCATGTTCAAAGGCAGCACCATTTCCTGGATAACCGCAGGTTGGAGGGCTCAGGACAGCGTTTAAGGACTCAGGACAGTGTTTAAGGACTCACCAGCCACACCAATGGGAATGGCTGTGCCTGCTAGGCTGGGCTCACCAACCTTGTGTCAAACCCCAGTGTTTCAGTTAGAGCTCACAGGCTTCCCCATGCCTGCATTTGCTGCTTTTCCTTATTCCATACATGTGGGTTTATTTTATAAATAGAAACTTCTCAAGAAGCCCATAGGCATTCAGACCAGAATGGATTCAGCCTTTTAGTCAGCAAGGTGCTTCACTTGAGGCATTAGAGCCCCACTGAGATCAGTGGGCGACTGCCTGTGGTGAAGAGCCCTGCAAAACCTGAAGGCCAGAGGATTTCCTGGCTATAAGGCATCCACCAGAGCAGAACATCAACAAACACCTCTAATGGCCTATTTATGTGCATCAGATGAGAACAACTTGTTCAGCAGTGCTCTTCTACTGCAACAGTTACATTTATGCATGCAAAAATCTTGCAAAATCTGGCACAGACCCACTGTGGTTTAATGCAAAATAGCCTAAAAAAACCCGCAACAACAAAAACTCAACCATACCTCTCTCAGAAAAAACCCTTAAAATAGAGCAGGGAGGGAGAGAAAAATAGCAGCGTTGATTTCCTCTTTCGCAGTCAGCTAGACAAGTAAACTGCTAGCAGTGGCTTATGTATTTATTACCCAATAGCTCCAGTATCAGACTGGTTTACTTCAGGACTGAACACTTAACACTACCGTGCCGTGAGAACCCTTCCTCTGCACACAGAGTTGTGCTGCGTCAGCCTGAAATACAGACCTGGCTGTAAAATGGGGGTGAGAAGTTGTTCGCCAAATGGCTATTTGCAAATACCACCAAAGCCAAAATTAGTCTTTGAGGAAGTTTAGCTTCAGGCTGTTGTTTCCAAACAGCTGTGTTAAGTACTTGGGGAACACAAGTAAATCTTGATTTTTGGTCGCATCTGTCAGCAAGAGCTGTATCTGCTGTCAATGGAAAAGGCTGGAAGAAAAATGGTGAACTGCAAAACAATTGCAGCAAAGGGTCATACAGGTAACAGTAACCATAAAACTTACTGGGCGTCCTCGCCCTGATCCTGGGAAGCTTGTGGTAGTTTGCCATTAAATTTCAACAGAAAATAGGACACCACCTTCTCTCATTTAAGGTACTCTGGGAGATACTAGAATAAACTCTGTGAATTATCCCCTTCATGGTATTCCTTTTTCCATCTCCCTACAATCAGTTTGCAAGGGCAGGACAACAAATCTGATACACATCTGATTCCCAGATTTTTAATATAAGCATAGCCACAATGAACAGCCAGCAATCTGACAGCACCACTTTTTTTTTTTAAAAAAACAACAATATCATGGCTAAAAACCAAACTACATCCGGTCTCTGCAAGGGAATGAATAAACCAGAGCAGCCAATAGTGTCCCAAACGTGTAGCTGTGGCCAAGGGAACCAGCCCTTGCTACTGGGACTATAGGTTTGTCAAATTCATGTGACAAGAGAAAAGGACTCCGGCACCAAGGCCACTTACTGGGACTGGCAATAGCTCACAGCAGCACTTAACTGTAGCACACCCATCACCTGTCCTTAGGATGGAAAAATCTCACCCATTTCCAGGAGACAAAGTACAGTATGAAAGGTGTGCAGCCCTATTTCCCCTGGGCTTTGCTGTTAAAACCGACTGGCAGTACCAGAGGCATGCGGCAAAGATGCACTGCCACCTCTTGTTTAGACAGTGCAATAGAAAAGCAGGGGCTGGCAGCAAGCATCGCCCTGCCAAGCTGCAGGCAGTAGCAATGCCTCCAACCACAGATCATATTAAACAGTTTTATATATAGTTATATCCACTTGAGGGGAAATAAAAGAGGCTTTTATGGTGCCCTCCCAGCATCCGTGCTGGCAAGAACAGTTTGCTGGCAGTGAAGCTGCTTTTAGCCCAGAGTACTTGTTCAGGAGCATCGCAAGGACATTTCTGCACTGTGGGAAGTGGGGGCTCCCACCCACTAAAGGTGACCACCCAACATGGAGCACACCGCTGCCGCCACCACAGCCCTTCATCGAGAGCTACCAGCGCAATCCAGAGTTAGGCAGCAGAAAATCAGCAACGGTACAAACCACAGACCCAAACTAGACTTTCACACATTTGTATGTTTATTATTTCAAAGTACAATATATACATAATGTATAGTGATATCTTCAAAAACTTTATACAGAAACAGGTATCTACAAAATTAAATCAATAGACATTCTGTGTATATTCAGACAACGTACATACATATATTGGAAGAGTCAACATAGTTTCAGTTAGAACACGGAAATGGGAAGGAAACCCCTATCCATCTTGGAAAAGGTCTAAATACCACCCTGCTCCCTCTGCAATGCAGCCCTCTGCCCTTCCACGGGTTTCAGGTGGCTGCGGAGACATGGTAAGTCTGATTCCTAGTGCCACCTGCTGCTGATGTTTACTGTCACAGTTGTTCCCACTGACAGCGGGAAGGGTGAAGGCCCATTCAGACAGGTCTTGTTCTCTGAACCCCTTCCTAGATTCGGGTCTCTGCAGCATGCAGGCACTCAGCTTTACACTCTGTGCAGCCGAAGCCAGAGATCTGATTTTTTTTTTTTAGTTATGAACCAAAATATTGTAATGAAAAATATTTCAAGAGAGTAACTTCAGTTTTAGTAGCTGGAGATACTGCAGGTGTTGCCAGCGACAAGTGAAGATGATGAGAACATATCTGAGGAACAAATTGATCTCCACTGTTTTCTGGAGACTAAAATTAAAAATATTGCACAAGTCTATGTGGCAAAAAGCCAGTGACTTCTATAGCATAAAATGGTATTCTTCAGTTCAGAGAGTCTGGCTTTAGCCAACAGTGCTGGATTTCACAGAGGGTGGAAAAGCACAGGCAGCTTTTCTGTAGGGCCTCGAACAACATCTGGATGTGCAATGTTTGAATTAGAAGAGCACCCTGAGTATTTAAGAAACAGATGTTTAAGCCTGTGGGACACAACTAGCTACAAGCTCCGAATTTCCAAAAGCAGCCTGTGGCAGTTACAATGCCTAATGGACACTGAATTTCAGTGATAGCTATGTAGCTAACTGCTCCAGGCTGCCTTCAAAACTAGTTTATCAGTTTCTCTCTAAAATTCAGTTTATCTGAGGACAGTTTTCAATCTCAGGTTCATAACATAAAAAGTTTCCAAAACGAGGGTAAGTGAAATGCAATTGCTATGCAAGCCTTGCACCCACCCTGCACCAGCTGGTGCTCACCTGTGTGAACCACCCCACAGAAACACACCTTTTCACAGCAGTGTTCTTGTTACCAACAATACTACACTCCTGACAATCTACCCCATGGAAACAGCAGGCAGGTGGCTTGCCAGCAACATTTTTATGGCTATTACACCACTGTCTCTCCGGAATGAGCAACATCATTAAGCAGAGCTGCTGGCTGACCCTGTCATGTATTCATCACATTCTGGGCTTACTGGATAGAGAGTCATTTGCCAATGTGTGAGCTAGAATGAAATTTCCATCTCTGCCAGGTATGTTTAAAATAACGCCTGTAGAAGATGACTTTGGTCCATGAAAATACCGTGCACAATAAACGATGTGATATTTTGACTGCTTTGTGTGCCTCCATAACCAAGAAAAGAAGTCTGAAAAGCTGCTAGTGCTACAGAAAGGAAGCAGGATTTCCAGCTGGGCAGGAGGACAGCTAACTAGGTTTCTCAAATAACTTAAAAGGAGATACAACCATGCCAAAAAGAAATAAGAATTTCCACAATGTCATTGCACTTATTCCATCTGCACCACACCTCTCCTTCATTCACATTGTACACCTGGAGAACATACATTAAATGATTACAATATTAACATGTTATCTAAAATACTGGAGTCATTCAGCTGAATGCCTGAAAATATCCAGAGATCTGGTACATTAAAGCATGAAAACACAAACATACAAGACCTAAGCTATGTTTTGACATGCAAATTGTTTCAAATACTTTCTTTCAGCAGAAGGTCTAGTTCAGTCATGAACAACTGCCTGTTCACTTCCTGGAAACTGGTGACAAATCTGCTTCAGCAGAGCCAGGTATTTTCCTTTTCACATCACTCAACAGTAAAGCAGAGGTAGTCCCATGACTGGACTGGTCCAAATTCCTTAACACTTCAGATTACCATTGCCCTTGGAATTAGAAAAATATATGTATAAAAACCCACCCAGATTAAACTCACAGTTTCTACAATGCTCGGTCAGGTTTTAAATAATTTGTTTCCACCCTCCCTTTCTAAAGATATAATTAATCCTTTGACACTGAAAGGACCTGCCACCCAAGACTCCTGGAGCTCTTTGGACCACAACTCAAGTCTTGATCCCTCAAGGACTCAGAGATGCCCATCTTTAAAGTAAAATGGAAGTCTTAGTGTCTCAAATCAAACAACTCAAACCAAATCAGGCCCTTTTGCTCAATTTGGTTCATTACGAAGCTCAAGTGACTCAGTGGCACCTGAAAATGGAGTACACACCCCTACGACACCTAGATGCCTTGACAAATTATCCCCGTGTGCTGCCAGATTCAGATCTCTTGTGTATGATGCAAATGGTGCCTGCGGTAAGATAGATTTTTTCCCCCTGTCCCCCCAAGTATCCTTTCTGATTAAAATAGCTAAAGCAATGCTATTGTAAATGTACACTGAATCTTTTTTCATGATAATATGAAGTTCAAGTATTTAATAAAAACCCAAAGTATATATTTACATTGTGATCTGGTCAATTCATTTTGGTCAAAAGGCAATAAATACAGAAATCTATGCATTTACTGCTAGAACAGAGATATTTCAGATCCTGCAAATTACTTATCCTGGAATTAAAATGCGAACATGACATTGTAACTAACCAGAATCTTGTCACCTTGATACTCTTCCTCCATCACCCTCTCAGCCACTGAAGGACTAAGTAACAGTTCTCAGTTCATGCCATTTTGACCAACTAATTCTTCACAACAGTAAAATTAAGGAGTTGCACAGATTTCTGTGCTGCTTTCACAGTCCAACCAATAGATTAAAATCCCATTGAGATATATTTCCCATTTCTTACCATTACTTTCACTGGCTGGTCTAGCCACAGTTAATGACAAAACTTAGTTAGCTTCCACTTGTTTTTGAAAACAGATTTTCTGATCAAAACAGATGCAGTCACGATGTCTACCTGTACATATGTAATAATGGGCAGTTAAAACTCCTACTCTTTAAATGCTGTAAGTTACGCAGAAGGCCAGCGAACTTTATTAACCAATTGTCTTATATCACACTTCTTTAGATCCGTATGTCTAAAGATCAAGGGTTTACAGGATTTGTTGAATTATTTGTTTCAGTTACACATACTCAACAACTGAATCAAAGCTTCTTAATCCCTTAGTTTTACTGTTGTTTCACTTCTTTTGAATAAAGAAACTGACCAGTTGAATGTTAATCTAAAGCAGAAAATATACAATATCATGGCCACCACTTAAAAAACAAAATTTTGTGACAAAGCATCTTCCCATGCATATGTCAAAAATGCTTAATCAACTAAGTATCAGAAATAATATGCAAGAAAGGAAATAACATCTGAAAGCCCTTAGAGCTCAGTAACACTGGGTATGTTCAACAGCAACTAAGACATAATTGGTTTTATTTTTTCAAGCTCCATCATTAAGAGACTGATTAATTATACAGTGCAGAAATTAAAATCTCACTACAACTCACTCAAAACATAGTATGCACTGCAAAGCATCTGTATGTTCTTCCAAATAAAAGTGTTAGATAAATGCAGTATGTAGTAAAATTCAGCAACACCTCAGGCTTGTATTGGGTAGACAGAACCACGTTGATGCCAAACCCTGTAGATCTCTCACACGAGTAAGCCTGTATGGTTAAAGGCTGTATATGCAAAATACCAGATGCTTGTGCTGGCAGGCAATCAAATTTCAGGAAAAATGTAAAAAACAGTGGTCTGTAGCACCTGCCTTTTTTGCATCTTTATGTTAGTTATTCCATAAAAGTTTTAGTTATGTCTGCTTTATTCTCTGTTCCAGTTCATGCTTGTGTTTAATAAGCCGTTCTATTTCGGTTCCTAGAGTTTGAAGGTTTTCCTTTGGGGAGGAAAAAAAAGAATAGGGTAAGTTATACAGGAAAAATGAGTCAATCAGCACAAAACACACTAGTAAGTTAAAATTACTGTTTATGTCAGCAGGTTGATACTTTCAAGTATCCAGAACAAGCACAAGTGATTAGACAAAGCTGAAGAAAACCAAGCTCATTTCAGTAAAGGATGCAAAGCTCTCAGCAAGTCTTTTTTTGCAGTTATAATACTCTACAGGCTGTCTAGAAAGTATAGCGTTCAAGGGGAATGATGATTACAGGAAGAAATCTCCAACTTCTGCAGAACACTGCAGTCCAGCTGGCACCCTGCACATTTTCCAGCTTGCCATCTTTCCCTTGCAGCAGACACGCTGCCCCAATAGCTCAAGAGGGTACCGAGCTACTGGCACAAGGCCAGGCAGGCAGAGCCCATGCCCCTGGCTCCACGTGACTGGGGGAGAGCATGGAGAGGCCCTTTCCCGCTGAATGCACAGGCAGCCCAGAATTTATTTCAAGAAGCAGCCCATTAGTGCAGCATACACAGGGTCCCAAAACAGAGGTTCAGTGTGGATCATGGTACAGAACTCTTCGATTAACCCAATGCTATCAGTGTCACCAATTCACAATGAGCTGACTTCTGAAAAGCCTCCTCCTTTTCACAGCATGCATCTCTTTGAAGGTAGTATCTCAGAACCACAAGAACATGCTGAAGAACTGGCACAGCTACTCACTTTCAATGTAATATTTTTCAGTAATGTATCTTCTAACACAGCCTGCAGCTTCCTGTTTATCTCTAAGGAGAGTTCCAATGTGAGACCACTGTCTGCAGGATGAGATGTATACAGAGATGCCATAATCCCGCCCCGCCTACTCAAGTGTACTTTGTTAAAGTCAGAGGCCTCTGATGATAGTGTTCCAGCTTCTTCCCGCAAAATGTAACTCTGAATAATTCTGGGGGGAAAAAAAATTAAAAAAACATTATAGCATAACAAGGCAGTGAAAAGCCAGACATTGAAGTAACTTCAGATTCCTGACATAACAGTAATTTTATTTTCAAGCAGTACTGCATTACTGAAAAGGCAGTAAAAATCAACTGCAATTTCTAGGTCAGAAGAAAACCTGGGGTACCACAAGTGCTACAGGAGATGTTGGTAAGCTGAGTCAGTACAATGCACAAGGGTTTATGTATTTAGAAGTATTTAGAGAAAGTAATATTGCTACTGGAGCAAAAAAGGTACTTAAAAAATGCCTCTCTCTACTCTTCTTTGCTGAAAGACTCCTGACAGGGAATCTTAAGCTTTCTACAGATGAGACATTACAAAATCTCTGGTTAAGAGTCTTCACAAGCTGGGATCATGTTCTATCAAATGGTACCAGATGGGCATAAATGTATAGGCTTGTTAAGCAAGGGCTATACTTAACAGACAACTGTACTTTCCAGAGGAAGGTATATGCCACAGTTTCTTCCCCTCCTAACTGAAGTTTCAGACATCACCCTGGAAGATGAGTTTTCCATGTAAGTGGAATCTTATCTTGCACGTTAAATACCAACCACCTTTGGCTCAGATACATTGTTTGTTTGACAAGTATGCCAGACTAGCATCTGGAATTACGCAGATTCTCCTTCCAAAACAAACACTTACAATCAGCACCCTTTTAAGCACATGAAGAGAATGAACTCTTCTGTTAGCCAGTGGCAGCAATCCACCTCAAATCAGCCACCTGGTGACCATTGTGCTACCAAAAAACACTTGCAGCATTCTATTCCTCCTGAAAAATTTTAGCAGTAAACAACTCAGCAATTACCGTAACTGCTGGGGAAAGATAAGGAGAAAAAAAAAAACCCAAGAGTAATCCTACCTTTGACATCTACTGTCACTGCAGTATTTTTATTGTTTTAAACGTTTTCATTTAGACAATTACTTGTCTTACACGAAATCCAGAATACTCGTCCAGTGCACCACCTCAACACTGAAAAACTTTATGAACAGAACTCAGAACATACTTTGTTTTTTTCCTGATTTCCTCCACCAGTTGTTTAATGTGATCCTCCATAAACTCCATCTTTTCATTTTTTCGAGCATGTGCCTTCTGTAGCCTTAGTATTCTTTCAACCAAGACAGACTTGTCCACCTCTGGGAAGCTATCCACAGCTACTGAAGATCCAGTATTCTCAGGTGACCGATCCTCATTGCTGCTGCGCGCATTAAGGGACCCTGCCAATAGATCCATATTTGTAAAAGCTCTTTTTGCTTTTATACCAGGTAACACGTCTCCACTAGTGCAGTGCATGCATTCATTACATTTCAGTAGCTTAGGATATTTTCTTCAGAATGTCAGTTTCCCTTCTATGTTTGTGGGTTTTTATATAAACAATCCCTGTAACATTTCAATGATACATGCTGAAACAGCAGTGTAGTCCCCTAGCATGGGCATAGTTCCTTTATCGTAAGTGTACTTGCTTCAGTAATGCTTATTCCTGCATAAGTACCTTCATATTCATTAATATTACCTTGTAAAAGACCGAGCTGATTTTAAACATATCCATTTTGGAGTCCACTAAAATTACAACATTACGAAAACTGTGTACAAACTGACAAAAGGCCTACGTATAAACACTCTGCAGCACTGATCACTTAGAGCTTGAAATATTTTTTTTTCTTTCTGTTCTTCTAAGTATTTCTCTCTCTTATACAGTGAGATTACAGGACACTGACAGAACTAACCAAACTTAAAAGTCAAAGATATTGAGGAAGAAAACAGATGTTGTTTTCAGTGTTGAAGATAAATGCTTTACTTCTAACTGGATAGAAAGTAATGAATTCTACACAAATACACTGACGCCTCTAAACGTGCCAATTGATTTATCATTTACACAGTTGCAACTGTCAATAGTGCAATTAAACAATGTTGGAAGCCACTGCTCATTTTTGTTTTGCCACTGGCAGCATTTAAGAGGATCCTCTATAAACTGGAGTCCTCTGAGCTTTCTCCAAAGATAAAAGCAACATTTTAAAAACCCCAAAATATATATACATTATAAACATTAAACTTTAATCTCATAATAAGAATAAGCACCTACAACTGAATTCAGCCAAGTGCATTTTGATGCCTAAAGGCTATTTTGTCAGCTTTAATGGGAGGCTGCCCACACACTGCATATGCACAAATCACAGAAAGAGCAAGGCTCACGGCAGCACACCATGGCAACCTTATTAAGATTGAAGGATTGTTTTGGTAGCCCTGCTATGTGCTGTATTACCTGATGAACTGGAACGGCTCCCCATGCTGCTGACTTCTTTGTCATAATTACCATTTTCCATCTGATCCAATTTCCTCCGTGCTAAAAGTATAATAAAATTATGGTTACCAACAGGAGATTAAAACCCAAAAATCACAGCGTTACACAACATACAAAAACTCTAATCCTCTCTGACCTGCACTGATTTAACATGGCTTGACAAATGAAAGATAATGGCAGCAACTAAAAATCTCAGGGGAAAAAAAAAACCCAAACCAAACAGTGCCCCTCCTCTCCCTGCCCCCAACGATGAAGGACCTGGACGCAACATCCACAAAGATCCCTACACCCTGCAGCAGTTGCCAGTTGAAGGGGGTAAGGTCATACGTAGAATTAACTAGGAACAATAAGACTTAAATTTGATTTTACTTTTGATTAGGACTGCCATGTAAATAACTACTGAATGACAGAAGGGCAACTCTGTTCAAGATCTGGTAACTGTATCACTACCAGGAGCTGAGTGTAGTACTTGTGCCAGAAGCACCACTGGTTCAGTGGGGATCAAGAGGGAAAGTGCACAGCTGTTCATATATATTCAAAAAGAGACATGCAGCTTGTCTTGCACAATGTCAACAGGATCTCTTCTTTCAAATACATTTCAAACATATTTGACTTAAATCTATTTGCATTCAGAGCATATGCATTATTGGGTATTTAATGATTTCTATTTGTTGACAAAATTAGTCAGTCTCTCCATATCCATCTTTAAAAACCGAAGCACTCTGTTTAATGCAGTAAGAAATAACTGTCACCAGAAATTCCTGATACAGTTAGCAACTAAGAAACTTACGGCAACTTTTGAATATACTCCTACACAGACCAGGATCCATATATACCCACAGTGACATTTCAGTAGTCACACACATGATAACAAAGACCAAGCTCTTTTGAAATAAATCTTTCATTTTGTATCTAAGCCTATTTCAAAAGTTATATTTAAGACTGAAAATTGACACTACAGCCTGTTTCCTGTAACTGCAGTTTCACCAAGATCTAACTTGCTCAGCCACTCTCATTGTCTTTTGGGACAGGGAGAGGTTGAAGGGCTACACTCAAACAATGTGCATACACAGACAGGACCCTAGTCTCTACCAGACACTGTGAAGGGGCTTACAAATGGGCTGAATTGTATCTGAAAATAATGGGCTGTATTGTATCTGAAAATAATTTCAACCTAGCTGAAGTTGTTTCGTGAGATCTTTCAGGTTTGCTGCATGCTTGCGCTTCTGGGTAGCCAGTTCATCTTTCAGTTCATCCACGTGGGTCTTCAGCGCTGTTAGTTCTTTCTGCTCTGAAGCTAGCTGAGCCTGTAGTGTCTCAACCTCTAGCTTTCGCTGATCCTCCTCTTTCTGCAACTTGGTGACCTGAAATTGTAGTTTTATTTTCAGTGATATACAAAAAAGTTCCAGCCTAACCATACTGTATGCTCAACAGCCTTAACTCTGCACTTCACTTTTCACTGGCAAATCATTCACATTTTGCATTTATTATTTAGGCTAAACACTACCACTGCAAATGAATATGCAGCACAGTGCAATGCTGCAGGAAGACTCCTGAACTATCTCCAAAACATCTATATGATACAGAGCCATGCAGAGCTGTACAGTACGGTCACATTACCTTCTGTGACTAAGTTTATTAAAAATTACATTTATCTCATCATGCAAACAGGACCTAAGAAACAGTTTACAGTAATAAACTTCACAGACAAATTACAGATTGTTTCAATGACAGTTGCACAGAAAACAACTCTACTTAAGACAGAAAGACCAACACAGTAACATCCCCTCATTCCAGTGCAGTGCGCCTCAGGATTTCTTTCCCCTTAGAAACATGAGGTGTTCATACCCCGCTGCTATTATTCTATCAAAAAGTCAACGAGAAATTGCGGTCAGGTTAAGTAAAGACACAAGGTTGAATTCGTGTGCCACATCTTTACCAGTATAAGACATCTTACTAGTGCAAAAAAAACAAGCTGCACACTGTACTCACCAGATCATCTTTAGTCTGTTGAACACATTCCAGCTGATTCTGCAGCTCTCTTTCGCTGTAAGAAAGCTTATCCAACTGGCTCTGCAAGGAATTGTTTTCAGACTGAAGCTGTGCATTCTTACTGGTTAATTTTTCAGTGAATATCAATAGCTCAGATTCTCTTTTCCGACTACCTTCAATGTCCTTCTGGAGATCAGCAATCAGAGAATTGAAACCATCTACTTCTTCCTTTAAAGCACTGATTTCTTGTTCATCTCTGTCAAAACAATTATATCTTTTTAGGGATAAGCTGAGCTTAAAGATATGAAACCTTATTGAAATAAAAGGATTCAGGTTGAGACCAAATAAGGCAGAGGAACAAATTAAAGACCCTGGGGCATCTGTTAGTCATTGGATGGTTTTAAATGCTGAGGGAGTTTGCAGATTCCATTTCATTACATGTTGCAGTGCTGAAGTGACAGGTATCTGTATCCCACAGAAAGACATGCAGTCATTAGCTTCCTCAAGGAAGACCCTATCTCTGTATTCAACTTCATGAGCTTCAGTATAGGGTATAAACAAAACCCTCAAAACCAGATCCTGTAGATAAGAGGATGGTCTGCAAAGCCAACAAAGGTGATCATTCTGTAAGAGGACTTGTCTTTAAGAGATGGGGAAAATACACCAGTTTTGAGCTTCTCCAGGACAGTGACTTCCGAAACATCCTTATCCAAGCAGTGCAGCTCCCCTTCAAAGGACCTGTCTTAATCCACTATCGCTCCCCCAATCCTCTACAAAACAAGTTCTTGTTTCTGTTGAAGCACTCCCATTAGGAGACTTTTGATCTATCACTTGTAAACCATTTGAGCGAGAAAGGCCGTATCTTCAGTTATGATCAACATTTTAGAGAAAGTGATTGAAATTAATCCCAAAGTTACATAGCTGTTAAAAAAAGTTACAGACTAAAAATGTCCTCCTCTCATTTGCTTTTGCAATATTATTTCATTCTTCAATCACAGGATTTTCTACACCTTTCTAAAACCTCACCTTCCAACATCAGCAGAAAAACCCTCACCTCTCTTTCTCACAGGGAGCATGTATATTCAAATTTAAAAATGGAATTTAAGTTATACAAAGCAAGGGCATGCATCTCACTTAATTCCCTGTCAGACAGTGTAATTACCAGGAGGCTCAATTCACTTTAAACCAACACCCCCATATCAACATGTTTCTTCAAGTAGAGGTGAGGCTCAGACAATCCAAATCATTAATCATTCTGACAATTAACTATAATTTTGTAAAACTAAGTAACCAAATTCTGCTAGAACTCCATTACTATAAATCATAAGCTTCTAGCTACCAAAATGAGAAGTTCATGTGGTTATCGACAACAGAAGTTAGCTAGCATTGCGCTACCAAAGGATAACATCAATGTATTGCACCCTGTCTTCACAGTCTTTTTTAGGCTAATTTCACCTTTCAGAAGACTTAAGACTGAACAACTATAGTATTGATTTTTTTTTTTAGCCATTTATACTGCAAAATATCTCACCTATACCTCCCATTTAAAAACCTATGCCAGAAGGCTATGCTTATATTTTACATTTCCAAATATGTTGTTTCATTTTGACAGGAGAAATCTCTAGTTAACAGTCAGGGTTGAACCAGCCAAAAATGAAATGTTAAGGCCATCCTAAAAGAGTTCTCTAGCTCATCCTTAAAGTTCTCCAGTGAAGGAGACCAGGCAACACTGGAAGTAATCAGTATCCAGCTCAGCCATAAAGTTCTTCCCAGCATTCAACCTAAAATCATCTTTCCTGCAAAACCCTTTATTTTTATCCTTCCTCCAGTGAACGGGGATAGCTGAACATTCCCTTTATAATAGCCTTTCATACATTTAAGGACATCTCCCTTCCATCTTCTCTTCCCTAGGCTAAAGAAACCTGCCTCCTCTATTCTTTTCTCATCAAGAAAACAGATAAGAGTTTGTGTGAATTAAGATTAAATTCCTTCCATTTGCTGCCAAGAAAATGAAAGGCAGTAAGTTTATTTATTCTACACAACAACAGGAAAAACAGAGGTCAAGATTCCAGGATTTCTCTTTCATAGATGATAACGGGAATTTACTGGTCCAAGTTTTAAATCTCTGGTTGAGATTCCACAACTTTATCAAACATTCTAAGGAGTACTGGAAACATGTTAAAGTCAGAGAAGTAAAAGACAATATGAAACTTGATGTAGGGATAATAAGTATTGTATGGGAAGGATACTTAAAAAAAATTGATCCAAATTGAATAGGAATGAGAAACAGATATTTAAACATGTCTCAATTACTGAGAGGAAAAGACAACTGGAAAAACACATTTGTAGTTTCAGACTGTGATCACAGTCATTTTAATTCATTTGGCAAGATCCCAAGTCAAAAATAACTGTTATTGATCGAACTGTAAGCTTTGGTTGTCTCTAACAGATTGCAGTTTCCCTAGAAAGGCTGATGACACAGTGCCAATACAGCTGACCAGCACACAGCAAATGCAAAATGCTTCGTTCTCTAAACCCTGAGGAGGCATATAATCACTGAAATATTTTTCAATGATAAGTAAGAGCTGTTTAAAAGCACAGGAGGGACACGTGGGTGGTTCTGCTTATCTGACATTTATCTATCTCCATTTATGCAACACCATTAGAATCAGTGAAGTGGACAGCATTTGTACAGTCTAGTCCACAGATACCATATAGAAACATGACTATGCTCAGACACTCCTGAAGTGCCCACAAACCCAACTCTTCTGAGATTATTTCCCTCCCATTCTTAAAGTGAGCACACTTTAACACAGCAGAATGAATTCCAGTCCATTAGAAATACAAGTGCTCCCTTCTATCTGAATATAGCATCTGTCAAATATATAAAATTGTTTTTGTTAAATACTTTCATTCAACCATCACAATTTTGAAGCAATCTACCTTTCCAGTTCAGTTGCTTTTCCCCAATTTTTCAATAAAACAAGCACTGCACAGACACCTAGAAGATGTAATTTCCCACAGAGTATGCCAGAAAGCAAGCACCACTTATTCTAATAATGAAAGACCTAAGAATTACACTTATCAGTCTCAATCCCCACGTCTTATAAGAGGCCACCAAGGTTGTCTCCAGTACTAGCAATATTGATTCAGATAAGAAAAACACTGAAATTAAGACAGGGATTCTTCAAATTACAATATATTTTAAAGTATGGATAATTTTAATAAAAAAACTTCCCACTTTCCAGATAATCTTTTAAACCATTCCTCAAAGTGCATAGCTGTACCTCTGATGTTGATCCTGCAGACGATCTACAGTTTTGACTCTGTCCAGCAAATTCTGAATTTCAGTTTTCTGTCTATTAATGATTTCTTTATACTTGGATAACTCATCTTCTGTTCTTAAACGCTCATCCTCTAGACACTTTACCTAAATAGGGAAAAATAAAAATCAGAAACTATTTATTCTGCCAACCTTCAGAGCTGAATTATTCTGATCAAATGTCTAGATTGTTGTACAAAACTCCTGTGTTATTTTTCAGTGATTCCAAGTAGCTTAGAACAATATCCCAAATATTTCAGATCAAATACAGTCAGAAAAATAAACAGACAAAAAAATGCAAAAAAAAAAAATCAAATTAAACAAGTGTGATTAACATTAGTTTTGTCCAAAGACTCAAACTTAAGAGTCTAATGGACCAGGATCCAAAGACATCATCTTGCCACAGTTACCATGCCAACCCCTTATGTCTTCCTCCCTTTTTCTAAGCTCCTATTGAGCTAAAACCCTACTCTGGATAGAGGGACTGGCACGCTAATCTATAGACTGTTCAGAAGTTATGGATAGCATATACTCCTTACCAGAGGTCACATATATGAAAAATTTACAAGTATTTTTCATTTTCCAAAGTCACTAAATTTACAGGATGTTTACTAAAATCTTTCTCACAACTTTTCAGTTAAATGAGATGCATACCATGAAACAAAACATTGTTGTACTACAGATCAACTGATACTCCCTAACTGAAAGGCTACCCAGAGTCACAGTTACATATCGCTTCTAGTCTCATGTCAGCCAGTCTCTACTCACACTGTTTATTACGAAAGAAGTAAAAATACAATTAACAGATTGAATATAGTCTTGTTCCAAAATGCAACACTATGCCTTTAGCCCCACTGCAATCCAACACAGCACATGTTACCTTTGTTCTCAGTGTTCGAAGCTCATCCATGCCTTCCTTAAATGTTCTCTTCAAGTCTTCCAGTTCTTTTATTTTTGCATGATGCACCTTTTTAAAGAGTGAGAAGCTCCTTGAGAAATCTAAATGGACAGTGGCATCTCCTGGGATGTCAAAAAAAAAATCTAGGCCAGTGCAGGCCACCACAACAGCTGAGAGGGCTTAAGGCAGAACAGGACCCCTAAAGGTTTGGTTTACTTACTCAAAAAGCAAAGCAAAGCCTAAAAGCTTCATTATTCTCAGAAGAACTGAGAACAAAAGTGAGATTACACACTCTGGTTTTATGTGTACAAATCTAAGCCACAACAGCCCCGAGGGAAAGTTCTAGGCAAACTGATGATGTTAAATGCATATATGAGCTGTGAGCAGATACTAAATCATTAGAGAATTTAGCTTTTGGGCTAGCAAATCTCTACACAGAACAGAGGCTGTCCCCTGTCTCTCCTTGCCATACAGCTTGGCAAAATACTAGTCAAAGAAAGGCCTGCCTATCATCAGAATTTGTACTCTAAACTATAGCAACGTTCATGTTTATAAACGAAAGAGAGTTATTTTGTCCTCATTATATCATCCTTTTCCCATAACTTTGATTTTAAAAAGTGCATCCAAGGCAATAGCTAAAAACATCCTCCAAAAAGCCAGAGCTGGATGCAGATACCTGGGCCGTAGTATTAGGCCAAAAAGAAAAATGTTTGGCAAAAACTGTAAGCAGCTTAAAATAAGATTCTCAAAATTAAAAACTCATGGCATTCTTAATGACTGAAGTTACCAACTGTGTTGTCTCCGCACACCACATATTTACCTCCAGGTGATCAGACTTCTCCTGAATTTGCTTCTCTAGCTCTCCTTTAGTTACTCGGAGTTTTGCATCCAATTCATTTGATTTAATTTCTTCTGATTCCTAAAAGGATTGAAGATACATAAGTACAGTTTTAATGTTCCCCTTTCCAGTTTTATGAGCGTCCAGGCAGCTTTTCACATCACTGAGTCTTTTCTGTAGGTACTTATCTAATAATTCTGAACATGCCAAGAAAGACCCCCACACTGCCTGCCAATCAAGACAAACATTTCCCTTTTATTTAACAACTTTCCAAGTAAAGAAATCAGTGACTAGTTGTCTCAGCTTTGTAGCTCACACAGGATAATTCTGCCCTGTTACAGCTTAAGATAAAAAGGGAGGAAAAAGACAACTCAGATGCTAAACACTAATTTCACCTCCTGAGAAAATGTGCCTACTTGATAGGTTTTTATCATTTCTTGACAGTTTTTCCTTATCTGGTCTGCTTCTTCTTTTGCTTCAGTTAATTTTGTCGTTGCATCTTTGAGGCGTTCTTTGGTTTCCTACAAAACCAGTAATAAATAATGGGTTAAACTTTTTATCGAACTTAATCTGGGAAAAGCATTTCTCATAATAAAAGTTTCCTATCCCAGTCTGGAAAGAATTAACAAAACAAACAAAAAAGTCCAGCATTATTTTTCCTCTTGCTTCCATTCAGCTATTACTTTATGCAATTTTGTTTGTTCCAACACTGAAAGCACAACAAAAGGACCTCTTGGTTATGTTCCATTCACATTTTCAGATGATCGAGTTAACTCTCTCACATAAAAACTAAACTAAAATGACAGTTAATTCATACAAAAAACAAATTAAAAGTTGATCACCAGACTAAACAGAATGACCCTCCATACATCCTCCCCTCGCATCCTTTCAACATTTCCACTCCATATCAATATCTTTAAGAGCACCACTCTGATTTTTGCTGCAGGTATTCAAATTAAAAACAAACACTTTAGAAACACATTTTAGTATTATATAAAAAGTAAACAGTATAGCAACTACATTCCTCCGGCTGTATTTTCATGTCATGGTACCGGTACCACTTCACTAACCTTGTGTGAATCCATTTCTGTTTTCAATTTGTTCTGAGCCCATTTCACTTTGATAATATGAGAATTGATTTCTTCTTTCAATTTTTCTATTTCTCTGTTGAGTCGAGTGGCTTCACCATCCTAAGAAGATTTCACAGATTTTATTTTACAGATTTAAATCATCCGGTGCTTTTACAACAAGACTCCTGCTCAAGTGTCAAAGGCAGTTGTGGTTTTTTTCCTTAGTGTCTGGATTTTGCAAAAGCATGCACAGACTTGAGTGCTCAATAATGCTTCAGCCCATAATCCAGGAAAAATAAAAAATAAAAAATATCAGTGTTCTGGTTTGAATAGCAAGGTAAGGCTGCATTACTGTTAATATACTTTTAAAAAGCCAAGCACAGTCTAGAGTTCTGATCTAAAATAACTATTCTCCTGGGTAAGCTGCACAGTCCTCTTTTTGTTCTTTTTTGGCAAAAGGATGAGGAAACACAGGTTCAAAGTGGTAAGGTCACATAATATACAGGGCTACAGACAAAAACTGTGACACCAATGGAATGGTATTACCAACTATACAGGTGCAGACTAGTGTGAGCACTGACAGCAGGATGTATGCAAGTCAAATCACTAACCTGTAAGTCAGTGCCAAGAAAGGATGTTAACAGAAGCACGTTGCCAGCATAACCTTCTATACCACTATCCACAAACCGCTGCATTAAGCCAAATTTCCAAGCTGTGTTTCTGAAGTGATAGGTTCATCTTACCAAAAAAGTTTAATGCAGCACCATATGAGGGCAGTACAATTCTTGTAAGGCTCTCGTGTAATCCTCAGGAGTTATGAAGATAGATAGTATGTTAAGTTTTGTTTTGGAAACCTGAAGTCATGCTCTCACTTCCTGTTCATGTGAAAGAGGACGCTGAGGTGATTTTTTGTTTCAGAAGCATAATTTTTAAGACTTTTATTAAGATGTATTTTTCTGATCTTTTGTGCATAGTACAATTGCTCGGAAGAAGCCCAAACCAAAGTCTGAACTCTATTAATTTATCGATTTTTGGTTCTTTCACGTGAAATAGAATTGTGACGCACAGCTGTGAAGCGCAATACAAAAAGACCTAGATAACTTCAAGAGGCTGGTGGGAATCTTCTTACTGGCTTCTAAAAAGATATGGCAAATCTTTGGAATTGGGCCTGAAAAATCCTGTTGCTTTATTACCAATTTTTAGTAGCACAAAAGAAAAAATACAGAGAGAAAACACAGAAAAATAGCAAAAAAGACTGCGATAATTTAATGCCATTACAGCCTTTAACAAAACCAAACAAGCTAGAAATTGCCTCAAAATCCAGGCATCTGCAACAAGCAGTCTTTTCAATTTTGTCAAAAAACCCACTAATGTTTCACAAACATTCAGGGAAATATTAAAAGGAACTTCAAAAAGATGACAATAAGAACTCAGTAACTTCTTCCCCTTCCCTTGGAGGAAAGGGCTTTTCACAACTATACAGTAAAACCAAATAAGAACAGATTTCTTTCACCAAGTACAATAGCAAACAAGTGATAAGGTTATTCTGATAGTGCTTTTTATCATTCACTCAAGTCATACAGCAATACTTAGAGTACCTTAGTTTCATAGAGCTGGTGCAATCTTCCTTTTTCCTGAGAAAGTTGTTTGATTTTATTAGTATGCTTTTCTATTTCTTTGTTTGCATCTCTCACTCTTCTCTCAAGTATCTCCTTTTCCTTTCGGAGGTCAAGTGACTCCTTTTCCCCTCGGACATATTTCATCACCATTGTTTCCTTTTCATGGCGTGCTTCTTCACATTTCTTGTTTGCCTTGAAAAATATTATAATAGAATGAATCAACCTTGTATTTCATAATTAAAGATGCTACTGGATATTCTCAGTATAGTAGCATAACAAAGTAGGACTCAAAAGCCCCAGTTTTGCAAAGACTAACATTAGATCCCACGTAAGTACTGGAATTACTCATACTTCCAGCACTAAATATGTGTCTAAGCAGCTGCAGCTTCACAGCTAAACATCTCAAATAAGTTATTAATACATTAGTAATTTGGAATATAATTTGTTGCTTCAGAAGGGAAGAAGTGTATTTGGTTAAGTTTTAGTAACAAAATAATTTTGTAAATACCCAGTACCAGTCCTCTGCCTTCCCTGGTCCACATGCCAACTGCACAATCACTATCCAGTGGCTTGCTTTTACAGAACCCCCTGCCCCAGCACTAACAAATCCTGCTTAAAACAAAAAAAGAATCAGACACTGAGCTTCAGAATTCATACAATAGAGAAAATACTTGGCATAATATGATATTAAGAAGGAAAAAACCCATCACCTCAGCTCTCAGTAACATGAGACAAAACAAGAGCTTTGTGCTGGAATGGAGAAAAGTATTAATTTTGTGATAGCCTGTCTGAAAAAAAGCCACTGCCAGCTTTTGCCTCTTTTTATAGAGTTATCAGGCACTCTAGAATGTTAACAACTATTTAGAAATGCAGTGTTGCCAGTTATCAAAAATGCGTATATAACCGCATGCTAGTAGTTCTAATTTTGGAAAATTTACCTAGTTATCTAAGAACCTAGGCTGCATGTTTCCTACAAGAACCAAGTTTATTCATAAGATGTTCAATAATTAAAGGTTTTCCATATTACCTGTTCCATTCGAAAGGCCATCTCTTTATGCAACTGCTGAATGGCATTTTTGGCTGCTGCATCTTGAGTTAAAAGTTTGTCTTTGCTAGCTTTTACTTCTTTATTAAGCTCTTCCATTCTTGCTTCCAGCTAAAAGGCACCATTATGATATCATTACAGGGAAAATAAGACTTTGATCATATTTTGTACAGGCAGGAACATTTCACACAAAATTAGATGCTTCAACAGATATTTACCTGTATTTTATACTTGTCAAGCTGCAACTATCCATATCAAGATCTAGCTTTGTTTATATTTCATGTATGAGCATGAAAAATGTCAATTCTCATCTTCAGTGAGAACTAAAGATGCATCAAATCAAGTAAAACATGAGGCATAGTAATTTACTACACAAAAAATTAGACTGAAAGCAAATGCTGAGATGCCAGAGCAGAGCTGGCCGCTCTCTGAAGTTGCTTCACCTCCAACCCTTTTGTTGCTATCCCTGTGCCATATCCTCCACTGTGCCAGCAAAGCAGTCATGCATCCATACTGAAATGGACTGGGAATTAATTCATTGAAAAATAACCCAGCAAATAAAGAGGCGCTTAGTCATTGTGCTGGCACTTTTTTTAGCTGCCCAGTGAACCGAATCAGAGAACTGATCCAGCTGAAGAATAATTACCAACATTCAACTGGAACACTTCCCAGCGCCTGTTCACTGCATAGCCATGCAAGTCTAGTACAAGAAGCAGCAGCACTAGCTCAAGAGCAAGTGGTGGCTACATAAGCTGTAATGGTCATCCAAATTGTGCCTAGTGACTATCCCCTTGTTCCAGGGGAAAGCCAATTCACCAAGGTTAGGGTTTTTTTGGTTTGGTTTTTGGGGGGCGGGTGGGCTGTAGAAGAGTACATGATCTCAGGGTCAGTATCTTACATTTTTGTGCGATTCCAAGCTGCTACAAAAAAGGCAACAACCCAAAATACTTCTGTTACCACACAATAAATTGATCACACCCTGTTCAGCTTTCCAAATGAATCATTGCCCATATGAAAAAATTTTTACACATGCAAGCATGCATGTCCAGTTTGCTTACAGTTGTGAGTGCAGCCAAGCTTTCACTTACTTGAAAGCTACCAGAAAACATTAATTCAGAAATTGTAACGTTAAAACACTCACATCACAAATGTAAAACCTCAAGTTTTTCACTGCAATGTATCTTATAACTCCAGGTGCTATCCAACTACAATATAGAAGTATTACACTACAAACCAGTATTTTCTGAAATCACCTGCAAGCATGTAATATCTGACCAGAAAGCAAAAGAAACTGTCTCACAAGTATTTTTTTTCAGAATGGGATAAAGCAGTTGCTGCATGATACAGCTTCATGAAATCGTACAGTGCTACTGCACTCTCTCAAGAGAGAACGAGTAAGCTGCCCATGCTGATTTATTCAGGCATATGCAATTCCAATTTGTAGCTTAGAAATAAGACTTTTCAAATCCATTTTCAAGCGTACCATGGATTTTCAAACATTCTTTGTAATTAACCAAAGACAGACTAAGTTTGTACCTATGTGAATACATTCCTCTGGAATACCACAAGCCTGATACACTGGTTTGAGAACAGATTTCTGTGTGATGCATGCATTAACAGAGATACCTGACAACTAGGGTAGTACCACCAGTACTTTGACAAACAGAAATTAGTATTTTAAATGCTATCTCTTGCCAGATTTCTAAACTGTAATCTGTTTATAAAGCTAGGCCAACCAACTATAGAACATTAGCAGATAACTTTGTAACTGACAAGCAGTGACACCTGATGTGATAACTTTTTTCCCCACACTAAAACCAGCCTACACCAATGCACACTATGTTTCTCTTTGGCCTGTCATGGTTCTAACAATTCACTGGGGAAATGCCTGTGTACAGTAACAAATAATACCAAAACAACGTGCAAGCCCACAGTTAATATACTCTACTCTTTATACACGTTCCACATATTTTTAACGTTTACAACTGCAACTACACACCCATCCACTTCTATTAGCAGATGTGTAGTTAACAACAGAATCGCTAAGGTTGGAAAAGACCTGTAAGACCATCAAGTCCAACCATCAACCCAACAGATAAAAACGACAAATTAAGAAGAAACTGAACTTGATAAAACACTTGCATAAGACCTCCTTTATGTCTACATACAAAAAAAAAATCATCCTATCAGGATAAAAGACTGAAAGGGTCATTTTTTGTAAAAAGGTTTAACAGGCCTTCAACATACACTGTTTCCAGCAGGAAGCCAAGGTACACATAACCTACCCACCAAGGCAACCCAAGAAACAGGAAGTCTTTTGACTTTGAGAGAGACTTTCAGATACGGAACACTTAAGTGATCTGAATCTAGAAAGTCAGTTTATCCAAAGACACTAAACACTTTTAGCCAATGAATCATAGTTCTTGGAATGGAAGAGCAGATTTATCCTCTTAAAAAGCTTAGGATAATAAGCACGGGCATTCCTTCCTTCTCCTCTATGCTACCAAGGACATCTTGTTAAACAGTGGCAATAGTGACATTGTATACAAGTGAGATACTAACCAGCACTTCTGTTTTGTTATCTGTACCTGTTTAATAATGTTGAGGTGCTGTTTTTCTGTTTCTGTTCGTTTTTTCAATTCATCTTTTAAGTTGTCCTTTTCTGAGCAAATTTCCAAAATCAGTTCCTGATGTTTTTTATTTTCTTTAATCAATCTGTAAAGAAAAAAAAAGAAATTAAGTGCAAGGTACTTTAGTACTGTTTTTTGTTTGTTTGTTTTTAATTTTGAGATATATGGTATATATCCTCTTTGAACTGCAAATTTTATTGGGAGTTACAGCCAGAAACACTAATGAAATCCACAAAAGCCTTATAAAAACAAAACAGATGTATGTTGTGCATGTGAAACTTAACTCCAAACCAGCAAGCAGCAGCATCTTTGTGAGCAAATTGCTTATTTCCAGTATTTTGGGGTTGTCCATGATGAAGCGAGACATTTGGTACCTCTATGCAACTACAGAACTGTAAATGTTAACAATTTTAAGGTACTTGTAAGACAAATAACTTCCGGTCAGATCGCTCCACCAGTCAAACATCTGAAAACACAGGTACTGTACTCATTTCATGGATTGCTCAGAGTAGCCCTTGAAGTTCACAATCTGGTAAGAAATGGAACCCTGATTTTCTAAGTCCTAAGTAGGTATGTAACTACAATGACATCCATGCTCATACTCCTTAAAGTTCAAATTTTTATCAATAGTTTGTTCCTTTGCAGCTCAGCTGTTTGAAGCCTGAGTTGAAGTTAACACATACTCAGTTTGACCTTCCAGCACTGCAATAAAACATAGTTATACATATAACTCAGAAGTTACATTGTTAGAACTGCTGAAAAAAAAGAGAGTCTCAAATGTATTTAAATGTTTAAAGATACAGTTAGATGGTGGATATTTTAGGCCACTAATTGCATGAATTTGTGGGAGGCATGCACTTACCTGAACAAGATATTTAAATAACCCTTTACATATATACTTTCATCTTTAGCTCCCCTCCTTTCAAAAAAAAAAAACAAACCTCTAAACAAAGTAGGCTTCTAAATTCCAAGGAATTCAAAACCACCAGTGAAAGAGAGTTTAGCACTTCTGAACTGTTTTTTAATCTATTAATGAATATTCAAGGATTACAAATTCTTAATTCACACAATTGGTGTTCACCGATATATCTTGGATCTGATCACAGGAGACCACTGGGCTATTTCCAGAGCAATGTTACAAGAAATTCTGCTGATCATAAACTAAGGGACAAAAATCAACCCAACCCAGAATGCCCTTTGGACCAAACAAAATGTTCCACAGCAGTTTTACACTCTTGAGGCAAGTACCCAAGAGTCAAAGGGGTGCAGCTGGGATAAGCAGCTGGCAAGAAAGGAGACTGAAGACATGTTTACAGAAAAAAAATTTCTATGTGTAGACATAACATATACATATATTTATATAAACATTTGTCTCTAAGAAAGGAATTGGTCCATGGCTGAAAACACTGACCTGCCTTTGAGTTTACCATAAACAAGTAAAATCCAAATAGCTTGTTCACTTAGGATCTCCTGGAATTACAACTATCTACACACCCACTACTTCAGATTCCCACTCCTCCTCTGTAATTACTCAATGTCCAACTACGCATTCCCAACATCAACTGATGTTCCTCACATTCATGATTTCTGTCGGAGGTTAACTGGTGAGGTACATTTGCACTTCTTGGGCATCTCTCCTCCCTCTGCCTGGTTTTCCCTCCCTTTGATATCCTCCCATACCATGGTATCGGAGTGCCTTATATGAAGAGTAGGACACTCATTTCCAACTCTGCAATCGGGAATAAATTTGAAGTTAGAGGCTACATTTTGTTAGCAAAAAACATTTCTAAAGTGGTAACAGAGTATGAAACACCAAGCGGGCAATCAAGAAATCAAGCAATGAACTGGATTTTCATGAATATAATATTGTTCATGTAGTGTACTGCCTGGCAGAACTATTGAGTCCACTTTATAAAAGTTTATAAGCCATGCATTTCAAAAGCCCTCCTATAAAATGTGGTAAGACAGTAGTTTATCTATATATGACATTTCCAACTCAAAGAATAGCTCTCGACTGATTAGCAGCTTCGCTGGATTATGACAGGAGACTGAATACTACTTGAAAAAGAAATAAGCAATTTCAAACTCATAATGAAACTCACACAGTGGGAGTTAGTAATTACAAAGGTTCATTTCTCCAAAGACATATATGGACTGAATGAATCCTGGACTATTTTTATATCACCATTATTTTTACAGTATTTAAGTAATTCTAGACATTGGCAGGCTAGTCAACTGAACAGTTGGCTATTCGGTTCCTGCTAAATTCCACAAGAATTCAGAGATCTAAGCACACATTTTTATTTATAAGTACATACCACAAGTAAAAATAATTCCTCACTTAAAGAAGATAATTAAAAAAGCTCATTAATGTGCTTACAACTCACAAGAGACTACTTGTTTCATACCAAAGTGTCGTATGCAGTTGCACACAACATGCAAGCAAAACTGTTCAGTACACACCTCCATTTGTGATGAGCATACTCAAATACTCACTTTTTTATAGTTTGTTCTTGCTGCAGGTACTTATCTTGCACACATTTTTCAAACACGGCCAAAGCACGTTCACCCTTCTGCACACCATTTGGGAATTTTTGTTCCTTTGAAAAATCCGTAGATAAGAGTTCAGACTCTATTTCCTTTAGCAAATCCTCCTGTGAGGAAGTCTGATGTATTGTGGAAATAAGCTTCTTTGTGCAGTCTGTGTCGTAAGGGCTTTCTGAATAGATTTTATCGCTAGATTTTTTCACAAAGTCAGACTCCTTCCTTAGTTCCTGTAATATTTCCATTAAAGATTGTTCTGACTGATTAGTTTTTGGATCTTGTCGTTCAAATTCTTCACTAGACGAATATTCTGGTTTTGTGGAGCCTTCTACCTTTCTTTCAGAGCAGGTATTGGCACAGCAGTCTGCACCTCCACACTGCTGCTCCTGTCTTTCTGCCAGGGCCCCATTGTTGCTTACACCAATAACCGTTGAATCCTGGTCCAAGGGCAACCTCGATTCGCTTTCCAAGACACCAGCATCATCTGCAGTATAACTGATGCTTGAGCAGTCCTTAATTCCAGATGTTTTATCAGACTTTGCTTTATCTGGGGATCTGGAAGAGGCATCATCTGACAGATTGGCTGGCTCCAGCGTGCTTTGCATTTCTGGTAAATCTCTCTCCATCTTTTTCCTTTGGAAATCTAGAAGTAGAATTCACATTACACAACAGATTATATTCAAAATCAAAATTAAAAGAGATTGAGAGAGAGGAAAGAAAGGCTACTGGAAAGTAAAATTCAAAGGCCAAAAATATTTAGATACATAAGTATTATGCAAAGTTTGTTGATCTTGCAGCCTGACTTTTAAGTAAATGCTCCAATACAAGTTTTTCTAAAAGACGGTGAGAAATCAAGGACAGCAAACAGGAAGTAGTGTGATAGTAAATGCCAAGACAATAAAAAAAAGCAGAGCTTTTTAGAATTAATAATTCTATCATTTAAATCCATAAAAATTCCAAGTCATCACATCTGAAAAACACTTCAGACATAAAAATAAAAAAAAAATCTAAGAATCTAGAGCCTTACAGCTTTCATTTTTCTATACATGATTTGAAAGCAACAATATGTCTTGACTTACTCATTTTTACAACATAGGGTGACTCCCTCATTCAGCCAGAATATTCAACTTCCTTACTGTCACGTCCTCACTCACCACCCATACAGCAAAATGTATCTGTACCCAGCAACCTAAAGGAAGGGGCTGGGGGAGGATGGGGATGAGATTCTCTTTTCCCATCTGCTTTCAAGCAGCTAAAATCCCTTGCTGGAAGAGCACAGATGGCCTGCGGTAGATTTGCTCTCTCAAAAAGTAGCATGCAGAGCAAACATTTGAGGAGTTGAAAAGCCCTGTAGAAAGTGTTCTAGTAGAAGGACACCATATTGAGATCCAAATAGCCAGAACACTTATGGAAGAGCCTGGGTATAATGCTGTATCTTCTTTTTCAGGCATCCCAGATGGTCAGGTGTCTGGAAAGACTGCTGGCATTTTTAGCAAGCACAAGAAGCCCTTGTATTATTTCCATTAGGAGAAACTCATTACAGCAGTCATAACTTTTAGATGCAACCCTATCCCCCGATACTGAATAAATTAGACTATTTAACAAGGCAAATTTTTTATTTACAAATTCAACTCTGCTAGTCCAACAATTATCTCAAAGGAAGCAGTAACTTGCTTGTTACATGCAAGCCATCTTGCAACACCAAGCTTGTTTTCATACTTGCTTTCTCATTTGTTTAGCTTTCTTTTACACAGTCACACAGTCCAAGTCATTCAGCTACACGCTCCAGGCCCTGCACTTTGACTCAGTTTGAAAGGAAACCCTTTGTACTGCTGGGCTCCACTCCTCCAGAGTCCTGCCTTATTAACCAACACACAGTACTGAGGCTTACATTGTTAGAACAGAGGAATACGTGAATCCCATTAGGTCTGTAACTAATTGCTACCACAATCACCTTTCACTACTAGGTACAAAAATCAGATACGGAAAAAAAGCAGCAGCCTCAGCCTAGCTGTTTCTACCAGGAAATACCATCAAACAAAAAACCTACCACTAGTATCTGAAACCAACAGTTGGGCTACAACCGCCAGTTAACCAACAAGAGGAAAGCATAAGGAAAACTCAGCATAAGGCTGAAAGTATGAAAGCGAACATGTCATGACTCGACAACAGTCAAAGATCATCAAATGACAGTTACACATTTTTAAGTAACAAGCAAACCACTTTTCCTTTTTGGTTTCAAAGCAAAAACCTCAATGCTACAGCCCCTAAACCAGTACAAATCAATAGGACCAGAAAGCAAATGGTGAGGAAAGCTACAAATGAGAATAGAGATGGTGAATGTGAGAGTTTATATACAGTGTGAAACTTTTACAAGGACTCCCCATTTTACAAACAGATCTCCTCTGATATTAATAAAATCTCTGATTCCCCTTTGCATCAAAGGATTTATGCTTAGGTCAACACTGGAGCCAACAAATCCATCCACTTGGTTTGTGCAGCCAAAACAATTGCTCTTTTGGTACCTATCTACTTTTTGATAACTTCTGCTAGTAATGAAAGATCACAATGTACTACTGTTATTCTAAATTAAAACAAACAAAAGAAACAACTCCCACTGATGATCTAATCAACAAGCAAAAAGAATGAACATAACTGCAAGAAAATGCATTAAGTTTTGATAATAGCAGAACACACTAGTTCCTACTTAATTAAAAAGCTGTTAAAATACCAATGTTTTGAGACTGGTGCATTTAACACGGTCAATAACCATAAGATAATTTGCAAGTGATGCAGTTAGGAAGGAAGAGTAATTCACCTTCTAGTATCTGTTCCCTCTTGTCACAGGTAGCTTATAATACACTCCGCTGTAGAAAGAGACTGTATTAGTATAAAGCTGAGGTACAATATTTTTCTGCAGCGGTTACTCTAGTCTAAGTTCTTGCTGACACTTTCTCTGGAATGATCAGAAGGTTTTTTTGGCTCATTTTAAGCCCTTTCTAAAGTATTTTCTGAAGTGTTATAAAACCCCAAAAATGTGCAGTTCTTTGATATACTACTGCCTCAAAGCTGCTCATTACTGCCCAGCTGCTGCAGTTCACCACTCCCGCAAGAAAAGGAGTGGTAAAATCAGATATGCAAACTTTCATGTTGGTTACCATACCTAAAATCTCCAGTCCAGTAAGCAAACTGGATGGTATTTCTCTTCATACAAAAGCAACAGGTGAAAAATACAGCCCTGTTAAGACAGTACATTGGGAAGGATACTATGTTTTCATCTTATTGTGTTAATTCCTTTTGTAAATAATACTGTGAACTAGTGTTAGAGAGAAAGATTAATCTATGTGGAAGCAGAAATACAATTATTTGCATAACTCAGTTGCAGAGAAATAAAATGCCACCAACTCCATATCCATAATATCTTCCACTTACCAATCATAAATAAAGTGTAGGTTTTGTATCAAATGCATGGGGAATTTGAATAGTGACTATACAAATCGGTTAAAGCATGGAAAATAAATTATGATGATTCAGTGTTCCCTGCAGACCTACTCTAATTTTCAGTGGTACCCAGAATATAATTTACCACACTAAGAATGTTCACAGCCCTTCCGATTCCAACACATTGGATTTTAGCTCTATCTGCCCAAATCTACCTAAATCTGTTCATGCCCTGAGCAGATATTTTTTCCCCTGCTGCCACTGGATAGTACTAGTTTTCATGTTTTAATAACTTTTAAACAGAAATAAAACTTAACAATTCGTCATAGGATCACAATTTACCTTCACATCAGAAATATCCAGACAGAGAAATCATGTGGCGCGACTGTGAATGCAAGTTCATCTTGATATTCAAAGGCCTCTCGAATACCCAAATTTTGTTGTGCCTACCACAAGCAACTGAATATAGCAGATACCTCCTTTATAAGGCCAGAGACAGAAAACTAAAGAAAAGGCTCCTGCTTTGTAAGCAAAAAGTTTTGTGTGAAAGTAGCTTAAAATGATCAACATTGCCAGCCTAGCTGTAACCAGTTGAAATGAAACACGCTAGTATTTGACTATTTCTCAAACATACAAATACAGCAAGTCCCAGATAGTATTTGCACAGAAGATACATATTTGATAGCAGCTCCATGTCTTTTCAGGTTTTCCATCCATCTTTTGTTATCCTCCCCATCCTTACAAGTGTCTCTCCCAAAATCAGGGAAGTAGTAAGAGAGTGACATGATAACCTTATAAAATACTGCACTAAAAAACCAAAATAGCTTAGTGTCATTTGTGGTGTCTTCATAAAGCATCAAAAGCAATTATAAAAGGCAAATCCTGACTGAAGCAGATAACTGTTACGTAATGATATCTTGTTAATGCATCAGACAAGCAAGTCATGGTAGGTCAGCACACAGTATCTTGAGTGATCGCAAAGTGCCAGATGAGCACTGGCTGACCTTCTTGCACTGTTTTGCTAAGCTTCTACCTTCAACCATTTGCTCTGCTCCTTCCCCAGGGCTGATCATCATCTGAACAGTATGACAAAAATGTCTTGCTCCTCAGTCCCCTCCGTGTGATGGCTGTCTCCCCCTCACAGCGTATGTCCCTTCTGCTGCCTATGCCACAGGAGAATGTAACCAGTATCGAGTCTACTTAAAATGCCCAGGGTAGGAATTTCTCAAGTACCATTTTGAGATTAGCCCAGCCCAAGCTTGCCTGCCTGCATACCTTCAATAACAAGCCATCACCTAGTGTGGCATATGGAAAGCTTTCTGTCACTGGCTTATAAGCCTTTCTGCTGCTGTGACAGGACTCTTAGCACCTACGCAACTGGTTTGACCAGCTCTCCTTCTCTGTTTTACAGCTCACAATTATTTTGACACTCTTAACACACCTTCCCCGCATTCCTGCCCCTATTCTAAAGCTAAGGAGACAGGCATCTTGTGTTTCCCCACAATGCAGCAATACAAAGCAAAGCAAGTGGAAATGCATCAATTCAAAAGCTGGTGATCTGAGTAGCAGAGAATGAAGAACACGAACACAGCTCAGGCAAGCTTCCTTTACAGCAATAATGAGTCCAGTTTGCACAAGCAAACAAAACACCTCTCTGTGTATATACATCAGAATATAGACAAGTTGTACCCTTTAAAAACAAAACTTTGTTTGTTTTTTTAAAAACTGTTCTTCTCATCATAGATGACCACTTCAAAAAAAACAAGGCACATGCATACTTTTCCTCATAATCTTGTGGTATTCACAAAAATTAAGTATAAAACTGCATCAGCACATATTATGTCCATTTTAAATATTACACTAGTACTTGGAGAAGTAGTTAAACTGCAACCACATGACACACAACATTAAAGGCTAGTACTGGCAAGGGTTCCAACCATTTCTCATACTATGGTAGCTGAGGTGCGCTTATCTGCTAAATTGCTGATAGCAAAAATGACTGGAATCAAAAGCAGGGAGCAGACAGCCTGCTGATACAATTAGTGGACAGCACACACCAACTTTTTAAGGCAGAAATGTCTCACAGGTACATGATAAGGGAAAGCAAAGACTTAGGAAATAGTATCTTTTTCATTCACTTTCTTTGTTACACAATAGAAACATCCTCTATTAACTGCTAAACAAATGACAAAACCAAGAACAAATGTGACAATCATTCATTTAAGCTCTTCAATGAAGTATCTGATACAACGTAAGTATTGATTATCTAGGGAGAACATCGAAAACCTTGATACATCATCCTGTAACATGCCAAAAAAGAAGAAGAAAAAAAATATTTCTTCTAGCTACCTTCAGTAGCAGTCATCCTAAGTGTTTGTTCAGCCCTGGCTTCAGGGGCTATTCATAGATACGAAGTTACAAACATACAAGAAATCTTGCAGAATCATTGCATATAAAAAGGTAGAACTTGGACATAAATAAAAGGTACAAGCTACTAGATTTATCTGGGTATTTCCATTTACATTCTATTGTCCTCAAGTAATCTATGTCAAGGTTTAAAATTGCTTAGAAATTAAGTCAAATAACTTTTAATACTTAGCTATTTTAACAGTATAGACCTGCTCTGCAGATTACCAGTATGTAGGACAAAGGTCTTAACTTGTTCCACTAAATCAATCCACTAAGTGGACAAGTGAAGTAACTTTTTGTGATGTAAGATTTGATCTCACTCCTGCAAGCTGAGTATGTACTATGCTACATCATGTTAGCTGGATTTCTGGAATATAAAACTCTAATAATGGTACTACATCATTGCTATGATAATTATGGTAATCAGGTACTTGTTTATAATTTAATTTTTACAGTGAAATGAAGATAGAATTTCCAGAAGAGACATTGATATCATGTTTGAACACTAATTTGACTGTTTATTAATCCAAGATTTATTAAACTACATAAAATAACTGTATAAGAAAGTATGTGATCAGACATTAATATTAGTTCCTGGACTAAAACCATAGCGATTACCTACAGAAATAAAAAGCCAATTAACAGCTAGAAGATACATGCCACTAATTTTAAAAGTTCCTCCAATGCAAATTCTGATTTTAATACAACTATACATTCTGATAAATTAGCTTATGAGAATTAATTTTCACATGTGATTACAAAGTAAGTTTAATTATTCTTGTTTTAGCCTCACTCTTTCAAGTATACTGTTAGACATGACATCAAACAGACAGATATCAGAATACAAGCCAGCAATGGACAGCTTCTATAGGTACAACTCTAGAAACAAGATTACAAATAAAAAATATTTCAAGCAATACCTACACTGAACCGCGGTACTAACTCCTCTATTCAACTTCACTGGAAGAACACTTTATCTGAAAATTTAAGAACGCTGTATTTTTCTGTATTAGCAGACAGCTAAGGCCTATCATTTTAGCATCAAAGTTTAAGCCCTTTCTCCCTCCCTCTCTCTCTCTCCTTTTCTTCCCCCTCTTTCTGCCTATTACCCACTATTAAGTAAAAGAAAATGCTGCAATAAACATGGAAGACAGAGGGAGGGAGGGGGAAAAAAAGGAGTATCAAAGTTGTTCCTTTCCATACATGCTTTAACAGTAAATTCTCACTTCAGAGTCCGTTCACTGGCATGGAGAAAAGCAGTTTCTCTAACAGTCAATTCTCCTCTTTCCTCTGCTGAAAAGTACATACACTCTTACTTTTTAAGGAAGTAAGACACCCTCATCCCTTGGCTGTCCATCAGGTTATCCACTATACCAGCCAAAAATCTTCCCCCCCTGTTCCAGTACTACTAATTCCCAGCGACTAGAAGGTAAATCATGATGAAAGCAATTCCCTGTATGCTTCCTACTGTCTGCACAGATCTAATTAGGGACACAACCTTTCCCAGCTATAGCCTGCTATTCTGTTATTACAGGCATGCACTGAGAATCTGGTACATTTTAATTCAATATTATGCCATTTCAAACTGCCTGTCTTTTCAATCTTCTTACAGAGCACAAATGTGATTCTTTTAAATCCCTAACTACAAGGGACTTTCCTAAGCAGATGCACTATTAATGCTAGCATTTAATTTCATAAAATAGATAGCTTGACCCAAGCTATCAACACTTATGTTGTAAATAGCTGGGAAGGATGAAATTACTTTGTTTCAGCCAATTTCAAAATACAGATGACATTTAAAGAAACATTAAATGACAGCTATAGGAAGCATTTTCTGAAGTGTGGCTGCCTAGAAGTATTCACCAACAAGGGGGAAAAAAAGAAAGCGTGTGCCTTGTCACCTAGTAACTGTCACAATGGGGGTCTTTTACAATAAACAGATTAAAGAATGACAGAAGTGTGTGAGGGGATTCTGTGAGCAAACAGACTGACGGTCAAGGTCCCAAGAAATAAAAATCACTGCTGTAAGAGAAAAAGCTTAAATATACTGCAGAGAAAGGGGCAAAAAAGGGAAGGAGGGACTAATGCTTCCCGGGTGTGTGCACACACAAAAACTTGTTCAAACCAGGGTGGATTTCAAAAGAAAGTGAAGAGCATTGAGGTAAGTGACTCTAAAGCATAAAACCTTCTGAAAGGGGAGTAATAACAAGAAGTTAATACAGTAAATACAGTTCACTGGACACCAGGCATATTCAACTATGCATTACATAATATAATGGCCAGTAACAGTCAATTATGTCAGTTCCTTTCAACGAGAAAGGGTTTTGCATCATCTTTGGGTAGATGTTTTTCACTCATAGCTATGCTCCTAAGAGAGAGACCTTGTAGCAGAGTCTCTGATGAAGAAGGAATCATCTACTCTCCGAACAAGTATGCATGCAATCCACAAAACAGTTCTCGCATCATCAGCTAAGACCATATATGCTCTGGATATGTAAAAAGCATCCAGACAGGTTTCATATCCTATGAAACAAGCTCATTTTTAAATAGAAGTACAAAGTAAATTTTCAAAGCCATCCTCTTCCCCTTCCATTTCATATCCGTCACAGCAGAGTACTGAAATTAAGTAATAGACTAAAGTCTCAAAATGACCCAAAGCTGCAATACTGATACGATGCATTTCAGAGAGTAGGTGGGGGACAAGACAAGGAAAGGAGTAATGAAGTGCTCCATGGCTCATGGGCAGATGACCCCAACAGTCAGCAGGGTCCGAAGTACCATGACCAGGCCAGGCAAGCAGCTAAGTGACAGAAGGATCTCATGACACCAACACAAGCAGTCCGAGTTCCCAGAACTCCCTACCACACGTATATGGATACCACCTCAGCACTCATATAGTTGCATCGCCACCGTAGTCTGTGCTGTAATCTTGCTAAGGAAACACTGCATACCTCTAAACGAAGTCCACATGTTTACAGGAAAAAACCCACTTAGAAAACAAGCCCCTTGAAATTGCTTCAGAGCAATTCTCTTTACATTGTAATTTGAGAACCTTATTTCCTGGTTCTTTCTCAAACTTCACTGGATCGATAGCTCACAAAATTGCTGCTGTTACTCTTTATTTTGCTTTTCAAGATGGCATCTTCTCCAGATAAGCTCCACTGGAAATTCATCATAAAAATATAAGCAAACACCCTTAAGCAGCAGTCTCTTCAAATGCTCTGTAATACTCACTAACCTTCCATATTGTTTCTGGTTTCTCAACTTATGGCAAAATAAAGTAAATTGAACTTTATTTATCTCCTTTACTATGCAATTCAGGTTTAGTGTGCAGCTTGCCTTCTCAGTTACTGGGAGAAGGGAAAATGCATGTCCTTTGGCCAGTTTCTTATGAACATAGCTAGAAAAGGGGTTTACTCTTAACAACCTCAACCTGTTCCTGCCCAGTGAATGCAAATCACTACTTCTTTTGCCTAGTACTAGGCCAGAAGACTTGGGCAGTGCTACATAACTCAAACAAACAGCTGTCTATCCCAGGTGCTGTGTTACTGTTCTCTGTACCAGATTCCAACTTATTTTGCAAACTTCTCTGCTCCTCTGTGTCCTCCTCTCCAACTCAACCAAAAAATGCTCATTTGATCTATGGGTTTACACAGATTTTTTTGCTAGCAGATCCAGTGTTGTGGGAGCAAGTAAGGAAAGAATAGATACTGGAGGTGCTAGATGCAGACACTTATGAATCATTCCAGTTTTAGCAAAGCTGAATTTAGGAAAGCAGATGTACAGTTTGCCTACATATTTATAAAGTTATGTTTTTAATCTCTATATAACCCAGGTGCTAGATGAACAGAAAATTCTATACCCCAGTTAAACCTGTTAGAAATGTAATGCTTTCATGATGACTGCACTCTTTGTTCACCTGCAGTTCTCCAGCCAGCCAAGTACCGAAGCACCTGAAACTGTAGCTGATCTAAACAGATACCAGAAACTGTTTCCTCTATTTTTATTACTCTAGCTTTCTAACAGCTCCCAAACATCAAGAGGTCTGTTCATTGATACACATTATATCTAAAGGTAGAAATACTATCAGCTTAATTGTGGAACCTTTCAAAGCTGATACAATAATAAAAACAATAATTAAAAAAACCAAGACATACACACACACAAAAATGCCACTTAAAAAACGCCAACTAACAGGTAAATCTAGAATTGGGGGGGTCTGGAAGACAGACTTTTTTTTTTTTTTAAATGAAAAGCATTAGCCTCATGGAATTATAGCTGCCAAAGAAAACATTGATTTTTCTTTTTCCTGAATCACCCAATAGTAAATTAAAATGCAGTCATGTAAATGTCCAAGAGGAAATTGCATGTATTTTACAACTGTTTTGAAGATTCACACTTACACCACAAGTCACACTGTAATACACCTTCCCATTACTTCAGCCCTCCAACTACCAGTTGAAGCTCCCAGCAGCACGCCCAGCCACACCGACCAACACACACTGCTCTCCTGCACTCAAATGACACTTGCATTACCTGTCTTTACACTGTTCTGTGTCTTGACCTGAAAAGCACTGAGCACTAGAAGCTCCCCTTCTTTAGTAAACACGCAACTTGGAGATGAGCTGGAACGTCAACTCTTTTTGCTAGTATGGAATCTAACATTTACTTCGCATACAACTGGGAACTGACTTTTAATTCAGTAATACTGAACAGTATTTTTCAAAACGTGCCTTTTTTCTGATATGATTTTCAAAAATTCATATAAAGAAAGATCAGCAGTGTCCTAAATCTATCCCGAGACAGCAGGTTCACACTCATCCCTTGGAAATTGTGATTCAACAGTAATTGTGATTTTAAAAAGGAGTAATATGACATTATGTTGTACATGCAAATGCATAATCAATATGTACTTCACCATTTAAACAACTCTGCCTCCTAGTCACTCATGTTAAGCACATGTAAAAATCAATCTGTGAATTGGAATTTAGTATTACAAGTGGTTCATAACACTCAAGCAGAATACCAACTTCAAAGAAACTCTCTTCATGTAAGCAGCTACTAAAGCTCATGAAGCAAAGACAAATACATAACTTTAACAAAACCACATTTATTATTTATACTTCAATAATGTGTTGGCTCTTTCCCCAATCATTGCAGTATAGACTAAAGGTTCTGGTAAAGACTTTTTTTATATTGCCGTACATTGCAACTCATGCATCTATGAAGTGACATATGATTGTATCATTGACATGAAATGAAGTGACATATGATTGAAACTTCAACAGTCAAAAGGCTTTTCTCGATGAAGCTGTGACGTTCATCAGAAAACCCCAGCAAAAACAAAGACTGCACATCAGCACCATTTTGAACCATTCTATTAGAAACATGATCTTAGATGAATCACAATAGAATAGTAAGTACTTTCTATTATCTTTAAACACATTATCCTCAGACAGAGACATTAAAGTAACTATTAACAACCAGACAACTGTTAGAATCACAGGAACTGACACTTCACTTCAATTCAGGTTTAATTTCCAAGTTATGACACTCTGGTAAGAGATGAAGCTGTAGGACAGCTTACATGCTATCATGACAGTCCAACAAGACTGCTAAAGAAATAATTGATTTTGGGGTATGACAACGGTTTTTTTCTTCTTATAGTTGAGTTCATTGCAAAACCCAAGATGCATATCTTCAAGAACTTTTCACATGTTTACTAGACAATAGTCATTATCTGATCAAACTGTGCCAACCTGTCATTGCACCAGAATTCTTGCTAAAAATTTTACATGACAGTAAGACTAAAAATAAAACGGAAGAGAAATCTTACAATTTATGTTAGCAGTTAGCTGTAGTGTAATCCGAATACTTTCACCTAAACTAATCTGAACAGACTGAAGACACCTTTCTACTTCACCTGTTGGGTGAGTTTTTTTTGTTTCTTTTCCTAAAGCAAAATATCCTCAACTACTGTCTACTGCTCATCACATTGACTAGCAAAAGAAACTTTCCTGTTGTTTCCAATTAATACCCAACTTATGAAAGATACCATGCAAAATACAGGTAAGAACTCCATCACAAATGGCTTTCCCAGACTAAGCATTACACCACCAGATAACACTGCAAAAGAAGGAAACTCAAATCCTACAGATAATTCTATTTTCAGCTGAAGTTTATAAAGAAATGAGGATTCAGCTAAAGTAGTTCTGTTCTACAACAACAAGAAACAAAAAGCAGCTCTATTGTATACCAGTTGTGTAGAGGGACAAATCAAAGGTTTCAACTAAATCGAAAGGGACTGGGATAGAAAGGTCCACAAAACCAGGTATTTTACATAATCTAGCACGAGATGTATAAACAGATGTATAAATGTATAAAGCCAGAAGGACTGTTTGAAATGCATTTGGTTACATCTCCAGATGTAAAGGTAATCAGAGCAGCAAGCCACTCAAGTTTAGAAGTGATGAAACAAAATAAAAGGAGATGAACTGGATTGAAAAGCATCACAACACCCATGTCAAAAAAAGAACAGCTTAAGAAGAGATGAAGCTGATCACCACTGCCTGTATTATATATGAAACAGACAGAGGGTGGCCGTGAGGTCTCATACACTGATGGCCTTCCTGTATTTACAGATTGCACATATAGGAAACAAAAGAAACACACCTGAGTCCCAGCTCCACTAGCTCTCCCAATATTAATTCACTTTTGCTCAAGACCAAATAGAAGATACGGCTCTAATTTAGAGAAAAGATTATTGGGATATCACCTAGTATTGCTGAGAAGGAAGATGTAACATAACATGGTCCCATCTACACAGAAAAGCTAGAGGACTGCAATGCAGACAGGACAACTGTGACTCACAGCACAAGTGGTATAGCTGGCCGTGTGCTGGGACACCGAGTCCTCCAGTCCAAGCATAACTTGACAAAGCTCCCTGATTTAGCTCACACAAAGACTTGCTTTGATGCACGTGCTTGAAGGGAGGGGAGTGGAACAGTGCGTATACACAGTGGGTACTCTCAGGATTTCCTTGCTTTTATCAGTTTAACACTTAATCTCAATTATTTTTCTCTTTTTTTAATGACTTCACATAAACACAGATTGCATAGGCCCATGGCACTGCCAAGGTGCAAAGCTCAGCACTTCTATCAATTCTTTTGACATGAGTCAAGTAATTTAGAAGACAAGGTTTACTCAAACTTTATCTTTGCTTATGTTAGATAGTTGACCAATATTGTATTAATTCCTTCAAGGCATCACTAGGTTTTCTACTGATCTCATGCAAGTGCTTAATATTATAGTCATACTAACTCCACATATGGAGTCAAGTAACAGCACAACTACAAAATAAAGTACATCAGTTAAGGTTTAATAAGTGGGACTGGACTTGTTCCCATCACAACACAAGTCATGGGGCATACCTTGAGAGTGTTATTTTTTGTCATACTAGTCCCAAGGTTGGAAGCTCATGTCTCAGGGGAAAACACTATACTAGCAACAATATCCTTTTACTGTGAACTTCAAATGAGACTTGAATACTTAAGAGTTTACACATAAACTAGTAATTTTCTATTAGTAGAGTGTCTTCAGCACAGAACTCTTACTCTTCAAGTAAAGAAAACCAGTCACTCCTTCAGCAACCGATGCAATGCCAGCAACAGCACTACTGTAACCTTTCAGGATTTTAGCATCATGCCTTCAACCCTGCTTACGACAAGGCTAGTACCAGCCAGTTAGTCACTACCACTACCCTGTTTGCATTCACGTTCTGACACTGATAACATCACCTGTACAAATAAGAACATTTTAAGGGAGGGGAAGAAATCAAATTTATGATTGAGATCACAACCTGAACAAAGCATACATTCTATGACAGGTCTTTTCCACCTATAACTGAGTCGTAACTCTCATTCACACTATAAAAGTTAGAGCACTGGCAGACCTTACAAAATTGTAGTGTCGTGGTATTGGTAAGATATGGGTTTTAGCATATTTGGCATTGAAGATGCCAGCATATTTGCTATCAATGGCTGTTTTCAAATGTTGTTTCCAGAAAATGCAACGGGGTTGTAAAATTCCAACCATGGCATTACAGTCTGCATGACCACTGCAGACTGAAAAAACACCATTCATGATGATGGTAAGGCTCTACCGTTTTCAAACCTGATTTTCCTACAGAGTTTCTCCAGTATCCCTGGAAACAAACAAGCAGAAAACTTCAATCCTTTAAGGATCTGAATAAGTCAACTGTAAGCTCTACAGAAGACTGACTTCTGCAAATTAATATAAGAGGTAGTATTATATACAATATTATTACATTAAAAAAAAAAATCAGTATTCCGTGTACTTGTTGAAATTAGGGTCACAATTTTCTCTTCTCTTCTGACACCAATTTGTTTCTGACAAGATTTTTTTTTTCACCCTCAATTTGAGGCAGCAGGGTCTTGGTCTATGCCTTGAAGATAAGAATTATCTGTAAGGCTTTCCAATATTGTTTTTGGCAACAGGAAAGCAAGTTCAGAATAAGCCAACCCAGAAGTAAGTACAGGATACTGCCTATTGGAGCCCACATGTTAACGAAAGTTGCAGACAACTGTTTTAACTTATTTCTCCTGCCTAATAACACTACTAAATCCAGCAAAACACTTGCTTTTTTCCATAGCTCTTTAAAAAGTCAGCTTCAGGAAATTCAGTATTAGCCTTGGGTAGTGATAAGCAGTGTAGCTGCTAATTAGCACCAAAGAAACATTTCTCTGTATTTGGTTCTTCATTCCTTTTCTCAACACTTTGAAATACTGAACCTCACAATACCAAGCATCTGTCAACAACCCCAAATCAAGACTTATAAAACAATAGTAAATATTGTTTTAAAGCCAAGTAAAGAATAGATGATTGAAGAATTTCGAAAAAATAAGAGGACTCAAAGGCAATACAGAACAAGTTTACTTTTTTTTTTCATAAAATGGATGACATTTCAAATTGACAGTCTCTTGAAACATCTTCAGACTTTCAGTTTCTCATACTTCTAGAGCTTAACCATCTCCTCCTAAAGTCAATGGCAGCATAAGCATTCATAGCAGCCAGTGATTACATTTCCTTGTCAATACAAAAACGCAGCTGTGGCTCATGCTGTTTCAACAATTTCCTTATACAACAAGACATAGTGGGACACTAGTCACGCGTGTTTTTTTAGTGAATTCTGCTTGCAACATTTTAACTTCTGAAGAAGATAAAGCAAACCAACAATAAAGCCAGACTACCACATTTCTAATCTTACACACAGATTTCAATTCTGCAAGAGGTCCTCCCCTGGTCTGCAGTCTCACTGGAAGTATACACATATCAGACTCACCTGTGCAGACTATTTTCCAGGACAAGAGCCAAAATCTGCCATCTCTCTGAAGTTGCAGTAAAGCTTCCTGCTTTCAAACCTAGAAGGGCAAGCAGCTTTTGCAAATACTATCTGCAAAAACAAGGATACATACTCTACCACAACACTGCAGCCGACTCTAAAAAATAACCTTCATACTGGTCTAACAGTTGCTGGGGTTTGTTATCGAATTATTTAACCACACAGTGAAATCAACTCGCAACCAACCAAACAGGACAACCTAATTAATAACGTGGAGAAGAAATCTGTCAAGAAACAAAGGGACTACGAGCCAGCACAGGAGCTAGAGCTACCCGCTCGAGAGGTCCTGACTCAGAAGGCGCTGCTAAGGCAGGACTTTAGCCCCCCGGACCTCATGTCACTTCACCCCTCTCCTCTCTCCGGAACCCTCCCTCACTTCACCCCTCTCCTCCCACAGACCTGGCGCGACCGCTGCCAGCCAGCTGCCCCCACCTGCACACGCAGGTCCCCTCGCAGCGGCCACCGCGGCGTCAGGGCCCCCGGGGGAAGCCTCCCTCCGCCCCCGCGGCCCTTGGGAGGCCGGCGCGGCCACGTCCCTCCCGGGGTTTATTGCCCTCTGCCTCCGGCACGCCGCGGGAGACGGCCGAAGCGGCTCACTGGCACCGCCGGCCCCTCCCCGGGCCCGCCGGGGAGCGCCGAGCCGTCCCGCCTCGCCCCGGCCCCCTCGGCCGCGGGTGCACCCGCACCGCCCCCTTAGGGAATCCGGCAGCGCCTGCGGGGCCGCGCGGGGCTGAGGGGCGCCGGCAGCAAACAAGCACCCGCGCACCCGCCCGCCTTTCCGCCTGCCCTCCGGCGCGGCCCCTCACCCGCTCGCTACGAGGCCGGCAGGGAAGGCGGCAGCTCCCCCATGGCGGCGGTGCGCCCCGCCGGCCGCGACCGTCCCGGCGAGCTGACACATCAACAAAGATGGCGGCGGCGGGCGGTGCTCCCGCCCGGCAGCGGGGGGCGTGGTGGGGGCGGGGCCAGCCCGGCGGCCTGCCCGCAGTGGGCGGGGCCGGGGAAAGCCCTGAGGGGGAAGCACCGCCCCCCGGCCCGGGTCCGCCCGGGCGGGCTGCAGCCCCCGCGGGGCGGCGGGGCCGGCCCCGCTCTGCGGGAGGCCGCGGGCCGCCTTTCACAGCGTTGCCGTTCTGCAGGGGCGGTGGGGCGAACGGCCGCCCCCGTCAGCTACCTGACGAGCACACTTTTTCCTCGGGTCTCAGCCTTGCTGCCTCCTCAGGGGACGTTCCCCCCCCCGTTCCCGGTGAGGGCGGCCAGGCACTGCAGCAGGTGGCCCAGCGATGGGACATCTCTTGTCCCGGGGGGCATCCACGGGCCGTCGGGACGCAGCCCGGAGCGCCCCGCGGTAGCCGACCCCGCGGTGACGGCGTGGCCCCGCTGGCCGCCCGCTCTCGCTGCCCTGCCCGGCCGCCGCCTCCCCGCACCCGCTGCCGAAGGCGCGCTGACAGCAGACTGACGGGAACGACACGGGACGTGAGCTGAAGGTGCCAACGGCTCCAGTTGCTGGAGGTCACACATTAGCTCATTTACAGCATGTGCATAAATACCATTTCAATCAGGAGGGTGGGTTTTTTCTCTTCTTAGCTAAGCCCTTCTGGGCAAGGGATCCCGTGTCAGGCGTTTCACGGTGCTACCCAAGACCGGGGCCCGAGAAGCTGCCATGCAGGAGGACTTCGCACCCCAACAGCTTTGAGAGAGACAGTCGCAAAGCCGCCTCCCCTTTTCGCAAGGTCGGTGCGCAAGTAGTGGCTAATACAGCCTCTTCTTCCCTGAGTAAACAGCATCTCGTTTTCCAGAACCAACCCCTACGCACGACGTCAAAAGCCTCTGCGCCCACATGCCATGTAAGAGTAAATCCAGTGATGTTAATAAACAGAGTCCAGCTTCAGTTAATGCCTGCCGGTACTTCATTCCTTATTCTGACGGGATTAAACAAAGAAAGTGAAAAATTTGCCGGGCATCAAAAATCTGGAGTACATTTCAGTGGTGGGAGCAGCAATTTCTCCATAGAACACAAAGCTTTTTGGAATCCAGAGCAGTACATAAATGCCATTTTATTTTATTTAATAAAAAATAAAATTAAAAAAACTACCTTAGCAGACAAGCTGGTCAGTGAAAACAGTTGCATTTACTATAGCAGACCAGGTAAAGTAAGTAATGGCATCTTTCCTGCAGGAACTTCTGACACATAACAATAGAAAGGCAAGTCAAAATCATTGTATCATTTGGGTTGGAAGGGACCTCAGGAGCATATCTAGTCCAATCCCCTGCTCGTGGCAGGGCTAACTTTGATGTTAGATCAGATTCCTCCTTTATTTTGGCTAATTTATATATGTATAATAGTATACATATACCTATATGCTTTATATATATATATTTTATACATATATATAAAAAAAAACCCCAGCTATTATTTCCTCAGTTCATACCTTGGATGACTTTGAAAACAGATGTGCTGCATAAGTCTACTTACAAACTTCAATTGAGAGCGTTATTTCAGAGCAAGTTTTTTTTCTCCTTATTCTTTCCAGGTAATTGGAATTTCCAAAATCACAAATGCAAATTTTGGGGTTCTAGAAAATGCTCCCTTGAAACCTTTTTACAGATCCTTAAAAACAACACTGGGATCTTAGAGAAAATCAATCTGGAAACCATTCAGAGCTCATAACCATAAACCTTCACATTTTCATTACTTTGGGAAGGATAACACTGCTTCAGATAATTAAACATTAATATCCTAACCATCACCTCTAAAGCAGTGAAGGAGTCAGATGAAGGCATGTGTCTTCAAAAACATTATTTAGGTGAGAGCATAAACTAGACTAGGTTGTGGAGAGAACTCGTGGCCCCAGCTTTAACCTCCAAAATAATGTTTTAAAGGCAAAAATCTAGCCATGGCTTTGCTCATAATATGCTGTGCCTTCCATATTGCTAAAAATACATTAAAAAAGCAGGTGTGGAACAGACATAAAGGAAAATTGTCCATTTTCAGAAAGCAGTGCCATTAAACACTCACTTGCTAATTGCCATGCAACCCAAGTCTAAGCTTTGCTTTCAGAAACGCTTTATTGCCACTCCTACTCCTGTTCTGCAGCTGAGTGGCAAAGTTCACACAGCCTGGCTGCTCTGTAACACAGTCACTTCAGTGCCCAAATGCTTCTTACTTGGTTTTCTCTTCTAGTTATTTAAAGGCAACTGCAGAGACACCCGTGTACTCTGCTCGCAGTCCTGAGATTTATGCTTCTGCTTTGCCATACGCTTTGTCTGCAGTCCCACTGACATTAATCATGTGTGACCTAGTGTATTCCCCCAGACCTGGCAGAATTTCAGCTGATTTTCACCTTTTATTCTGAACGTTTTTTTCAGCAGGACTGAAATCAGGTTAAGAAAATTGAGCCTGATTAGCGGATTTCTTCCTTAAAGGCAGGTGAAAAGGATTTTTTTGTACTCAGCTGGACTCCCCATGGCTCTAGTCCCAGCACTGATGCTCAGACAGTTCTGACTCTTACAATGCCTGTGCTTAGGCCAGATTTTCATCTGAACAGTATCTCATCCCCGGGGGGCAGCCACAGATACTTGGGGAATGATAATGATGGGACATAGAGCAAGCCCCTTCCCCAAACTGTCTGCATTCATATTAAATAAGAATGACTGAATTACTGTAACTCCTAGCCAGCCATAGCTCTCATTTGGCATGTACAAATGCTGAGGAAGACAATTTCTGAGTGAGAGAACTTACCATCTGAAATGCAGCCTTCTCTTCTACTGCAGACATAAGCTCTGCATTGCAGAGGCGGAAGCAGAATTTGGCCCCTGTTTTCAAAAGGTTGTAGTTCTGGTGTTTGGCTCATGCTTTGTTACCTAAGAAAAAGTAAAGTAAGTGTGTAATTGCTCAATTTCCAGGTAACATTTGTTAATTACACACCGCATTTTTATAGCTTTGCCCACTGGAGGGGCTTACTTTCTTCTTCAACTAAAAAAGTGTTAGCAACTCCACTTTAAGGGAGAACAACAAGGTGACTGAAACAGCAGATGTGCTGAACACCCCACACTCCTCTGGGACCACTGGCGCTGGAGGGCCAAGGCTGGCATTGCTGGGGAGGAGCTGGGAGCAGAGTCCAGGTTGCCAGACTGCCATCCTCTGCGTTCGTCAGAGGGCTGGTCTGCTATAACGTAAGTACTGCAGGCTGATTTGATTCCTGCATTTCACATCATGGCAAGACTACGTACAGAGTTATTATTTTTTTCATTAGGAATCGCTTTCATTGTCTAACTATTTTATTCTAAGCAAGCGTGGTTTGCCAGGGGTCTTCAGGGAGCACCATCCACAAAGTCCCTGTCTTGTCTCCGTGTGTCAGGTAGGGACAGCAGCACTGCTGAAGCTGCAGTCCCGGTGCTAAGGCCCTGCCACTGCTGTCGTGCCTGATCTATGCACAGTATAGTTAAATCCTAAGTGTGACTGTGATTATACAAGTGCGCTGAGTAAGTTACACCTGGAAAAACCTACTTTCATTATATGTTGTTTGGGCTGTCCTTTGTTCAGCATGTAGCACAGTAGTGTCCCAGCTAGTTCCTAGGCACTTAAATCTTACAAATTAGAGCTAAAGACGCACCGGTACGGTTATTACAGAACCTACATGTAGGCAAGCCCAAAGCTCTTGCTAAAAATTGCAGGCGAGCCACACCAACCTCCTGCAGCTCCTGTGATGTTGCTGTGATGAGCCTCCATGCTAACAGCACTCTCCCCAGTCACCTCCGACACTCCTTCACATTTATCTTTTTCCACTGCTGCAGCCAGACCTGATGTTTTTTCTTTTTAGAATTAATTCTACTGCTGTCATTTCCTGCCCTTTCTTGTGGCAGTATCCTGAGGCATGGGAAGTCCCAAATGGTTGACATTTAAAAAACAAAAACAATGAAAACAACATTTGCCCTGGCTCAATCATTCTTTGCAACTTCTAACCACAAGAAAACTTTGTGCCAGTTCACATGCTGATAAAAGTTCTGTCTCCAGTGCGATACATGATTTTCGTTTTCATTGCATCCTGTCAATACACTTCCAGCAGCAGTCTATAGTGTTAATTAGCGTCATTGCAAAAGACTGTTGAGACTGGCAGCATTGTTTTGATTCAGCGGGCCTTGGGGATTGAAATGCCTAGCCAGCTAAATGTACTAGAAACGTGGATATTTTAAGTCACAAAGATAGTCTAATTTTTTTTTTCTTTGAGAGGTTTGAATGACAGAGAAGCATTTCTTAATGCCTCACTGGTATTAATGCTTCTTAGGCATGAGGATTATTGGGCTAATCTCGCGGACAGAGGAGCAAGGTGCAGGGAGGTAATGGAGGCTGTATGATCGTAATTGCCCCGTCTCCCTGCAACCTCCCGTGTGCAACTGTGCGTACTCTGATATGATATGCAACGCTGGGCAATTTGGCAGATGGATTTCCTGAAATCCCACCTAATCCTCCCTGATGCCCCTCCTGCTTTCAGAGCAGCCTCCGATACAGTCAGCTTCTACTCAGATTGCAGCTGAGGGCTGAAGGTTCACTGGAGCCAGGAAGACTCTCTCCTCTGACTTCAGTAGGTAGTATCTAAACCACCTAGAAAAAATGCAGCAAACCTTTGATGTGTTGTTCCCTTTCCTTTTGAGAATGCTTAGCAGGGAATAATAGTTTGGCAGACTTAAACACGGAAGATTTAGACTGAAATGCCATCACAGCCGGACTCCAAATGACTGTAAGGCAAAATAGCTGTGCTTCAGTTTCTTTTCTGTGAACAGAGATAATTATTCCCTGCCCCACAGAATTTGTAAGAATAAAATCCATCACTGATTTTATACACCTTAAGTACAACAGCGTAGGCACCAAAATAGACCAGATTTATCTATTTTTGGTGAAAAGTTTAATTGCACAGCACTGGGAATACCTGAGAGCATGTCTAAGTAGTAGCATAACTGCAGCAGTGTTGAGGATGACGTATGTTTTCCAGTATAGAGAAATGAGGATGGGAAACAGAAGTTAGAAGAAGCAGAAAACACCTTGTATAGAATATAAAGAGAAAGGACAAATGAAAGCAGAGAATAGGTTGGAAATGGGAGATGAAGGGATGTGTTTTCTAGCCTGCAGAGTAAAATTCAAATATTTTAAAATACAAATGCATCAATTTGATGTATCAAATTTCATCATTCTTGCATAGATCTTACAGCCACCTTCTGAATTCGTATGAAACAAGGTTGCCCAACTGATGTCCTGAGATAACTCTCATTTTACTGAAGAAATTACAGAAAGCAGCCATACAGCTTTCCTGCTGCTGAACGATGAACGTTCGGCCTGCGGTGCAGGTGTGCCTGCTGCTGTGAAGCTCGGACAGACCAAGCCAGGAGAAACCTGAGGCTGCTCAGGCACAGTCAGAGTTGTGAGTGTAACCTGTAAGTTTTTCTGACATTAAGAGCTAAGGACAGCGCTATCTGTTGCTCTGTTGCTAGTATTGAAACAACAAAGTCGGTACCGAGCCCGCGATTGGGACGGTTTTCCGAGATGAGTAACTCAATAACAGCTAGCTTGTTATTAAGCAGGCGTTCTTTAATACAGCGCTGGGCAGCACTGGGGATTGTTCCGCCACGAGTGCTCCAACAGGTTAGCAAAGCACCTCAGTTCATATACAGAAAAATCGTACATATTCATCAGATTTCTACAAAGGGTGGTCTTATGTGGATGAGTTCCCAGAATTCGTTTGCATAGTCCAAGCATGCGCAGTAAAATTAGGGTTAGGGTCTTTTCACCCTCCGGTGGTCGTTCATAGTCTTCCTCACACTGTCTGCTAGTTGAACTTCGGGCTTCCTTTGTCCATACACGGTCATGGAATTGGCTCATCCATCCTTTGGCCTCGGAATGTTAAGGAACTACCTCAAGGCCCATTTGATCTTATCAGGGAGTTACACATCTTGAAACATCCCATTATCAACTCTGCTCAGCAAGTAACTATGCAAATAAAGCTTCTATGTATCACAGTAGGGTCTCAGCCAGGGACCATCAGTGATTTAACCCTTCATTCAGTATTTTGCCACTCCCAATTATTCTTTCACCTTCTTGCGTCAGGAAGAGCAGTACAGTACCCGGATCCCCAAGGAACGCAGGGGGTTACTACTGCAACCACGGACGTTTCCCTGTTCCTTGATGAATTTTGCTGAGGACAAGAGTGAGAAAATCAGTGGTGCTTTTGAGTAACGCAATAAAAGCAGCCTCCTGAAACAGCCGGGCGTAACACAATTTATGACTAACGTATTCTTGGCCACAACCGTGCCATCCTTCAAGCGAAAACCACACAGCCTTCGCTCTCAAGCACCGGGCCAGGCAACACCCCCCGGCTGGTGCTGAGGAGGAGGTGCCAATTGCGGTGCCCACCCACCCCGCCCGCAGCTGGGGGTCTCCTCAGCGCCTGCACCTCTCGTTTAATCACACGGGCGGCCGCCACACATGTCTCTCCAAAGGCCGCTCCGGTCAGGGTAAGATGGCGGCACCGCCGCGCAGCGGCAGGCGACGGCTCGCGCCGGGAGCACGTGCCCCCGCCCCATCCACGCGCCGCCGCGCGGAGCGGGCTCCCTCGTGGGCGGGGCGAGTGTGGCGCCAACGGCGGGGAGGCGGCGGGAGCAGAGGCGCGGGGAGCCGGGGGAAGTCGTCTCTCCCCTGCGAGGGCCGGTGCTGCTTCTCCACCCGCCGCGGCCCTGGAGTGAGGGGCCGGCCCAGCCGGGGGTGGGGGCGCCCCGGGGGTGAGCGCTGCCCTGAGGGAGGTAGGGGGCTCGGGGCAGCGGGGGTCTGGTGCCCCGGCCTGTGCTGGCCGAGCCTTGGCTGGCAGCTGTGGGGTGGGGATGTTTAATTTTATTCTGAGTTAATTAAAATAGCACGTACTGGTACTACTCGGTTGTGGTTGAAAGCTCGTTTCTGGTTGAGTTGATTGCAGTAGCAGTTCATGTGCCCCAAGACTGCTCTGCTCTGTTTGCAAGTTCATTTTGATTTGATTTCTTCCACGTAACGTAGCAACAGATCATTTTTCTATTTAAAATACTTATATTGTGTGTTAACACTGGGAAAGCAGGTGCCAAAAGTTCATTTTGGCAGAGCCTGGCGCCGTAGTTTCACCTCAGACCATAGCTCTGCCCGCTCAGAAACTGGTTGTTGCCCCCCGGGGCTTCGGGCCTTTGCCCCCCGGGGCTTCGGGCCTTTGCCCCCCGGGGCTTCGGGCCTTTGCCCCCCGGGGCTTCGGGCCTTTGCCCGTGGTTGCGCTCCCAGTCGCTAAGAACCGATGAGTGCAGCTTATGCTTCAGTGGAGGGGCAATTTACCTCAACTAGAGTGAGGTCTTCTCGAGAGAGACTGGTCCCTCGTGAGTCCAGCAAGCTTAATGTGCAGGTTGTGACAGCCGCTCCTGCGCCTCAGTGCTCTCCTCTCATGAGGGACTTCTCATCACTTATTTTTAATCTGGAGTGTTCGTTGTTGGGATCTTTAATGCAGAAATTATTTTACTTTTTACTGTACAAATTAAAGAAATAGACAGTAGAGAATTAGTCTTCCAAAACTGATGCTTAAATATAGCTTCAGAACATGACTTCAAAATACTTTAATCTATTATTTGTGTGCCTGCCTGAATTAATCTTTAAATCCATGCTTTTGTAGTTACCTGGCCTACAGCCACCTTTTGTCATACAGCCACCTTTCGTCATACTCTGATGGGAACATTTACATGATGGCAGAACGACTTCACAGGAAGAACAAAGGTAATAAAGTCACAGGTGGAGCTTAAAGCAGCAGAATCACAAGTGCCAACTTCCTGTTGAAAAGCTCTCAGTTTCAAGGCTGAATTTCTGAAATATCTAGCAAAAATCAGTATTTTGTGAACAAACAATACAGGGTATTTTTTGCCAAGTGTAGAAACAGTACAGAAAATTTTAACTACAGCACAAGTGCGAGAAAAGAGAGACTTTGTCCAAAACTTGACAAAGGTATCTTGACTTTGTTCTTCTGTAATTGTGTGTATGCTTGATTATTAATAAACATCATCAGTATGAGTATGGCTTATAAATACAGCTAACTCCTAATTATCCAAACTTGTGTGGGCTGGAATGTCTTAGATAATTGAAAAAGCAGGATAATTGAGAGTACTGGGGAATTTGGCACAGATACATGCAGCAGGACTTGGAGTTCCTTCAGCAACGTTTCTTGCCTTCATCAGTGCCTCAGTACTGTCTGATTCATGTTCTCTTTTACTCCAGATGCAGGGGGGAAGACTTGATTCTGGGAGATCTGCGATAGCTTGGTGTGCAGCCATCTTGGGTCTGGAGTGTTCATGAAATTTGATTTCATGTTAGGCAAGAGTTTTAGTTCAGGCAAAGTTTATGAGATTAACTTGCTTCCAGGTGGGAAAAAAAATGCCACATAAGCTTTATGTTGGCTAATAGGCCTGCCAGACTGGAACAAGCTCAGAATGGCATGTGTAGTCTACAACTGAAACAATTTTTTTTGGTAGGTAAATGAGTTGCCTACTTATAAAAACATAGTTCCTAGTGTATTGGTATGCAGACTTAGTTGAATGTTTGTCTTGTGAAAGTTGTTTGATAATAAACTCACTGGGAAGACCACAAGGCTTATAAGGCACTCATTGGAAAGTCAAAATCTCTATTCAGAGTATTTTGTTTCCGAATACTTACTAATGTGACAAAACTATGCATAAGTATAAATTTAACATGGACCACATTTTCAACAGTATTGAAAGAAACCTGTACTGTTTCAGCTACTGTAAAATTGCCTATTATGTATTTCTGCCCTATGGATATTAAAAATTATGTAAATTTTTTTTTGTTCCTGCCGAACAACTTTAATTGAAACAAATTTATGGATGGAGGACATTAAGACTTATATCGAGTGATAAGTACAGAGCGGTGAAACTGTTGCTTTAGTAATACTACTCATGGTAGGTGTGAATAAATGTAGTATCAGAGTGATAACAGGAAGTGACTTCCAGAGTGTGTCATGGTCCTAGCATCTCCATTTGCTCAAAAAAGCTAGCAGAATAGTAGGAGTAGATAAGAGCCTTGTGTCTTCCTGCAAATACTCCATAACACAGGCATGCATTAGCGTTGTTAATCAGATCCCTTTGCAAATACTTCTGCTTTTAGGAGGTTCTGTGGAAGGTGTAACTGGTAGAGGGAACTTGCTGTTGACAGCTGGAGCCGATAAAGGAAATACCGTGAGTTACTGCATTTTATAATTGCCCCAAATATTCTGAGTGTTTCTAGATAGCAGAAATGATCAGCATATATTGCTCTTTCTAGAACTTTTGAATTTTGACTCTCTTGGTTGTCACATTTTGGTATATTAGAATATTTCTACCCTAATGGGTAGCTTTTTTCTGGTAAGAATCACCTAAAATTTTTCTTCCACAGGTGTCACATTCTGATTTGATTCATGAGAAGCCAAAGAAATTGCAGTATTCCTCTGAAAATGTTTTCTCTATCAGCTATGATAAGAGTCTCTTTAGTTCATTAATGTCACCCCCTCAAATGAGGACTTGCCATCATTGTGGTCTGTTTGGTAAGTGCCTATTGTCCTGTAGTCTGTGATTCATAGTGTATTCATCGATGAAACAAGATCAGAAGGTTTGCTTAGAAATGTTTTAAAGTGGATGTATATTTTTATCTCTCAGATGCAAGTGTAGTGACTACTCAGAACATAGTTGGAGTTATGGAACTGATAAACGGAAGAGAGCATGTCCTTAATGAAAAATGTTGGTTTTTTTCCTTCATAAATATAGAAGGAATTTGGGACATCTGGGGCAATAATGTCTGATAGCTATATGTGAATACAAATACCTGTTTGTATGTGCTAAGAACTGTAGTGGAATTGTCTTGTAAAGCAGTTATTAAATAATACATGGAGTCTGTATCTTAACAGCTGTTGTCTCTTCTGATACAGATGTTTCTCTCTGACTTTTTAGGATCCCTCAGGTGTTCACAATGCAAGCAAATATACTATTGCTCTGCAGATTGTCAGAAGAAAGACTGGCCAGCACATAATGTTGTATGTGAGCCAATTAAACAGAAGTAAGTTTGTTAAAAGTTCTGCCAAAAAATCTTTACAGAAAGACAATACCCCTCCCAATACAACTTAAATGACCATGTAAAGGCACTATTACAGTAAAATACGTTGCTTATTCTTAGACTAGTGCTGCATTATCTCATACTTGTCAGAAAACTCAGCTCTGCTGCTTTAGAAGGGTGACTTGAAAGATATTGTTGGAGTTCTTAAGGTGTTCTGTAGTGTGACTTAAAGCAAAAGTGTTATTTTTACTTGCGTCAGAACTGTGTGAGCATGCAGTAAGAATACCAGCTTATCACATGATGTTGTTATTGCTGTTAGTGACATAGGGAAGGGAGGAGAAATGAGTCTGTGCTTTTCAGCAGTGGCATGGTTAATGGATTGCATTTAACAGACTCCGAAGAGGCACCCTTTGAATCTAACTGTAGCCTCAGTGAACTTCATGGGTATTTTATCTTTGATGAGCACAGCTGCAATTAAAAGAAGTCTCAGCCAGGCCATTCTCTAGCTGCTCATTATCGCTTTTTGACATGCAGGTTTAGATGCTCAAGAGATCACTCCCTAATCTGTTTCAATTAAAGTAAGCACTATTAGGTTATGACACAGTACAAACTGACTGGCTGGCTTTGGAACAGTTTAGGGGAGTGATCTGAGCATTTAAGCTGACAATCTCTAGCAAGGAGTGATGATTGCAGTTCAGTGAATCTGCAAGCAGGTGTCCATAATCAAAGTTTACAAGAGATTTTTTTTTTCCCCCCACAAGTTTTGCTACAGTGACTGAATGGAAGGGGGACACGGGGACAATCTGGCGTATATGTTATCTGGATATTACTTATGTATTCAACTGAAATAGCAACATTTCTTTTTTGCAATTTTACATTTCTTAATGTTTGCTTGGGATTACAGTGTTAGCAGAACTCTACAGCAACATGCTCTATTTAAATCAAAATTAATTTGTTTTTTATTGATGGCATCAGGAAAAACACACTAAGTGTTCATGACAGGGAAGTAATTTACCATTCTGCATTTTCTTGGAGGAGGAATAAGGCTTGACAAAACCCACATATTGTGAACACAGCCTTTTTGTTTTATTTGCGAGTAGATGTTATGAATGCTACTTGTCTATCTTTGGTTCTTCAAAATAAACATGTTTTTCTTTGATTACAGTGTAAGTAATAACAATGGAGGCAAGTTACCTGCTAAAACTAAGAAGGGAGTTTATCTTAAGGTACAGAATACAATTTTCACTATGTCTTGAATGGATCTGCTATGAGCTAGTTGCAATATGCTTAATTTAACCTGTGCAGGAAAGGAACAAATTCCAAATATTATAATCTGCTCCTTTTAGAAAGATCAGTGCTTCAAATCAAAAGTTACTGGGAGAAGCATTCAAAAATATGTTGCTTCTAGAGCCCTTAGCAACGCTATCAGACAACTCATTTTTTGTTTGAAAAAATATTTGTGAAGAAGTTAAAAATCAAAGACATGTATGATGAGAAATATTTTAGGAAGGAAACAGATATAGCTTGTCCAATTCAGAAAAATTCTGGTGTCATCTTGTTTTCTGTGTAGATCATGAACTGATGCTTGGAGTCTTGTAAATTGAGAAATACATGTAATGTAGTATTGCGTAGTAACAGATAGAGATAAGCTTTTGTTTCTTTGCTCTAGCAGGAATTAAATGTGACACAGTTCTTTGTAATGTTTTGGAGTGTCTCTTGATCTTACTTTCAGCCAAACATTTCCTGTAGTCTTCCTATGAACTCTTCTGCAGGAGATCATTTTGCTGTCTTCATGGTTTCTTGGGATGATATTTATGAAAGCGAGTATATGTGCATACCTCCAACTAGCCTCATGTTTGCACCATACAAGAAAACTCCTTTGTCATACACTTCTTTGAAGTAGTTCATTCATCTGTTTAACTTTTTGAAGGAATTTAGAAAGGAGGCTTCATTTTGGGTCATGAGACTTCTGTTTGTTCATCCTGATAACTTTCTGCCATGTGTACTTGTGACTGTGTTTTAGTAAAACTGATCAACTGATAGTGAGGGACCTTTATGTCAAGAGACCATACCGTATGAATAAACAATTTGTAGCAAATTTATTTTGAAATCACAGGTTTTATTTTTCCCTGGTTCATCTGAATCTCGAGCAAGTTCTGCAGAAGAAAGAGAGCTTATATTGCATATTGAACAGTCTTTAATGCATTTTGCTATTGTACTGTGAGATGTGTTTTTATGGAAAATGTTCTAGAAGGATCTTTGTTGCAAGTAAACAATTAATTTGGCAGTTGTAACACTAATCTCTGTGCATTGTCTGCAGTATGTTCATCTCAATGTAAAAGATGTTTCCCCTAACAATGCACGTAAGATTATTTTTCTAATGTTTTTAGTATGTCACAGACACAGATGGTATGTGTTACGCAGGTTATACTAAACGTTTAGACTTTTAAAAAAATGAATGCCTGCAGTTAGAGCAGTAGCTATAATCTACTCTGTGGTGTGGAAGCAGATGGAATTCAATTCCTCTTATTTCTGAAAGTATCACATAGCTGAGTTGTCCTGTAAAACAGGTGCGAGTGAAAGGTAGAGGTGAACGTGTGAGACTTCAGCACTTGTTTTTCATTCTCTGTATAGTATATGTCTGTGATAATGTTTTAAGTTATTTTCAAGAGTAATACAAAGTCTGTAAGACTTGTTATTGAAAGTCAGCAAAAGCACTTTTTTACATGTTTCTTGAAATAATAAAAAGTTCTTTTTTTGTTTGTTACTACAAGGAGCTACAGCTGAACAAGTCCAGTTTAAACATAACTTGTAGCTGTTTTAAATAGGGTAATTTAACTGTTGTGGATTCCCTCAAGACAGACGAGCACATCAAGAAAATAATGCTTTCAGATCTCCAGACTCTAGGGATCAAAAAAGCTATGGAAGTACAGGTACTTTTATTCTGGAAGAATCCTATGATGCTTTGTTAGGTTGCATTTGAAGCCTTGTTAAGCATATACAGCTGCATGTCACTTCATGTCTTTGTTTCATTTTGCTCACATGTAAAATTCCTTTATTTTTACAAAGATGAGTAAATGCAAGCAGGGGCAAGGGGAGTAAGTGAGGGTGATTATTTCTGTGAAGGTGAACATTCGCTCTCTACAACTACCTGGAAGGAGGTTGCAGAGAGGTGGGTGTTGGTCTCTTCTCCCAAGTGACTAGTGACAGGACTAGAGGAAATGGCCTCAAGTTGCGCCAGGGGAGGTTCAGGCTAGATATTAGAAATAATTTCTTTACTGAGAGAGTAGTGAAACATTGGAATAGGCTGCCCAGGGAGGTGGTAGAGTCACCCTCCCTGGAGGTATTCAAGGAGCGTGTGGATGTGGCATTGTGGGATGTGGCTTGATGGGCATGGTGCTGTGTGGTGTTGGGTGGGTTGGGTTTTTTTTTGTGGTTTGTTGTTTTTTTGTTTTGTGGGTTTTTTTGTTTTGTTGGTTTTTGTTTTTTTTAGGTTGGACTTGATGATCTTACAGGTCTTTTCCAACCTTAGTGATTCTGTGATCTCTGGTTTTGTTCCCTGCAGTTAATTACTGCTAGATTCAAAAAAAAAAGAACAAAATAAGGTATAGGTTGAAATGCACTTACTGAAATGAACACTAGTTCTGAATAATATACTGTAGGTTGTTCTTGCATAATTATCATCTACTATGGCTTTTCTCTTTAGGGTACAGTAACAGAGTTCAAGAGTCCAAATGAATTTTATATACAGATGAGTTCTCCAGAAGTTTTAGACCAAATCAGTAAACTTTCTGTGAAACTACAAGACTGTTATGCTAACACAGTTATTCAAGAGCAATATATTGCTATCAAAGGGGAAGTCTGCGTTGCAAGGTGTTCCTTGGATCAGGTAACATCTGATTATCCATAAAATAACCATTCTGTGTTGAGCTCATCGTTTTGCATGTTTTGCTTTTATGTCTCTACCAGTGAAGGCTGCTAATTAGAGATCAGTTTATTGTGGTGGAATTGTGGTAGTAACTAACTTTATAACATCTGGAACTCAAATTTAAGGTACTGATTTTTTTTCTCCCTCTAAAAAGTTTACTTCTATGTGTTTATGTACTTGAGTCCTGTAGGCGCTGTTTGTCATACTGTTGTTTGGAGGCTGTGTGTGTTCTTAGCAAGTTTCAACTACTGTAGTTAGAACAGTTTGGTATGTGACTCTGCTTATTTAAGGAAGTTATTCTTACTTCATTCCTTACCTGACACTTCTGGTTGCATTTCTATGGCCACATCTAGTCCTGTTTCCCTTCCCACCGCTTTTTTGTATTTCTTCCCCTTTTTCTCCTCCATTGTTAGCAGATTCTTGATTTACTGTACGGTAGCCAATACCCATAGGAGTAGAATTTTATCTTCATAGCAGTCAACACTACAGTGAGTTGTGTTCATTTGAGTCGCTTCAGAATTAGTCAGTGCCTTTGTTGATAAACAAACCTGGTGAAGTAAAGCAAAATATGTTGTATTCTTACTTAGATTATAATTTATTCCTACACAGACCTGGAATAGAGCACTGGTAAAAGATGTGGATATATTGCAAAAGAAAGCACAAGTATTCTATATAGATTATGGAAATGAAGAAAATATTCCACTCTCCTGGATTAAAGCTCTACACAAAGACACTGAACTGTTGTTTCCTCCATGTGTGAGTTCTATTTTCCTAACAGTAGCTGAGGTATTTTAAATGAATAGCTTTGAAATGGGTGTAACTCGTCTCTCAGTGTAACTGTCATTATCACAGTATTTTGTGTTCACTGGAAATGATGTGGTAAAAACTGCTATACTACACTAAGGTTCACCTTCTGAAATGTTTCCTAGGTATTCCAGAAGAGTGAGGAAGGCTGCTTGGCTTTTTTCTTCCTAGTCCCAGAATTCTTGGGTTCTGAGCTGATAAAAAAGCCCTGCAGGGCGGTTAGGTCTGCATGGCCCTTATATGCCAGAGGACAGCAGGGGAAACATTCTGCCTGTATGTTCTAATCTGGTCTCATGCAGTAGTGAAAAATCACTTGTAGTTTGGGCAAACTTTGTTTGGGGGAAAGACAGATGTTGGTCTGAGTTCATTGCCATACTATATGAATGTTTTTTGTTACAAAATAGATGGTCTAGCTTTAAACATACTAGTTTAACTTACAGATTAACTATGCACAGAGAAGAATAGAGAAGCATTCATTCAACCAGTGACAACGCTGACTAGCAGTTACTGGAATAATCTTTCATAGCTTATCCAGATGACTTTCTGCTGGGTCTATAAAAGATTTGGAGGGCCGTTTGAATCTTGGCTTAAAGCTCTCAGTGTCTACCAAGGGCAAGTTAGGACACGCGCCTGCGGTCAGATGTGATGTGTGATACAACCATGCCTCATATAAGAGAGCATAAATAGTGGGAGAATCAGAGGAAATGCAGTTTACAGTTTGAACTTAATTTCCTAATTTGTAACTCTCTTGTAAAGAAGGTAGTTGAATTGACAGAGCTTCAGATTCCAACAGCAGTTTAACTTATATATGTAAGATGATAATTCTAAGGGCCTTAATTATTTACTTGCTTTTTCTACAGGGCAAACAGACCCCTATCCCCTCTTGTTCTAATTGTAATTCTTTCCAGGCCATTAAGTGTTCCTTTGCTAATTATGATCCAAAAGAAAAAGGATGGAATGAAGGCACTGCCAGCTTTTCTTCCCAACTCATGGGAAAGCACTGTTCAGTAACTGTTGTTGACGTATTACAGGAGGAAATGATGTTGAGTTTTTCTGTAGATGTTGTTCTCCCGGATTTTGGTAAGTACGGGGGGGGGGGGAACCCAGCACAACTGATAAGTCTTTCATGTTCACTTTCCCTACCACTGCCCAATACCTTTAAAAGAGGAGATTTTTTCTTTTTCTCTCCTCCCTTTTATCACTCTCCCAACCTGCCCCTTGATTTTTTTTTTAATTTTCTTTTATTCCACCTTTCCATATAAAGGTAACTTTAAAATATCTGTACCTGAAATATCTTGTTATGCTTAATAACCTTAAATTTTATTAAGGTTACTTTTGCAGTAGAATTGTAGTAAATTCAGCATTTTTGGGATTATCTTGTTTATTTTTCTGTTTTAATAGGTGCATGCAAACCTGGGACCATGTTGTTCCTTTTATCTCATGCATTTTTAACTCTTTAAAAATGATAGTTTCCACTTCCACTAAGGGTTTTACCAGCTTTCGTACACGCTCACTAAAAAAAGTATCCCAAAGAAGGTGCAACCACTGGATATTGTTGTATGTAGTTGGAAAACTGTAAGCATGTTTACATTTCTAACTTAGCAAGCCTCAGTGGATAGAGACAAGCAGAGCACCTGACCTTTGAGGAGTCTGAATTCAGATTTTCAGTTGAGCTAAGGGGGTGGCTTTGATTGTGGAAACAAATTAATACACAGAAGGTATGCCTGTTGTCGTTGTTGGGAGGGCTGTTTTGTTTGGGTGTGTTTTCTGGCTGCAGAGCAAGAACAATATAGTGCCAAGAGCATATTCTTTTCATTGATACCCAGTCCACAGAAACTTTGAAGGAAGTGATGGTTGATCCTCTTAGCTTGCTAAAATTCCTCATGCGCAGGAAGCTTATCTCCATGTCATAGTCCCTGCAATCTATAAAATGATGGTTCACCTTAGTCCTGTGTAAATTCAACTGGTTCAGGGTTGTGCCGGGCATATTTCACGCTTGGTTGCTTTACAGCACACTAATGGCACAGCAGTATAGCTTGCCAGCCTCTTGGAGGGAAGATCACAAAAATATCACTGCATTCATGAAATGTTGCATGCATCTATTCCATGTCTTCACAGGTAACTTAAACACCTGTATTCAAGTTTTCAGTTGAAAATAATTATATTGAAAGCTTGGAATACTGTTTCATGCATTGGAAGTGGAATATGTAATAGCTAAGAAACTTCCTATTTCTTTGTAAATCTTGGTAACTCATTGCATACTTAGTGTTGTAAATATGGAGGTAAGTTACGAATCCTTGTGTCTGAAAAGCTGTGATCAGTTTTTCAGCTAACAGTCTTCAGTGTCTATGAGTAAACATTGATTGTTACAGCTTTGCTAATTTTATTTAGTAAAACGGTCGTGGAGCAGTGAATGTCTTCAGAAAACTCAAGTAGTTGAGTTACTCTGAAACTACTTTTATTTTGCATTCTAAGCATGTTAAGTGCTCAACAAATAAGTAGAACATGCTCACCTTGTGATAGGGATATAGGTCAGGCTCAGAAGATGGTACTGAAATGAAACTAAATGATGACTATCTTGTATAGTAAATAATTTTGTTTATTACATTTGTATTTTAGGAGTCTGCCTAGATAAAGTACCTTTAGAAATGAGGTCTGATGTAACTCCAGGAAGTAATGCCAAAGGAGGAAACTCTCCAAGAGGTAAGCAAGCAAATCAGACTTCTTAGTAAGAGAAGGAAAAAACTTGGGAAATTTTAGGTCCTCCCATGTTGCATGATATTCTGAATGTAGTAAATATTCTAGCTGTTCACGAGCATCACCTCCGGCTTAAAAACATTGGCTAGTGGAGCTTCCTTCAGTTCACTAGTGGCAGTAGCACATATGCTTTGTAATAGTATAAAGTACTTGTTTAGTACTAGTTTAGATGATTTTGTGAGCATTAATTTCATGGTTAATGTGACAGGAGCCTTCAAAGTCCAGAGAGTCAGCAAAAAGAATAAACTGCTTCAGCATGTTTAAATTTTCAAAGTCATCTAGCTTTTGATCAGCAACCTCTTTTTTTCTCTTTTTTTTTAATGTACAGTGTCAGAAAACCATTCTAAGGGAAGTAAAGAAAAAATACCTGAAGAGGAAGAATTTCTTCACTGTGCTAATTCAGTTGCAGAGTGTGTCTCCATATGTATCGGAGATGCATTTCCTGGTGTGGTTTCCTGCATTCAAAGTCCAGAAAACTTTTTCTGTCAGCAAATACACAGTGCCCGTGAGTGACACATTGAAAACGGGATGTAAGATACGTAGTATGGCATTTTTCTCTTCAGTAGAGAGTGGCTGGAGGGAGGTGTTGCTGGTCTTGTAGTTTGACCTGAAATGGTGATTCCCTGTAGCTTTAGGCCATGCCCGAGTCAGTTAAGAGCCATGGTGTTGTAGAGGATATTTTTGGCAGTGTTAGCTGTTAATATCTCTTACTAACATGTAAGGTGATAATTTATGGGTAGTCTGAGTAGTACGAAGTAGAAAGATGGTGTGGCATGGATTTTAACAATCTGAAGTCAATTTGTATCACAAATATTTAATGTTAAATATGTTCTCTCCTGTTCCAGAAATGTGAGTTTCAAATTACTTTGTTTACTCCTATAATGCCTTGTTGCTTTACCGCTGGAGGAGAGTGTTTCCTTATAGGCTGGATGCATAGACTGAACTTCTTTGTTACGTAGTTATGGGGAGAATATCTGAGTATGAGAAGACCAGATAACAGTGCCCAAACCCTGCTTTGGTGTCTTCTGATACAGTAAAATGTAACTCCTAAGTCACACTAGAATCAGAGTGCTAGGCTGCAGGGACTTCTGGTGCATCTCCCACAGCGCCCATAAACAGGTATCTGGGGGAGAGTAAGAGCACAGTAAGTTTGTGGCGTGTGTCCTGGCACTGTCCAAGCCAGGATTTTCTTTTTTTTTTTTTTTTTTTTTTTTTAGCTAAAAGGGCTTTTGCAGCTGGATGTGACCTGGCTTATCTCCTCACCGTCAGAGGAAGATTTCTGTGTGCTTGTGCAGCCTTTGAATTCTGGGTAGACTCATAGCATAGCATGTCCTTTGGCAAGAAATGACACTTGTCATTTGCCTGTTGTTTGAAGAGCTGTCTTCCTTGGTTTCTTTCTAGCATGCCTCCACTAGCTTGGTTTCAATTCCTGCTGGCTTCAGTTTTGTTCCTGTGTTGAAAAAGTCTGTGACTGGTTTTTTTCTGTCTGTTCTCTTTACCACTGTGATTCCTCAGACTCACATGAGGACTCTCTTCAATATTACTGATTGAAGAGTCTTAGTCTCATGCTATTTTTATATTATGTGAAATAATCTCCATTACACTACAAGATGCTCTTCTAGGCTTTGAACTTAGGATTTGTGTGCTTTTGTAATAATTACAAGATAGTGTATGTTCCAAAACTTATATATTTTAATATCAGGTCAACTTGCTGAGCTTCAAGTTTCTCTTAATGAACATTGTGACAAATTTCCCAGTAGTCCAGCTTTCCGTCCTGCTGCTGGAAATGTGTGCTGTGCCCAGTTCACAGGTAAAAATGGAGTGAAAATATGGCTCTTAATTTATGTTGGTTTCATTTGTTATAAAAATAAATATAATTATGTTTAGAATTGTTTCCTATTGCTTTTTTTATTTGTGTCTGGTTTTAGCTGTGGATAGCATTTAGTAGTGATTTAAAAAAAATTGTTAATAGCAAATGATGACATATATAAAATACTAGTTTATAAAAAGACCGTAAAAAGGTCCCTTCATTGAGCAAACTCTTAACACTGGGTTCATTTTTGTATAAAGGAGCTTTTTAAGAGATTGTGAAGAAATTTGGTTTTTTATATGTTGGTGAGCACTGTTTCCTGTGGCTGGAAATAAATATAGACTTGAAATTTTAGACCCCAAAAAAGGGACAGAAGAAATGGGATTATATGTAATGATGCTGCTCTGATAGATGACTTCTCAAAATGTTATTTAGCTAAGACCTGGTAGTTGTGAATTGTATGTTCATAACTTAGTTTCCACCTGACAGTTATCACTGTCAGGTTTCTATGGGTCTCCTGACAAAATTGAATCTTGCCTAAACATAAGCTAGTATTCTGCATAAAGCAGTGGTTTGTGCTAGGAATTGGTAAGTCTATATGAAAGAAATACCTTTTATTTATAAGAATCTGAAGTCTTGTTTGCCTGAGTGCAGTAGGACGAAGGTGAATCTCTTTTCCACATAGATCATTCTCCTTTTCATCCAGCTTTTAACGAGAGAAAAAAGACTCCACACATTGCTGTTCTTACGCCTTTGTTTCCGGTCAGAAATGTTGCTACTATAACTTCTTTATAAACATTCCTCATCATTTATTTGTTTCCATTTCCTGTGGTTTTGCTGCTTGGAATAAATAAGACTGAACAGATAAGCTGCAATAAATGCTTTTTTGCACATTCAGAAAAAGCTAGTACTGCCAATAAGCTGTCTTGGCATTTGAATGGGTGCTGGTTTCAGGTGCCTAGCTAGGGAAAGCTATCAGTTCAGTATCTTGGATGTCTTGATAAGCTTGAGTAAGCTTGTATTTCTATTTTTCAAATATTTTAATTGAATTCAAATACTTAAATCATTAGATCTGTTGTGTGGCCTTTGAATTGCATGTCATCGTGGTCAGCTGAGATACTGTTTGTTTGTTTAAATGTATTGAACTTAAGCACTGCATCCCCATAATGTAGACAATTCTTTGTTGCAGTATGTATTTGTGAGGGTGGGGGTCTTTATGGAGAGAATGAGTTTGCAGCACTCGACTCATATGAAGGGTGATGGTGGTACATGTTGCATCATAAGGGTTTTGTGAAGGTTTGTGTGAGCTGTAATGCTGCTGTTTGAGATTGACATTGCATTTTTGCATTGGTCTGCCCAAAATCATTCTGTTCTCAGAAGTTAAAAGAAAGTACAATGAACATCTGTATCTTCCTTTCTAGAAGACAATCTTTGGTATCGTGCTGCTGTTATAGCATATGTTTCTGAAGGTACTGTTTTGGCGGGCTATATAGATTATGGTAATTTTGAAGTTCTTCCGCTGACTAGACTTCGTCCTATGATTCCAAGATTAATGGACTTGCCAGCTCAAGCCATAAGATGTACCTTGGCAGGTATGAAATAAATGATAAACTGTTTCAAACTGGATAGAGGCAAAATAAGTGGGGTTGCATAATGGTCACACCTGTAGTATCTTACATTGAAATACAGGGAAGGATGGAGATAACAGTAGGTGTTATTTTCAGAATGCTTAATTGTTGTGGCATACCTACAAAATGCGACAAATCTTTCCTAACATACCTGGTGACCTGCAGTTGTATGTTTGGAAAACTGTGTTATATTAACATACCTGTTAGGTTTTGCATGTGCTTTTGTTCTAAGCAAAATTCAGTCACCTACTGGATTTGTGGAATTCTTAAATCTGTTGTGGTTCTAACACTGCACGGGAAGGTAAAATTTTGTTTTGTATCTTGAAATTCAGAATTGTATCTGTCCCCCTCCCCTGGGGCAAATCTAGTAAAAATACTGGTAGTCTCCTCTCCGTAGGCTTGTGAAATATGTCAAGTTGGAAAGGATGTTGATGTTTCCTAGTTCATCCTTCTGTCTCAAGCCAGGATCATAATGTGGTTTTTTTTGATATACTTGTTGAAGCTGCTGTTGGAAATTGTTTATTTTTTCCGTTCCTATCACTATGCAAGATGGTCCACGCCTTTGCTTCAGTACTCTTCCTTTAGAATACTTGGTGTCTGTCCTTCCTTTAACATACTTGTTCTTTAATCTGCTTTTCAAATTTTGGTAAAGTTCAGAGCAGCCTTCTAGCTTCTTACTTTGGAGGAAAACATGAAACAATGCTTTCCTTGTGTGTAGAGATGGAACCAATGCATATGGAATGTGGCCTAAAGAAATCTCTTTTCTGGGGCAAATCGTGATGCCTATAGCTGATAGTGTTCTAAGACTAAGAAAGGTCCTAACTACAACATGGATACGAAAAAGTGATCAGATAAGATGTTTCCTGAGTAGAATCAAGGATTACTGCTGCATAAAATACATCTTTCTGGAAGGCAACTTCTGCCAATCTGTTACTATAAAGTTCTGGTTATAAATTGCGTTTTAGAAATAAATTTAGTAGCATAAAGAATAAATGTTCAAGGATTGAGAAGCTTATAGTAGCAGAGATGTTGGCTGAGAGGTGGTTAATGTTGTTCCAAACTATAGGTTGTATTCATGAGACTCAAAGACTGACACTTCTCAGGCATTCATACTAAGGAAGTATTAAATCTGAATTGATGCTTCTCTTTGTGTAATAGACTAGTTGTACATGATCTTTGCCAGATTTTTATTAAATCCAATTACTCAAAAGTTCAGAATCTAAATAATTGGGTTTGTTACAAGCATGAAGAGTGAGGGTGAGTTACTTAGTATATCTGCTGCTTAATCTATTGTTTTAAACAGTGTTGTTGTACCTTTCCACATATTGTTGAGACTTGGACTGTCCTCAGAACTTTTCCATACTATATGACTTTTTAGGTGTAAAGCCACCATTAGGAGCCTGGACCTCAAAAGCTATTTCTTTTATGAAACAACTGGTGAAAGACAAAGTGTTCACAGTAAAAGTAGTGGATAAAGAGAGTTACAGATCTGTGGTGGAGCTTGTAGACACATCAGTTACTCCAGTAATAAATATATCGAGCCATCTCATAGAGAAAGGCTGTGCAGCTGAGGAATCAAGGATGGCCTTACCAGCAATCGGAATGAGTGATGTTAAGCAAGCAAATGGTGAGTACAAGCATGTCCTGCTGAACTGGCATTATTTAACCTCCTACTAGAATGGGCGCAAAGAATGCGGGTTCTGGTAAGAAGTTTCCAGTCTGGCTTATGAAGTCTAGCCTTCACAGCTCTGAAGTTTAGCCGTTGCAACTTTGCCATGAAGAAATTGTGTGTTTGCTTGTGTGTCTGTATGTTATGTATATATGTGTGCATACATAACAAAGTTGCAATTGCTTACTTTTAGAAGACCGTACTAGTCTTTAACTTGCTCTGGTTAGAAGTCTTACAATTTCCAGTTGAAGTGGGATATGACTAGTTAATACCTGCTTGTTCTTATGCCCTTGTCTTTTGGCTCAAATAGTATTTCATCTTCACTGTCCTGTATTTTACGCCTAAACCCACATATTTAGTCCTTGAAAACTTGTTTAACTGCAGTAGCCTATACAACTTCAAGACTATACCTAAATTGCCTTTTTTGCATTTAGTGACTGAAGCTTCAATTTGAGACATTTGCAAATTCTGTCAGATTTCTTTGTATTGTGGGAAGATTCCTAGCTTCCTTATATAAAGCATGTTAAGCCCCTCTTTTTCTTCTTGTCTCTGGTAGAACTATACATTCTCTCCTGATCCATCTGTAGTGAAAACTGGGGGAAGTCTTTTTGTCAAGGCTATGTACAAATCCCTTAATTTTGATCTTCCTCACTAGATGTTTCGTGGCCAGGACATGGGATTGTTCAGCCTGGGGAAGAGAAGGCTCCAGGAAGATCTTACTGCAGCTTTTCAAGACTTAAAGGGGGCTTATAAGAAAGATGGGGACAAACTTTTTAGCAGGACCTGTTGCAACAGGATAAGAGGGAATGGTTTTGAACTAAAAGAGGGTAGATTTATACTAGGTATAAGGAAGAAATTTCTTCCAGTGAGGGTGGTGAAACACTGGAACAGGTTGCCCAGAGAGGTGGTAGATGCCCCATCCCTGGAAACATTCCAGGTCAGGTTGGATGGGGCTTTGAGCAGCTTGATCTAGTTGAAGATGTCCCTGTTCATTGCAGGGGGGTTGGATTAGATTACCTTTAAAGGCTCCTTCCAGCCCAAACTATTCTATGATTTTATGATCTTTGTTCAGAAGGGTAAGGAATCTTGTATAAAATTCAAATGAACGTAACTTTCATAGTTATATCCAAACACATTTTGGTCTATAGCCATCATCCTGGACCTGTTTTGTACTTCCTAGGTTTCTTGGTTAGTTCTTGCCTCTTTTGAGCCATTTGTTAATTATTATTTTTCTTGTCAATCTTTCTTCCTTCTGGAGTGGTAAATTCAGCCAGCTTCTATTTCTTTGATCATATTTCTTAAAATATGCTGACTGTGCTTTGTCCCTTCCAGTAGGGATCTGGCAGTTGCTTACAGTGTGAAGGACAGTCTTGTATTCCACTGAAAATAAAGATTTGAAAGCCTGTTCGTGTTTGGGGTGGGTTTTTTGTGGTATTTTTTTCTTTGCCTGTTGGCAATATGACTTCCTAAAGTAATCTGCTGTCAGACACAATACTGGGCAGATGGAACAGCATCTCAGCGTGGCCATCCTTGAAGCTCAAAATTCTCTTGAGCTTCATTTTCAGAAAAAAGCCCGAACGCTTAGAGCTGGAAAGGTCTACTGAGGTCGGAGGCCAGCCACTTGGACTCAAGTCTTAAAAAGGCTGACAGTATTTCTGGTTGCTGCTGCCTACCACAAGCTGTAACAAACTTAACAGCTATGAAAAATACAGGAAGATTTAATAATATGCTAATGGAGGGAATGCTGGCTTCTCTGATGTGCCATAATTTAGTTTTCACATGATCTATTCTATAGCTTGTGTTAAATAATAAGCTTCTTTCAGGTACTTGGGTATAACACACAGTGCAAACTTCTGCAACCAGTCTTTCTATTAATCTTTTTGTTCTTTCTCCTCCTTAGACCATTTCCAGTATGTTCAATGACAGCTGTTTCCTTCTTCTATGCCCCCCTAGCCTGTTTCCCCAGAACCAAGGTTCCCTAGGGTCCTTCTTGGTCAGATTATTGCCGCCTAGTCTGTAGCTCTTTGTGTGATTACTATTCCTCGCTCATCTATGGCTTGCCCTTCTCAGTAGCGATTGAATACATTAAGCAACTGGCACGTTTCTCTTACTTTTATTCTGCAAAGAGGCTCTCACTGGTAATTAGTCTGTTGGATTACTTATAACAAGAAATTTGAGGACATGAATGAGTGTTCAGGAGATGTAAACTTTTTCCTGTAAAAATTATTTTAATTTTTCTTCCTTCTTCTACGTCTCTCTTCTCCTTCCTCTCTAGAGGACACAAAGAAAAAAAGAATTTGCAAGTGGAGTAAATTAACTCTTAAACAAACAGTAGATGTTGTAGTGTGTACGCTGTACAATCCTGGAGAATTCTACTGTCAGATTTCAAATAACAGTGGTAAGTTTATTCAGCTTTTTTCTTTCTGCTAGTTGCTCTACTTCCTGATTTATCATTTATTATAGTTCTAATGCATTACTGTTTCAAGTGAGCTTATACTACCAAGGCTTACCTCTGAGTTTCTGTATCTAAGAATACAAGTGGCATGATGAAGAAATTGGATCATGGTATGTAGTGACTCAGATTGAAATCTGAAAATGTTGAAGGTAGGCAGTTGAATAAATTTTAATCTAAGAATGTAGAGAAAAGCGAAAAGAGCTACCATAACCTAGGCAAAGGATGAGTAAACAGAAAATAGCAAGTAGCAGACATGTTCCCTGTGCCCATACAATACTTACTGGAGCTCTTTTCTAGTACTCTGTCCTGTTCTAATTTATAAAAATTTGAAAAGATTCAAAAGAAGTAAAATAACATTAAAATTAGAAACCGTGGCTTTTGAGACTTGACTTGCTCTTGAATAAGCTCAAAAAAAAAAAAAAAATCTTTTTTCCTCTATTTGTATGTATAAAGACTTCTGATAGCCACTGGCTTTTTAACCTACTAGAAAAAGAGCATGATGAAATTCAGTGGCTGGAGGTGGAAGCTAAATGCATTCAAACCAAAAAATTTAGGGCAGATCTTAAAAAGTGAGGGAAGTTTATTCCATGACTTATCTAGGGATAGTATAGATTCTTCATGGCTTATCGCCTTTAAGACATGACTGAATTGCTTCCTGAAAGTGATGTTATAGAGCAGGCTAAAGGACTTGATGTAAAAAAATTAAATAAGCAAGCAGGATGAGATCACATAGTCTGTCATATACACTGACTGAACTAGGTAATTCCCGTGGTGTTATCTGGCTGTAAAATACACTTTAGATTTTGGACTGAAGGGTGCTTGTTGAATTAGTAGGAAGAATTACTGGTCATTTTGCTATCATACTGAACTAATTTGTCAGTAAATTCCAGCTATCTCGCCTCTTCCTGCTAATAAGTCTGTCTCGTAAGTTAAATAGTTAACTCAGTGTCAACAGTTCTTTTTTTATGAAATTCTAAAATTCATGGAAATCTCCCATCAAATTTTTTGTAAGTACGCTATAGAGTGAACAGTATTGATAAAGTTCAAGTCAGCTTATTTTGTTGATCTTGTCTTTGGTTTTTTTCTTTCTCATTTTCAGAGTTACTTGCTCTAAACTTACTTAACAAATCGTTGTCTGAATACTGTCAGAAAACTCCACCAAATGTTTCTAAGCCTGAGAATGGAGAACCTTGCTGTGCTTTTTTCTCTGGTAAATAAAAGACCAAAATATTTTTTGTTTTTAAAGGGTGGACATAAAGCAAACAAAAAAATAAAATGGGATATGTGGTAGTTTGCATTGGTAGAGGATAGTAAAGAATTGGATTTACTTACTAAAAAATAAATGCTGGTAAACTTACTAAATATGTGAAGTTTTTTGTTTGTTTTTTAATTTTTAAACTTAGATGATGGTAACTGGTACCGTGCTTTGGTGCAAAACGTTACTTCAGATGGAACTGTTAAAGTATGCTTTGTGGACTATGGAAATGTTGAGGAAGTACCACTGGATAAAATACGGCACATCTCATCCTCATTCCTAAAACTTCCATTTCAAGGAATTAAATGCTGGCTCTCAGGTGGATCTTATTGATTCTTTCTCTCGTAAGAGCTATTGCATGTAGAGACTTGCTGCTTTGGGGGAAGGAGGTGATGACTGGGTATACTTCACAGAACGGTTTTTGGGGTTTTGGGGGGGGGGGGTGTTTGTTGTCCTGTGGGTTTTTTGGTTGTGTTTTTGTTTCTTTTTTTTTAATAATAAATGTCTGTGTGGCTTCCAGCCTCTGGAAATTGTGGTAGCCATTGTTTTAGCTTTACTAAACAGCAGAGTGGCATTTAACAGAAAGATGGTGGCTCTTCCCTGAGCTCCTGCAGTGCTGTGGAGTGGTCTGCATGGAGGTTACTTACTGATTTACCAGTCAAAGGGAACTTGTTGTTTAGTTCTGCTTCATCTGTAGTGCTTACTAGCTTTTGGTTGCTGCCTTGCTAGGAGTAAATGTGCTTTTGTGCAACTTAATTATTTCTCAAAATTTTTGCAGGCAAAGGACCTCATCGGTTTCTATGAAGCAAGTTAGCCTTTCGTTTCTCTGTAGGGATGTTTCATTTGATCCCTGCAGAGTTTGGCACTGTACTGCTGTTTCTCAGTCTTCTACCAATTCTCTGCCTCTTCCTTTCCCACACCAAATAACTTGAAATTCTACAGAATTACTCTTTCTCTCAAATGTAGTCTACTTGGTTTAAAAATAAAAAATGTGGAAATAGCTCAAAACCACATTTCGTCAAGGTTTCTTCTGCTTGGTTTTTCTTGTCTCTTAAAACACTTAGTTTTTCTGCTCCTTTGATAAAAAAGCTGTGTTAAACTGATTCATAAACAGTTTTAACAATGTTGTTTGTGCTAAGGCACAAGGATTTACTTGGCAGAATATCACAAAATGTAGAAAACAAAACTTGGGAGTCCTGAGGAAATGTATTCTTTTAGAAGAAAGGAGGAAGAGGAAGACCAGTTAATAGGATGAAGTACAGTGTGTATCCCTAAGGTAGTAAAAGTAGCCTTGGTATTTAGAGTTGCGCTTTTTTTTTTTTAAAAAAAAAAGGATTTTTTTTTTTTAAGGAAAATATAATGTTGAAGAAAGTCACTTAATGAAGATATTTTGAACAGTTCTTCTACTTCCTAGGTATAAAGCCTGGTAATAGCAAATGGATTCCAGAAGCTACAGCAAGATTTCATATGTACACTGCAGGGATAAAACTTCAAGCCAGAGTAACTTCCCTTTCCAGAGATGGGGCAGGTGTAGAGCTTATTGACAATTCCACAGGTCATCCAAAAGTGATCAATGAGATATTAATTTCTGAAAAATTGGCTGTGAAGGAAGTTCTACAAGATAAAAATAACTTTCCAAACAAGTCTGTTGACAAAAAAGGTAATTAATTAATGTTAACTTTTAGCTTGAACAAGAATTTTCAGTATTCCAGCCTTTAACCATGATCTTGCTGTTTAACTATAGTTAATATCAATAATAAACATGCATAGTTTTGATTTATATTGTGTTTCTACAGTTAAACACAAGCTGCCCTGCAGGTGGCATTATAGACAAAAAGAGAAAGATAAAAATCGCTGGGTTTGTCTTAAATGAATGCTATTTGAATATTTGATAGTAGAGAGTTACAAATTTGCTATAACTGAAACTTTTCCCATGTTTACCCATGTTTACCTTCCAATATCTTATTTTTCTGAGGTGTTTTTTTACTTTAGCTACTTTTATGTGCTAATAGTTCATGAACAGCAAATTAAGCAAGCATTATCTTGGTTTAGATTTCTCTTCTTGAAGTGAAGACATGCAGTTGTCTCTAAAAATCAAAAAGATATTCTGTAACAGTTACTTAAATATGTATGTTCTTGGAGAAAAGTGGTACACTGCATTTTCTTACTATTTCTATTAGAAACCTCACTTGGGCACTGGAATTTGATTCACTTGGCTATAGATGAAACTGTATCTGTCTGTGTAACAGAAGTTGTAAGCCCAGACTTGTTCTACGCTGTACCGGTTCAAACTAAAGGTAAGAAAAACTGTTCCTAATACCAGTAAGAAGTCGCTGTTGCAAGCTAGTTAATAAAATGAATGCCTATAGCGAACTGAATCATGTGGAAATGTAACTCGGACAGCAGAAAAATATAAAAAATGCCAAAAGTGGGAGCAGGGGAGCTTAAAAGTAAGTATGCTCTTCATTATACCCAAATATGGTAGTTATCAAATCTTTTTTTTTCTGTAGATCAAGAGAAGCTACATAGGCAGTTGATTGAACTAGAAGGCTATTGTAAATCTTGTAAGAACCAGCCTTTCAAACCAAAACTGGGTGAAGCCTGTTGTGCCAGGTTTTCAGGTGAGGCGATCATTCGTTCTTGTATGTCTTTGACCAGTGTAAAACACAACTTTCATTTTTTGCTTTAGAAAAAGGAAAAATGTCAACTTAAAATGCTTACAGATCTCTTAATTCTGTTACAAAGGATGGCCTGGCTGCATCTTTAGGGCAAAGAAACTGACAGTGCAGGAGAGAAAATAAGGAATAGGTTGTGCCCTGCAAAATGTATGGAGCTTTAAAGAGGAAGGAACAGCTAGTTACTGTTTAAACTGAAATTTGTTTGTGCTGCCCTGAATCATAGGGGCATGAAATTCATGGCAGAGCAATAGTGCACTTGCATCTAGACAGACCCACTTCTGGTTTGGGGTTGCCTTGATGGTTTTTTTTGTTGTTGTTGTTGTTGCTTTGTGCGGTGACACTGGCTATGACAACTGATCATTCAGCCTTGTTAGCCTAACAAGCTATCCATGCTTAGTGAACTGTTAGTTCAAGTCAGAAGTATTCTTAACAGTGAGGGAACTTAATTTATTGTCTTAGTCTTTCAGAAGAAGGGATACTCTGCTGATATATTAGCTCAATATTTAACAAATAAAGTAGTGTTGACTCATAAATATTAAATGTTGACTGCATGTGGATTGTTACAGGAGATCTGGCTAAGTGCTGAAAATGAATTTGGGTGCTAGATCAGACGACAGTTCATGGAAAACAGGATAGATGAATTAAAAATACTAGGCAGACCACAAGAGTATACCCAAGTGTTTGACAGTTGTTTTTTAAATTCCACTGATTTTTTTTTAATTACCTTTTTTTTGTTATGGCTTCTCAGGATAATTGAGGAAGGATTATTTTATTTTTATTTTTATTCTTGGTTATGTTTTGAGAGGGAATATGCATTGGAAAACAAAGGTAAGCAGCTAGAAATACAGTTTGCAGACATCCTTGAAAAAGTTTTGTAGTAAAAATCTTATCTGCATAATTTGAGCAAAATTCTGAAAGTAACACTTAAATCTTTATTAATAACAGCAATCAGAAACTATTCCCTTGTTCTGTGGGCTTGCTTCTTGTCAAGTGGCCTTTTGTATATACCAGAGTATTTAAAAATTCTGGAAAACTATACAGGTTCTTGTTCTCAGGATAAGCTGTGTTTATAAGATGGTACTTCACATGTGATTCTTCTTGTCCCAATCTTTTCAGGTGATGGCCGTTGGTACAGAGCTCTTGTTCTAAAAGCTTCTCAGTCTGTAGTGAAAGTACTATATGCAGACTATGGGAACACAGAAACTTTACCACTTTCAAAGGTGCTGCCAATCACTGATGCCTACTTAAAGCTGCCTTTTCAGACAATTATATGTTCACTTGCAGGTAAAAATAAAACAAAAACAACCAAAAAGCCCACCCCCAAAACCCCTGACTGGTTTTCTTGAACATTATAAATCTGTACCTAGTCTCATGATGGCATTCATTCCTTAATACTGATAAACAACATGATGATCTGCTGAAATAGTATACTGGTTAATACTGTGAAAACTGTTCTAGAAAGTATGTTTTTAGTTAATTATCTGTAGAATTTAAGCTATTTATATTAGAAAAATTCAGCATCACCTTTTCAAAAGCAGTGATAGCATTACATGTAAGATTCACGTCATATCATAAAGTCATAAAGGAATTCTCTATAGAACAAACTTGATGGTACTTTTTTTTTTTGCAGGAATAGAGAAAGCTGAGTGGTCTCCATTATTGCTTGACAAGTTCAAAGAAATGTTATTGAATAAATACGTCACAATTACAGTGAAGGGGATTAATGGAAATGTTAATTTAGTAACAGTGGAGAAGCTTTCTGAAAATGGTAGTCTGAATGTAGCTGACAAACTGGTAATGGAAGGTCTGGTCAAATCCTGCAGTGCTGAAAACTTACATACCGAACATCAAGGTACATGCTTTCGCTTTATTACTTCAAATTACTTAATTTGAAGAACTGTGGGCATGTGGGATGCTTAAGTGACTTTTCCTTCTAAAAACCTTAAGAGTCCACACATCACCTCTTAAATTAGGGAAGCAGTGTCCATGTGTATTTTGCTCACTCACTTCCTTTTGTTTTTTTGTAGGCAATGGAGGTGAGACCAAATGCTGCTGCAAAGAATTAAAAATGCAAGTAAGATTCAGACCAAGCAATACTTGCTTTATTACACATGCAGAATTTAAAAGAAACCCTATGTGGGAAGCAAGTGGGAGTAGGGAGATAATAGCTAACTGCAGCATTGAAGATACACAAAGTGAATCTCCCGACACTTTTTCTCAGTTTGTTTTATATGCAGTAATAATTAGAGCACCCTGAAACTGAGGGATGATAGTGTATAGAACACACAGGCTTCATTAGTCTATGTTTTGCTATACATACAGCTCTATTTTTTTTTTTTTCTAGAGTATGAAGGCTCAGGAGTGTTACTTTCGTCTGTTCTGTCAAGGTAGTTGCAGTGTTTTGCATAAACTGTGTTATTTGGAGAAAGGGCAGCTGGATTTTTTTCAGTAATACAGCTGTGTTTTGCTGTGAATACAACTTGGCAGACAGCTGCATATGTAAGAAAATTCTTACAATGTGTATTTCAAGTAGCAGAGATTAATATTAATATGTGCCACAGTTTCAGTTGTGAAACTAGGGCTGAGAATCTGAGTTCAGTAGAATACTGGAATTTGTAACAGTGTTTGTCAGTTCCACAATATTTCTTTTTCTTTTGAAAAAAAAAAAGACGTGTCTCTTGCAGATAGGGCATATTCCTGTAATTTTTGAAAGCTTTCTGGTTGTAAGCTTTCTCAGTTTTTATTTTAACTTAGGCTATTTATGAAAAAATAGAACTTTAAGTAACTTTGAGTAATCTAAAGTATACCAGAAAAGATCCATCAGCCTTTCCCAAAGTGAGGATCTTTGTCAGAGAAGTGAACAAAATTTTGAATTTTAAAGATAGAAACCCCTTTCAAGGATGGTTCAAACCTCCCCCTCTCCCCCCAGCCAGAGGCGGCAAGGTCAAAAGCAAAAATAGGCATGATGATATTTTGGAGGTAGGAAAAGAGCATTTCTGTTCAAGGTCATTTAGACTTTACCGCTTCAGAGTAAGCATAGTTACTAGGAGTTTAGTGGCAGAAAGGCAGTAAAACTATGCTGTTCCTGATTTCTCTGTCCCAGTGTAGGCTGTTGAACCTCCTTTTCCCTTCCTCCTCTGTATCTCTTTCATCTTCCAGTTTGATGTAGCTAATGTCTTTTCTGACTTCAACTTGGTCACTTTCTGTTTTCTGGTCACTTTCTATTTTCTGGTATCCTTCCCTACTTGGATAAGTGTGGCTCAAAGTCTCGTGACAGACTAAGAGAAGACAGAAGATTCCAGTATAACTGAAAGCATCAGGAAATAGACATCTACAAATAACCAAATTTAAGATCCTGATCTCAGTCTTAATTTGTGTATTTCATCAATTTGGTGAAAAAAAAACTGAAGGGGGGGGGGCGGGGGGAAGTCGGCTACAGTTCTACTGGCTTTTTCCCCCCTCCAGAAGATTTTGCAGCAGAAAGGATCATTGAACTAATGGGGACTTAGCTGAGTTTGTAGTTTTGGGATCCACCCTAATCTGAAATCAGCAATTAAAAAAAAACCAAAAATCATATTTCTATTTTTTTTCTGCTTACTCCACAGCTTAAAAAGCATGAACAGATCCTACTTTTCCTTTTAAACAAATACGGGAATCCAGATGAATTCACTGAAATGAAAAAACTGTTGGACCACTAAGTCTCTGACATGCGCTGTTTCATTTGTATGTATACCAGGTTGCTGCAGTTCCTTTTTTTGGAAGAGCAAGTAACTTCATCAGCTTAAAGAGACTCTCTTTGTAGAAATTCTGTTTACAGACCTGTATTTATCTGTGTGATTGGCTTGTTATTGTAAAATAAGTATGTAACTTGAAGGATTTCAAAGCTGCAAGCTAAAATTTCTGTACTGTTTTTGTTTTATACCACCGTGTGCTGCTAGCTTTTTTGCTTTTACTTTGCTCTTGAATGCACATGCCTTTACTCTTTATGGAATGGACATTCCATATTCTGCAAACTTACATTTGGAATTACTGTAATCGTAAAGCTTACTTCAACTTTGGTACCATTAATTTTACTTGAAAAATTATATCTTATCTTGGTTAGTCTTCTTTCAACTTAATTTCTGGTCTGAAGTTAGACTGAAAATTGTTCTTCATAAACTTGGTTTCAGTATCATTAAAGGCTGAATCTTGTCTTGGACTGCCTATAGGTAGTTCTCTCTGAAATCAGTAAACACTTAAATGCGTACAGGTCTTTATTTACACTTATGCTGTGTAATTATGCATCTGTGTATATTGTTTTGAAGTAAATTATTTCAGAGCTGGTTTGTCTGTAGCTACGTTGTCAGGATTTCTGCCCCATCAAGTTTTTTCACGTCATAATGGAAGAGTCCCATTCTGGGATAAGACAAAAATACTGAATCAAATTATTAACACATTTTCAGTATTTCTCTAAAATGTAGTTGAGACCTAATTGTAATTGCTGACTAATCCAGTGGTGATGTTAATAAGGAATGCCAAATTATTGTTCACAGAGTACAGTAGACATCTGCTTATTGAAACTGCAGGGTCAGCTTTTTTTGTCCACTTGAAGTATATATTTTAAGTTTGAGCTTTGTGCAAATTGGAAGGATCTTGAGATTAAACTTGTTTAAGTCAAACAAAAATATTTCACTTTATGTTTTATTACACTTAAATCGCCTCAGATTTTTTTGCTGCCTCTTAGTTTTTGTTGCCTCATATTCTTGCAGTATCTAATAATTAGACGAACGCTTGCACTTGGGTCTCTAGAGTTCTCTTTGTCCCCCTGGTTCTGAACCAAGATTGTGGCTGTCTCAAGTGTCCTTTGACTTCCTGGGACAAGTGTGACTTCCACAAGCGTTTGCCCACATGCAAAGCAACTTCCTGATGCTTTAGTCCTCCCGTGGCTCTTGTTCACTTTTCCACATACCACCCTTCCTAGCAGCTAGTCATTGCATTTCAGAAGATGACTGACTGCAGTAGTCAAAAGGAATCACTTTGTCTACACTCTGTAAGCAGGAGAACGGAAAAGTGAATCTTGGCTTGTTCTACTCAGGCAAAAACCCCTGGAGTGCAGTGGTTGGTGTTTCACGTGGAGATGTATGTATGGTGCAGCTCAAAGGTATCTGGCAGTAATCCTTCTAGACAGTGGAAGGAAAGGAAAAGTAAGAGACTTCATATGGTTCCGAGACTTAGTTCACTCCTTAATTTCAGATGAAATCTTTGGGAACATTGATGTAGGGACAAATCAAGCAAGAAATGTGGAAACCTCTTGGACCTGATGTAGCCTTGGGTTCCCCTTGCTTTGTTTTTCTCTGCTACTTTTAATCTGTAATTGAAATCTGTTCTTGAAGTGATAAACTATGAGCTATGGATTATATTTATCTAAATGCTAGTATAGAATCCAATTTTGAGGTACATTTCCATGTGTGATTATGTCTGAACAAAGGTTATTACATGAAACACTTAAACTATAACATCCATGCCCTTGGTAAATCAAATTTCGTAATTCTTCTCTGCCCTCTCTGGAGAAGAAAAAAAAAAAGTGAACTGGGACTTTAGAATAAAATAGCACTTCTGAAAGGGAAGTAGTATAAATTTAATAAAAATTGTGTAGCACTGAAAAACAGCAGGTTTTTTTAATCCTTAGAAGATCATTTTTATTTATGAATCACTGTTGGAGGAACTAGAGTATACTTTGTTCATTGGGTTCGACTGAAACTCTTTTATTTCTTTATTATTTAGCACTCGGTGTTGCATTCAATTCCTAACTACAATATATATACTGTTACAATGCTTTTGAAAGGCAGTGTTATCTTGAGACTTGGACTTCAGAGGTCTTGCTGTCTACTTTCAAAATTTACTACAAGTGGGTCTGACACCTTCTCCCCTCCTAAATATGTCTTTACTTTTTCTGAAGGTACTTTTTTATTTACAAGAGCATTGCTCAGTCACATTGTGTCCATCACAGTGGTCAGCTGCTCCTTCTGCCTGCAGTACCGCTGACCCTTGGGACACGTCAGGCAGAACTTCCACGTGGGATTCAGCACCCGCCAGGTTATGCCAGACCCTGTCTGGTAGCTCCAGCCGGGTTACTGTAACCTCCGGAGAACTGCGTTACCCTCTAAAAATAAATTCAAGATAACAGATAGGGATTGTTCTAGATTAGTTAGTACTCTGATCTCTTAAATTTTCCTGGTAGGAAAGGGCTGGAAGTACAGCAACAGTGAACATCTTTATGTTTTAGAATTACTGTTTAACAGCTATGTTGTGGTAACCCTGTCATGTAAGACAGAAATGTTCTCTCCAAAGCTGGACCATCCTGTAGTGCCAGCGTACTTAATTGCTCTGATGTTGCTTTCTTTTTTGGCTTTTATTGTGGGAGCTGCTTTTTTGTGGTGGATGTATGGTGGGGTGGAATCTAGTTCAATTACATGTCCTTTCATTCCGAGTCAGACCTTTGCAGGAGAGACGACAGCTGAACGCAGAGTGAGGTCCAGGTGCTGCATGCCCATGGCACAGCTCATTTTGTGTCCTTACTCTTGCTGTGGAGTTCTTGCATTGCTCAGCTTTTAAGGGTAAGGGCTGTTAATAGGGCGAGTGGGGTAGGTACTGCCTGTCCTGCTGGAGAAAAGTGAAAAGCAGGATCAGGAAAGCTGCTCTAGGAAGGGGATCTGCTACTTTATTCCCTAACAGAAGCTATACTAATCTTATTACATAATCTTATTACATTTTATTACTAATCTTATTACATACTTAAATTCCAGTTTATTTTTAGAAAATGTAGCTATTTATAACTCCAAAATATATGAAGTTAACACTTTTCAAAGAATTTTAACTTGTAGAGTTCTTTTCTGCTCCTACAGTTTCACATCTTCAGTTGTAAAAAAACAAACGCAACCAAAAAACCCCCATGATTTTTAAAAGGGGCCCCTTAAATCGTTCCTCCAGGTGTAGTAGGTGTGAATATAGTACTCTCACTCAAGATGCAGAATAGTTCTCTGTGGAAAAACAAGCGTTAGTGAAGACATTCTCCAAAAATGTTGACCCCCTCAATGAAGCTCCTCTATGGCTGTTGGTGGTGCAAAGTAACCTGCAGCCTGTGGTTTTACTTCTGCCCTGGGTTGCTGCAGGAGGAGTGCTCGGGGGGTGCTGGCATCTTCAGCTGTACTAATCTATTGGACGAGCAGATTTAACAGTGTGGCTCTTAAAAGGAACCTAGAGTAATGTGGGTGTTCTGGGGTCTGGGTGTTTTTTTTCCCACATGCTGGTTGTAAATGGGAGGGTCTGATGGATGATAAGGAGAGGCTGTCACAGCTGAACACGATGTAAATCCAGGTGTGAAAGAGGCTGCTCACAAAGCCATCAGGTGTGCAAGGGCCACACAACACCGAGTCTTGCAGAGAAAAGGTAAAATGCAACTCAAGCCGCTTTTTTTCCCCTTTTTTTTTGTTGGTAACGTCTCAAACCTCCGACTTGGAGGTTAGGGACCACGTGGGCAAGCAGAGGTGCGGAGGGTAAGCTCGCTCGCCGGAGCTGGCTGTGCGGCGGGGGCTGCGGCCCCATCCCGGCCCCGCGGCGGAGAGGCGGGGGGCGAGCGCGGGGAGGGCAGCCCCCGCCCGGCTCCTCCTCCGGCGGCCCCGGCTCGCTCGGGCGGGCGGCGGCCGCCGTCTCCTCCCAGGGCGGCGGGGTGGGGCCGGGCCGGCAGCCGCGGCGGGGTGCGCGGAACCCGGGTAAGCAGACGGGCGGCGGCTGCCGAGCGGGACGAGTAGGTGGTCGCGCCGGGGGGAGGCGGGTCGGGGGTGGCAGCCGGGCTGGCCCCCAGCGGGCGGCCCTCGGGGGTAGCGCCGGGTCGGTCCCGGCGGCGGTGAAGCCTTCCCGGCCCTTCCGCGGGGTGCTGGGGGGCGGCGGGACACCGCTTCTGCGGCCGGCAGCTCAAAGCCCGAGTGCCAGCCAGGATCAAGGGGGGTGTGGGGGGAAGGCAGCCGAAAGCTCCGTAGCTGAGCCGAGGTCCGGTCCCAGGCCGGGAGGAGAGCCGGCGGCGGGGCAGGTGGAGCCCTCGCCCTGCGTGTTTTGCCTTTGGTCCGCTTGCACGGTGCCCCTGAGAGCGTAAGCTTCGCTCCGGCACTCAGTGAAGGGCACTTGGTTATTAAACTAAAAAGCCCACAGCCAGGAAAGCGGACCTAGCCCGTGCTGTAATGCTTTAATCGTCTGTGTCTAGCAGTTTTGGGGTGCGGCCGGGGGAAAGTGCTTGACTTGCCAGGGCAGGCGTTCAGACAGGCTGTCTCTCGTGTCCTTAGCGAAAACCTTTCTGCAGAAGACACCAAGATGGCTTGATCGAGTCCTGATCAAGCGAGAACTGAAGGACCTGGAATGATACCTGTAATATGCCCAGACGCAGAGCCTGTCTGCTTCCCAGTTGTGCTACAAATTCGTGCACCTGTGAGCAAGTCGCTGTCTCTCTGTATCTTGGTTTCCATGTATGTTGAAGAGGGTTGAAGATGCCTTCCCCAGTGGCCTGGAGTGGAAGGGAAAGAGGGGCTGGCAGGACCCTGCTTCCAAGTTATCTGGGAAAACGCAAATGGATGTTAAAACGTGACCTGGAAATTGTGAAAATGCTGTCACGGGGGCTTCTGCTAAGTTGACTTCCATTTTGTTGGTTTATTTTGTGTAGTGAAGATGAGGCATCACCAGTAGACAAGCCCCACATAGAACCCCCTTTTCCCACTTTCTTCAGAGAGGGCTGTGCTGGAGGGGCTGTGTGTGTGCTGACCCACACCTCATGTACTGCGCGCTGGGGTGGTGGACCACCTCATCTTCAGTGTGTGCTCCAGAAGATGTCTGGGTCTTCTAGGAAGAGTCTAAGAGGAATAAGTAGATGGAATGACTTAAAAAAAAAAACAACCAAACTTTTAACCTTACCCCAGTTCTGAAAAAAAAAAAAAAACTGTGGAAGATTCCCACTTTCTAAAGCTCCTTTAGGGAGGGCCTGCAGACCTCTGTCCTGAAAATGCATGCAGGTAACAGCTTGTGTGTGTCTGCAGGAATGGTACAACGGAGAAAATTCCCAGGCTGTGGCTTGTCCCTGGGGCACACAGAGATGCAGCAGGAGGATAAGGTGTGAATTGGGGTTAGTTTTGTGAAAGGGGCTGGGTTTGAGATGATCAGGAACATCTTGGCATCATGTATGCTGAGATGAGGACAGACTGTCTCATGTTCTGAGAACTAAATTGAATACCAGAGATGTCAAAAAAGGATTTTCCCTCTTTCCCTCCAGCCTCTGCTGTAAGTAATCACTGCAACTTCACTGCCTTGAAGAGGTAGGATTCCTCCTCTTCTGCAGCATTGGGTGTTTGGGGAAGAACGGACCACAATTTTTTTTTTCCTCAAGAGGGAGGCTTGTCATAGCAATCTTTAAGTCCTTATTCCTGCTTGTGGTACTATGAGGCTTTGTCCTTCTAAGCCAGCCAGCAGGTGCCTGTTCCTTGAGGCCTGGCTTCATTACCAACCGTCCTGATGCTCTTTGGCCAACGGTTTGCTTTGCTGCAGACAGCAAGGACCCCTTCCAGCACTGCTGGGAACACGGGCAGGGGAGGCTCTCGGGGCAGTGATACCACCAGGTGAAATAACAGAGATGGTTTTTTTTGTCTTGCGAGATGAGGTGACAAAGCTAAGGTCTGCCTGTCCCTCCGAGAAGCTTTTGGACAAAGGCATCTGTGTGGCATGGTGGTACTTCTAAGGAATAAAGCAGAGAGATGTCTTCTTGCTGATATGCACAAGCAAGCTGCCTGCTGCAGGGAGTGTGATCCTCACCCACTTCATTCTTTGGGAACCATTTACACCTGCTCGTGGTGCAGGTAGATTAGTAGTTGATCCACCTCAGGTGTGGATGTTTCTGGCTGGTTCAAGGCAATGCATGTCAGGCCCCAAGCAGGGCACCCAGCTGTGGCCTTCCCAGGTTTGCACAGCTCGGGGCAGGGAGGTGACAGGGGACAGTTACAGTAGTTGCACTGGAACCCATAGCCTTGAATTAGTAGTTCCCAGCAGGGTATGTGACCAAGTTATCTGCATTCTTTCATAACATCAGTATAATTATATTGCTTGCGTATTTATTTTCTTATGCTACCGTTGGTTTGTCCTAAGACACCAAGTTCCCGCAGATCGCTGTACCCCTTTTCTCAGCCACTGCAGAAAGCGTTTCTTCCCAGCATCCGCACTAGCTGCCTGCCGCGGCGAGCAAGCGCTGAGTGCTTGCCGTGCTGAGGCAGGCTCTGGCTCCCTTGGGTGGTCTTGCGTGTGGCATACAGCAAAGGATAAAAAAGAGGAGATGTTCAGGGAAACGCTCCCGCTGTTCTAGCCACAGGCAACGTCAGTAGCATGAGCGCTTCTGTCAGAGCAAACTACACAATAAGTTTGGCACAAGCCCTTGGGTCAGAAAAGTGTCTTTTATTCCGTAACTCATGGGTCGTACAGGACCTGATCTGCAGTGTGTTGATTTTGACAGTACCCCATGTGAGCAGTGCTGCAAGATCAAGGTCTCTTCATGTACAGGAGCCCTTACTGCATGGGGGAAAAGAGCCTGTCAAAACTGTTCCTCGCCGCAGAGCCAGGGGGGTTGAATAAACAAGCTGGTTTTGCAGGACATCTTATGGAAACTTAATCTTGGTTATCACTTGGAGAAAAAAATTGTCAAAAGTTTCAGAGTGAAATTTGTGATGTTTGTTTTAAGGAGAAGTTAAACATCTCCCTGTTGTCTTCTTCCTCCCCCCTTCAGTTTCCTCTCCCGCCCTTAGCTGCTCCCAGCTGGGCAGAGGGGACAGCTGGGGTTCCCCGTAGAGGTGGCCCACTGCCTCCGCACCTGGGCAAGGAGAAAAGAGTGAAATTTATTTACGGAAAACAGGCAGAGAGAGACTGAAAGAGGGGGCAGCAAAATTGCCCTCCTCTCCTCCCTCCCTACACTTACCCATCAGACGAGCCCCTAGCAGTGGGCACCCCTCAGCAAGGCAGTGCCGCGTCCTCCCCAGCCAACAGAGCAGCACTGAAGGGAACAACCGGGATCGCTGCAGTGACAGGGGGTCCCTTGGCTTGTTAGGAATATGCTTTAATGAATATGCGGCATAATCTTTTCTGCTTTCTTTCCTACTCTTAAATAAAAGGAGGACAGCTTGAAAAACGAGCTGGAGACGCCTTTTGTTGCAAGCCAGGTCTCTGAGATGAGAAGAGTCATCTTGTCCCAGTACAGGAGTAACATTTGCCCCAAAGTAGTGCACATGATATTAACTGTTCTGATAACTGTAGAAATGGTGTGTACGTGTTTATATGATACAGGTAACATCTCACGGTAGTGTTTCGGGCCAGGCGGGTTTAGCAGGGTACTTGACATCCACTTCAAGCCCGTTTCCCTTTCCTACAGAGGCACCAGCCCATGGTGTTTTTTGGATCCCTTCTCAGCCAGGCGCTTGCCCCGTTGCAGGCATAGTTGTGCTGTCGGGCCTGGTTCCACATCTAGGTGACCACAGTGGCTGGTGGTGTTGGGTTCACTGTGTTTTCAGATCACAGTTTGGTTCTGTCTCATTAGTAAGATCAAGCAGTCCCAGATATTTTGCAGATGGTGAAACACATGTTGGGAAGACACTTGTCAAGAAGAGCTTTCCTCCCCTCTACCTCTCTCTTCCCTCTCTTGTCTCACTCCTCCAAATAAAGTATGCAAGGTTACAGTCTTACTTAGCTTTGCATAAGTTGTCATCATATTTATGTGGCCAAGTGAGAATCGGGGTACAAAAAAAGTGAGTTTTGACTGAGTGTGGTTAAAAAAAAAAAAAGATTATTTTTGACTCGGTACTAATGCAGACGTTTTTGATATTCTCTTTCTTTATGGCCAGGAAGATAAAATGAAAAGGTCCTTCACCCACCACCCCATCCCCCAGCAAAGCTGCTGTCTAAGGTTGCTCTGCTGCTGCTAATCCCCGGCCAGTGCTGGTGAGCAGCGGGTGATGATGAAGCTTTCTTTCAATTCCTGCTGCTCAGGGCCTAGCTGGGCTGAAAGGCAAAGAATTCATCCTGCAAATTAGTTGATTTAAGCCCAAGATAAGACCAAGTTGTAGAAACATCTCGATCTGTCAATGTTTTTATGCGCAAACAACCTGAAATCCCCCACACCTGTCCCATCTGGTTGCAAGCAGAGGCTTGTCCTCCTTTGGGTGTTGTGTGCTCTGGAATTAGCTCCTAGAAAGAACGTCCTCGGGGCATGGCAACAGGATCACCTTACCTTTGTGGCATGTGCCAGGGCTTGAAGCTACTGAGAGACACAAGGGCTTCCTTGATGAAGTCAGGTTTTGTGTTGGGAAGCAAGCTTGGGATCTGTTAATTCGGCAGCAGCGCTCTGGTGGGGGTGTTGGGAGGATGTGTTGAAGGGTGATGCTTGTAAAGCACCTGGAACTGGGTGGAGAACTGCAAGACACAGGGAGTTATTGTGTCTATAATCCCTGATGACGCTTCTGTAATCCCCTCTTCATTCTGGACCCGTGCAGGTAACTGAGCATGGCCTGCTACAGGTATCTTGCCTTGTCTGATGTGAGGAGCAGGCAGCTGTGTGGGCTTAATGGGTCCTTGCTCTGACTAGGTGTGTCTGGGATGGGTGCTAGAGGTTCCCCTGGCAGAGGGAAGGGTCAGAGACTGATGATCTAGTGCAAGACAGAGGGGTGCCTGTTGCTTCAGGTGTCTCACCCACTCTTCTGAAGAGAAAAGCCTGCCCAGAGGAGAATCACAGAATCACTACGGCTGGAAAAGACCTGTAAGATCATCAAGTCCAACCATCAAACAACCCTACCATGCCCGTTAAACCATGTCCCACAATGCCACATCCACACATTCCTTCAACACCTCCAGTGATGGTGACACCACCACCTCCCTGGGCAGCTTATTCCAGTGATTAGCTTGTGCCCTGGGGTTTAAAGTGTTACATGCCCCAAACTCCTGGGAGTACCCGTAGGAGGGTCTTCCCACCTATGGAAACACAGGGGTGCTGACGCACAATTTCAAATATTGTGGAAACTGAGGAAGTGAGACACCAGCGCTGAACGCTAAATCCGAGGTCAAACAATAAGAGAGAGGACCCACTGTTCAGCTCCTTCCTCTGAGTAAATATGTTCCTCCCTATAGGAGCTGATACACAGAGATGTGTCCGAGGGCAATAGCAGTGGAAGGCTGGGCTGGGGCAGGCGGCCCGGGGGACACCCGGGGAAGCCGTTTCCTGACCCCCGCTGATGTGTGAGGTTTGCCAGATTACGCTTTCAGAGAATTGGCACCTGGAGCGATGGGAATGGGCCTATTTTGGCAATTTCACTAACAAGCATCAGTTCTTTCCGGCTGCTAATTAGATATATCATTTGCTGCAGAGACAAATCTTTCCTGAGTGTGCTGGCTTTGGCTGGGGTAGAGTTAATTCTCTTCATAGTAGCTAGTATGGGGCTGTGCTTTGGATTTGTGCTGGAAACAGTACTGGTAACACAGGGATGTTTTAGCTACTGCTGAGCAGTGCTTACACAATGTCAAGGCGTTTTCTGCTTCTCATACCACCCCACCAGCGAGTGGGCTGGGGGTGAGCAAGGAGCTGGGAGGGGACACAGCCGGGACAGCTGACCCCAACTGACCAAAGGGATTTTCCGTACCGTAGGACGTCATGCTCAGCATATAAACCAGGGGGAAAGCTGGCCGGGAGACCGCTGCCTGGGGTCAGGCTGGGCATCGGTGGGTGGGTAATGAGCAATTGTTTTCATTTGCATCACTTCTCTTTCTTGGGTTTTATTTCTCTCTCTTTTTTTAATTTTCCTCTTCATTACAATTTATTATTTTCATTATTCTTAGTTTTTTATTATATTTCAGTTACTAAACTGTTCTTATCTCAACCCACGAGCTTTCTCACTTTTATTCTTCTGATTCTCTCCCCCATCCCACTGGGGCGGGGGGAGCGAGCGAGCGGCTGTGTGGTGCTTACTTGCCGGCTGGGGTTAAACCACGGCACTGAGAAAAAGCCCTCTCTATTTTCTTGGAAAAACAGTTGGTTAATAGAGCTGGTTATCAAGAAGTGCACTTACTTGTCTTTAACTACATGAAGAAAATCTGCTTTTGCAATGAGAGAGGCAAAGACCCAGTGTGAATCTGGTCAGATTTGCTCTAGTGAGTGCACCCAGTGCTTTTAATCTGGAGAAAAAATAAATATATGTGTTTTAAATAGAAAGCCAAGGCCTTTGCCAGATGTGCTTGGTCTAAATCTGGGCATGCTTGAAAGTGTCACTGAAGTCCACCTATGATGTGATGGCAGCCTTGCTGATTTCAAGGGAAAAATGAGCAAAAAATTGACTTTGCTGGACACTTACACGTAAAAACATCTCCCCAGAAAGCCAGTCCTCAAAACGTAAGAGCCAGTGGTTGAGCGCTGTTGAAGAGCTGCAGTGAGGATGGGTGGCAGCGCTGGCTGTGGCAGGTCCCACAGGACAGGTCCCATTCTGCAGTGCTCCACAGCAGAGATGTCTCAGCCCCAAGCGATGGGGGGTCGGGGGGACGCGGCTCTGCCCTGTGCTCCGTGAACCCCCGTTCGGCTCCCCGGGGGCCGCAGGGGCCCTGGTGGGATGGGGCTTTGAGAGGGGGGTGCAGTGAAGAGGGAGGAGAGTAGAGGTCCGGGTGGGCATGGAGGGAGGAGAGGAGGGGAGGCTGGGCAGTCCCTCCCCTGCGAAGCCTGCTTTCTCCAGCGTTGGTAGGAAAGGAGATGTGTACGTAGGGAGACTTTCTTTTCTATCATTCCCTCATTTTCATGTTTTTTCCTTCTGTCTGTTTCCCACCCTTCTCCCCAGGGTAAGAGTTGCTTTTCCTCCTCAGTCCAAATGTTTCTGAACTCGTCACGTGAGACAACCAGCACGGAGATGATCAGCTGCAGGTAAAGAAAGAAACTGGCTTTAGGAATTGGATTAATATTCCTCTCCTCTTTTTTTATTCCTTTCAGATTTGCCACCATGAGCCTCTTGTCGTTTGAGTCCATCTGCATTTTCCTGCTTCCCCAAGGTGCTTATGAAGTCGTCGTTTTGCGTCAGTAGTTTCTGTCTCAGATGCTTTCCCGTCTCCAGCTGGAGTTCTTCATTCCCAGGAATGAGAGCCAAATCGGGGCCTCTCCAAGAGTTTTACAGATAAACCTCTGAAACATAGTTTTACACAGAAGGGGAGAAAATAATACCTGGAGAGACAGCGTTTCTGAGAATTCAAACGCGTGACTGATTTGTATGTAAAGATTCTCTTTGGTATGGGAAAGGCTGATTATTAAAAGTTCATAGATTTCTCCAGTGCAATTATTTGGTGTCTCCAGTGCTTATGACTGTAGTCTTTGGAGGCTAAGCCTCGCCTAGCTCTTGTTCTCGTGCTGCATCCCTGCGTGCAGTGAGCAGAGGGACTGTCCTCCCGTGCGCTGGCGTCAGGTCCTTTGCGTTTTTCGTGCTCTCTGACTGTGTCCCTGCTAGAAGGAATTTCCTCCCATAGACACACTGCTGTGCCGTGTCAGCAAATTATTTGTTGCAAATGTGAAATCTACCCAGCAAATGAGCATTTTTGCTGCTATAGATTAAAGCCTGCATGTGTGTGGTGTTTTCTTTGTTTTTTTATTAGGCAGTATCTAGTGTTGATGGGTGTTAATCTGTTTGATCCCACAGTTTTGCCGGTGTTGAGTATACAGGAAATTCATGCTGACCAGGAGATGATTGGCAAGATCTCAGCTGCTAGCCAGTGTAAGTTTGTTTTTTAAAGCAAGTCCTCTACTTTCTGAATTCTTTCTTTCTTTGTTTTTCTCCCTTTTTTTTTTTAATTATTATTGGTTTTGTTTATTGGACTCCATTCGGTCCGTAACGTCCCCAGCAATGTTCTGGCAAGCACTGCATTATGGCTCCATCTGCCCTAGCCTGGCTTTTCCTCTCATTGCTATTAGCTCTTCTGGGATGCCGACCTACTCTTGTTTTTCCCAAATTGGCTATTTGCCAACTGGCTGGTGTTTCTGTCAGTTCCTTCAGAGCTTGTTTCAAGTGATCCTGATTTAAGGAGCCGTGTTTAATTACAGACCTGATTCACAATCAGACCTCTCATGTGGGCTGATTTGTTCAGGCTGTAAAGCCAGCACCAGCCACGATGCTGTGACTAGGGTTGATTGGGCTCCGGCTGGTCAGCAGACCGTGTTCACCTATAGCTCCCTTGATGTACATGCAACTGGTTACTTATAAACTGTATCATGCATTTTCCTGCTAGTCATTATTTCCTATTGTCTGTCTGTCAAGTAATAAATTACATTTTTTCCTACGTCGGGCATGCCCTCCGGCCACATCCCATAGCACTATGTATTCAGCTCAGACTTTCCATCCTGATGTGCTATATTTGGACGTTTCTCACCAGTGCATATCACCAAGAGCCCTTGGGTGGGCTGCAGGCATCCTGCTTACGAGTCTCTGTAAGAAAGCTGCATTGCTGCAGCTGTGCAGCTGCAGTACGGAGATCCCCGCTCCTCGTACCGCTGAACTCCAGAGCAACCTGAAGACCGTTTCTCCATGCCGAGCCCGTGCTGGTACTGGGATGGGGGCACAGCAGTTTTCTCTGTGCGTGCTTGGGCAGGCAGCCGGGGCCAGGGACTGCGGGCGAGCATCTGGGTTGTTGCATCTCCACATCAGGCTGGCTGTGAGGGCAGGGCTGACAAGCCGGGACGGCGCTGGCAAGGCGGCGGTGCTCCAGCTCATCCCCAGCCCGGTGCTCCAGGGCAAGGCTGGTTGCCCTATTAGAAAACCCAACGACCCAGAAGGGAATGCTTTACAGCTTTCAATCCCTCATAATCTGCTATTAGAAAACCCGAATTAGAAAATTCAGGTTTTCGCTAGCAGGAATGATTTGGAAAAAAGTAGTGATAATAAAATGATGATGATGGTAATGGAGATCGAGAATGGGCCAAAAGGGCTCTTAAAAGGTTGCTGTGCTTGCTCCATGTATTGAGCTTCTGGATCAATTTCCCTTGAAGTTGGTTCTGGTAAATGCTGCAGAGGTGACTTTAAAATTCCTTTGTAAATGCTTTGAAAATGTCTCTTCAGAGTTTGCAGACTGCCCCCCCCCTTTTTTTTTTTTTCATTTTTGTCAGTGAAGTTATGGGTTTCCACTGCAGCATAAGCACCTCAGGAACTTGTACTTGGGAGCAGTCATGTTCGTGCAGGCAGGGGTGATACAAGGACACGTCTCTGAAGACGGGATAAAAGGCAGATTTTTGTGAAACGTGTTTCTGTCAGTGCCTTGGAGCTCTTCAGAGAGTTTGTGCTGAGAAAAATAAAAGCGTGTTTTGAAAAACATGCCGCAGAGGAAACACAGCTGGCTCCGTGGGACTCCGTACATTTTGCAGACGCCTTCGGGATTCACGTCCGTGCCTTGGGCTGGGAGCGGCTGCAGGTCCCACCGGACATGGCTGCTTCTGCCCTCTGCTCACCCCTCCGCATCCTCGCGGGGAGAGCGGCTCTCTCTGCGGTTAACAGTATCGCTGCATCGGCTCGTTGGAGTTGTTGCTCTCATGCTTTCGCTGAACTGCTAAAGCCAGGCTGGGGACCTGAAACCTAAGGTGAAAGTCTTGCAGACTGTGAGGGCTGAACTGGTGCTGGTGCTGCTGCACGCCAGAGCAGGAGCGTGTGCAGGGTTTGGGTTGTGAACACAGGGCTGCCCCAGTCCGTCCTTAGCAAGCCCATTTGTCTGGATTTCCTGCTGTTGGCTGTCTGCTTCTGGAGGCTTGATGGGCATGGTGCTGTGTGGTGTTGGGTGGGTTGGTTTTTGGTGTGTTGTGGTTTGTTTTTTGTCTTTTTTTTTGTGGTGTTGTTTTTTTTTTTTTTAGGTTGGACTTGATAATCTTACAGGTCTTTTCCAACCTTAGTGATTCTGTGATTCTGTGGAGAGTGAAATTCAGGTTCTTTTATTTCCTTTGCTTTTCCTTTTTTAAATTTTTTTTTTTTTAAATTTTCTACAAAGTCTGCCTGCCTGGATTCTGCAGTCACCTGTGATCCAAGTGTGAGTGCAGTTATACAGCACACATCTTTTTCTCCTAGTGATGCAGTGCTCTGCTTCGTTAGATGTCCTTTTCCTCTTGGACGGCTCCTACAGCATTGGCAAAGGAAGCTTTGAAAGGTCTAAGCTCTTCGCCGGCAAGCTCTGTGATGTCTTGGACATCCATCCAGACAGGGTGAGTGTCAGGAATGTCTCATTTTAGTTTCAAGCAGCTTGGCAATGTGTGGAAAGGCCAGTGATAACGTGCTGAATGAAATTGCAAAATTCAGCCTACCAGCTACCATGGGGCCAGAGTATTTATTCAGAAGGATGCAATGGAATTTTTTGAAGCAGTGGGGTTGGAGGACACTTCTTGATTCTTCACAGATTTTAAGCAGTTCCATTCGCTCTTGAGAAAAGACATAATAGAATATATATAGAATAGGATATTCTATTACATAATCTTTCAGGTTAAAGGTTATGGTTTGGGTTTTTTTACTGATTTTTATTTTGGTTTGAATGCTTGTAGTTTAAAATGGTTGGATCTTTTTGGTGTTTTTCCCTGGAAAGTTGCAGAATTAGTCTCTGGGAAGTTAATCACCTTTCTGTACAGGCGTAAATGATACGATCTGCTTGCCCTGCTTCTCCTAGAAGATCTCTATTCCAAAATAAGCCAAAAGGGCTGAAGGGAAGGAGTTCATTGCAAGGCACCAGCTGCGTACAGAGGCATTTGGGGATCTGTATGCTGCCGTAGGTCTCCAAGGTGTCATTGCCTTCCCCACCTGCTAGTGGTGCAGTGCACTGTAGTGCTGGTGCTCACCAGAGAAGGGCAGAGGACTGGCCAGCTGGGACTGCCAGCTAGAGTCCAAGCAGCTGGTATTTACGGATACCATAAAACACACTAAAATAAACAGACAGGTGTGGCTATGCCGAGTTCTTTCTTGTCCATTCCCGTTCTGGACCTTGGCTCAAACCAAAGTCTAATTTTGGGTGCGGTGTGTCTGAAAGGAATGACGGGAGCTGCGCTGCTACAGCCCAGGCTCCCTGAGGTCTTACCCGCTCCCTGGAGCCGTCCTCGAGGCCCCTCTGGGCCTGAATGACACATAAGGGGGTTTTTCTGAGGGGTTTTCAAGCCAGACCCAGCTGCAGTTCCAGCTGTGCATCCAGTCCCACATCACACTATCCCTAGCCAGGGGCCTTGGAACGGGCTGGGATGGTTGCTGTACTTCATTCCCTGCTGGAGCCTTTCCAAATGAACGTCAGGTCTTTGGGAAGGATGTAGCAGGGACGTGAGGCCTCTGCGTAGCAGGAAGAGGAACCTGAGGCAGGACGGAGAGTGGGTCTGGACCTGCTGCGGTTTTGAGGACCCCTGGTTCATGTCTGTTTCTCCAGAGAGGTGTGGGAGCAGAGGAGCAGGGGCAGGTCTTGTGTTTGCTCCTGGTTCCCATGACAGGGGTGCTTAGACTTGTACCTAAAAACCTCCTCCAAACCAACTACCACCGCTGCTCCAGGTCCTCAAATTGACAGCTGCTGCTCTGGCCCTGTTGCAGGGTCCTTTGGAAGCTGAAACCACCATTCCCCTCCATCATTTTCTCATCTAAGAAATCTTTCACCCTTCAGATCTGAGTTTACAGCCACACAACCCAGGAGGCTTTCCACAGCCTGGGCAGTGATGGTAAGGAGTCACAGTGTGTGTGCGAGGCTTTGAGAGATGCCGGGTGGCTCAGGTTAAATGGGCATTCCCTTGACTGAAAGTAGAGACTTGCATCTAGGAACCAACTGTAATGTAGGCTTAGGCAGAAGAATCTGAACATTTCATATTTGCAGATTTGGTGGGTTGTTTTTTTTAAATGCCATCCTTCCCCTAGTCTTTCTCTTAATCCTTACATAGACTGGACTGAAAATCAGTAGTCTTTTCATCTTTGAAGTTGTCACATTCCATAAAACGTCTTGTAAGGCTTCAGTGAAATACTCTGGATGTATTGCTGATTAGTCTGTTTGCATTTTCAGGCATTTTGAACTATAGGAAATGGTTTTAGAGGAGGTAGTGGAAAAATAATTGATTTGTGTTGCCTACTGTCTCAATGCCAGAGGGAGCTGCTTTTAGTAATGGAATGATTGCCTGCACAGTGTATAAATGGGTTGGTATAAAAGGTGTTATTTATAAACTTACCATCCTTGAGGCTACTAGCTGCTCTGAATGGATAAATACAGATCTTGCTGCAGCAGATGTTTGCAGATGAACTTTTTTGCCTTGTTAATAGTCTGTGTAGGTAACACTGTGGTTTATGCTCTTTTTCTCTTTTTTGAAGTTCATTTAGATTGCCAGTGATTCAACATGCAAAGCAGCGTTTGTCTCAATACAATATCGTGCTCCCAAATCTGTAAATTGATCAAAAGTGTAAAACTCTGACAGGCATCTTTCATAATCTTTAACCTTTCTTTTAGGTCCGCGTGGGAATGATACAGTTTAGCTCAACTCCACACCTTGAATTCCCACTGGATTTGTATCTAACCAAACAAGAAGTGAAAGAGAGAGTCAAGAGGATTGTGTTCAGGTCAGTTTATTTTACAGCTCTTCTGTTTTTCTGGGCTGTGAATGATCTCTGGACTGAGAGATTCTTGAGGTCCAGACACCTCTGCCTCTGCTGTGTGTGCACCAATGTGATGCCCCCAGGGAGGGGGATGGATGAACACTGTCTGTGGTCCATAATCCACAGTCCGCTAAAAATGTGCAACCTGGTCTTTCTTTGTCAGTGAAAGTTGATACGGGAGAAAGTTTTCAGTGTCCCACTATAACATGGTAAATAGGGGAGAGTTTCCCATGACCCTCCTGGCAGGTTTTTCTGGCCGTTTGTGCCGGGTGGTGGGTTACATCCCTCCAGGGAAAAGCAAGTGTGGCGTTCCCACAAGGCTGAGCAGCGGCAGGACAGTGTGCATCTTCATTTTTTGGTGGTTACAATTTCCTTTGTCCTATGAGGTAGTGACGAATTGCTGGTCCCTAGATATCTGCGCATGTGTGTCTGCTGAATTCAAGAGGATCAGGTTTTCAGACGGAAACCTTTTTTCTTCCTGAATATTAAGACTTGGATGTCTTCCCGTGACCTCAGGAAATGGAGCCAGAAGCCCGAAGAAACATTCTCCTTAGAGCCTCTCAAAATCCAAACTTTTTATCTCTGAGAAATACATTTGGATCTACAAAGGACCTGACAACCACCCCAAAGTAACACTTGTTTTGATGATAGATGAGGTACTGGTATGGCCTGCGGCTGTCTACTCTTTCTTTAGTTGATCTGCATTAGGGCTAAAGGTTAGCTCAACGGTTCTCGTGGATGTCTGCTGCTCTCCGCATGATGTACATATTGCAAGCAAAGGAGATCACTTTTGACTTTTTCAGGCAGGATCAATTGTCTGGGTTTTGTTGTATTGCTTTTGATAAGTTTATCAAATCGAGAAAACCTCTTCTGTAATTTACAGGAAAAACTTACCAGAATCCAAGATACACTCCTCCTCTTTGGCTGTTGCTTAAAAAGAGAGCAGAGAAAGTGAAGCAGTGTTTGGTGTCTGGCACTGAAATTCCTTGATGACAACACATGGGTGCTGACAGATCGAACAGAAATAATGACCCTCTGCTCGGCTCTTTCATCTAGTTTAAATGGAAAGCTGACATTTCAAAGTAGATAAAATAGTTACGGATAGATTCCAGTTGGCTTCTGAAAAAACGGGGTGTTTGACGTCTCGGTTCAGAGGCTCCTTGATGAGCCTTTGGCCAGCAAGACATTTTCCGACTTCAGCCCTGTGCTCTGGGCACAGAGCTGAGAGCACTTGAAAGGAGGCAGCACCAGACTGAAGTGAAGCTTTTGTGATTTATTCAGAGACTGCTGGTCTCTCTCTGTGAATCTCATCCAAATAGCTTTTGAATTCATTGGCCAATTTCAACCAAATTTGGTGGTGACCTCCAAAGCTGAATTCCTTACCAGTTTCTTTCATACAAGTCCATGGCTGCTTACAGGAGAGAAAACCTTCTTAGTGCTGTTCCTGAGGAGAGGCAGCAGGTAAGGACTGCATCTCGTTTGGCTTCAGAAAATCCTTGTTGGAGTAATGCCTTAAACACACATCCACTGTGTCAAAAACCAGCGAACCTCCAAATGCAAGTAGATAAGAAACCAAATTTAATGAGCTTTGGTGCAGAGACTCTTTATTAACTTTTTCTAATCCTCAGGGCTCACATGGGCACATCTTACAGAGTTCATCAAGATTTAGTCATCAAACTGACTATGCACAATGTACTTTCCCTTCTGCACAGCACTTTTCACTGAAGCATCTGACGGCTACTG